>NC_142605.1:6395913-7005866 GCF_041222555.1 Hakea prostrata
AAAGGAGATAGTAGAAGAGATGGTTGCAAGGATGCAACATCTTCTTCATAGTCTCAATCACAAAGAATAAAACATAGTAAGAGTAGATCAATATATAACAAGGGAGATTACTAACTTTTGATTGAAGAACAGGAGATAATAAGCTTGAAGTCTTGAGACAATTAGAAGGAATAACAAATCATGAAGATCATACTTGATTTCTCTTCGAAATCATCATGTGGGGAAAACACAGGGTTATACAGTGTATGGAGATCCACTCTAGAACAGCAGGGATAGAAGGATCAATCATGGGAATGACTTAAGATCACCCTCTTATCAAAGGGAATAGGAGGCACAAGAAGAAATCGTAGAGAGAATAGATCAGCTTCGGAGTAAACTTCTACAAAATGAAACTAGGCATGTGAAACCCAGCCCTAACCTTGACCCAGAAACCCTGTTGTTTGTAGGTCCAACAACCCGAAGTAAAGCAAGAAGTCAGCTTTGGACCATTTCAGTTGAAGAATTGGTGACGAGCTTGGAATCCATGAGTGTTGATGTTAGTGTTCCATTTATGGAAACTGCATCCTGATGAAGATCAAATTAGTTGATGGACTTGGAGTGCTCTCTGTCATGGATCGAAGGCATTTCTACCTCCTAGGTAAGTCACTTGGTGTGTGTGCAAAACCCCTTAAAGTTTAGATTTGATCTGAGCCTTCATTTCCCTATTTTGGTCTTGCTGTTCTGATTGGTCGACTGGACCAGTCGACCAATCCAATCGATCAATGGGTTTTGTTTTTCTAATTAGGTCTTTGCTTGCTCTATTTAAGTCCAATCTCGAGTCTACTTTGTATTTTCTGCCTCCAAACTCTTTGGAACATACCAGAGACCTCTGCAAGTCATCTCCCTTGCATCCTTGGTGATTATCTTGACGGATCTTCGTCAAAACTCGTGCTTCTAGACAAAAAGGTATGTGATCATCCTCTTATGTGTTTCATCTTTGATTCTTCGTTACTTTTCTTTCCTTTTCTGATTGAGGATAGTAGTAGTGATGTTGTATCTCTGTTGCAACCATCATTATACTCATTCCCTCTCTTTTCCTAAGGATCTAAAGCTTGGTGGATGATCTTCATCGAGATCATCACTCGCTTTTGAAGGAAAACTTGTATTCATTCACTTTCCTTATTTAGATTATTGTTCTTTAGTCTTAGATCTAATTTTCTTGAAGATCTATGCATGCTTTTCATGATTTCTTATTCACAATCTGTTATCCATCATCTTATTGTTATTGTCCATGATTTTTACTATGAATTCTTCAAGAACCATGATTGATCTAATTATGGTAACTTTTGTTTCCTAATTTGTAACTTAAAGACTTGATTTGATTAGTGTTTTAGAGTCCTCTATATACTAGTATGCTACCATTGTAGTTTCCCCCTTGTTTAGTACCCTTTTGAACCACCAAATTCGGTTTCATATTCTTGAATCTCTGATTTTTGAAGGCCACTGTCTCTGTTGGTCGACTCATTGGTCGACTGAGGCAGTAGACCAAGTCAATCGACCAATGAGTACAGCAACCTCATATTTGGTCTGTTTTGGATGTTTTGATATCTTTCCTTCTAGGTATCTTTCCTAATATGTTGTATATACTTGTTTAGAACTTTCTTCCCAAGTTTAGTCAAGGTCTTACTTGATTCCCTAAGATTCCTTTGCGAGTTATATAAGGTAAGGATGGTTATTTCCTTAACTACATAGATTGCATATCTTAGTTTCTATATTTGAATCTTGTTAGTTTATTTCTTTATATAGATGCTTACAATGATATACTACTGTTGCATAGTCTTGATCACAGTAGCATTACTTGTTTATATTAAATTGACTCATGTATGATTTACTTACCAAATATATGCAAGTTGGATGTTATTATTGATTTCTTTCCATATAAGAAGTTACCATATATGTGATGTTATGGAATTTTGCTTGTGTATGATTAAGTATGGTTTGGAAAGGAGAGGTGTCCTTTTGACACTTCTGTCCTTGGACAACTACGGGAATATAATGGGATGTTTCCGGATATGCCCTCTGGACACCTTCCTAAACTGTTGGATGACATATTTATGACTGTCTAGTAAGTGTTTGGCTAGGATACCCCGTTATGTCAGACCCTAATCGGAGGGGTATTGAGACCGAACGACCCGTGGTAGCAATGGGGATTTATGGGCGCTCAAGACCTGTAACCAACCCGTGAGAGGATAGGAATCACATTGTGGGGACCATTTATCAGTAGGGTTGAATATGGATAGACTTGGGCTCATGGGCGCTCAAGACCGGTAACCAATCCGTGAGTGGATGTGAGAGCTTCCCGTTTACCATATGTGGATGACCTATAGGGTTGATGAGTCCGTAGTCAGGGACTATGGGACTCTAGTGTGAAGGATACCGGAAAGGATCGCTAGGGGCGAGAAATGGATGTATCTGGATCTGACTTGATGTAACTGAGTAGGAGACTTGCATTGGGCTAGGCTTTGACCCTGACATGCGCCGGAACTTAGGCCAATGTTGATGTGAGAGAGTGGTGACCTATACCCCTAGCCATGGAATGTCCCGAGGGATGCCGGACCCTTTACCAAAAGGCGTTGTGTGATTAGACCTTCCTAAGGAAGTATGGTGCTATGACTTAAAGCATGTCTGTCAATAGAGACCAGCATACATAGAGTTAGAATCATATTGCATCATGTGTTTCATATCATATAGCATTTTACTTGCTTTGAAATCCTGCCATTTGTGTTGTTATGGATTAACTGCCTTACTGAGTTTCTTTGAAACTCATTCCTTTTGTACAATGTTTTGTTAGACTACTCTACAAGTACTGATGACTATGAAAGTCAATTCGAGGAAGCGCAAACTGAAGAGGCAGACTTCACGCAAGGTGTTGGCAACCATGAAGATTACATTGAGGATTCCTCAAGTGGTTTTGCTTGTTACCAGGATTAGCCCTACTGTGGAGTGGGAACGTTTGAGCGTCGTTGATGAAGTTTATGTTTATGAAGATGTTCTCTATAAGATAGCATAGATTCTAGTTTTGTTTGTTATTTCTTTCTTATCTTAGAAACAGCTGTAATCTTTCTTTTGACTTACGATCTACTATCTGCTGGTTGTAGAGTGGGATTCCGCCTCACTTTACTTTTTGATTAGACATTCTGGTTGTCTTTCATACTCTGATGATATATGATTTATTCCTTCTTAATTTGGATATTTTGTTTATCTTTTGCACATTGATTATTATTGTTCATGATTATGTTATTGTCTATGTGGGAGGTTGATTACCTCGATACTTGGTCTTCGGGGCTGTGGATCACACACTCGGGTATGCCAGGTAGGGTACCGGCTGGATGGATGTGACAAGGCAACTCATATGATAGAGAATAAATCAAACAATGTATATGATAGGTATGCATTTGGCACAGCAGCAAGGTTAGGATTAGGTGGGATTTCACAGGATGTCCTTGTTGTATCAGACCCGAATCGGAAGGGTATTAAGACCGAACGACCAGTGGTAGTAATGTGGATTTTTGGGCGCTCGGTAACCAATTTGCGAGAGGACATAGATCATATTGCGGATACTCGTTAGAGGCCATTTATTGGTAGGGTTGCAAATAGCTAGACTTGGGTTCACGGGCGCTCAAGACCAGTAACCAATCCATGAGAGGACGTGAGAGCTTCCCGTCTATTATTTGTGGATGACCAATAGGGTTGATGAGTCCGTAGTTTGAGTTGGTTGTAGCCATAGGATACATGACTCTAGTGTGAAGGATACTAAACTGAGTTGGTTGTAGCCATAGGGTAGGTATCCGGATTTGACTTGATACAACTGAGTAGATGACTTGCAATGGGCTAGGCTTTACCGTGACATGTGCCAATACTTATACCAAATGGTGATGTGAGAGAGCGGTGACTTAAACCCCAGCCATGGATTGTCCCGAGGGATGCAGGACCCATTGCCTACCGAAGCCGAGTGACCCGACCTACCCAAGAAAGTATGGTATTATGACTTAAATTATGTCTACCATAGAGACTAGCATACATAGAGTTAGAATCATATTTGCGTCATTTGTTTCATATCATCTTGCATCATGTTATGCTTTGGATCTCGCTAATTATGTATTATGGAATAACTTGCCTTGCTGAGTTCTTTTGAACTCACTCCTTTTGTGCAAATGTTTTGTTAGACTATTCCACAAGTACCGAAGAACTAAATGGCCAATTATATATGAAGCGCCCTTTGATGAGTCACACTACCATCAAGGTGTTGGCGATCACGAAGACTACGGTGAAGATCTCTTAGTGGATTATGCTTCGTACTAGGACTAGATCGTCTCGGGAGCAGACTTGACCATGTCTAGTGTCATTAGTTTATGTCTTCGAGGATATTTTGTATAAGACTGAAGAAACATTTGTTTAGATATTTATCCTTTTATTTCTCTCTTTTGAGACTTGGATTGTAACCCTAACTGTGATTCGAACTACTTTCCACTGCAATTCAGGGAGTGATTTATGCTCACTCTCTACACTCTGATTATATTTATGCTTTGGTATCATTTACTTTCGCACTCTGATTATATTGTCTTCTTATCCTTATTTTAATCTCATTGTTTTAAATGACATTACATTGATTATATTTGTTCATGATTATGTTATCGTGTATGTGGGAGGCATGGTTCCTCGATACTCGATCTTCGGGACTGTGGATCACATATCCGGGTATGCCAGGTAGGGTGCCGGCTGAGTGGATGTGACATAGTGGTATCAGAGCCCAAGTTCAAGTGAAACCCCAACCACAGAAACGATAACAGAACATTCCTGAGTCATAGATCCAAAAGTGACTCAAGTATTCTTAGATGTGAATACTAGATAACTTGGACTAGAAACTTAATTAATGAAGCAGAAGTTGTTTGTTGGATAACACACGTTAATTATGATTTAACAAACATCACTTAAATAAAAGGAAAGTGCATGATACACAATAATAAAGTGAACCAAAGTTAACTTCATTAAGTTAAGAAAGTTTTACAACGAGTTACATTTGAAAAGCATAAACTGAAATCCTAGTACAATCTATCTATCTAGGAGACTGCCTCTAATCTCTAAGTGCCCTGACATCCTCGGAAATCTGAGAGATCTGAGATTGCATCTGCTCCTGTCTCGACTCCATATGTGCCTGTCTCAACTCCATCCTCTCATGTATACCAAACATCTGCTCCTACCTGACCTTCATCCTCTCCAGCATGGAAGTCATGGAAAGCATATCGGCATACAAGTCCGGTGTCTCAGGAGCTGTATATGATGGACCTCCGACCTCAAAATGTGGTGCGGGAATCCCATGATCATCCGGACCAGCATCGTGCATCTCCGCATCATCCCCAGCCTGATCATCTGTATCTGGATCAGCCTACCCCTCATCCACTGGTACAACATCATCCTTTGGACCTGGTGATCTCTCAGCATGATCTAGCTGCATCAGTCCAATGGTCCTCATGCCAATAGGATATCCCATGGCTCTAGTCGTCATCTCCTCGTCATCCAGCCTCACCCCGAAGTACCTGAAGATGCGTGTCAATAGTCGCCCAAAGCAAAGATTCCTAGTACTCGGGTGCTCGACGATCTTGATCATGACATTCTGTATAATGTAGGCCAAATCTATCTCGAATCCCATGTAGATTTGATAAATGACCAAGGCATCCATCACGGACACCTTATGTTGATGTCCTGCCCTCGGTATGATGTTACTACCCATGATCCGGCCGATAACCCTAGTTGAAGGAGTCATCTCACTACTGATCCATGGACGATAACAACGATTATCATCTTATAGTGTAGCACAGATCTTATGCAACTCATAGGGAAGTAGATGTCTGCCAAACTCCTCACCTGCGGATATCCATACACATGCATGCGGGTAGTGAGGTACCCCGAAGATCTCCGCAAGTGTGCATGTGGTGAATTTGATCCGTGTCCCTCTGATCTGACTCTCTACAACTAATTGAAGCTAATAGCCTCCTTGACCCTCCTCGAACGACGTCATATTGCTGAAGAATAGCCATACTAACTGTCACATCCACCCAGGGGATACCCTATCTGGAATACCCGGTGGAGTGATCCACAACCCAAAACATCAAGTTTAGGAACGATCATAACCACTTAGCACAATAACTTAATCAAAAGCAGAACAATTCATAGTTTTCAAGTAATTTAATAATAAAAGTCAAGGAAAGAATATCAGAAGAATTACAAGGAACATCAGAGTGCGGAAAAGATACCAATAAAATAAATAGTTGAAATGTGGAAGGAAGCGGAAACCCACTCTACAACAATAACGGAAGGTAGATCGAATAAAAGTAAAGGTTACAACCGGTTCTCAAAAGAAGGGAAAGAAAAGGTAAGCAACTAAATTACAGTTTCTTCTAGCTTATACAATGTTTCCTAAATAACAAAATCATAAGAAACTAAGCTAGGCCTGTGAAAACCAGCCCAAACCTAGCCAGGACACCCTATCTGGTTTGGGTGAAGAAGGGTTAGTTTAAATGTTACACCTTAAAGTTGGACCTTGATTTCAGTGTTATTATCTTTGAAAGCCTTAGGAATTCATGCCAAACCTTTCCCTTAGGGTAGATCTGTAATGTCCGGCCTTATCCTAACCTTGACCTGGCCCGGAATCTGTTATGTTTGTAGGTTCAAAGACCCAAACTGGGGGAATAAGAGACTTGTAGACCCTTTTGGTTTATGATTTGGTGTCGGAGCCCAAGCCCATGGACATTGACGATGATGCCCCTCACTTGAGAGCATTGTCAGTGTTAGTTTTGAATCTGCACACCGAAGAGGGGTGAATTAGTTGAAATACCTAATGAACTATTGTGCTCTATACAAATGTATTTCCCAAAACTAGACTTCTTGATGGACTTGTAGGAGAAAACCCCACTCAATTTGACCCCATATTACCCTCCAAATCCCTGTCCGAAGTTGCTGAACTATGTCTGGCAAATCCTGCTTGCGCATCGAAGAAGGTGAGCTTATTTTGTTGACATAATGAACTCCCATGCTTGATCTGAAGGTATTTGTGGAAACTAGACTTCTTTATTGACTTGTAGAAGAAAACCTCACTCAATTTGACCTTGTATAGCCCTCCGAATCCCTGTTTGAACCTTGCTGTTCTGCTTGGTTGACTGATTGGTCGACTGGACCACTCGACCAAGCACTCGACCAATGGATTGTCAAATCCGAGAAAATGGAATTTTAGGGTTTTTCACTTCTATTTAAACCCTACTTCATGTTTCTTTGTTACGGCTGCCTCCTAAACACTTTTTGAACGTGAGAAGACCTCTCCGAAACTCTCTCTGGTGATTTTGAAGACTCCTTTGCAGATCTGAAGCCTCTCATCTCTGATCTAACAATTCAAGGTTAGTATCTCTTCTGATTTTCCAATTATTCTTTCTTCGTTCTTGTTCTTGATTGAGATCAGGAAGAAGATGCTGCAATCTTGCAACCATCTATTCCATGATCTCATTCCATCCTTTGAGATCTATGATCATCGTCATGATCTCAACCCTAGCCAAATAAATTTCTTGAAACCCTAACTCTTGTATGATTTCTGGAAAACTTTGGTGACCTCCCATGCGAGGGAAAACCTCATGGGCAATGTTTCTATTAACCTAAACTAGATTTCCTATGATTTCTTGTTATTTTCTTGATAACAATCATTCCCTCTCTTTCCGTGAGCATAACCTTTTCATGGGAGCCATAAAGGTCGAAACCCTAATTTCTTGGGTTAAATCAAGAACCCATCTTTTGACCATGACTTGATGATTTTATCTTCCCATAATGTTTCTATTAACCTAAACTAGATTTCCTACGATTTCTTGTTATTTTCTTGATAACAATCATTCCCTCTCTTTCCGTGATCATAACCTTTTCATGGGAGCCATAAAGGTTGAAACCCTAATTTCTTGGGTTAAATCAAGAACCCATCTTTTGACCATGACTTGATGATTTTATCTTCCCATAATGTTTCTATTAACCTAAACAAGATTTTCTATGATTTTCTTATTATGTTCTTGATTGCAATCTTCCCTTTCTTCCTGTGATCATAACCTTTTCATGGGAGCCATAAAGGTTGAAACCCTAATTTCTTGGGTTAAATAAAGAACCCATCTTTTGACCATGACTTGATGATTTTATCTTCCCATAATGTTTCTATTAACCTAAACAAGATTTTCTATGATTTTCTTATTATGTTCTTGATTGCAATCATTCCCTTTCTTCCTGTGATCATAACCTTTTCCTGCGAGCCAAAAAGGGTGAAACCCTAACTTCTTGGATATATGTTATTGACCCTGTTAGTAACCAATCAATGTGTTTTGTTTACTAAATTGTAACCTATCATCATCTAAATTCCTTATCCTTGATCATAATGTGTTTTCTTCATGATCCTTGATTTAACCTAATTGGGTTAACTTTTCGGTTCCAAGGTTGTATCTTGGAAACTCGATTTGGTGGGTGGTTTGATGTCCTCTACATACTAGAATACTGCCATTGTAGTTCCCCCCTTATTTTGTACCCTTTTGAACCACCAAAATCGGTTTCTTATTCTAAAAATTCGGATTCCTGAAGGCCACTGTCTCTGTTGGTTGACTAGGGCAGTAGACCAATCAATTGACCAATGAGGACAGCAACCTCATTCTTGGTTTGTTTTGATTGATTTGATATCTTTCCTTCTATGTATCTTTCCTAACATGTTGTATACACTTGTTTAAGACTTTCTTCTCAAGTTTAGTCAAGGTCTTACTTGATTCCCTAAGTTCCTTTTTGAGTTAGAAGGGAAGGATAGTTATTTCATAATAACATAGATCGCATGCTCTCTGGTTTCTACTTTAAGAACTATGAGTTTGTTTACTCTTCTTATATTTTATACTTCTGATGTACTATTGTAAGTACAGTAGCACTTCACTTATGTTTTCTTTTTATTATTTAAGCTTATATGAATTGCTTATTACTATATTGTTTAATGATTAGATCATGATTTTATATTCTCTTTTATATGATGAAGTGTTGACTGTACATGTCATGACTGATCTGAATGTGTTTGATTAGGTATGATTTGGGATTGGGAGGTGTCCTTTTGACACTTCTGTCCTTGGACATTATCGGAAATAGTATGGGATGTTTTCGGGGTTGCCCATCGATGCTTTCCCGAATTATTGATTGTCATACCTAGGGCTGTCTAGCAGTGTTTGGCTAGGATGTCCCCGTTATATCAAACCTGATTCGGAAGGGCATTGAGACCCAATGACCCGTGGTAGCAATGGGGATTCACGGGCGCTCAAGACCGGTAACCAACCCGTGAGAGGACGGGAATCACATTGTGGGGGCCATTTATTGGAGGGTTGCATATGGCTAGACTTGGGCTTATGGGCGCTCAAGACCGGTGAAATGATCCGTGAGGGGACATGAGAGCTTCCCATTTACCATATGTGGATAACCAATAGGGTTAATGTGTCCGTAGTCCGGGACTATTAGGACTCTAGTGGAAAGGATACCGGAAAGGATCGCCCGGGGCGAAGAATGGAGGTATCAGGACCTGAGTTGATGTAACTGAGTAGATGACTTGCATTGGGCTAGGCTTTACCCTGACATGCGCCGGTACTTATACCAAATGGTGATGTGAGAGAGTGTTGACTTAACCCACAGCCATGGTTTGTCCCGAGGGATGCCGGACCCACTACCAACAGGAGCCGTATGCGTGACCTACCCAAAGAAGTACGGTGCTATGACTTAAAGCATGTCTACCATAGAGACCAGCATACATAGAGTTTAGATGCATACATACATTATCTGTTTCATATTGCATTGCATCTTGTCATGTTCTGCCGTATGTTATTTATGTTGTTACGAGTTAACTTGCCTTATTGAGTTTCTTTCGAAATTCATTCCTTTTGCACCATATCTTTTGTTAGACTTCTCTACAGGTTTGGAATACTATGACGGTACGTACGAGGAAGCACAGGGTGAAGAAGATGAAGACTGAAGAAGAAGAAGAGCTGATTGAAGATGTGGATTAGATTTCTCTTGTTTCTTCTAGACTTATCTTTTACTTTACTTGTATTAGCTTAGAGCTTTACTTAGATTTCGATCTACCTTCTGCATATGTTTGTGGAGTATAATTCCGCTATACTCTACAGTTGCCTATGTATTTGGTATCATGTTTTCCGCACTCTGATATTCTTAGTGATCCTTCTGAGATCTTTTCTTGACTTTTATTATAAATTACTTGAACATTATGATTTGTTTTTGCTTTCGATTATGTTATTGTGCGAAATGGATATGATCGTTCCTAAACATGATCTTTTGGGCTGTGGATCACTCCCCCGGGTAACCCAGCTAGGGTATAGGCTGGGTGTATTTGGGCGGGATGTGACAAGGCCGAATCTGCTCCTAACAAATATCAGTCTCGGACTGCTAGTCTTTATCAACGTGTTCACCGCAACCAGTGTGGTACGAGTCACTAACTGGGTCTTCAGAGAGTTGACCGTCACAGTCAACAGTAGTAGTACCTGCAGAAAAGTCTAAAAAAATATGTTGCAAAAAGGAGTGAGTTCAAAAGAACTTAGCAAGGGAGTCATTCCATAAAACATAAGCCATATGATACAAGCCATAACATGATGCAATATGATATGAAACACATGATGCAAGTATAGTTCTAACTCTATGAATGCTGGTCTCTAAGGTAGACATGCTTTAAGTCATAGCACCATACTTCTTTGGGTAGGTCTCAATCACTCATGCCGGTGGGAATTGGGTCCTGAAACCTTCCAGACAACCTTGGCTGGGGTTTCAGTCACCGCTCTCTCACATCACCATTTGGTCTAAGTATTGGCGCATGTCAAGGTAAAGCCTAGCCCAATGCAAGTCATCTACTCAGTCATATCATGTCAGATCCAGATACGTCCATTCCTCGCCCTGGGTGATCCTTTCCGGTATCCTTCACACTAGAGTCAGCATAGTCCCAGACTACGGACTCATCAACCCTATTGGTCATCCACAAATAATAGACGGGAAGGTCTCATGTCCTCTCACGGGTTGGTTACCGGTCTTGAGCACCCGTGAGCCCAAGTCTAGCTATTTGCAACCCTACCAATAAATGGCCCCTTTCGGATATCCGTAGTATGGTTTATGTCCTCTCACGGGTTGGTTACCGGTCTTGAGCGCCCATCAAACCATACCCTACCACAGGTTGTTCGGTCTTAATGCCCTTCCGATTCGGGTCTGATACGACAGGGACATCCTAGCCATACAACTAGACAATCCTATGTATGTCATCCAATAACTCGGGAAAGTGTCGATGGACACCTTTGGAGAACATCCCATACTATTCCCTCCGATGCCCAAGGACAAAAGTGTCGATAAGACACTCCCCAATCCCAAGTTATACCTAAGCAACCACATGCTCAAGTCCAACATCTCACATACATTTGATACATCATCATAATAGAAGTTCAGTCCTAATAATGAAACGATTCATCATATGTATAAGTGACAATAATAATTAATCATTATAATAAGAGCATATGAAATCACAATACTACTGTTCTAAAGCATGTATAACAGTCCTATGATGTTCAAAAGTAATAAAGAGACCATGTTCACTAAGTTATGAAAATCAAGGCATAAGCACATAGCCTATGTATTTATGGTGATAACCATCCTTACCTTAATCGAGTCGGAATAATACCAATAATCACCAACAATAGCCCAAAAATCAGTGTTTGTACCCTTGAAGAAGTGATTGAGATGGAATGCCAATGATTAGAGCCAATAATCTTCACAAACACCAAGAGATGGCCTAGGGATGTCACTCCTCGTTCTCTGGAGTGCCAATGATTAGGGTAGACCTTCATTCATGAGTTCCAAAAGGGTAGGGTCAAAATAGTATAGAATTTTTTTATTTTTTGAAGTTAACAACTGCTGGTCGACTAGCTGGTTGACTAGCCAGTCGACCAGGCAGTCAACCAGACAAGAACAACAACTTCGGACAGGGATTCGGAGGGCTATACGGGGTCAAATTGAGTGGGGTTTTCTCCTACAAGTCAATCAAGAAGTCTAGTTTCGGGAAATACCTTCAGATTGAGCGCAAGAGTTCATTAGGTCCACCAACTAAGCTCATCTTCTTCAGGCTGCAGATTCAAAACAATCACTGACAATGCATCCAAGTATGGAGCACCATCAACCATATCCATGGGTTTCGGGTCAAACACCATGTCTTCAATAAAGAGGGCCCACAAGTACAACTTCCATCATTTTGGGACATGGATCTACACTAAAGGAAAGATCGGACATGACTTCCTAAGGCTTTCAAGGTAATAACACTGAAATCAAGGTGCAACTTCAGGGTCTAACATCAAACAAGTCTTTCTTCACCCAAAACAAATAGGGTGTCCTGGCTAGGTTTGGGCTGGATTTCACACTAACTCTAGATACACTAGTAAATCCTCTGTAAATAAGTGTGTCCATCGCATCGTGTCAAATCTTCGTCTAATCCTGAATGTCCTCAACTCTCTTAACTGTAGTAGTCACCGGTACACAATACGGCAGTGTTAAAAGTATACCTCATAAAGAAACTCCGCCAGTGGAGTAACAAAGCAGTGTCGATCTATAATCTTTGCTCATGGTTGCACGGGAACCTGACCTCTATCTCTCCTGGCCCTCACTAGAAGACCTCGACCCCGACCCTGCATATTGTCTATATCTGTAGAAAAGATGAAAGTAGTCGAATGTCAGAGAATTACCAAAGAAGTTTAGCAAGGGGGCATTTTTGTAATTTTTTAAAATGTTTGATTTTGGGGAAATTCAAATTGAACATACTAGCATGTGCGTAATAGTTGGAATTGCATGCTTATGAAGTTTATTTGAAGAAAAAAAATTCAGCAACTTCAAAAGAGGGATTTGCATTTAGGTAAAACAATTGGATTTTTGAAAATGTCGGAATTGGTTGAAACAAATTGCATGATTACATCTAGCATATGATTTCTAGCATGTATCAACTGATTTGGTGTTAAAATTCCTAGCGGTTTACTAAATTTGGGGATTTTGGTTGCGTTAGCGAAAGCAAGAATGTGTTTGTGTTTATACTTGATGTTTAAGGTTTGTTTTTGCAAGGAAACTATGGGAATATGTTGCAAAGCATGCATAAACATGTTTCTGGGAATATGTTGCAAAGCATGCATAAACATGTTTCTAACCTAGAACAACAAGTATAGCATGGTATTTCAAGAAATCTAAATGAAGAACCCAACTTGAGAAGAAGATGAATAGTGTTACCTTGCTTTGATGTTCAATGTGTGTTGTATTGATGTTGTTGAAGCTCTAAACCACTTGGAATCTCTTTGAAAACCCTTGCAATATTGTTCTCCAGAGCCCTCTCTCAAGAGAAATGAGTTAGAAATGAGAAATGAAGTGGGAAATGAGGTTAAAAGGCTAATTTTTGTATTCTGTCTTGCTTGGTCGACTCACCAGTCGACTTGCCAGTCGACCAGCTGTTGGCTGAAATTGAAATGCTGGTTTTTGGTGGAAATTTTGGATTTTTGACCATTGTTTGATTGTTTGCTTACTATACTGATGATTCTAAGTATGATTTAAGCATTCTAGTCAAATGGTCAGGTGGTTGTTGACGAATCTTCGAATTTCGGTGTTGTTATCTTTTGGTTTTGCAGAATGGTTGTCCTAAGGAATAGTCTCGTTGGTTCCGGAAGCACTGGAAATGAAGAAGTGCCTGCTGGTGGTTCTGACTAGCAGACTCAGGAGGATAGTCATACCACAAATGACATTCCTGGTGCTCCAGATATTGGAGCTTCTGAGACATTGCTAGCATCATGAGTAACATGATGCAGCAGCAGGCCAATCAGTTTAACCAAATGATGATGGGTTTCATGACACTTCATAATGAGACTCGCACTGATGTGCATGGGAACCCTAATGTCGCAGCCCCGTATGCGGATAGGTTCACTGGGACTCCACATACCCGGTTGATGAAAAGCTTCTTGAAAGTGCAAGTGCCTTTGTTCACTGGTCACAAAGGATACTCTTTTTCCCAACAAATGGCTGCAGGAATTAGAGAAAGCCTTCAGGAATTTCCAATGTTTGGATTCCCAAAAGGTTCTATTTGCAGAGCAGAAGCTTCAGCACGAAGCCGATGCATGGTGGACTTCCACCCGGCCTATTCTTGAGGATCTGCATGTCGGTGTTGTCTCTTGGGATTTGTTCAAGGAAGCTCTTTGTAAGAACTATTTCCCCGAGGCAGTGAAGGACGCCAAGGAAGCTGAGTTCATGGTACTTGTGCAAGGTTCGATGTCTATGTTGGACTACCAGCAGAAATTGAGGAACTCTTTTTCTTCGCCCCTGATTCCATTAAGCTTGATAATGCTAAGGCGAAAAAGTTCTTTATAGGTCTGCGGCCTGCGATCAAGGCATATCTCACTATTCTCCCTTTTGAGAGCTATGCCCAAGTGATTCAGAATTCGAAGAAGCTTGAAGAGACCGAGAAAGAGAGTGCATGTGTTCAAAGGCCTTGGCAGCCAAGGAACCCTGGCTTTGTTGACCGCACTGGGCGTCATTTTGTTAGACTTGCACCTTATCTTGCTCCTGCCTTTCAGCCAAGGAGTGTTGTCAAAGTTTCGGTTTTGCTCATGTGGGCCAGCATAGTCAGTCTGGTGGAGTTAGACCTACAGGAGTTGTGCAACCTTCTCGGCCTGGGATTGTGAATCCTAGATCCATGTTTCAAAGACCTCCTGTTGTAGGGACTCTGGTTGAACCAAATGACCCTGCTTGTTTCTATTGATAGCATGTCACATCCCGCCACCTGGTACCCTATCTGAATTACCCTAGGGAGTGATTCATAGCCCAAAAGATCAAGTTTAGGAACGATCATATCCATTTAGCACAATAACATAATCAAAAGCAAGAACAAATTATAATGTTCAAGTAATTTATAATAAAAGTCAAGAAAGGATCTCAGAAGGATCACAAAAGAATATCAGAGTGCGGAATAACAAGATACCAAATCAGAAGACAACTGTAGAGTATAGCAGAAATATACTCCACAAACATATGCAGAAGGTAGATCGAAATCTAAGTAAAGCTCTAAGCTACTACAAGTAAAATAAAAGTCTAGAAGAAATAAGAGGAATCTAATCCACATCTTCAGTCAGCTCTTCTTCTTCTTCACCTTTAGGTTATGCTCTTGAAGCTTCAGATTAGCATCTTGCGCACGATCCCATCGACGAATAAGACGATGCCGACTGACATCAATAGGAGCCATCAACGCAGTCCAAATCTGGGTGTTGGCTGCCTCGTTACTTTTACCTTGTCCAAGGACTTCCGGACCTGTACTATGTACGGGAAGGTCCTCCGTACCGTGGCACGGGTTCTCTTTCGTACCTGCAATGTCATCTAAAACAAGTCCCACGAAGGGTAAGCTCAAAAGAATTTAGCAAGTAAACCAAACACAATAAGCATCTTCACATGCATTCACAAACAAACATATGTGCAATGATATGAAACAATAAATGCAATATGCTTCTAACTCTATATATGTATGCTGGTCTCTATTGGCAGACATGCTTTAAGTCATAGCACCATACTTCTTTGGGAAGGTCTCAGTCACTCGGCTCCGGTTGGTAATGGGTCCGTCATCCCTCGGGATATTCCATAGCTGGGGGTTAAGTCACTACTCTCTCACATCACCATTGGTCTAAGTACTGGCGCATATCAGGGTTAAGCCTAGCCCAATGCAAGTCATCTACTTAGTTATATCAACTTAGATCCAGATACGTCCATTCCTCCCCTCTCGGGATCCTTTCCGGTATCCTTCACACTAAAGTCAGCGTATTCCCTCTCAGATTACGAACTCATCAACCCTATAGGTCATCCACATATAGTAAACGGGAAGCTCTTATGTCCTCTCATGGGTTGGTTACCGGTCTTGAGCACCCATGAGCCCAAGTCTATCCATATGCACCCCTACCCATAAATGGCCCCCACAATGTGATTCCCGTCCTCTCACAGGTTGGTTACCGGTCTTGAGCGCCCGTGAATCCCCATTGTTGCCACGGGTCATTCGGTCTGAATACCCTTCCGAATCGGGTTTGATATAACAGGGACATCCTAGACAAACACTGCTAGACAGCCCTAGGTATGACAACCAATAATCCGGGAAAGCGTCGATGGGCATCTTCGGAGAACATCCCATACTATTCCCTCCGATGTCCAAGGATAAAAGTGTCAAAAGGACACCTCCCTATCCCGAATCATACCTAATCAATCACATCACATCACAATCATACATGTCACACCATAGTCCAAATCACATTCAACATCATTCATGATTCATTCCAATATGTAAATCACAATATTAACAACCTACTGTAATTGCAGAGGTAACATAATATAAAGAAAGTAAATCAACAGTAGCTAAATCATGCATTTGAATCATATCATAACAAGGTATGTAAATATGCATATTGTGAGTGGAATACTCACCTCTTATTCGACTTTGTAAACTTCAAGAAAGAGATCAATGGGCAAGTCCAAGATCACCAAAATAACCCTAAACAAACATGTATTGAACATAAGGAACAAACCCTAATGATCGGAGATGAAATGGAAGAAAAATAGAGCAAAACTGAGGCTACTAACTTGGTTGGTCGATTGGTTGGTCTATTGGCCCAGTCGACCAATGGAATCAGTACGGAACTGCAAACACCAAATCGGTCATAACTTCTTCGTTTGAAGTCCGATTGATCCAAAATTCGAAGGGGAGCTTCCTAGAACATATTAGAACTATCTAGAAAGGTTAAAGCATCAAGTCAAGGTCAAAAGATAGGTTCTTGATTTGAACCAAGAAGATTTAGGGTAACATATACTTGACCATGGTTCTCATGGAAAGGCTAGGGTGCAATAAGGATTCACCCTAGGGAATAAAGAATAAGTAATCACATCAAGAAAAGCTTTGAGGATGATTCAAAAATCAATAAAGGTTTAAGGTTTCCAAATGAATATCCTCCCATGAAGGTTAATCTAGATTAGGTCTCCAGATAACCCAAGGTAGGTTCACAAGATGAAAGGGAATAATTTGCTTAGCAATTTGATAACAAGAAAGTCATTGAAAGAGTTTAGATTAACACAAATATAACCATTGTGGTTACTCTCACATGGGAGGTTACCCAAGGGTTCCCTAATTTGGTTACCCTCTCATGAAGGTTACCCAAGGGTTCCCTGAAGAATTTACCAGGGTTAGGGTTAAGGTCATTATGTTGATCATAAAATATTAAGATTGGAAGGAGATCAATGAAGTGATGGTTGCTAACAGAGAATGCAGCATCATCTTCATAGTCTCATTACAGAGATTAACCATAGAAGAAGTAGATCTGAATATGTAGGAGAGATTACTAACCTTGGATCTGAAGAATCGGAGTTGAGAGGCTTGAGATATTGCAAAAGTTCTTCGAATACACCAACGGAAGCTTTGAGAGTCTTTCCACATTCTCAGAGAGTTTTGGAGGCAGAGGATACTAAGAAACATGAAGTGTGCTTAAATAGAAAGTGAAAATCCCTAAAATTGGTTTTTCTCGGATTTCTGGCCCTATTGGTCGATTGATTGGTCTACTGGCCCCAATCGACCAATCAGTCGACCGATGGGGACAACAAGGCCAGAATGCATTGTTTTGGTCATAACTTCTTCGTTTGAAGTCCGATTGATCCGAAATTCGAAAGGGAACCTCACACAAACATACCAAGACTATCTAGGAAGTCGACCAATGGGGACAACAAGGCCAGAATGCATTGTTTTGGTCATAACTTCTTCGTTTGAAGTCCGATTGATCCGAAATTCGAAAGGGAACCTCACACAAACATACCAAGACTATCTAGGATGAATTATAGATCATCCATGGTCAGAAATCAGTACTTTATAATTGGGAACATGAGTTTCTGAATTGGAAACAACATGGTTTTCCATAGCAAACTCACCATGGATTCAAGGGAAGAATTAGAGAGAACAAGGCTTCACTCTAATGGAATATCAAAAACATATCAGAGGCAATAATTATCATAAGAATGGATCAATCATACAGGAGAAACAAGATTAAGCATGCATTCATGAAGATATCCATGATTCCTTGCAGAAAATCAAATAGGGGAATCATAGCATCATTAGAATTGAATGGATTCACAACCTTAAAGATCATAGAAGAGGTGTTTGCAACGATGCAATACCATCTTCCTAATCACAGCAAGAATAACTAAATAGAAAATCAAGAGAATACTAATCCTAGAATGGGAAGAATCAAAAATAGAAACTTACTAGAATGCTTATATCAATGATCAACATAGAAGGCTATAATGGCTAGAAAGAAAGGGGAATTGATTCAAAGAGATGAAATACATTAGAACAGCAGTAAAGGCTCAGATCAAACATGTTAAACATTAATTAGAAAATAAGCTACAGTAGAATGATCATGCTTTCCAAAACTCAATCAAAATAAATGAAGAATTGAAGAGATTCACCATGTGGTTTCAAGGAATGCATAGAGTGATTGGGGGTTCACTCTAAGACATAAGGAGATTAGGGAATAGGTAGTTACAGTAGTGTAACACCTTCTCCATAATCAAAACATCAAGTTAGAACAGTAAGAAGAAGAAACGAGAGAAGAAAGAGATAGAACACTGAAATCAAGGTCCAACTTCAAGGTGTAACATTAAACTAACCTTTCTTCACCCAAAATAGATAGGGTGTCCTGGCTAGGTTTGGGCTGGATTTCACAAAGCAGACTGGGCACTTTGCTCACAATTGCCCTAAGAGACCTGCTCAGCCGTTTGCCCCTACTGTGAAGAGTGCCCCTGCCCCTCCTTCTGATAGAGTGTTCAGTATGTCGTGTGTTGAACAAGATGCAAGTCACGATGTGGTAATAGGTACATTGTTAGTCACTTCTATATATACATTTGTTCTATTTGATACGGGTGCATCTCATTCGTTCATTTCATATGCATTTGCTATGAAGACTAACCTAACACCCAAGAGCTTATCTAGTTGTTTGATGATTAGTACTCTTGTTGGATCTGTTGTGAAACTAGATAGAGTGTTAGAAGATTGTCCTATTTTGGTTTGTGAAAAGAATCTGAAGGCGAATTTAGTACTTTTTGACATGAAGGACTTTGATGTGATTTTGGGAATTGATTGGCTGACATCCCACAATGCTGTAATTTTGTGTTCTTCGAAGAGAATTCAGTTTTAGATGTGTGGAAATTCAGTTTTTGAATTTCAAGGTGAGAAGGGAAGAGTTAGTAAGAAAACTTTGACTGCATTGATGCAAGTCCATGCATTGGTGGTGTGAAACCCAGCCCTAACCTTAACCCGGATACTCTTTTGTCTGTAGGTCCGAAAACCCGAAGTAGAAGTGAGAGTCAACTATGGGCCATATCAGTAGAAGATATAGTGTGAAGTGAGAGTCAACTATGGGCCATATTAGTAGAAGATATAGTGTTCGACTCCGAACCTATGGAGATTGAAGATGATACCCCATACTTGAAGACAGTGTTGGATATAGAAAAGAGACTACACCTTGATGAAGAGAAGATTGGTTGATGACCTTAGAGCTTGGTGGGATATGATTTAAAGCCATTTTTCCATGCTAGGTGAGTTATAGAATATGTGTTTAAAGTTTCATTTGATTCCGAATAGTGGAAGGCCCTCAATTCCCTAATCTTGGCTTTGCTATCTGCCTGGGTCGACTACTTGGGTCGACTGGGCCAGGCTACCCAGCCAATTGACCCAGAGATGCTGAACTCGAGCAGAATCTTCTGTTTAGGTTATGTTGCTATATATACCCCCATGACTTCGTGATTTTAGTATCCCTAGACTCCAAAGCACTTAGAGAACGAAAGGAAACCATCTCCAAGCCTCCAAAAGTGTAGAAGAAGACATAATTTTGCGAACTTGCTAGTTCTCTCTCTTGTTCTTCAATCAAAGGTTAGTATTCAATCTTTTGTGTTCTTGATTCATTCTTTACATGATCACTCTTATCTCTGAACTGAGATTATGATGAAGATGCTGCAACCTTGTAGTCATATATTTACAATCTCTTTTCATTCTCTTATGCCATGATCATCTTATTCATTCTTAATATGATTCTTATGATTTCTTCTTAAACTATGATCATATTCCTATTTTGATTAATTCTAGCACTGTAGATGCCTCTCCATGATTATTCATACCTCTGATTTACTGTGTTCTTGTACTAGAATGAGATCTTATCATCTCTAGTTCATCTCTTTCATCCATAGCATGTTTCCAATGAAAACCATGATTTTTACCAAAATAGAAACTATGATTTCAAATTAGTAAGTAATGGTTTTAATCGTTGTTTGATGTCTAAAATATGATTTTAGTCTTAGACTACTGTGATAGACATTCTCTCCAAGTTTCATCGCATTCCAGATTGTGTAGCATAGGTTTCGGATCAAGATTCTCTTTTTGGATTTGGATTTGCTCTTGGGCAGACTGCCTGGGTCGACTGACTCAGTCCACCCAGCCAATCAACCCGCAATGACAGAATTGGATTTCTTCGTCCGTTTCGATTCGATTGATGCTTATTCTTTTAGGACTACTTCCTAATGACTGTATGATGTTATTCTAGGGTTTGTTTGCTAACTTTGGATTCATCCTCTTGTTCGTCCGGAATATATTCGAATCTATTTAAGGTAAGGAAAGTTGTTACCATATTAACATAGATTGCATAGATTTAGTTTCTAATTTGGGAACTACTTAGATTTGCTACTGTTAGGTTAGTTTCTATTATAATATGAATGTTGTAAGTACAGTACGATCTTATTTCCTTATTTACTTTATGTACTTGGACCATGTATGAATACTTATTGATGTATGTTGCTTATTCATTTAATCTTGTCTTATTATACTCTTTCATATGATGAGATATCTGTCGTGGATGATATGACTGAATTATGATTGTGATTGTTTAGGTATGATTTGGGATTAGGGAATGTCCTTTTGACATTTCTGTCCTTGGACCTCATTGGGAGTAGTATGGGATATTTCCAATGTTGTCCTTTGACACTTTCCTGGATTATTGGTTTTCATACCTAGGACTTGTCTAGCAGTGTTTGGCTAGGATATATTCCCTGTTATATCAGACCTGATTCGGAAGGGTATTGAGACCGAACAACCCGTGGTAGCAATGGGGATTTATGGGCGCTCAAGACCGATAACCAGCCCGTGAGGGGACATGAATCACATTGTGGGGGCCATGTATGGGTAGAGTTGCATATGGATAGACTTGAGCTCATGGGCGTTCAAGACCGGTAACCAACCCGTGAGAGGACATGAGAGCTTCCCGTTTACTGTATGTGGATGACCTATAGGGTTGATGAGTTCGTAGTCTGGGACTATGCTGACTCTAGTGGAAAGGATACCGGAAAGGATCGCCCGGGGCGAGGAATGGACGTATCTGGACCTGAGTTGATATGACTAAGTAGAAGACTTGCATTGGGCTAGGCTTTACCCTGACATGTGCCAATACTTAGACCAATGGTGATGTGAGAGAGTGGTGACCTAAACCCCTAACCAAGGAATGTCCAAGAGGGATGCAAGACCCAAATACCACCGGCAGACCCAAGATGCCAAGACGGCTGAGGGGGAGTGATTGACCTTCCTAAAGAAGTATGGTGCTATGGCTTAAAGCATGTCTACCTATAAAGACCAGCATACACAGAGTTAGACTCATACATGCATTATCTGTCTCATATCATATCACATTATGCTTTGTTTATGTTACTATGTTATTTATGCTATTATGGAATAACTTGCCTTGCTGAGTTTCTTTTGAGACTCACTCCTTTTGTACAACATCTTTTGTTAGACTATTCTACAGGCATTGATGACTATGAAGCACAATATGAAGAAGCGCAAGATGAAGAAGCGTACCATATGCAAGGTGTTGGCAACTATGAAGATTACATTGAGGATTCCTTGAGTGGTCTCACTTGTTACCAAGATTAGCCCTACTTTGGAGTGGGAGCGTCTGAGTGTGATTGATGAAGTCTATGTCTATGAAGACGTTCTTTATAAAGTAGAATATACTCTAGCTTTGTTAGATCTTATCTTTCTTTCTTGTCTTTAGAATCAGTTGTAATCTCCTTTGACTTTCGATCTACATTCCGCTGTACTCGTGGAGTGAGATTCCGCCTCACTCTACATTTGATTTTACATATCTATTGGTATCATTTCCGCACTCTGATGATTATCTCGTTACTTTACTTTGATTCAATTAAATAATATTGTTAACCTTGATTTAGTCTTGTTCTTGATTATATTATTGTGAATGTGGGAGGTTGATTTACTAGATACTGGATCTTGTGGACTGTGGATCACACACTCGGGTATGCCAGATAGGGTACCGGCTGGGTGGATGTGACAGGTGGAAAGTGCTTCACCTGGAAGCAAGGTCAAGGAAGGGAAGAAGCTTGAAGAAGTCAAGGTTGTTAGTGACTTTGCTGATGTGTTCCTAGATGATTTGTCAAGACTGCCCCCTGATAGAGAGGATGAGTTTTCTGTTGATTTGATTCCTAGAGCTGCTCAGGTATCTAAAGCTCTGTATAGAATGGCACCTATTGTGAAACCCAGCCCTATCCTA
This sequence comes from Hakea prostrata, assembly GCF_041222555.1. Taxonomy (NCBI): domain Eukaryota; kingdom Viridiplantae; phylum Streptophyta; class Magnoliopsida; order Proteales; family Proteaceae; genus Hakea; species Hakea prostrata. Next base: position 6,418,641 of record NC_142605.1, read on the forward strand.
ACCCTGACCCTGACCCGGATCCTTGATGTTTGTAGGTCCGAAGACATGGAGTGGTGGAAGAAGAGACTTGTGGGCCCTCAAAGTTGAAGACTCAGTGTATGATTCAGAGCCCATGGATATTGACAGTGAAGCCCCTTACTTGGATACACTGTCAGTGTTCAGTGAGAAACTACACCTAGAAGAGGGGAAGCTTAGTTGAAGTGCTTGATGCACTTCTGGTCTTGTTTCGAAGGTATTTCTCTACTCTAGACTTGTTTATTGACGTGTAGGAGAAAACCCAACTCAATTCGGACCTGTATAACCTTTTATTTCCCTGATTCAAGCTTACTGTACATGCTTGGTCGACTAAGTCAGTCGACAAATGGTTGTACAAATCCGAGAAAAAGATGCTTTTTGGATATTCCTCTCTCTATTCAAGTGTTTCCCGTGTTTTGAACCCTATTATAATCATTTAGGCCACTGAGAACAAGAGTGGAGCTTCCCAAGGCACTCTCTTGGTGTTTGTGAAGGATTCTTGCCCCCAATCATTGTAATCATTGTCTCTTGTCTCCATTTGCACATTCAAGGTATGATTCATCACTCTCACTCTGTATTCTACTCTTTTCTTTTTCTTTTGGAGCTGTTACAACCTTGGAGCTGATGCTGCAACCTTGAACCATCACTCCAAGTGTTCACTCTTGGCTAATCAATGATCTCATTCTATTTCCATTGATGCGATGCTCTCATTTCAATCCTTTCATATGCATTACTTTGATTTTCTTCTTAACTTCATGTGTTCTTATTCTAAATTGAGGTTTATAGTGTGCAATGTCTATGTTCTATGCTAGCATATGATTCTAATACATTGCCCATCAGTTCCCCTAGCTAATTCATTCAATTCCAATGCAATTTCATTTGATTTCAAGTCATGCTATGATTCTTGTCTTTAGAACATAGGGTCTCAATTTGGGGGTTTTCAATTGGGCCATTGGTGTCACGCCCTCCCAGCCGGTACCCTATCTGGCATACCCGAGAGTGTGATCCACAGCCCGAAGATCAGGTATCGAGTGATCAACCTCCCACATAAACAATAACATAATCATGAACAATCATAACAAGAGTGCGGAAGATAAATCATAGATCCAATAAAGAAAGAATGAATCATAAATGAATCAGAATAATAGATATAATCAGAGTATCAAACAGATAAGTAAAGTGAGGCAAAAATCCCACTTTACAACCAGCGGAAAAGTAGCTCTAAAGAATAAACTAGACAAAACCTAATCCCAGTAGCAAGTACATTGGGTAACTAAATTGTTCTCCACTTTATAGACAACATCCTTGTAAGTGTAAATCTCATAAATGGCACAAGGACGCTTCCACTCAATGGTCGGACTAAGCATCGTACGGAGCATAACCACTCGCGGGATCTTCCGAGTAATTGTGGTAACCGCAATCACCTTCCCCGGAGATATGTCTCCTCGCCTTGTGCTTCTTCATAGGGACCGTCATAGTACTCGGTACTGCAGGATAGTCTAACAACATTGTACAATAAAGGAATGAGTTTCAAAGAAACTCGGTAAAAGGCGCTTAAAATCCATAATAACATAAATGGCAGGATTCCGAACAAACATAAATGCAATATGATATGAGACAAGCCATGAATGAATGAATCTAACTCTATGTATGCTGGTCTCTATTGGCAGACATGCTTTAAGTCATAGCACCGTACTTCTTTAGGAAAGTCCACTCACATCCTCAACCATTTAAGATATCTTGGATTCTCTCACGGATCATTTCACCGGTCTTGAGCAGCCGATTGGTAATGGGTCCTTCATCCCTCGGGACAAACCATGGCAGGGGGTTAAGTCAACACACTCTCTCACAACCATTTGGTATAAGTACTGGCGCATGTCAGGGTAAAACCTAGCCAAATGCAAGTCTTCTACTTAGTTACCTCAAGTTAGATCCAGATACGTCCATTCCTCGTCCCTGACGATCCTTTCCGGTATCCTTCACACTAGAGTCCTCATAGTCCCTGACTACGGACTCACCAACCCTATTGATCATCCACATATGGTAAACGGGAAGCTCTCACGTCCTCTCACGGGTTGGTTACCGGTCTTAAGCGCCCGTGAGCCCAAGTCTAACCATATGCAACCCTACCAATAAATGGCCCCCACAATGTGATTCCTGTCCTCTCACGGGTTGGTTACCGGTCTTGAGCGCCCATGAATCCCCATTGCTACCACGGGTCGTTCGGTCTCAATACCCCTCCGATTAGGGTCGACATAACAGGACATCCTAGCCAAACACTACTAGACAATCCTAGATATGTCATCCAACAGTTTAGGAAGGTGTCCAGAGGGCATCTCCGGAAACATCCCATAATATTCCCGTAGTAGTCCAAGAACAGAAGTGTCAAAAGGACACCTCTCCTTTCCAAACCATACTTAAGCATACACATGCATCAATTCATATCATCACATATATGGTAACTTCATATATGGAAAGAAATCAATAATTACAATCACTTTTATAACATTGGTAAGTAAATCATACATGAATCAATTTAATATGAATAAGTAATGCTACTGTAATCAAAGTTATGCAACGGTAGTATATCATTGTAAGAATCTAATTTAGGAATCATATCTATGATATTCAAATATAGAAACTAGATTCATGCTATCTATGTAATTAAGGAAATAACCATCCTTACCTTTTATAACTCGCAAAGGAATCCTAAGAAATCAAGTAAGATCTCGGCAAACTTGAGAAGAAGGTCCTAAACAAGTATATACAACATATTAGGAAAGATCCCTAACAGAAAAGATACCAAAACATCCAACATAGACCAATTCTGAGTTGCTGTACTCATTGGTCGAGTGGATTGGTCGATCTGGTCCATCGACCAATCGAGTCGACCAATGCGAGACGATAGCCTAAAAAACAAGAGTTTTAAGATATGAAATCCGAATTTGGTGGTTCAAAAGGGTACTAATCAAGGGGTAGACTACATCAGTAGTATTCTAACATATAGGGGACCTCAAAACACCAATCAAATCAAGATATCAAGATCCAAATTAGGAAACAAAAAGTTACCATAATTAAATCAACCATGGATCTTGATGAATTTGAAATAGAAAACAAAGACAAGAACAATAGGAGGATAGATCTTTGCTTCAGGTAAGGGTATCATGAAAACATACTTAGATCTTCAAGGAATAAGGCTTAGAAGCATAAATCTAAATAAGGAAATAAAACCTACCATATATGTAACTACCATGCATCATGAAGAACACATAGTATGGTAGAAGAGAACACTAGAGATCTATAGATTATGGATCATGGAAGGAAAACACAGTAATTAACTACTAACATGATCAACATAGAAGATCCAAAGAGATCAGAATTCAGATTAGAAGTTTAACAAAGATTAGATCATGGTTTGATCATGATTACTTCAAAAGCTTGCAATGATCATGGTTAAGATCATTGTTCTAGCCTCAAATCCTTAGGATGATCATGAGAACATGTTCAGAGATGTTTGCAACAGAGAATGCAGCATCTCTTCTACTGTCTCAACTCAAAAAGGAAAGAAAAACAAAGATGGAGGAGAAGAAGAGAGAGTAGACATACCTTTTGATGCAAAAAGAAGAGTTTCGACGAAGATCCGTCAAGAAAACACCAAGGATGCAAGAGAGATGACTTGCAGAGGTCTTTGGTTCGTTCCAGAGAGTTTGGAGGCAGCAAATACGAAGTGGACTCGAGATTGGACTTAAATAGAGCAAGAACAACCTAATTGCCAAAGACAGCACTCATTGGTCGAGTGGATTGGTCGACTGGCCCAGTCGACCAATCAGTCGACCAATGCTGACAGCAAGACCAAAACAGGGAATTGAAGGTCCAGATCAAATCCAATCCTAAAGGGGTTTTGCACACAAGTCAAGTGACTTACCTAATAGGTAGAAATGCCTTCAAACCAAGATAGAGAGCACTCCAAGTCCATCAACTAATCAGATCTTCATCAGGATTCAGTTTCCATAAATAGAACCTCATCATCAACTTTCATGGATTCAAAGCCAGACACCAAGTCCTCTACTGGGATGGCCCAAAGCTGACTTCTTACTTTACTTCGGGTCATCGGACCTACAAATAACAAGGTTTCCGGGTCAAGGTTAGGGCTGGGTTTTACAATTGGATTAGGCTAATTCTTGTTACATAGTGTTCTTATACTATTACAATGAATCCCTCCAAGTTTCGGATCGATCCGAGCCCCGGAAGATCGATTTTGAGCCAAAAATCACTATTTGGCTTCGGGCGCTATTCACTTGGTCGACTGATTGGTCAGTCGAGCAAGCCAGTCTACCAATCAATTGTTGAATTGTGTGCTTCGCCGATTTGATCTGTTCGACCTCCAATTTTCCCGATTTCTTTTCTAATCTTTCATTTATGTTTGTCTAAGGTCTTAATACCATCTTTGGATCATCCTTTTGAGATTATTGGATTATCATCATCATGGCTTAAGGTAAGGACGGTTATACCCATATGACATAGACTATGTGATTGTTACATTGATGTTGGCAACTTAGTAGGCTCAGCTTATTGGTTGTACTTAGACATCACATGACTATTGTAGTTACCTTATGATAGTAGCACCATGTTTAATTACTTTATCTATCATGTCTATTTCATTATTGTCATTTACTTATATACTTAATCATGCGATGTTATGACATATCTTTCAATATGATGATATATCATGTATGTATGATATGATGAATTGAGAATGTGATTGGATAAGTATGATTTGGGATTGGGGAATGTCCTTTTGACATTTATGTCCTTGGACATCGGAGGGAATAGTATGGGATGTTCTCCGAAGATGCCCATCGACACTTTCTCGGATTATTGGATGACATACATAGGATTTGTCTAGATGTGTTGGCTAGGACATCTCTGTTGTATTAGACCCGAATCGGAAGGGCATTGAGACCAAATGACCCGTGGTAGTAGTATGGTTTGACGGGCGCTTAAGACTGATAACCACTCCATGAGAGGACATAAATCATACAATGGATACTTGAAAGGGGCCATTTATTGGTAGGGTTGCAAATAGCTAGACTTGGGCTCAAGGGCGCTCAAGACCGGTAACCAACCCGTGAGAGGACGTGAGAGCTTCCCGTTTACTATTTGTGGATGACCAATAGGGTTGGTGAGTCCGTAGTCCGGGACTATGCTGATTCTAGTGCGAAGGATACTGGAAAGGATCGCCCGGGGCGAGGAATGGACGTATCTGGATCTGACATGATATGACTAAGTAGAAGACTTGCATTGGGCTAGGCTTCACCTTGACATGCGCCACTACTTAGACCAATGGTGATGTGAGAGAGCGGTGACTTTAACCCCAACCATGGATTGTCTGGAAGGTTTCAAGATCCATTTACCCGGCTTGAGTGATTGAGACCCACCTAAAGAAGTATGGTGCTATGACTTAAAGCATGTCTACCATAGAGACTAGCATGTGTAGAGTTAGTATCATATTTGCATCATGTGCCTCATATCATCTTGCATCATGTTATGACTTGTATCATATGGTTTATGTATTATGGATTAATTGCCTTGCTGAGTTCTTTTGAACTCACTCCTTTCTGTGCAATTGCTTTGTTAGGCTTCTTTGCAGGTACTGAAGAAGCCGATGGCTCATACTTTGAGACGGACCAAGATTCCGCATACTACTCTAAAAGTCTTGGCCATTATGAAAGTTAAGGTGAAGGTGCCAAGGGTGATTACCCTCCGTACCAAGATTAGCCCAACTTTGGTGTGGGAGAGGCCTTGCTTAGTTTCCTTCATGTACACTTATGAAGACACATTGTATAAGACCAAGGAGACCCTAGCTTAGGCTTTATGCTGTTCTTTTGGAACTTGGATCTGTAACTTAATATTCACTGATATACTCTTTACATTTGGGATATGTAACTTAACTTGATTTGACTACTTTCCGCTGCCACTGAGGGAGTGACTTCTAATCGCTCTCTCTCTCTCTCTCTCTCTTTTGAGATTATATTTATACTTTTGGTATCATCTTTATTCCACACTCTGATTATCTGTTCTTATCTTATTCATGATTTCTTTTATTATATGCTTTTACCTTGATTATTATTGTTCATGATTGTATTATCGCGTATGTGGGAGGCATGATTGCTCGATACCTGATCTTCGGGACTATGGATCACATACCCGGGTATGCCTGGCAGGGTACTGGTTGGGTGGATGTGACACCTACCGAGTTTGGAAACCTGCAAACACAATTGAATGAGCTCTTAGTGAGAGGTTTTGTACAGCCTAGTGTATCACCTTGGGCACCTTGGGGAGCTCCGGTTTTGTTTTTGAAGAAGAAGGATGGTAGCATGTGTCTATGCATTGATTACCGGGAGTTGAATAAGTTGACTGTCAAGAATAGATATCTGCTGCCCCAGATTGATGATCCTTTCGATCAGTTGAAAGGTGCAGCCGTGTTCTTGAAGATTGATTTAAGGTTTGGGTATCATCAATTGAAAGTGAAGTCAAGTGATATCTTCAAAACAACATTTATAACAAGATATGGACTTTATGAGTTTAGAGTTATGCCTTTTGGTTTAACTAATGCTCCGGCTATGTTCATGGAACTCATGAACAGAGTATTTCATGATGTGCTTGACAAGTTTGTGATCGTCTTCATTGATGACATCTTGATCTGTTCGAAGAATGAAGAAGAGCATACAAAACATCTAAATTTCACATTGCAAAGGTTGAGAGAAAAGAAGCTCTATGCTAAGTTTAGCAAGTGTGACTTTTGTCTCTCAAGGGTAGTATTTCTCGGCCATGTGGTTTCAGCTGAAGGTATTTGTGTTGATCCTGAAAAGGTGCAAGCGGTTGCCGATTGGTAAAGACCGAAGACCGTGACGGAAATAAGAAGTTTCCTAGGATTGGCGGGATACTACAGAAGGTTTATTGAGAACTTTTCTAGGTTGGCTGCACCTATGACTAAGCTAACTAGAAAGGAAGAGAAGTTTGTGTGGACTGAAGCATGTGAGAAGAATTTCCAAGAGATGAAAGTTAGATTGACAAGTGCCCCGGTTTTGACTATACCTGATAGCTTCGGTGGTTTGACAGTCTACACTGATGCTTCGAAGATTAGTTTGGGTTGCGTGTTGATGCAACATGGTAAGGTGATGGCCTATGCTTCTCGGCAATTGAAGAATTATGAACGGAACTACCCCACTCATGATTTAGAGCTTGCCGCTGTTGTCTTTGCTTTGAAGATCTGGAGACATTACCTGTATGGTGAGAAAATCGCTATTTTCACAGATTATAAAAGTTTGAAATACTTTTTTACCCAAAAGGAGTTGAATATGAGACAAAGAAGATGGTTAGAATTGGTCTCTGATTATAACTATGACATTCAGTAGCACCCTAGTAAGGCGAATGTGGTTGCTGATGCTCTTAGCAGGAAAAGTCAAAAGAAAGTGTTGGACTTGAATGCCTTGAGTCAACCTTTGTTGTATTTGATTGTGGGTCTTGGTTTGGAAGTTGTTCCCGAAGGTTCGAATTTTGTTCTTTCTACTATGACAGCAAGATCCACCCTTAGAGACAGAATTGTTGCTCTGCAAGGTGTTGATCAGGAATTGAAGGAGAAGATTGAGAAGATTTCTTCGGATCCTGAGTTGGACCCTGATTTTGGTATGTCTATGGATGGTGCTTTATTGTTTAGAGGTAGACTTTGTGTGCCGGCTGTTAAAGAAATTAAGAAGGAAATATTGAAGGAAGCACATCAGTCTATTTTCACAGTACACCCAGGAAGTACCAAGATGTACAAGGATTTAAGGGAACATTTTTGGTGGATTGGTTTGAAGGCTGATGTTGATGATTTTGTTGCCAAGTGTGAGACTTGCCAATGTGTGAAAGTCGTTCGTCAACCTCCATCTGGATTACTTCAACCACTTCCTATTCCTAGTTGGAAGTGGGAGGACATCTTTATGGACTTCGTGACTAGCTTACCTCAGACAAGTAAAGGCAATGACACTGTGTGGGTAATCGTTGATAGGTTGACCAAATCAGCCCATTTCATTCCTATGAAGATCACTAGCTAGGCTTTATGTGGACAATGTGGTACATCTGCACGGAGTTCCAGTGAGTATTGTTTTTTATCGTGATCCTAGGTTCACCTCAAGGTTTTGGAATAGTTTGCAGAAAGCCTTGGGAACCCAGTTGAATCTGAGTACAGCTCATCATCCACAGTCTAATGGACAATTTGAGCGGACAATTCAAATTTTGGAAGATATGCTTAGATCTTTTGTTGTGGATATGGGTGGAAATTGGGATGAACACTCAGCTTTGGTTGAGTTTGCCTATACCAACAGTTATCAAGTGACAATAGGCATGGCTCCATTCAAGGCTTTGTATGGTAACATTTATAGGACACCTTTGTATTGGACTGAGACCGGTGAAAGAAGAGTCTTGGGTCCGGAGATGATTGAAGCTACAAGTGCAATGGTTGATATGATTAGAGAAAGGATTAAGTCTGCTCAGTCTAGACAGAAATCCTATGCGGATAAGAGAATGACCAATTTGGAATTTTAGATTGGAGAGAAAGTTTTTCTATAAGTATCACCTATGAAGGGTGTGATGAGATTCAATGTGAAAGGAAAGCTTAGCCATCGCTTCATTGGACCTTTTGAGATTCTTGAGAAGGTTGGACCTGCGGCATATCGTTTGGCCTTACCCCCATCTCTTGCTGGAGTTCATAATGTGTTTCATGTGTCGATGCTTTGGAAGTACATAGAGAATCCAGAACACATACTACAACAAGCACCTAAAGGACTTAGTGCTACTCTTTCCTACGATGAAGAGCCAGCCAAAATCCTAGACAAAATGGACAAACAATTACGGAATCATACCATTCCTTTGGTAAAAATTCGGTGGAAGAATCACAACCCTGAAGAAGCTTCATGGGAAAAAGAAGAAGACATGAAGGAGAAGTTTCCTCATCTTTTTGGAAGCTCAGGTACGCTTTCAATTTCGAGGATGAAATTTCTTTAAGGGGGGAGAATGTGAAATCCAGCCCTAGCTAAACCCTGACCCTGAAATTTCTTTCTATTTTGGTAAAAATCATGGTTTTCATTGAATACATGCTATGAATGAAAGAGATGAACTAGAGATGATGAGATCTCATTCTAGTACAAGAATACAGTATATCAGAGGTATGACTAGAAGAAATCAAAATAAGAATATGATCATGGATGCATGTAGAAAACATAAGAATCATGGTAAGAATTGATTATGATGATTATGGTATGAGAATGAATGGAGATTGTAGAAGATACAATTGCAGAGATGCAACATTTTCTTCATAATCTCAGATTAGAGAAGAGAAAGATCATGGAAAGAATAAATCAATAACATAGAAGTAAGATTACTAACCTTTGATTGAAGAACAAGAGAGAGAACTTGCAAGTTTGCAAGGTTTGGTCTTCTTCAACACTTTTGGAGGCTTGGAGATGAGTTCCCTTCGTTCTCTAAGTGTTATGGAGGCTAGGGATACTAAAATCACGAAGTAATGAGGTATATATAGCAATATAACCTAAACAACAGATTCTGCTCGAGTTCAGCATCCTTGGGTCGATTGGCTGGGTAGATTGGCCCAGTCGACCCAAGCAGTAGACCCAGGCTGACAGCAAAACCTAAGTCAGGGATTTGAGGGCCTTTCATTACTTGGAATCAAACGAAACTTTAAACACATAAACTATAACTTACCTAGCATGGAAAAATGGCTTCGAATCATATCCAACCAAGCTCTATGGTCATCAACCAATCTTCTCTTCATCAAGGCGTAGTCTCTTTTCTAAATCCAACACTGTCCGCATCATCGTCAATCTCCATAGGTTCGGAGTCGAACACTATGTCTTCTACCAATATGGCCCATAGTTGACTTTCACTTCTACTTCGGGTCTTCGGACCTATAGACAAAAGAGTATCCGGGTTAAGGTTAGGGCCGGGTTTCACAACATATGTCTGTAGTTTTCACCCTACTCTCGATGATGAGCCTAGTATCATTCTCCCCCATTCGCTCCTCAAGGAAGGTCAGGTTGTTGTAGAACAACTTGACAAGTTTGGGGTAGGCGGTATTGTCACACCCCACCCGCCGGTCTCGGTTACCCGTCCGACAACCCGTGGGAGTGATCCGTCATAGGATCCACGATTTTAGTCTATCAACAATAATAAAGATAATCAAGAACAAGAATAGTGCAATTAATGAATTAACGGATTACAGGAGTCCAAATACTCCAATAAAATAATAAGTGAAAGAATAATATATCATGAGAATATGAGTTCAGCGAAAGCAATAAAAAAGAATCAAATTATTTTCTTTCCAGTTTCTTTTTCTAAGGCTAAATAATGTTTTTCATGAATTTCTAAAAAAGGAGTCCTCCAGTTCTTCTCCATTCGCTGAGCAAACTGTCTGGCAACCTGTCTCCTACGCCCATCAATGGGTGCGATAAGCGCATTCCATGCACTCACAGGAGCTCCCGCATAGGCTATCTCCATTTCCCATTGTCGGTGCCACATCTTCTTCATACGGGAAGGTTCCTTCATACGAAACCAATCAATCTTCCTACACATTTCCTCCATCTGCGTAGGCTAATAAAACATATACAAATAAAGGAATGAGTTCGGAGAACTCAAGTAAGAACAATAACAATTCCCATCCATATGTCAAACCAATCAGCAATGCATAAATGATATGTATGAATGCAAAATATGAATACCGCTAAGATCTAACTATGCAAGTCTCTAACAGTTGACATGCTTTAAGATATACACCAGCCCTCCTCTGGGTAAGTCTAGTCACTCTGATCCGGCAAGGACTGGTTACCTCTGTAGGTGTCACATCCCGCCCAAAATCCACCCAGGGGGTACCCTATCTGGGTTACTCGAGAGTGATCCACAGCCCAACAGATCCAGTTTAGGAACGATCATATCCACTTAGCACAATAATATAATCAACAGCAAGAACAATTCTTTGTATCCAAATAATTTAATAATAAAAGTCAAGAAAGGATCTCAGAAGGTTTCACAAATAACATCAGAGTGCGGAAATGATTCAAATAGGGTAAACAGTCAAGTGTGAAAAGGAGGGAGGAAACTCATCCTATAATAATAGCGGAAGGTAGATTGACTAAAATTAAGGTTTACAACCGGTTCCCAAAATGACAAGGGAACAACTAAACTACGATCTCGACGAATCAAATAAAAGGTTAAAAGAAAATAGGACGATATCCCAATACTAGCACACAAGTGCAAAGGCCGAAATGCTCCAAATAAGTCTCAGTCTCGGACTGCTAGTCTTCACCAATGTAGTCACCAAAATCAGTAGTTTAAGAGTCATCAACTTAGTCTTCATAGTGTTGACCATCACAGTCAACGGTAGTAGTACCTGTAGAAAAGTCTAACAAAAATATGTTGCAAAAAGGAGTGAGTTCAAAAGAACTCAGCAAGGAAAGTTATTCCATAATAACATAAATCATATGATGCACAACATAGCATGATGCAATATGATATGAGACATAAGATGCGAATATGAATCTAACTCTAAGTATGCTGGTGTCTAAGGTAGACATGCTTTAAGTCGTAGCACCATACTTCTTTAGGTAGTCTCAGTCACTCATCACCGGGGGGAATTGGGTCATGCATCCCTCTCGGACAAATCCATGGTTGGGGGTTTTGGTCACCACTCTCTCACATCACCATTTGGTCTAAGTATCGGCGCATGTCAAGGTAAAGCCTAGCCCAATGCAAGTCATCTACTTAGTCATATCATGTCAGTTCCAGATAAGTCCATTCCTCCCCTCTCGGGATCCTTTCCGGTATCCTTCACACTAGAGTCACGGATATTACCCACCGGACTCATCAACCCTATTGGTCATCCACAAATAGTAGACAGGAAGCTCTCACATCCCCTCATGGATCATTTCACCGGTCTTGAGCGCCTGTGAGCCCAAGTCTAGCCATTTGCAACCCTACCAATAAATGGCCCCTTTCGGGTAACCGCAATGCAATTCATGTCCTCTCACGGAGTGGTTACCGGTCTTGAGCGCCCACAAATCCACACTACTACCACGGGTCGTTCGGTCTCAATGCCCTTCCGATTCGGGTCTAATATGATAGGGACATCCTAGCCAAACATCACTAGACAAGCCCTATATATGTCATCCAATAACCCGGGAAAGCGTCGATGGGCATCTTCGGAGAACATCCTATACTATTCCCTCCGATGTCCAAGGACAGAAGCACCAGTAGGGTACTCCTCAATCCCAAGTTATACCTAAGCAATCACATGCTTATTTCATCCATTACATATCAACAATACATTATCATATTGAAAACATGTCATAACATCTTATAATACCGTGTATAAATAAATGACAAGAATAAGTAAAAATGATAAACCAAGTAATTAAGCATGGTGCTACTATCATAAGGTAACTACAGTAGTCATATGATGTCTAAAATCAACTAATAAGTTAAGTCTACTAAGTTACCAACAACAGTGTAAAAGTCATACAGTCTATGTTATATGGCAATAACCGTCCTTACCTCAAATTGTGAAGAAGATGATCCGAAGTCACAAGAGAATGGTCCAATTATAGTCCTAAAACCTTAAACAAACATATATGAAGGATTAGATAAGAAATCAAAACAATCGGAGATCGAACGGATCAAAACTGGGCAAAAGTTGCTGACAGCAACTCTATTGGTTGATTCATTGGGTTGATGGTATCGACCAACAGTCTCGGACAGCAAGTGGGATTTTTGGGTTTTGGCTCAAAATTGGTCTTTTGAGTCTCGGATCGATACAAAACTTGGAGGGGATGCTAGGAACAGTAGCAGGAAACTACGCAGCAAGAATTAACATGATCCAATGGTCAAATTGAAAACCCCCAATTTGAAACCTTAGGTTCAAACTTGCAAGAATCATGTTCTTCAATGAAATCAATTGCAATTGCAAGAGAACTTAGGAATTCAATTAAGGGAATGATGGGCAGCAGAATATAGACAATTACTAACATATAATCAGACCTATTTGCTAAAGAAAATCAGATTAAGAAGATGAACTCATGTTTCCATGAAGAGGAAATCAAAATAAGAAAGCAAGAACATCAAGTATAAGAAACATAACATGGAAAGAATGAAGAGAGGTTTAATCAACCCAAGAGAGCTTGTAGAAGAGGTGGTTGCAAGGTTGCAGCACCTTCTTCACGAACTCGGTACAAGACAAGAGTAGATAAGAGTAGAATAGAGAGAAGTGAGAGAACACATACCTTGTAGATGAAATTTGAGAAGAGAGACAAAGGATTCTTGAAGAAGATCAACACCCAAGCCAAGGAGGAGGCGTAGAGGAGCTTTCCCACATTCTCAGATGTTGAAATGAATGAAATAATGATTTAGGTTTGAGGTTTCACTAAAAAGGAGGAAGGAATATCCAAAAAGCACCTTTTTATTCGAATCTGGGCTTGTTGGTCGATACCTTGGGTTGATGGTATCGACCAATAGTAGTTTCAACAGAATTTTTCAGGAATAGTTCAGCAACTTCGGATGCGGATTCGGAGGGCTATACAAGGTCAAATTGAGTGAGGTTTTCTCCTGCAAGTCAATAAAGAAGTATAGTTTCCAGAAATACCTTTGGATCAAGCATGGTAGTTCATTAGATCCACCAACTAAGCTCACCTTCTTCGATGCGCAAGCAGGATTTGTCAAACATAGTTCAGCAACTTTGGACAGGGATTTGGAGGGCTATATGGGGTCAAATTGAGTGCGGTTTTCTCCTACAAGTCCATCAAGAAGTCTAGTTTTGGGAAATACTTTCGGATTGAGCACAGGAGTTCATTAGGTATTTCAACTAATTCACCCCTCTTCGGTGCACAGATTCAAAACTAGCACTGACAATGCTCTCAAGTGAGGGGCATCATCGTCAATGTCCATGGGCTTGGGCTCCGACACCAAATCATCAACCAAAAGGGTCCAAAAGGACTTCTCCCACCACTTCGGGTCATCGGATCTACAAACAATACAAATTCCGGGCCGGGTCAGGGTAAGGATAAGGCCGGACATGGCCTCCTAAGGCTTTCAAGGATAACAACATTGAAATCAAGGTCCGACTTCAAGGTCCAACATTAAACAAGTCTTTCTTTATCCCAAAACAAACAGGGTGTCCTGGTTAGGTTTAGGCTGGATTTCACAGTAGAGATCCTGGGTAAAATGGAAAGTCCACACCTGGCTCTCAAACCATGGCTGGGGTCAAGTCAACACTCTCTCACCATGACCATTGGCATGAGTATTGGTGCATGTCGGGGTTTCTAATCCAATGCAAGTTCATATAGGTAACATACTACATGAAGTCCAGATACATCCCCTATAGCACCAACCAACTCGGTTCAGTATCCTTCACAACCTAAGAATGATAACCCTCACGGACTGGCTACCGCTATTGGATTTCATTCCATAACCCTATGGTCATCCACATATTGTTGGGGCGGAAAGCTCTCATGACTCCTCACGACACCCGGTCTGTTCCTTGAACGTCCATGACCCCAACCCTACCATTTATATGACTAACAGTGGACCATCGTCACATCACTGTCATCACGGGTCATCCAGTTTCAATTCCCCTACCGAAAAGGTAGTAGCATGTGGGGTACCTAGCCATGCAACTCTAGACTCTACCTAGGTATGCCATCCAGTAGTTATGATAGTGCTGAAGACATCAGCAGGCATGTGTCTCATACCACAGCCTTCTGATATCCCAAGCTAAGATATCCAAATAGAATATATATTCCATCAGAACCACGTACTATCAACCAACATCATATCACATTCATAATCGACAAAGTGCATGCATAAACAATACAAACAACAGTCATGTAACAAGATCAGCAGGTGAAACATGATTACAGTAGCATATAAAATGAAAGATTAACACTAACAGACATTGGACTAGCATGTTCAAGTCAATTCATAAGGATAGGATTGTATGCCCTTACCTGCATATAAGTAATTCATCCGTAAAAAGTAATCCGTAAACAATTATAAAACTTTCTCTTCAAACAGAGGACACCTATATACAGGGTTACAATAAGGTATAAGTCAAATTAATCAAAACCAGAAGTTAATTGGTCATTGAAACCCAGCCGATCGCTTAGGTTGAGCGACCGTCACTAGTGACCACCCCAAAAACAGAGAGTTTCAATTCGAAACTCAGGCTTCGATCGGTCTGCTTTCAATCCAAATTTTGCATGATCATAGTCCGAATCTCAAATCTATTACTCTCATAACCATGGGTGATACTAAACCTAAACAAAGACATCAAATTGGTTATCCAGAAACCTCCCTCTTGATTAGATCAGCCCTTTTCACGAAAGCAGGGTATCGTTTTTGGATCTGATCTCACCAAGATTAACAAAAAGGTAGGCGGTGCAATAGAAGGATCAAGAACAACCAAAGGGAAAAACTAATCTACTTTTATCATAGCAAGTGCTGAAGCATGAGTGAACAGGGAATCACTTACCTCAACCAGATCAACTGTAAAAGACGGTAGAACCTTCTGGGACTCTAACAGCACTACAGATATGCTTCCAACACTTCTCCACAGTCGTCTAACCTCCAAAAACAGTAACCACGAATAAAATATTCGTAAAATAGGCGAGGGTTACTATTTATAGAAGTTAGGGGGCAAAATAGGGCAAAATCCCGCAACTAGAACAAGGCAGTCGCTTGGTTCAATCGACCGCCACTAGCAACCGCCCCCATGTATTTTGCTATACAAGGGTGCTTTGCTAGGGGGGTTGATGTCCAAGTACAACCTAGCCCTAGAGAAGACATGGGGGAGATCTTACCTTCATTCCGGACATCTTCAGACATCACTTGCCTTCCAAAAGTCCAACTATCAAGCAAGGTAGGCTCTTCAGTCAGAGAATCCAAATCCATGGGTTTAGGGTATGGATCATGGACTTCTATATGGACACTCCACAAATTTACTCGACTAGACCTTTGGGTTCTCGGACCTGCAATATGGATCCCGGGTTAGAAATACAGGGGTAGTTACAGGTATCATTCAAGGAGAGCATTTTACCCTAGCCTACTGCCTCAAATCTCTCGGATATCTGGAACTGCTTGAGCTCATAAATCACTACAGGTCACCCTAACTCAACCTGACGGTGAATAAAATGACCAAAGTATAACTCCTGAGCCTCTGGAGTCCAGAAGTAGTATGGGTGTACTGGATCATGTGCATCACCTCGACCATGTTCACGACCTCAGCCGCGAATAGGAACTCTCCTACAACTGCGAGCAGCCATCTAAAATGAAAATATGATTTTTGGGTGAGAAAGAGAGAAAATAAGAGTTAGAATATGTCTATGAGCTACCCATAAGTGTAAACTGCATAGTGAACAGTAGATCTATGCCTAGACATGTTCTATGGAATAGAAGGAATGTTTTGCATCAAAGAAAACATAGAAAAGGAAGTACATTGGTAGAACTCTCATCCAAACCATTAAATCTTTTCCGGACTTGACATTGCAGTGTTTTTAAATTTTGGATTTCTTTTCCCAGAATGGTTTAGTTAAGGAATTGCACTATAGTGAATGGTCAAGATGGTGAGATCAGTGGTGGTAGTGATCAACCCAATGTTGACACCCCTGCTGGAAATGTCAGTACTGAGACTCTGAGAACTGAAATACCTCCTACTAGTCGAAACCCTATTTGTGAAATCCCACTGATGAGCACATTTATGTGTGAAATCTTAGGGCATAAAACATGCATTTTTAACACTTTGTGTGGAGGTACCTTGGGTTTTATGTTGTTTTTGCAGATTTTATGAATTTTTAGGACTTAAGCGAATATCTGGAGTTTTGGGTATGAAACATGCGATTTTACACGTCAAGAGGTCCGTTCAAACTCTCAGTGCGAAAGTGGCCTGATTTGGAGCATGATGGGCTAGAGATGCAATTATGGGCCAACTCCAGAATATCTTGTAAAATTAGATTAGGATTTTTATTTTATTTTTCTTTATTGTAATTGAGAATTGTATGGGGCCCACAAGTAGTCAAAGACTAGGATTTTCTATTTTTTTTTAGAAGATTTTATTTTGTTAGATTTTATTTATTTCTCTAATTAGTTTCTCTCTCTCTCTCTCTCTCCCCACTTTCTATTTTATTTACTTTCTTACTCCCTTAATAACCAACCCACTTATATTTTTGTTAACAAAATATATATATATATATATTTATTTTCTTTTCTTTTCTTTCTCTTTCCTTCTTCCACTTTTCTTTCTTTCTTCCACTTTGTCTCCACGTGAATTTCACTATAATTATTTTTAATTTATTTTTCTCTCCACTTTCTCTCTCTCTCTCTCTCTCCCTTGAATTTCTAACGAATTTTAGCTCTTTCTTTCTTTCTTTATTTTCTTTCTTCTTCTTTTATTTTACTCCTTATTAGTACTAGTATTATTGATATTATTATTATTATTATTATTATTATTATTATTATTATTATTATTATTATTATTATTATTATTATTATTATTTTCTTTGTTTGTAAATTATTATTCTTCTTCTATAAATATTACCTCCCTCTTTGGTCTAGAAAACACTTGATTTTCTCTTTAGTTTACTTTAGTTTTACACACTTTATTTTCTCTTTAGTTTTACTTTAGTCTTGCACTCTCTGTTCTCTTTAGTTTGCTCTAGTTTTCTCTAGTTCTTTGATTAATTTGTGGGCTCTAGTTCTAGTCTTTAGATTGAATGTTTAGGAAGATTGAAGTTGTGTAATTTTTCTTTTATGCAAGTGTAATTCCTTTAGTTTTATCACTGCAATTTCAAGTTCAAGTTCAAATTCAAGTTTCAAGTTTGAGGATTCGCTTTCTCTCTGGGTCTAGCAATTGCAGATCTAGTTTATTCTAGATCTGGTTGTTAGGGTTGGTTGAGATTCGAATCGTTTATTCAAGTTTTGTTTGGAAGATGCAAGTAAGTAAGATTCTTCAATAATCTTCTCTCCCCCCTCCATTCCCGCTTCTATCTACCCCTCCATATTCTTAATTTAGGATTTACTTTCAGCATTATTTATTGTTCTCCCTTCCCCTGGATCCTTGATCAGAGATGCCTACAGTCGTGCCTCTCTTTGGTTAAGGCTTCCTTTTTCCTTTTTTGCTTTGTTTACTGCTTTGTTATTTACTTTCTGTTATTTACTTTCTGCCTATTCATTCATCATCTCGGACCACATAACCGAAGCAAGCCTACAGTCGTGCCTCTGCTTCTGGTGACGGGTGGTGTGGCATCTGCATTTCCTTTTTATTTTTATTGTTTGCATTTTTTTTCCTGTCTTTTATTTATGCATTAGTTATGTTTGCTTTATTTTTTTCGTTTCAATTCGATTGCATTAGATGTATGGATTAGGATTTTTGGTTTAGTTTAAGTAATTAGTTAACAAAAATTGAATCATTCCACTCTCGCATTACTATTAAGAAGTTGAATTCTAGGTGGCATATCTCCCTGAGATCGACCCGTTAGCTACAAGATACTGTGCGCTTGCGGTTATTTTATTTTGCAAGCACCCACCTAATCCTAATCTTGTTGCTATGCCAAATGCATACCTACCATATATATTGTTTGATTTATTCTCTGTCGTATGAGCTGCTTAGTTTCGCTTGGTAAAAGTTTACCTTGAAGCTGATCTTTTCTCCCTTCTATTTTGTGCCTTCTATTCCCTTTAATAGGATGGTGATCTCAAGCCATTCCCATTACTGATTCTTCTATCCCTGCTGTCCTAGAGTGGACCTCCATACACTCCATAACCTTGTGATTTCTCCACATGATGATTTCGAAGAGAAATCAAACGTGATCTTCATGATTTGTTATTCCTTTTAATTGTTTCAAGACTTCAAGCTTTTCATCTCCTATTCTTCAATCAAAGATTAGTAATCTCCCTTATGTTGTATTGATCTACTCTTACTATGTTTTATTCTTTGAGATTGAGACTATGAAGAAGATGTTGCATCCTTGCAACCATCTCTTCTACTATCTCCTTTCATTCTTAAGGTTTTATAATCTTCATATTGGTCTTCGCCATGATCCTTGTGAAGTCTTCATGAAGCCAGGATCATACTCTCTGTTAATAACTAAAGTGGCCATCCCCGGTCTGAACCAGGGGTTGAACGGTCCGACCAGGATTACAACCCAGCAGGATCCGGCCAGGTGGTTCATGGTAGGACCGACCACACTAAAAAGTCCATCTTTATAGCAATATGAGATGGCCTGGTATAGGTAGACTCCTATCACCAAATAACTGGAAAAGAGAGTTAGTTAGGTAAAAGGACTTTTCTAAAAGAGTTACTCTCCTACAACAACTCATAGCAGGTTATTTCGAATATAACTCTATCACCATACACTATATAAAGACCTCTGGTAAACACTAGAGGGCAGGTATTCATACTTCTTGTGATCAATTACTTGAATTCTCTATTGAGTAGTTGAGATCAGATTATTGGTACTGACTTGTTCGTCTGAGACGTACCTCGACCCCCCAAGGTCGAGCTCGTATCTTGCAGGTTCGTGACAGGGAAGGACGAGCGAGATTGCGTATCAACAATTGGCGCCGTCTGTGGGAATTGCATCAAAAAGTCATGGTGCGATCGAAAGTGAAGGCTGTAAATCAGAAGGAGGTGGAGGATGATGCTTCGAAGGGAATTCCTCAACCTGAAAGATCGGTAATTCCCGACCAGGTGGAAATTAATTCCGACCAGGTGGAGATAAATACCGATCAAGGGAAGAAAAACCCCGAGCACCCGAATCATGGAGCATTAGCAAATCAAGTTGAGACACTCCAGAAGGAACAAATAAAGCTTCGGGAGGAATTATCCTCCATGAATGAACTACTCAGGATGGCCGTGGGTCATATAATTGCCCCTAATGCAGATCCTAAAAATACTCAAAAAATATTGGAGGGAAGCAAGAATAACCACGGTCCTTCCTGATCGAACGCCTCGACCATCTCTAGAAGACGGACAGAAGTCAAAAGAGAAGGTAGGCGAAAAATCCCGGGCATCTGAGAAAGAAATTCCAAATAAAGATCCTCTGTTCAATGAAGATCATGATCGTGGAAGTAGCAACGATCCTCTCAAAGAACCAAAAAACAAGAGGGTTGAGTCCGTACCGAACAAGCGGGAAGATCGTTTGAGCAAACAAATCAAAGAGTTAGACGAGAAGGTAAACAAGTTAAACGATCCAAAGAAAGAAGAGCTATATGCTTTTCTAAAAGAGGATCCTTTTATCCAAGCTATCTCTGAGGCGGAAATACCAAAGAGTTTCAAGTGCCCAACTTTCATATTGTTCGATGGATCGCAATGTCCAAAACATCACATCACTCGCTACAGATCGACCATGTCAATTTATAAGCATAATGAGGCAGCCATGTGCCAAAGTTTTGCAGCCTCTTTAACTGGTTCCGCATTGGACTGGTTCCTGGCATTGCCAAGCGGTTCGATTATGAGTTTCGATCAAATGGGACGAGTGTTTGTGCAGCGTTTCCAAGGAGGAGTCGGATTGAAGAAAAGAGAAGATACTTTGTTTTCTATAAAACAAGGTAGAGCGGAATCTATACGAAGTTTTCTTCAGAGATTCAATAATCTTACCATGCAAATTGAAAGCATGGACGAGAAAATTGCCTTTCATGCGTTATACCAAGGAATTACTCATGAAGGATTGCTAGAGCGGCTGCTCCAAGATATGCCAAAAACATATGCGGAACTAAGTGAAAGATGTCACAAACAAGCAGAGATTTCGGAAACTATAGAATCTCGAAAAAGAGAACCAAGGGTCGAAAGAAGAAGCAGTCGAGAAAGGGTTCAACCGACCAGGATGTTAGGGATAAGCTCGACCAAGAAAGGACGAGCAGAATCTCCAAAAAAGCAGGAGATTAGTAATCTTCCACCACTGAATACAAGAATATCCGAAATCTTGATGCAAATCAAAAATCAAGGACATATGAAGTGGCCGGATAAAATCCGAGCACCGCCAGAAAGCGTGATAAACGAAAGTATTGTGACTATCACAAAGATCACGGCCATTGGACGACGATTGCAAAAATCTAAAGACGGAGATAGAAAACTTAATCTCCCGAGGACACTTAAAGAAATATATCCAATCTAAAGAAGATGGCCGACCACATGACAACCCTATCCCGAAGAGAGAAAGGTCGAGCCACAGAGAAGAAAGAAGAAGTCCGGCCAAACGCCGACCTGAGGCGGATGAAAAACAAAGAAAAAGATCTCCAGTCTATACTGTATTTGGTGGTCCGACAGAAGAATCAAATCGACAAGCAAAAAGAAAAGTACGATATATTGGGAATACTGAAACCCATAAAAATATATCTACTGAGCCAATAATTTTCTCTTCCGAGGATCTAAGGGATATCACAATCCCTCATGATGATGCCTTGGTAATCAAAATTCTCCTGGAAGGAACTGAAATTCATAGAGTGCTGGTAGACACTGGATCGTCAGCAGACATATTATCTTTAGATGCGTTCAAAAAAATGAAGCTAAATGAAAACATGCTCGTCCCATGCGAAACCCAGCTTTATGGTTTCACGGGATCATCAACCCGAGCAGAAGGAACGATCCGATTAGAGCTACGGATTGGAAAGCACCATGGGATAGAATCATACAGACTAATTTTATGGTCGTACGAGATTTATCAACGCATACAATGCAATCATAGGACGACCAACCCTCTGTGCACTTGAAGCAGTGGTCTCCTCGCTACACATGAAGATGAAATTCCCGACCACAAAGGGAATTGGAGAATGTTTAGCCGACCAGAAAAGTAGCCGGCAAAGTTACAATGACTACATGCGGAAAAAGAAAAGAACGAAGTCGACCATGACCATTGAAGTTAGAGACGACCGCGATGAAGAAACCTTGCAAAGAGCTGAACCGGTGGAAAAACTAGAAAAAATCCACTTCAATCCCGGCCAGAATGAGCAAGGCACCATGATCGGTTCCGAGCAAGAAGCAGAATTCAAATCAGAACTCACTGAGTTTCTAAAAAAGAATTCTGATGTTTTCGCTTGGTCGGCTGAAGACATGCCAGGGATCGACAGGGAAGTGGCTGAGCATAAACTCTGTATTGATCCACAGGCAATTCCGGTTGTTCAGAAAAGAAGAAACTTCGCCATTGAAAAGCATGAAGCCATTCGAACTGAAGTGCAAAAGCTAAAACAATCTGGCTTTATAAAACGCACGGACCACCCGCAATGGCTAGCTAATGTGGTAATGGTCAAAAAAGCAAACGGGAAATGGCGGATGTGTACTGATTACACAGATCTCAACAAAGCCTGCCCAAAGGACCACTATCCACTACCAAGAATCGACCTTCTTATAGATGCAACAGCAGGACACGAAATGCTCAGTTTCATGGATGCATATTCAGGATACAATCAGATCCTTATGCATCCTGATGACGAAAAAGCATACGGCATTCATGACCGATAGGGACAGCTATTACTATAAAGTAATGCCTTTCGGTCTAAAAAATGCGGGAGCAACATACCAAAGAGCGGTGAATAAAATTTTCAAACATCAAATTGGTCGGAATATGGAAGTGTATGTGGACGACATGCTGGTGAAAAGCATCTCAAAAGAAAATCATCCGAATGACTCGGCGTAAGTATTTAAAGTACTCCGGAAATACAAGATGAAGCTCAATCCCGAAAAGTGCGCTTTTGGGGTATCTTCGGGCAAATTCCTCGGGTTCATGGTATCCCAAAGAGGAATCGAAGCCAATCTCGAGAAAATCGGGGCAATTTTGGATATGAAAGCACCCAAAACCATCGAGAGAAGTCCAATGCCTAACTGGTCGGGTGGCAAGACCGAATAGATTTATTTCTAGATCAGGGGAGAAATGCCTGCCATTTTTCAAAATTTTAAAACAAGTAGCAGGTCAGAAAGGAAACATCTGGAATGATGAATGCCAGGGAGCATTTGAGGATCTAAAAGACAAACTATCCGCACCACCCTTACTTGTTATGCCGACCAGAAAGAAGGAGCTACAGCTATATTTAGCCGCTTCGTCGGTAGCGGTTAGTGCAGTTCTCGTGCAAGAAGAGGGTAACATACAACAGCCTGTCTACTATGTTAGTCATGTCCTGAATGATGCCGAGACTCGCTACCCAGAAGTGGACAAACAAGCCCTAGCACTGGTTATAGCGGCCAGAAAACTCCGTCCTTATTTCCAATCTCATCCCATTACGGTGATGACGAATTTACCACTCAAAAAATTCTTCACCGACCGCACTTGGCCGGAAGGATGGTGACATGGGCCGTGGAATTGAGCGAACATCAAATAGAATTCAAACCCCGACCAAGTATCAAGGCTCAATCCTGGCAGACTTCATTGTTGAAAAACAAGAAACAAGTCAAGAGGAGGACGAGCAAGGGGTAGAATCAATCAAAAGATGGACTCTGTTCGTGGACGGGTCAAGCAACTCGCAAGGAAGTGGAGCAGGTCTATTAATGAAGAGTCCTGGGGGATTTGAAATAAAATATGCCCTTCGTTTCAAGTTCAAAGCATCCAACAATGAGGCTGAATACGAAGCTATGTTAGCAGGACTCAGGATGGCCAAAGCTTTAAGCATTCAACATCCGGAGATCAAAAGTGATTCACAAACTGATTGTAAATCGGGTGAAGGGAGTTTATGGAGCTAAAGAAAGGAGAATGGAGAAATATCTGAACTTGGTCAACAACTACAAACAGTACTTTAAAGAGCTAGAAATAACTCAAGTACCAAGGGTTGAAAACAACCAGGCTGATTCATTATCTCGCTTGGCTACGGACGGAATGAATGTCCAAGCACCAGTGATCTACCTTGAAGAACTGAATAACCCTAGCATAAATAAGGTCGACCACATGCAAATTACAACCGACCAGGGTTGGATGGAGCCGATCATACATTATCTTGACAACGACCAACTCCCAGAAGACCAAAAAGCTGCTCGGGCAATAAGACAGAGAGCAGCCAGGTTCACGATCAGGGACGGACTATTATACAAAAGATCCTTCACCCGACCACTTCTAAGATGTTTGGGACCAGTAGAAGCTACAAATGTGTTAAGAGAAGTTCATGAAGGAACCTGCGGATCACACGTAGGATCCCGAACACTCTCTAATACAATAATACGCCAAGGATTCTATTGGCCGACCTTAGAAGAAGATGCCAAAGACTTCGTCAAGAAGTGTGACAAGTGCCAGGCACATGCAAAGATCTCCCATATCCCTGCAGTCCCTTTAACATCTACTCTATCCCCAATACCTTTTGCAAGATGGGGAATAGACCGGGTAGGGAAATTACCTAAAGCATCGGGAGGAAGAGAGTACTTGGTAGTAGCAATAGACTACTTTACAAAGTGGGTAGAAGCTGAACCCCTTGCAACTATCGACACGAGAAGCAGATGAAGCGTTTTGTCAAGCATAACATATCGTACAGATATGGAGTTCCAAAAATATTAGTAACCGACCATGGAAAACAGTTCGAGAATGCAGCATTCTCAACATTCTGCAAAGAACAAGGGATCGAGCATAGATTTTCTTCAGTAGCTTATCCCCAAAGTAACGGCCAGGTCGAGGTTACTAATAGAACCATGCTCGACGGGCTCAAGAAAAGGCTTGACCAGCTAAAAGGGAGATGGGTAGATGAACTACCTAGTGTACTGTGGTCGTACCGAACAACTCCTAGGACGACCACAGGAGAATCTCCATTCCGACTAGCATATGGAGCAGAAGCCAGAGTCCCAATAGAAATCCAAATTGGATCGCTTCGAGAAATAGAATTCGAAGAAGAAGCAAACATCGAAGGAATGCGAACCAATCTGGATCTGATTGATGAAGTAAGGGACAAAGCCCAGTTCCGTCTTGAAGAATATCAAAGAAGAATAGCGACATATTATAATGCCAAGGTTCGAAATGAACAATTCTTGCCAGGCGAACTGGTACTTCGCCGAACAGCTGCTTCAGATCCGACCAATCAAGGGAAGCTATCCCCAAATTGGGAAGGACCATACATAGTTATACGACAAGTCGCCCCCGGAGCATATCATTTACAAGATCCGGAGACGAGCGATAGGATCCCTCGATCATGGAATTCGAACAATCTCAGGAAATACTATCAATAAGAATAGCATCTGAGAAAGTCGTAAACATGAAAAATTTTGAGCGTTTTATTCCAGTTTTGCCATTTATTTCAGTATGTAGACAACATGGGAGATTCATAATCCCAAGAAGTCAGATCAGTTTTTATATACAAATAAAGACATTTCTACAAATTACTACTCAACTTTGGCAGAAAAGACCTGAAATTCTCGAGGGGGGAAAAGACCCGAAATTCTCGAGCGAAATAAAAGACCGAAATTCTCGAGCAAATCCGAGGGAAAGACCGGAAATTCTCAGAAAAGACCGAAATTCTCAGGAAAAGACCCGAAATTCTCAAAGGAAAAGACCCGAAACTCTCGGGCAGAAAAGACCCGAAATTCTCGAGAGGAAAAGACTCAAATTCTCGGGCATAAAAGACCTGAAACTATCAGGCAGAAAAGACCTGAAATTCTCAGGCATAAAAGACCTACACTCGATAGGCAATAAAGACCTAAAATTTCTTAGGTATAAAAACTCCAGAATCATACCAAGTTAACATGCCCGGGAGGAAGGGGTTATGGACGAGCAGTTGTTGACGAACAGCTACTTAGTTCTTGACCGAACAAAACCTTACTATACCGAACAGCATGGCTTGAGATGATACAAAAGCAAACCTTTGTCTACCGAACAAGGGTATTAAACCGACCAAGTAAACTTGATATGAAGGGGGAATATGCCAAACAAGGTTATCTTACCGACCAAGTAAACTTGATATGAAAGGGGAAATATGCCAAACAAGGTTATATTACCGAACAAACACTACTATACCGAACATCATGACTTGAAATGATACAAATACGTGACAAGAACGAGCATATATACCGAACAATGGTCTTCTCACGACCAAGTATACTTGGTGTACAAGGAGGAATATGCCAGAAATAATATATACCGAACAAGTATACTTGCAAAATTCTGATATCATTGATGAACAAAAATTTACATAGGAAAAAAACCTATGATAAATTATCCATTACAAAAACCTGATGGTTTAAAATTAAAGCTAGTCGGCAACAACATTATCAGAAGATATCAAATCGTTTGAATTGTTTGGACTAGTGGTCGCCAAAGTATCAGCTGCATCGTTGGTCGTTGAGGGGCCGGCTTCATCCTCCTCCTCAGGGGCCGGTTCCCAGTCGGAGTCTAAAAAATCCTGAACACTGACCCTCTTCGGCAACCGGAAAGCCTCCTTATCAGCCGCCCAAGATGGTCGGGGAAGCTTCAGTTCGTCAAAGATTGCCGGATCAACATATTTCTCCAACAGTCCAAGATCGATCTCTGGGTAATTTTCAATAACCCTAGTGAAGGCATCTCTCCGACCATAATTGAAACCTGGGGCTGCAACCTTGGAGACAAATCCTATGCAACCTTTAGTGCGTACCCATTTGTGAATAACTTCCCGACGTAACTCCTCGGAAAGATTCTCGAATGTGGTCGGACACGCTCGAGCAAGTTGATCGGTCAAATCTCTGATGAACTGATCCTTCTCTTGCTCGATCTTACTATGGGCAACATCTTTATCCTCCAAGGAAATTTTCAAATTGGCAACCTCACGCTCAAGGGTCGAGATACGTTCTTCAGCAGATAAAGCCCGAGCATCGGTGATCGCCTTCTCATCCTTCAAAGCAGCATTTTCACTAGTTACACTCTCTAACCGACCACTTAAATCCTTGACTTTATCGTCCAAGTGATAAATGGTGGTTTGATCCTTCCGAGCAGCTTCCAAGTTACCTCCCCAAGCTTGGGTTAAAGCACAAACCAACCTACCAAGAAGAAAAACCAAAAATGATAAATAAGGAGGACTGTACGAGAAAAGTAAACTCATGCAGAAACCGCATACCTTGTCATTATATCTTCAGTACGGGTAGGTCCAATTTTCCGAAGAAACTGTTGGTCGGTAGGAAGCAAAGCTCCCGGCAACCATGCCTTGGCAACTTCAGTACCATCAGTAGTGTTGTTTAAAACATAAGATCCAGCTTTAAGGGATCCACTGGATGAAGCATCTACAGATTGGGTACTCGGAATATCCCGAGGAGGTACAGAAGGGGAGGCATCCACATCCTCTCCCGAGCCTGCAATAAAGGATGAAGAAGCTTTCTTTTTGCTCAGCCTAGGAGGAAGGTCGGACGCATCTGCCGATCTCTTCGGCACGGATTGAACTTGTTTTCTTTTATCTGACCGAGCTCGCTCGGGTTTGGTAGGGATCCGAGCTTCAGCTTCTTCCATGTCCTCATCAGCTGCCCGGGAAACGTTTGCCCGATTAAGCATCACTGAAAAAAGGATAGAAGAATTACTATCGAACACAAAGAGATAGTCGCAAAAATAAAGATACCAACAACCAAGAGTAATACTCACCAGAAGGAATCCCCAATAACGCAAAGATATTGGGATATTCCGGACAATGGCCGTGAACGGCATACATGTTCTTATCTTCGGAAGGAAGCTGAAGAATCTTCTCCCTAGCAAGTTGCTCGGCTCCAGATAAGGTAGGGATGTCATTGGAACCTGTAGTCGGTCCACGAACCCAGGAAATGGGGAATGAAGGTTTGGACGGTGGCCGAACAAAGAAATATTTGGGACGCCAACCTTTGGTATTGGAGGGCAGGGTCCCCGTCCCAACAAAATTACCCTCCCAACCACATTGGGAGAAGGTACGCTTTCGAGAGGTAGAACCAACCATCCTGCTCCTGCCTCTTCGCCATGAAGAAATGGAGGAACAAAGCCAGGGATGGTCGAACACCTACCCTTTGGCAAAAACCCCAAAAGCAAATAAAATTTCGCCAACTGTTCGGCACAAACATCCCCGGGCACATTTTAAAATGTACCATTACGCCTATAAACAGGGGATGTACGGGAAGACGAAAACCACTCTTCAGAGCATCCTCGTAAAGGGCAAATTCACCCGGGGAAGGAGAATTGGCACGCTCATAGGTGGTCGGTACACGTATCCTATGATCTGAAGGAATCTCATATTTTACTCTAAGGTACTCTAGACGTTCCTCTGTCATTTGGGAAGGTATGAAGTCGGGACCAGATGAGTAGGGGTCATAGTCAATATGATCGGGAGTCAACTCTTTGATCTGTTCGAGCTTATACTCCTCGAGGGTCAAACTATCTTTCCACCGCTGCCGCTCAGCCTTGAAACGAGCTCTAGCACTTTGACCGATTATAATTGGACGGGAATCCACTACCTCCTCACTTTCCCTATTACGATTCTCTCGACCAACAGAGGCCTCGGGTACATCTTCGGACCTACCATCATGGCTAAGGTCGGGAGATACAGGGTGTTCGGGAGTTTCAGAACAGGATGGTCCTTCGTCTAAATCTCTCCTATGTTTCAAAATGGCAGAACCTCTCTTCACTATTACCATGGTTCTTTAAAATAAAGGGAATATGAAGAAAAAAGGGGAAGAAACATAGGCGAGAAAACACAGAAAAAACACCACATAAGACTCGCCATAAAGAACCAGGCTTTCGAAATGCAGAGAAACAAGAATAAAGTTGAAAACACTTACTTGTTTGAAGCAAACGAACGAGGAGATAGAGGAAGGAAGACTAGAAGCTTCAACCCAACCTTCGTCTCTCCAACAGAGGAAGAAACTTCAAAAACAGTGTTCAAAACTCCAAACAGTTGCAGAGAAAAGACACAGACTAGTATGCAGAGAAGAAATGAAATGAAGGAAGGAAGAAGAAGTGACAGTACTTATTGAAATTTGTGGATTCCAATCTAACGATCATGATGAGTCTATATGCCATGATATGAATTTCAAAAAGTTAAATTCTCATCTAATGGTTATAGCAAACATTCAGATGGACGGTTGAAGATGAAGAGTCTCTTCATCATAATGACGAACATTAATCATGAAATGACAGCTATGACACGTGTCACACACGTACAAACTTCGAAGGTCGTGCGTCGATATGTGTGCTTAAAAGACGGCTCAGCAGAAGTGGGACGTTACAGTTTTCGAGGAAAAGCGTGTTGGTCGAACCGACCATATAACCTCTAAATGAAAAATAATCCCTTGAGCCGAGCATATATTTCTCGACCACAACGGATTAGGGGGCTTATGTTAATAACTAAAGTGGCCATCCCCGGTCTGAACCAGGGGTTGAACGGTCCGACCAGGATTACAACCCAGCAGGATCCGGCCAGGCGGTTCATGGTAGGACCGACCACACTAAAAAGTCCATCTTTATAGCAATATGAGATGGCCTGGTATAGGTAGACTCCTATCACCAAACAACTGGAAAAGAGAGTTAGTTAGGTAAAAGGACTCTTCTAAAAGAGTTACTCTCCTACAACAACTCATAGCAGGTTATTTCGAATATAACTCTATCACCATACACTATATAAAGACCTCTGGTAAACACTAGAGGGCAGGTATTCATACTTCTTGTGATCAATTACTTGAATTCTCTATTGAGTAGTTGAGATCAGATTATTGGTACTGACTTGTTCGTCGGAGACGTACCTCGACCCCCCAAGGTCGAGCTCGTATCCCCTCCCGGGGTCCCGGGCGGGGGGGGGGGCGCGGGGAAAATCAAAAAAAAACCCCATTTTTTTTTTAAAACATTTTAAATTTATTCCTTGTTTTCTTACAAAAGACTTATTGTTATTTGTTTTCTGTATATTTTTGGGAGAAGAAAGTCAAGGTAAGAGCGATGTATCTCCATCTCTTTCAAAAGCCTAGTACTCTCCCAATTTCGAGGACGAAATTATTTTAAGGGGGGGAGAATGTGAAATCCAGCCCAAACCTAGCCCAGGGCACCCTATTTATTTTGGGTGAAGAAAGACTTGTTTGATGTTAGACCTTGAAGTTGGACCTTGATTTCAGTGTTATTACCTTGAAAGCCTTAGGAAGTCATGTCCGATCTTTCCCTTAGTGTAGATCCATGTCCCGAAATGATGGAAGTTGTCCTTGTGGCCCTCTTTATGGAAGACATGGTGTTTGACCCCAAACATGGTGGTTGATGGTGCTCCATACTTGGATGCATTGTCAATGATTGTTTTGAATCTGCAGCCTGAATAAGATGAGCTTATTTTGTGGACCTAATGAACTCCCGTGCTCGATCTGAAGGTATTTCCCGAAACTAGACTTCTTGATTGACTTGTAGGAGAAAACCCCACTCAATTTGACCCCGTATAGCCCTCCGAATCCATGTTCGACGTTGCTAAACCATGTCTGGCCAATTCTGCTTGTGCATTGAAAAAGATTGAATTATTTGAAGCACTTAATGAAGTCTCGTGCTCAATCCGAAAGTATTTCTGGAAACTAGACTTCTTTATTGACTTGTAGGAGAAAACCCCACTCAATTTGACCCCATATAGCCCTCTGAATCCCTGTCCGAAGTTTCTATTCATGCCTTGGTCGACTGTCTGGTCAGGTTTCTCTCTCTTCGGGGAGAGCATCCCCTTATTGGAGAATTTCTTCTTTCAGTCCTTCAAGTCTGCCTTCTTGCTTCTTCATGATCATGGAGGTTTAGGCTTCTTAGGCTCCTAGGTGTCTAGCCATCATTCAGAGCATTGCCTACATCTCTAAAATTGAACCTACATCTGATTCATCTGTTCC
This sequence comes from Hakea prostrata, assembly GCF_041222555.1. Classification (NCBI taxonomy): domain Eukaryota; kingdom Viridiplantae; phylum Streptophyta; class Magnoliopsida; order Proteales; family Proteaceae; genus Hakea; species Hakea prostrata. The sequence continues at coordinate 6,449,473 of NC_142605.1, forward strand.
TAAATGACTGGAACCATTTGAACCTGACCGTTAGGGTCATCCAGGAAAATCCTTCCTTCTATTTCTTCTTCTTTGTGAATCTCACCTTCACGAACACGATTTCCCTCATGGAGAGGTTGATTCCCATCTGAAGGAGGTTGGAAATTATGATTTTGATGCCTCTGAATCGTAGATCTGGTGTCTACCATGGCTTTTCGAAGCGTTTCCCACAAACATCGCTAAATGATGCATCCAAAAACTATTTTAGCCCACGGATTCCTCAATGCTTGCCTGCAAAGCCAAGTTAGATGTGGGCCAACCACGCGGTCGAGAAGCCACCTTCAAATGTTAAGTTAGCAATGGATCACCACAAAGCCCTGACTAATTGCAAAGCTTAGTTGAATTACGATAATGGAGGGAAACGATTTAGATACATTCACTGTGCATTAACCTTTAGTTTATATAGGATTTACCTCCATTCCTTAACCGTTGGATCAATCCGTGACCTTCCTTTTTGGCCACCCGATCATAGGGTTTCACCCCTTATTCGCAATCAGTTATTGTTTCCATATTGGGCACGATTGTCTATCCCGAATTTACAAGGATATCTCCTTTTATAACGGTTCAAGTTCCTTCTTCCTCATGTTACATGATGGTTCAATCATCAAGCCAATCCTGATCGGGGTCGAATTATCCATATCAGTTCTAAATTAGCTCTAAATATAGTTCTAAAAAGAAGATATAGGTACTTGGAGGAAATCATTTATATAGGTAAATTTTTTAAGTTATAAATTTTTTAACATATAAATGTTGTAACTTAAATATTTATAAAAGAAAGGAAATTTTTATCGTCTCAGTTTCTAAACCTCCATTTACCCTCAGTTTATAATCTAGAATCATGACACAACGTTACTCTAGATCTAACGGTCTCTGTTTTATTCTAAATTAATTCTCTAAATCTAATCGAAATTAATTTTCTAAATCCAATCTAATCCTATTAAGAAAGGATTAGTGGAGAGAGAAAAGATTTTCTAAATTGATTCTAATGCGCAGAAAGAGTGAGAGAGGCAAGAGTGATGGAGAGATTTTAGGAGTTGATTAGATTTAGGATGATAGTGAAACTTCCCATTATAATATCTTTGTTCTTTTTCCTTTTTCCTTTTTTTTCCAAATTTCCCATTTTCCCTCCACTTATTGGAAACTAAAACCGCTTTACTGTTCAAACTCAATTTATTCCACAATTCCCCCCAAAAAATTTGGACGAAAATTTTCCCACAAAATAGGTTTTTTTTCCCTCCCTTATAATACATTTATGGTATTTTTATAGAAAGAATGAAATGGTGTACAAAGAGGGAAACGCAAGATAGTCAAACAGAATATGTTTTTGTCTTGTTTAGCAAAATTTCAACCTTCTTCTGTTCGCCTTCTACAACAGTTCTTTTTCTCTCCATCTCAATGTTTCCATTGTGATTTTGAGAATCAATGAGGAGCTTGCCTTCTGCCCATACGGTTCCAAAATGCTCGATCTAACATTCCCTTGTCCCTTTTGTTAAGTAAAATTAAACAGGGGCATCTCTAGCAGATAAACAGAGATAGGTGCGAATACGTGGCTATACTCTTGCTACTTGTTTTGGCTAAGTAAGATTTGTCTTTGATCTCTACTTCCCAATCTTTAAGGAAAACTTGCAATATTAGTCAAAAAAATAAAGAATTTCTTCTTTTTTTCAACTTTAAATTGAAGCCGACAATTTTTCAATAGTTCTATTCTCTTTATATTTTTTATATTTTTTATCTCAAAAAATACAATGAAATTTTTTATTTTTCTTGTTAGCATTTATTGAATGGTAACTAATTTTTATTTTTATTGATATTGATTACAGGAAATACCTACAAAATTGAATCACATCGAATTGAGGTGTTAGAACCATTGCAAAGTTCCGCAATGTTATAAAGCTTGGAAGGCTTGGATGCAAAATCTAAATGACTCAAATACTCAACTACTAATCCAAATACGTGTATCTTTATTTAGGATGTAAATGGGAAGTTCGGGATCAATGGAGAATTACACGATATGAATTGTTGAAGTCAAGTTTTCCGGGACAAGTTTATTGATGTATTAGATAAAGGATTTAGATGCATTTATTGTATTTGAATGTTAAGCAATATATAGAACTCAATGACATTTTATTATTACTTATCAATGCATTTGACTTTAAATGTGTTATATATTGAGTGGATTATCTAGATATAAAAAAGGTGTATAATAAAAAATGTTAAACAAATATTGTAATTATAAATATGAGGCTAAAATCTATAATATTGATGCACAAAAATTTGTAGTCAACATTTTAGTTATAAGTTTTATTAAAAAAATTACAATATATAATTATTGTAGAAGAATTTAAAGCAAATAATCTACTATTATATATTTGCAACGGAAGCACTCGTAATTAAAAATCCATGGCTATAATGTTTTAAATTTCATATGAAAATATCCCTAGTTATAGCTGCAAAAATATCCACAACTACAATTTCGATAATTGCATATTAGATACGGAAACATTTCCAATTATATTTTGTGCAGCTATAGGATAGCCATGACAATATTCATAGCTACAACATGTGTAGCTAGAAGTTAGCATCAGAAACATCTGTAACTGTACTTTCCGTTGCTAGAGCATATATAGCTATGGAAACATTCATCGCTATAATTTATGTAGCTAGAAGTTAGATGCAAAAACATCCATAACTAACAAACTGCAGCTATAGATATAGCTACAAAAATATCCGTAATTAAAAAACTGTAGCTATACATAACCTTGTGCATGCGGTCTTTGATGTGTAGCTACTGCGTTTGCGACGGAGCTTGAAGCAACAGATAGTAAAGCGCAGGTAATCCACAGTAATAGCCTATTGCTGTGGATTTTGTTATTTTTTTATTGTGGAAGATTCCGCAGTTATAAGGTGGATTTGTTGTAGTGTATATTTTCTCTAGACTCTTTTACAAGTTATAAGAACTCCATCATTACGGAGTATTCGTTGCCAACAAAGCCGTATGACATCTTGGAAGGTAGAGAGGTGGACACACGTGTCCATGCTTGGACTACTCAAACGGTGCTCAGTCTCTTTGATTGTCTTTTGGTTTTTTTAGAGATGTGATAGAGTATGACTGGGATTGCGTAACTCTTTTTTGGAAAATCGAAGGATTAAACTAAATTCTCTTAAACCTTTCTTGATAATTTTGAAACTTCTATTGTTTGACATAAACTTTTTCTTTAACTCTGATTATAATTTTTTTTATCATTTCGGATGACTGTAATAATTTTAAGAATTTATTCCTTTCCTCTTTGGATTATGCTATATTGTATTATGTGGTTATGGATTGGCAGTGAACCAAGGTCTTGTAGTGTATCACCCCGGATCCAAATCGTCTGTAATTCGTTTCCCTGTAATTCCCTGAAATTCCTTGTCACGATTGTGCCACGTGGCATCAACGAATCCAACGGTCATCAAATATTAAACCTTCCGTATATTTCTCTCTCTCCCCTCTCTTCCCCAAATTCAAAAATCCCTGAATCGTTTGCGGTTTTTCCGTCTCTCAGGGTCACTCTCGGTGCGAAATTCATAAAATGCCCTCTTCACTGTGTCTCTTCTGCGAAGACTACTCCTCCCTCTTTTTCATGAAATTTAGAAAAGCCCCGAAGAGCGAAGCCGAAGAGCGATTTTCTCATATGCGGTTTTTCCGTCTCTCAGTCACTCTCCGTGCGAAATTCAGAAAAGTCCCTCTTCACTATCGACGGCTGTTGAAGACTCCTCTTCTTCACTAAAATTTAGAAAAGGACCGAAGAAGCAGCGATTTTCTCATCCCCGGCAAGGCTCACGGTTCTCTCCACTCTCTTCACAAATCAGAGTGATCGGCTGGAATTGCAGCGATCAATCTCACCTTGTCTTCTTTCCCAACGATACACGCCCGAGGTATTTTCACTCGACGAAATTCTTGCGCTTTAATTTCATTGAGGATTTGGTGTTTGATTTCACTGAGCTTTATGAGGAGATGGCGGTGGTGGTTCTTGGTTTTGATATAGTTGAGTTGAGGTTTTGAAAATTACGTGGTTCGCAGAAAAGCAATCCTTCATTTCATAGTGATTCATAAAAAACAGAATAGAGTAGCCACTTGAGTATAGGATGATTACTAGCTTGTCGCAGGGATAGCACTCAAATTCAAAATTCAAATAATCGAAGGGACACAGCTCTCTACTATAATAATATATACAAAGAATGAAAAATCGTGATTTCCTTAGCTACATTAGTACATTGGAACAAAATGTAGTTTCCTTAGCTTCATGATTCACAATGTAACAATAAAGTGAATCATACAGTTTCACGCGAGATCAATTTCAACATATCAGCATTCTCACTCCAGATTCCTGAGAAACAGAACCAGTAACTCTCTCTCTTGAGCAATTCATTCATCAGAAAAAATTTCACAATATCAAAGGCACAGATTAGGATCCACCCTTCCTTGTTTGACCCTTCAAAATCTAAGAAGATGCATTCTCCACCTCCTTTATTGAATAATTTCATTCTTTTACAAAAAAAAAAAATAATTTTTTTTTTTTTTTTTTTTTTTTTTTCTTAACCCCCCTTCTCTCCTTTTTTTTTTCCCCCCCCCCCCCCCCCCCCCCCCCCCCCCCCCCAAAAATTTATTTCCCCCCCCCCCCCCCCCCCCCCCCGGCCATTACCCGAATGCCCGTGGGGGTGATACACCGCAAGATCTAGGTTCAGTGACAAATCCATACAAAACATGATATAGCATAATTAAATGGACAAGAATAAATCAAGTTTATCATACTAAGTTATCAAAACCGAAATAATGGTTACAATCATCCATTACTTCAAAATAAAAGGTATAACATCAGAGTTTTGAAAAGAAAAGAGAGTAGTTTTATTCGTAGCGGAAAAATAAACTAAACTTGTTCTCTAATGGAATCCAATCCAAAAGAACAGTCTTGATACTGGCATGAAGCTCCATGTGCGTCAACTTCTTCTTCGGTCACTCCTTCAAGAAGATATACTAGCAACGAATCCTCCATTTGGAAGAAGTCCTCATAACCTGCAGTAATCTAATAGAAAAAGACATATAAAAGGAATGAGTTCAACAGAACTCAGTGAGGTCAACTCAACATCATATCACACATTCATTCTCAAGATTTCACACCACACATATAACATGAATATCAATAATGTAATTAATGACAATGATATGATATGTGAATGATTATGCTCCTAACTCTATTATGAAGTCTCTATAGTAGACACGCATTAAGTCATACACCAGTCTTCTTTGGGCGGTCTCATCACTCTTCCCTCACGGCACTCAAGCACGTCTGTTGGGTTCTCCGCGGTTGTTGTGTAAAGTCCTGTCAAGCCATGGTTGGGGATTAGGTCACCACTCTCTCACATCACCATTGGTATAAGATCTGGCGCGTGTCAAGGATAATCTTAGGCCCAATGCAAAGTCATATGGTCTCGTACTACATATGGTCCGGATATTTCCCCTCACGCCTAGTGCTCTGTTGGTTCAATACCTTCCCACCTATGAATGAAATCCTCAATGGAGGCATCTGTTGGACCCCATTCATTAACCCAGTGGTCATCCACATATAATGGACAGGATGATCTCCATGTCCTCTCACGGGTCATTTCACCGGTCTTGAGCGTCCATGAGCCCTTATCTATTATATGCAACCCTACCTCTCTATGATGATAGTGGGCCTGCTTGACATACAGGACCCAGCCACTAACATCACGGGTTAACCGGCTTCAATACCCTTGCCGAAAGGGTAGTAGTACTCCTGAGGTCACCTAACCAAACACTTCTAGACATGCCCTAAATATGTAAATTAGTAATCGGGAAAGAGCCAAGGGCACCATAGGAATGCGTCCCATACCGCCTCCTTTGGTATCCTATGGCAGAAATGCCCAAAGGGCATTCCCCATTCCCAACCACAATATAAGCAATCATATAATATCACTAGGGCAATGGGTGAACCCACAACCCTAGTAGAAAATACAAGGTAGAAGAAATAATAATATTTCTCCTCTCATACAATCACATTCCATTTCATAACAACAATAATAGATTTCAAAGCAAGGAGCAACATCAGAAGTAATAATAAACATAAATCATAGCAATTCATATTTAACAAAAGACATAAAATAACCACAAGATAATACTAAAGCAATACAAGATATCAATAATGAAAAGTAACTGACATCATTACACATGTAATATAAAGTTAAGTATATTCCTCACCTTTTACTTTATTCTTCCTCCAATGATCAATAATTCCTTCTCACAAATTAGTGACTAAAGATATATTAACCTATTCATGCAAAAGAAATAATTATCACAAATTAGAGCCAATTTGGGTTTCAAATGATATCTTAAAATCTTCCCACAAAAACCCAAATCTGAAAACTAGGTTAAAAAGGGTAGTTCTCAACCTCACTAGTGAATGGTCACTAATTTGCCACCAACTCGAAGTTTATAATGAAGCAAAACTTTGGGAAAATCTAATTGGAAACAAAAGGATCCTACGGGTTCCTTCAATTTTATTAAATTTGACCCATCTCAAAATGCCCCAAATTTGGCTCTCATAAATCACCCGTGGGTGACCTGGAGAATCAAATTCTAAAATCTTTGCAAGGAGATAAACCAATACTCCCAAACTCAAGGGAAACATTAATATAAGAAAATATAAGCATCTAGGGTACCTAACATTATTCCCTTTCACGATCCCTCAATAGAAGAGAAAAGATATCACTCCCACAAACTAGGAAGGGACATTAATACAATAAAGGAAAGCAATACCTAACAACCTTCCCTTTCAAGATTCCTCAAAAAGAAAGGAGAGAAAATACTCACAAAATTGTGAGTAAGAGAAGCATTAAAGAAAATTAACCTTTCGTAATGATTCTGCAAAGATTCGGATCACAGACACCTTCGGAAGAATGGAAATCGCTCCTCTCTTTCGTTTCTCCTTTTCTCCAAAGCCTCCGCCTCTTTCTAGCCTCCAAAAATGCGTTTACGGATGAGATAAAACATAAATAGGGTTTAAAAATCCGAATTTCCAATTTTGCCCCTAAATAGAAAATAGGGTGGGGGTTGGTTCACCTAAACGGCTCAAACTTCTGGCTCATGGTTGGACCCCCAAACGAACTCCGATTTTGATGATCTTTGGCTCGTTGGAAAGGTCTTTCGACGATCTTCGATTTGATATCTTATTTGTGTCAATCGGATTCTCCATCACTGATCTACAGATATTCCAAAATTACCCTTTTTACACTATCGAGACTAATCTTCTCTCTTCACTTAAACTTTAAGAGAGTTTTTGAGTCATTATAAGGGTCATTTACCAACATTTGTTTAATTTCCAATCCTTCGGGCTCGAATTAAATGGTCCACAATTGTCGCCGAATCAAGGCCCAGGTTCTCGGTCTTAGAACCACGGGTTAAAGGGGTAGAAATCTGGGGGATTTCACATTCCTCCCCCCTTAAAAGAAATTTCGTCCTCGAAATTGGGAGAGTACTAGGCTTCCAAAGAGATGGAGATACATTGCTTTTATCTTGACTTTCTTCTCCCAAAATCTACGGGAAACAAATAACAATAAGTCTTTTGTAATAAAACAAGGAGTAAATCTGACATGCTTTGAAATCAAATCGAAAGTATGATCATGGCTTCATGAAGATTTCACAAGGATCATGGCGAAGATTAATATGAAGATCACAAAACTTTATGAATGAAAGGAAATTGTAGAAGAGATGGTTGCAAGGATCAATATGTTGCAAGGATGCAACATCTACTTCATAATCTCAATCTCAAAGAATAAATCATAGCAAGAGTAGATCAATACAACACAAGAGAGATTAAAATTCTTTGATTGAAGAATAGGAGATGAAAAGCTTGAAGTCTTGAAACAATTAGAAGGAATAACAAATCATGAAGATCACACTTGATTTCTCTTCAAAATCATCATGTGGAATAATCACAAAGTTATAGAGTATATGAAGATTCACTCTAGAACAATAGGGATAGAAGGATCAGTCATGGGAATGACTTAAGATCACCCTCCTATCAAAAGGAATAGAAGGCACAAGAAGAACTCGAAGAGAGAATATGTCAAGTTTGGGGTAAACTTCTACTAAACGAAATTAGGCAACTCATATGATAGAGAATAAATCGAACAATGTATATGGTAGGTATGCATTCGGCACAGCAGCAAGGTTAGGGTTAGGTGGGATTTTACAATCTCCCCCCCTTAAAATAATTTCGTCCTCGAAATTGAAAGCATACTTGAACTCCCAATAAGATGAGGAACTTCTTCAGGGGTGTGATTGTTCCACAGAATTTTTTACAAAGGGGATGGAAAGTACAACGAAGAATAGGTCTAATGGGTAAAGAGCTGACTTCTTAAACAGCTAAGAGGAACTCAAAACAACACTCATAGACACTTCATACAGATTATCAAGATCAACAACACAAGAAAACCTTCATTCTTACCTATCTTTCTTTTCAATTTCATTATCAACAACATGATTTTCTTCAGAACTAGGAAATGCTTGCTGATATTGGTTAAAAACATGCCTAGGGGTGTTTAGAAACATGCTCCAACCAATTTCCGCACAAGCCAAGCTTCAACAAAAAGATTTCGCACACTTTGCACCAATTTCACTATTCACTTTACCAAAATCCCAAATTCACAAACACTTGTCCCATACATCCATCTTTTGTAATAACCACTAGCAAACCAACCAACCATTTGAGTTTAAGACAAGAATAAATACCAATTGAAGCGCTTAAAAGGTCCAAATTTTTTTTTTTTTAATTTTATTTAAATCTTTTATTTTTATTATTATTTTATTATTTATTATTTATTGGAAACTAATAGAAGTGCTTAGAAGCTTTCCAAAATTTTCTTTTTAATAAATCCCATGGGGGTCTTTGGAATAAGAGGGCCAAAAGAAAGAAAACTAATAATAATAATAATAATAATTTCAAAATTTTTTTTTTTCCAAGAGTACTAGGGGTTTCTGAAATTAGGACCCAATTTTTTTTTTTAAATAATAAATAAACACCCAGTCTTTGAAATCAAGAGCCCGAAAAAAAAAATGTTCTTTTTATTTTATTTTATTTTTTTATTTTTAAAGTAACCAAATGTGGTTTTTGAAATCACATGCCTAAAAGAAGAAGAAAAACTTTCTTTCAAACTTTTTTTTTTTTTTTTTGGGACCCGGGAGGTTTCTGAAATTAAGGGCCTAAAAAAAATGTTTTTATTTTATTTTATATACATATATTTATTTTATATTATATATCTATATATAATTTATTTATTTATTTATTTTTTAAAAACCCAGGCGTCTAAAAAAAAACAGCGTCTCGAGAAGAAATTTTTTTTTTTTTAAACAATGGGGGGTTGGGCCGGTGGCTTCAAGCGCCCGGCCACCCGCCCGGTAGGTCTCTGGAAATCAGAGACCTGCCAAAACAGAAATTTTTTTTTTTTTTTTTTTTTTTTTTTTGGGTTATTTTATTTCTGTGCGCGCGCGCGCGGGGCGCTGGCGTGGCCGTCTGCGCTGCGCGCGTGGACGTGCCTGCTGCGCGCGCGCGTGCGCCCACAGCCCAAATTTTTTTTTTTTTTCCTCCCCTTTTTCACATTCTCTCACCCTCACTCTTGCCTTGGGGGTGGTTTTACTATACTTCTAGGTTAGATCTAACCTCATGCGACGCTCAAACATGATATTTAACTACATCTCCTTCTCGAAATCAAATGCAAACTTTCTCCACACACCATCTTCGCTTATATGTGAGGTATCCTCATTGATCTCACATATATCATTCAACATGCATCATCTCAAGGTACCCAACCTTGGGTACGAGTGTCTCTTGACCCATATCTTCAGACACTTCGGAATGGATTTCACTAACACGGAGAAATTCAGGGAGAAAATTCGGAGAACTTCCTTCGTCCAAAATGCCTCAACCTCCACCCAAGCGTTAACAACCTTGACTCTACCTTCTACTATCACAGATGTACCGGGTAACTTCACTCGGCTTTATTATGTTTCAAACATATTTTATTATGCGTGTTTGTCCACGCTCTTTCACTTGATATTGGGTTATGATATTTTATAATCTAAATATTTTATAAATTATGCACTTTACTGTTTCATATGCTTTATAGTGTTTTATGCTTTTGTTTAATTAATGACATTCATGACTTTGTGTTCCATATACTTATTGTAACTTATTCAAGTTGATTCATTATGCAACATTACAATAAATTTTCTAAGTTCATGTTGAGCCTATTATTCACTTCTATTTAATAGAGTCATTTATGGATCGATGACTCAGGATGCCCCTACTGTATCATATAATGTTAGGACTTGTATGAACCTAGGCTCTGATACCACTTCTGTCACACCCCACCCAGCCGGATCCGGTCATTACCCGAATGCCCGTGGGGGTGATACACCGCAAGATCTAGGTTCAGTGACAAATCCATACAAAACATGATATAGCATAATTAAATGGACAAGAATAAATCAAGTTTATCATACTAAGTTATCAAAACCGAAATAATGGTTACAATCATCCATTACTTCAAAATAAAAGGTATAACATCAGAGTTTTGAAAAGAAAAGAGAGTAGTTTTATTCGTAGCGGAAAAATAAACTAAACTTGTTCTCTAATGGAATCCAATCCAAAAGAACAGTCTTGATACTGGCATGAAGCTCCATGTGCGTCAACTTCTTCTTCGGTCACTCCTTCAAGAAGATATACTAGCAACGAATCCTCCATTTGGAAGAAGTCCTCATAACCTGCAGTAATCTAATAGAAAAAGACATATAAAAGGAATGAGTTCAACAGAACTCAGTGAGGTCAACTCAACATCATATCACACATTCATTCTCAAGATTTCACACCACACATATAACATGAATATCAATAATGTAATTAATGACAATGATATGATATGTGAATGATTATGCTCCTAACTCTATTATGAAGTCTCTATAGTAGACACGCATTAAGTCATACACCAGTCTTCTTTGGGCGGTCTCATCACTCTTCCCTCACGGCACTCAAGCACGTCTGTTGGGTTCTCCGCGGTTGTTGTGTAAAGTCCTGTCAAGCCATGGTTGGGGATTAGGTCACCACTCTCTCACATCACCATTGGTATAAGATCTGGCGCGTGTCAAGGATAATCTTAGGCCCAATGCAAAGTCATATGGTCTCGTACTACATATGGTCCGGATATTTCCCCTCACGCCTAGTGCTCTGTTGGTTCAATACCTTCCCACCTATGAATGAAATCCTCAATGGAGGCATCTGTTGGACCCCATTCATTAACCCAGTGGTCATCCACATATAATGGACAGGATGATCTCCATGTCCTCTCACGGGTCATTTCACCGGTCTTGAGCGTCCATGAGCCCTTATCTATTATATGCAACCCTACCTCTCTATGATGATAGTGGGCCCGCTTGACATACAGGACCCGAGCCACTAACATCACGGGTTAACCGGCTTCAATACCCTTGTCGAAAGGGTAGTAGTACTCTCTGAGGTCACCTAACCAAACACTTCTAGACATGCCCTAAATATGTAAATTAGTAATCGGGAAAGAGCCAAGGGCACCATAGGAATGCGTCCCATACCGCCTCCTTTGGTATCCTATGGCGAAATGCCCAAAGGGCATTCCCCATTCCCAACCACAATATAAGCAATCATATAATATCACTAGGGCAATGGGTGAACCCACAACCCTAGTAGAAAATACAAGGTAGAAGAAATAATAATATTTCTCCTCTCATACAATCACATTCCATTTCATAACAACAATAATAGATTTCAAAGCAAGGAGCAACATCAGAAGTAATAATAAACATAAATCATAGCAATTCATATTTAACAAAATACATAAAATAACCACAAGATAATACTAAAGCAATACAAGATATCAATAATGAAAAGTAACTGACATCATTACACATGTAATATAAAGTTAAGTATATTCCTCACCTTTTACTTTATTCTTCCTCCAATGATCAATAATTCCTTCTCACAAATTAGTGACTAAAGATATATTAACCTATTCATGCAAAAGAAATAATTATCACAAATTAGAGCCAATTTGGGTTTCAAATGATATCTTAAAATCTTCCCACAAAAACCCAAATCTGAAAACTAGGTTAAAAAGGGTAGTTCTCAACCTCACTAGTGAATGGTCACTAATTTGCCACCAACTCGAAGTTTATAATGAAGCAAAACTTTGGAAAAATCTAATTGGAAACAAAAGGATCCTACGGGTTCCTTCAATTTTATTAAATTTGACCCATCTCAAAAAGCCCTAAATTTGGCTCTCATAAATCACCCGTGGGTGACTCGGAGAATCAAATTCTAAAATCTTGCAAGGAGATAAACCAATACTCCCAAACTCAAGGGAAACATTAATATAAGAAAATATAAGCATCTAGGGTACCTAACATTATTCCCTTTCACAGATCCCTCAATAGAAGAGGAAAGATATCACTCCCACAAACTAGGAAGGGACATTAATACAATAAAGGAAAGCAATACCTAACAACCTTCCCTTTCAAGATTCCTCAAAAAGAAAGGAGAGAAAATACTCACAAAATTGTGAGTAAGAGAAGCATTAAAGAAAATTAACCTTTCGTAATGATTCTGCAAAGATTCGGATCACAGACACCTTCGGAAGAATGGAAATCGCTCGTCTCTTTCGTTTCTCCTTTTCTCCAAAGCCTCCGCCTCTTTCTAGCCTCCAAAAATGCGTTTACGGATGAGATAAAACATAAATAGGGTTTAAAAATCCGAATTTCCAATTTTGCCCCTAAATAGAAAATAGGGTGGGGGTTGGTTCACCTAAACGGCTCAAACTTCTGGCTCATGGTTGGACCCCCAAACGAACTCCGATTTTGATGATCTTTGGCTCGTTGGAAAGGTCTTTCGACGATCTTCGATTTGATATCTTATTTGTGTCAATCGGATTCTCCATCACTGATCTACAGATATTCCAAAATTACCCTTTTTACACTATCGAGACTAATCTTCTCTCTTCACTTAAACTTTAAGAGAGTTTTTGAGTCATTATAAGGGTCATTTACCAACATTTGTTTAATTTCCAATCCTTCGGGCTCGAATTAAATGGTCCACAATTGTCGCCGAATCAAGGCCCAGGTTCTCGGTCTTAGAACCACGGGTTAAAGGGGTAGAAACTGGGGTTTTTCCTTTTTTCTTTCTACACCACCCCCCCCCCCCCCCCCCCCCCCCCCCACCCTTCCTTCCCCCCCCCCCCCCCCCCCCCCCCCCCCCCCCCCCGCCCCCCTCACACCTAAATTTTTAAAAGAAAAAAAAATATTTTTTTTCCCCCCCCCCCTTTTTTTTTTTTTTTTCTTTTTTTTTTTTTTTTTCTCTCCCCCCCCCCCCCCCCCCCCTTTTTACCCCCCCCCCATTTTTTTTTTTTTTTTCCCAAAAATCTTTTTTTTTGCTTTGTTGGCTTTCTCATTGATGAAAGACTCATCAAATCTATTCAGTAGAGGCTCAAATTCTTCTGATGTCCTCAGGTTGGCCAAATCAGGATCTGTCTGAATTCTCTGGAATTGCAGCAGCATAGAATGTCAGGTGGTCTTTAGGCATTAATTGTTGAGAAATCATTTCAGTAAGAACTGTATTTTCATATCCATTATTCAGAGCATCTTCAAGTGCAGAGAGTCCAGCTTGGACTTGTAACTTATTCTTTTCAATTGTTCTTTGCCCAGGATCAAGTTTTTTCCGATAATGATGTTTTCTTTGCATGGGCATTTATGAAATGACAACCTCTGTGGCAGACAATTCTTTCATTTTCCGGGGCTGTGTTGATTCTAGTACTAGGCTTGTTACAAGTCAAAAGATGATCCATTCAGACATCCAACCAACATCACCTTCCCCTCTTCCCCCCCCCCCCCCCCAAAAAAAAAAAAAAAAAAAAAAAAAAAATAAGGTATTTTAGCTGCTGCTACAAAAGCTACAAATTTATCAGATGTTCTAACACAGAAGGAGCCACATCATCAACTATGCTAGTAATACTTAATCTGAAACATCGGCAGTACAAATAGAGAGAATATGAAGCTCTTGAACTGAAGTAAGTTGACAATAGCTCACTTGAACAATTCTTGACAACATCTTAGTTCATTAGTTTGTACACATGTAGAGGCAACTCAGGCAAGAGTTAACCATATGCACACTGCATCAATGGGAAGAGCATGATTTATTTCGATTATGCGATAGATACACCGTCTCTTTAAAAACAGAAACATCAGAAAATGCAGACCTGAAAACATAGACAATGGGCTCAAGCAGCCAAAACACATATGCCATGTGATGAATATGTTTAGTGGATCTTGCTTCTTTTAGCATCTCTGTGATGGCATCCAAGACATCTTTTAAAACGTCTTTTCTGAAGCACTAACAGATATGAACACTAGACATCTTGGTAATCCTTTTTGTGAATACTATCTGCAGTGTGCTTTTTTGACTTGCAACTGGAACATGTACTTATTCATTTAATATTATTGATTCATTCTTATTTAACTTTGAGACAGTCTGGCCTTGCAACCATCTGTTGTTATAGTGTTTTTTTTTTTGGGTGTGTGTTGGGTTTGATGTGCTTCTTTTTGACAGTATGGGTAGAGTATGGCTTATGATTGCTGGTCCTGTGACTTGCTGTGTGCTGCTTCTTCTCCAGATCTCTACCAAATTAACTTGGAACAGGTTCTAATTAATTTTCCCCCCATCTCCTCCATTGGTTTCTTTACCTGACTGAGTGTATGAATGAGCATTCATTAGTTATTATCTTCTACTTGCATTGTTTACATTATGTATAAGGCCCTGCTTGGTTACATGAATTCAGGGATTTCAAATCTCTGGATTCATGAATCTAAGATTTATACCCGTTTGGTTGTGAAAATCTCTGGATTCATGAAATCTAGAGATTCATCTTTTTACACTAAAAATGTGAATTTGTAGATTTATGGGTATGGGGTGAAATCTAGGGATTTCATTTCCACTATAAAAACACTACACATTTGTGCATTCACAAAAATCACGTCGACCAAATATCTTTTTATAATGAATCCACAAATTTTATTCCACAACCAAACAGTTAATTTTATGAATTATGATTCTATAGATTTGAAATCTATAGATTTGAAATTTCTAGATACTTGAAATCTCCAGACTTATGTAACCAAACAGGCCCTAAAACATTCAGATATTCCTATGGGATGGCATTTTCACCTTCTTTATACCTAGTACCTTTATTGTCTTCCAAATGTTCAGATATTTGCATTGACATTTTTCAGCTTTTATTACATGCGCTTTGGGTAATATTTATGACAATATCTTTTTCATGCTTAGGCTTGTTTCTTGTCATCGCTCAACACTCAATTGCCAGCATTAAATGTTGTTTTCGGGAGGTGGTTGGATAATCTTGAAACTTTTGTAAATGAAATATCAAAATGACCAAGAGCTTCTGATTGTTGATGTAATAAGCCTTTGCATACTAATGTAGGGTTGTACTTTTCAAAAATCCTAATATGGTTTTTCACCTCCTGTTCAGCAAGCTTCACGGCCTAGTTGCTTCTGGTGGTGAGGATGGAGCAGTTGAATGTTTTGATCCAAGGACAAAATCTTCAGTTGGCAGAATAAATGTTGTTACGCCTGCTGGTGATGTTGATCAGGTAAGGTACATGTATGTCAGTGGGGGTTTTTTGGGATATTTCTGTTGTACAAGGCATTCTAATGGTCCATGAAAACTCTCGCCTTCCATGTTCTTCATGGAATTGAGGAAGTGTTTTTCTTCATCCCATCCCATTAATGTTCCTACTTCCTTTTGTTGACTTCCCTCCCCTAAAGAGATATATATATATATATGAATCTGCTGAACCATTGCAAGATAAGCAAAAAATTGTTAATAATTGTGAGAACTTCCTGTTACTTTGGTCACTTGGTCATTTTAACTACTTTCATCTTGATCATCCTGTTGAAGCTCAAATTATATCATTAATTTGTTTCTTTGGTCCTGAAAAGCTGAAATTTTTTTTTTGGGGTCTGATTTAGGAGGTTACTGCATTAGAGTTTGATGACTACGGGGGTTACCTCATGGCTGTTGGAAGTAGTGCTGGAAAGGTATGATGACAGATCTAACAATTGGATCTGTGTACTCTGTCTAAAGCTTCAGAATAATGTTCATAGATTGTTGTTGACAATTATGGTTGGTACTGTATTGATTGTTTGTCTTGTCATAATCTATGCCAAGTGTTTAACTAGATTATATCCAAAACATCTTAGCATCATCTAGTTTTGTCATAATAAGCCAGGCACCAAATCCTTGCACCTGAAAGATATGTCTGTATGACAAGAGGGCTTCACACCCATCTCACTGGTCAAAATTCTAGCAAAAAGCACAATAGGCTACTCTTTACAAGGTAAATTTGAAGTTCCATAAAATTACTAGAATGCATTTCATACTAGTGGCATTTGTGATTTTTATCACTTACGCTTGCTTTTGAGGCACTTATAGTGCTTGTTGTGCTGAAATTTGACCACTGAGATGGGTTTTATTTATAGGCACTTAGACTCTCCTACTATTTAATGTATTTTTCAGGTTCATATTCAGTAGACTCAATGTTTTTTAGTTGCAATCTGGCTACTAATATACATCTTCAAATTCTGCAGGGGAGTTGCCATTATTGTACACGGCCTGAATGAGCAGAGGTACGTCTAGATGTTCTTTTCTCCTGCGTGATTCAAGTGAAATCGATGTTCATGAGACCATAGGTGTGCATGTTTTCTTGAAGATTCATTCCAAAATGGACTATGGAACAGTTACTTCGATTTTTTATTGGGCTATGTAAGACCCAAGCAGGAATTTGTCACAATCTTATCTACTTGCCACAAGATTGCAATGTTGGAGTATTATAGGTCTCTGTTTCCTGCATGTACCTCAAATTCTGCTTTTAGAACACATTCCTAAACTAGATCACTCCTGTATATTCTTACTCAGTAATGCATTCTCTCTCTTGGTGAAATGGGTTTGATGAGACTTGAGGAAAGATGATCGGTTGTAGGTCTAAATGTTAGATATGGCTAGGCAAAATTAGATGGATCTCCTACCCATCCTTTCTGTATTTCTGAATTTCTGTATTTCTGCAGGAATAAAAACTGAATAACATGGATGGATCTCAAAGTTTGCACTTGTTGTTCCTAAATACATTGAAGGTAATTATTAGCTTCCTATTTGAGTCTTTAGCTCAAAATGGAAGAGCATCTAGGTCTTCCTAGAAGATGATGGTTCGAGCCCATCAAGACTCATTGACTCATGTTCAGGTGATTGGTGACTTCCCATGCACGGCTTGTATTTAGTTGGTTTAAATTATGTCTTACCAGAAGTTAAATCCATTTACTCAATCTCACAGAAACGAACATTTTTTAGATTGGAAATTTGAAAAGAGAAACAAGGTAATGTTTAACAAATACCAACTTGTGAAGTGATTACTTATTACCTTCCAGTCATGAACTTTTTGGACATCCAACTCTGAAAAACAGCAAAAAAAAAAAAAAAAGCCTGCCAAGCATAAGAAAAGGAAATAATGATTGATAGATGTTCAACCACATCTTTCATGTTGGATTAATGATTATCAGGAAGCAATCAATAATGTCAGCTAAGGAAGTAACGTTAAAATACAGAGGAGATGATCAGCTGAACTGGTCAGCTAGGCAAGAAAGATGTGTTGAACTGAGATTTGCATTTTCTGTTTCAAGTTTTAGCAACTAATATAGCATAAACAGAGTCTTTTCCCCTAGGAACAAAACAAAGTCTTTAGCAAGTTTATATGAGTCTTGATGGATTTGAACCATCATCTCCTAGGAACAAACCCAGGTGCTCTTCCTAGTTTGAGCTAAAGACTCACCTACATTTCAAAACATGTTAGTCAAAGTCTATGACAAAAAAATTATATGAATCACACAAGGGCTGATGTATGATTTACAAACCAAACAGAGTAGAATACCAATCATAATGAAAAATAATTGAATATTAAAACCTACCAACAGTATTACAATTCAAATGCTAAAATTCTTACAACCAAACAAGTAATCATGTCTTATATTAAAAACTATAGAGTAACCCTAACTTAGACCAAACTTTGGAGTGTTGTTTTCAGCTTGCAAGATTGTATTTGGTTCAACAATTGGATCTGCCATTAAAGTAGTAGGTGCAAAGGAGGAGACAGCCTGCGAATCAAATGGATCATCATCATTCACCTATGCATGAATACATGAAGAAATTTTCAAATACAATATCTCAACATATACTTCTTCAGGTGAAAAACAATACCTGGACTACAAAGGTTTGGGAGGAACATATACCACGTATTGACTCATCTAATGACCCTTGAGACTGTAAAGTAGCAGACTGTTAATGAAAAAAATGAAGCAAAGATGTTAAAATTAAGAAAATCAAGATGAGGCAGAAAGTACCAGTAGATCCATGTAGCCAAGTTTGTCCGCACTTCTTTGAGTTCCGTCCGGAGTGATTCAGATTTACTATATCACATCTTGTGGAGGGGGCTCTAGAAGCATTGGATGAACCTGGCCTTTTTTTCTTTCTTTTTGCTTGTGTTTCATTCCAAGGTTTTAGCCGTTTACTTGTTGTAGAGCTCGTTTTCTTCTTCCTCTCTTTCTTTTTAAGCCCTTTGCCAATATTCGGATTAAGATTATCGGTTTCTTCATCTAGATTTGTATTTGGGGTATGTGTGACAAGATTGTCCAATTGTTTATACAAATCACTTGTAATATTGTTGACCAACATATATCCCTCGACTGAATTACATGCTTGTGAGGCAATATTTATTAGTTTTCGACAAAGGATCCTATAACGCCGTGTTGAATCCAACTTAGGATCTTCCTCAACTTGTATTCCTTTACTATTTTCCACCACCATGCTTCTTGCTTCACGTGTCCATCTGTTCAAAACATATGCTTCTGGAATAAACTTAATATCTAATCTCTCAAAAATTTTCAAAGCATGAGAACACAGGATGCCAAAGGTCTCGAATTTCCTACAACCGCAACGAACAATTGATTCGGATGGATTACATTCAACACTAAATTCAACCTTCAAACCAGAAGCACCAATTACATATTTATGCAAGCTATCACTTTCATCCTTCCACTTTATGGAGCAAGAACCAGCCCATGTATACTCATTGTGGAATTCATCAAAGATGTAAGGACTGTATATTTTTGCTGCTTGTATCATGATGGGTGTCTGAGGAAATAAGTTCCTTGGGAGCTTATTTCTTGCCTCAAACTCAGATTTCAATTCGTTAGCTCGTTTATCATTGACCACCCCATCAAAACTATTTAAAAACCGAATAATGTCCAAAGTAGACTTCGTACATTTCTTCAAGTCAGCATTTATACTTTCACTCACTTGGGTACTCTGTATGCCTCCTGTGAATGTATTCTTCATATAACACTTAGCCCACTTCTATTTGAGTCCATGAATACGATCTAACCATGAGCCATTTTCAACCTGATAGTGACACCTTAATTGTTCCCATGCAGTTTCGAATTGTACTTCATCATCATACTGATATACACATTTCTTAAAATCTGAAAAGAAGCTTGATCCGTTCTTCATTAAATTGCCTAGATGTTTAATTCCATTTTGCATTATATGCCAGGTACACAAACCATGCCATGTCTTAAGAAATACCTCAGATATTGCATTTGCCATTGCAGCATCCTGATCTGTAAAAATTGTTATAGGTTGTTTTTGCCCATGCGTTGCTAAGAAAGTCTGAAACAACCATTTGAAAGAATCAATCGTCTCATCATACAAAAGTGCTGCCCCAAATATAATGACTCCTCTGTGATGGTTAAATCCAGAAAAAATACCAAAAGGTCTACTCTCGTTGTTTGTACCAAATGTTGTATCAAATGTAACCACATCACCGAATATTGCATAATCTATTATCATTCTTGTGTCAGCCCAAAATAAATTTGTAATATGTTCTTCCATATCCAACTGTACACTATAAGTAAAAGAAGGATTGAGCCTTGTTTGGTTTGCAAAATATTGTAACAAACCCCCTGCTTCACCATAACATAAGTTATGTTGACGTTTACTACGAAGATAATTGTAATGATCTACAGCTGTAAAACCTAAACTTTCCTTCCCACCTGCTTGTTTACTCATATACTGTAACATGGCTTTATTTTCTATGCCAGAATTAGTGCCCAAATCAAGCTCATATGCCTGTACTTCTGAAACTTTCCGTTGTGACCGCATCATGTGAGTGGTAGATGGTATATGAAGCTCATGATTGTGATCTTCAACAAAACTATAGCATTCGTATATCCCATTTTTCATAACTTGTATTGTCATATGAGCACGACAGTTAGTTCTCGTCTCCGCTCGACTTTTAGTTATACCAATAGCACGCTTGTCCTTTTGCCGATTGCCTTGTTTATTGCATACGAAACTCCTTGAAGTTATAATTGAATTATCTTTTTTACTTCTATTTACAAACCCTCTTCTGACACTAAAACCCAAAATTCCTCCATAATCATTATAAAAATTAAATGCCACGTTTTCAGAATCAAACTGCATTCCAATCTTAGGCTTACTTTCATCATATAGACCTATGTCTTTATCCATTAGATTATCCATAACTCACCTGAACAATAACCATGAGAAGAAAATTATCGAAATAAAAAATTTGAACTAAAAAGTATACCCCAAAAAATATAACCTAGAGAAAAAGACAAATTATCCTTGGAATCACATTTAATATAATACAAGAAGTATTACTACTACCAACAACATTTAATTTAAGTCCTTGGGGGCAAGGAAAAATTTACAATCTCTAACATAACAAGTCCAGTAAAAAAGGTCCAAACTTGTTTTCAAATTACTCGGGTAAGCTGCTGCTCTGAAAAACCTGCAACTATTGTTTCTTTACTTCTAGAAGGTCATATGAAAGGTGTTTTTGACAAGAATTTTTTCCATCCATATCTAACAGTTAAGACCTACAACCATTCTTCTCTACTTCTAGTAGGTCATATACAAGGTATTTTTGAAGGGAATGCTGCCCAGCCATCTCAAACAGTTAAAAACTGCTTAAACTTTTTGATTGAGTTTTTTCTAACCCGGAGGGAGACTCCACACAAATTTCATATTTATGCACCCAGTGGGTTGCTTGAAATTATCATTTAACCCTTCAGTCCTGCTTCTACAAGAATCCTCCTTAACTGGATATTAAACAACCTGATTTAGTTGCAACTTCCAACATATAATCTACACTACAGTAACTTGATCACCAAATCTAACCATTAAATCCTGGCTTTGCCCTAACTCTACCTTTCAATTAGACCTCACACTGAACTCTTGCTTTCCCAACCTTACCAGTTCATACTAGATCCTGAATTTTGACTCCTATTTGCTTTTCTACCAAGCTTTCCCTATCTTATATATCCACAGCTGGGAGCCTTCCAAACAGATAAAGATAAAAGCATAAAAACAGAAAAGTAAAAATCACATACATATGACACACACTTATCTAACATTGATTTAAAATCACTAGTCATGTCCCTCCCAATCCATACCTCCCTTAACTCTGCAACTACTATTCTTTTGGAGAGTCACTGCCAGATGGGTTGTATTGCTTTCACCTTCTCCACAGAAGAAGATCCTGATCCTTATCTCTGATCAGAACGGTACAAATCCACCACAATCACTATGGCTTCAAGCAGCTGCGCTTCTCTCTGTTCTTCTCCTCCATTACCAAGACGAACACCAGACATTAGGCAAAACCCATGCCTCAACTTCCCTCCAAAGCTATGCTTCTCTTGGATTCCAAATTATTAATTCTCAGACTCTTCAATAAATATCTTCAATACCCGGTCGATTAAACCTTCCAATTTAATCTCTAAAGCATCCGTCACTGAATCAGAGTCATCAAAATCAGAGAGTGAAGGTAAAGGAGGAGAAGGAGAAGAGGAGGAACAGAAATATGAAGAGTATGAGGTAGAATTAGATCAGCCATAAGGGTTGAGGTTTCTCAAGGGCAGTGATGGAGGTACCTACATTGATGCCATTGCTCCGGGAGGCTCAACCAACAAAACTGGAAAGTTCACTGTTGGGGATAAAGTACTTGCAACCAGGTTTCTTTTTCTTACTCTAGTTTTCTTGTTTTCATCTCTTGCTGCTAAGCTTGTATGTAATCGCTGACTTGTGAGTTGCACATATTCCTTTTTTTCTTGGGGGAGCTGCTTAAAGAAGAATGTGAGTATTTTTGTATTTGGTTTAGAAGAATTGTCTGTGACTGGTACTGTATTATTTATGAATAATACATCAGATTCTGATGTTTTTGTTTTCCTCTGCAGTTTGTACTTGATTCTTCAAATAATTTTTCAGTTATAGTTCTGCCACTTTGATATATGAAGTGGTATACTTCTTTTCTTTGGCAGTGCTGTGTTTGGACCTGAAATATGGCCTGCTGCTGAGTATGGGAGGACCATGTATACCATCCGTCAGAGAGTTGGTCCTTTACTCATGCGAATGCAGAAGAGATCCGGTTTGTTCATCATGCATTGTGTCATGGCCATTTTGATCTTCACTTCTATTTAGGAACTCAAGGATAAAGGGTTCTTCTTACTAGGTTCCCATCGTGCATTTTCAAGTTCCACCCAATATCCATATACTCTCATCCATCTTTTGATATGCCTAATGTTGCCAGGAAAAGTAGAAACTAGGGGTGATCTAACCGAGAAGGAGATTATCAGAGTTGAGAGGAATTCTGGTGTGATCAGTACTAGAGTGAGGGATATTCAAGTGAGTTCCATTTTTCACTGTGAAAATTTGGGATAGTGTAGTTGGCAAAAGTATCAGCACTTGATTACTCTTAATTCACTATGGAAGGATTTTGTTTTCAGATGCAAAATTATTTGAGAAAAGTTGAACAAAAAGAACGAACAGAAAAGGACCTTCGTGAGGGGTTACAACTCTACAAGTAAGTGTTAGGTAAAATGATTTTTTTCTTCTTCCCCTTCAAGTTGCTTACTTTCTTATTGGTGAGTTTATGGGTTAGTTCTTTCTATTTTAACATTCTGATATTTTTTGGTAAAGCAATACCTTTGACCATTTAAAGTATAAAGTTACAAATCAATTTTAATTTTGAGTTGAGTATACGGCGTTTGGTTGTTTGTCCTCCAGCTCCTAACTAGAGTTTTCTTTGTTTATAACACAAGGGAGGCAAAACATGAAGAAGCACTGGAGAAATTTGAATCAGTATTGGGATCAAAACCAGAACCAAATGAAGCATCAGTAGCAAGTTACAATGTAGCTTGCTGTTATTCCAAACTTAACCAGGTACAGCACTAGTCTCCTTAGTGCTGTCATACAATGCTCTCAGCCACAGTCGTGGTAATTTTGTATAGATTGTCTTTTCTGCTGCATAAATTTTTCTGGTATACACCTATACTGTAAATTCCAGTAGTTGATCAAGGCAGGAACATTCTGGCTTCTACAATTCTAAATTTTGTTTGATCTTCTTTTTCACTGCTTAATGTTTTAGTTCTCTTTGGCAGGTCCAAGCTGGACTCTCTACACTTGAAGATGCTCTGAATAATGGATATGAAAATACAGTTCGTACTGAAATGATTTCTCAACAATTAATGCCTAAAGACCACCTGACATTCTATGCTGCTGCAATTCCAGAGAATTCAGACAGATCCTGATTTGGCCAACCTGAGGACATCAGAAGAATTTGAGCCTCTACTGAATAGATTTGATGAGTCTTTCATCAATGAGAATGCCATCAATGCAATCAAATCGATTTTTGGCATATTCAACAAGAAATTGGCCATGAGTTCACATCGCGAAGTCCCATGGTGTGATTCAGCAATCATTCAACTCATAGATATTCCAAATCATAAGTGGGATCCGTAAAACTTTTGACTCTTTCTCCTTGAATAATTTCGTTTACAGTGCACTCACTCTCATTGGGATGTTGTGGAGAAGAGTTCCAGAAACATTAGTTTCTGTTAGTAGTTTAGGTTTGTGGTCTTTTGTTCACTTACAATCTTTTGCCTGTATGGATAGTAGAATAGTTGGAATGGGGAAAAAAAGATCATAATAAAGTGGCCTTACATGTATAAGGAAAATTTCCCAACTACATATTTTTGCTACTCTTGTAAAAGAATGAAATTATTCAATAAAGGAGGTGGAGAATGCATCTTCTTAGATTTTGAAGGGTCAAACAAGGAAGGGTGGATCCTAATCTGTGCCTTTGATATTGTGAAATTTTTTCTGATGAATGAATTGCTCAAGAGAGAGAGTTACTGGTTCTGTTTCTCAGGAATCTGGAGTGAGAATGCTGATATGTTGAAATTGATCTCGCGTGAAACTGTATGATTCACTTTATTGTTACATTGTGAATCATGAAGCTAAGGAAACTACATTTTGTTCCAATGTACTAATGTAGCTAAGGAAATCACGATTTTTCATTCTTTGTATATATTATTATAGTAGAGAGCTGTGTCCCTTCAGTTATTTGAATTTTGAATTTGAGTGCTATCCCTGCGACAAGCTAGTAATCATCCTATACTCAAGTGGCTACTCTATTCTGTTTTTTATGAATCACTATGAAATGAAGGATTGCTTTTCTGCGAACCACGTAATTTTCAAAACCTCAACTCAACTATATCAAAACCAAGAACCACCACCGCCATCTCCTCATAAAGCTCAGTGAAATCAAACACCAAATCCTCAATGAAATTAAAGCGCAAGAATTTCGTCGAGTGAAAATACCTCAGGCGTGTATCGTTGGGAAAGAAGACAAGGTGAGATTGATCGCTGCAATTCCAGCCGATCACTCTGATTTGTGAAGAGAGTGGAGAGAACCGTGAGCCTTGCCGGGGATGAGAAAATCGCTGCTTCTTCGGTCCTTTTCTAAATTTTAGTGAAGAAGAGGAGTCTTCAACAGCCGCCGATAGTGAAGAGGGACTTTTCTGAATTTCGCACGGAGAGTGACTGAGAGACGGAAAAACCGCAGATGAGAAAATCGCTCTTCGGCTTCGCTCTTCGGGGCTTTTCTAAATTTCATGAAAAAGAGGGAGGAGTAGTCTTCGCAGCAGAGACACAGTGAAGAGGGCATTTTATGAATTTCGCACCGAGAGTGACCCTGAGAGACGGAAAAACCGCAAACGATTCAGGGATTTTTGAATTTGGGGAAGAGAGGGGAGAGAGAGAAATATACGGAAGGTTTAATATTTGATGACCGTTGGATTCGCTGATGCCACGTGGCACAATCGTGACAGGGAATTTCAGGGAATTACAGGGAAACGAATTACAGACGATTTGGATCCGTATCACCCCCACAAGTACTCGGGTATGTCTGGAACTGGCTGGCTGGGGTGTGATAGCTACCAGAGGTTAATCTACATCAATACCTCCGCCGATAGGGTAATGACATGATGGGGTTACCTAACCATGTTCATCTAAACATCCTAGGACTGTATCCTAAACTATATGTCCATACTGGGGTTCCTAGGGCAATGGTTGCACCACAACTCTAGGTCTAGCAATTTCTAAATATTAAACAAATGTAAAAGTTATAAATAGCAGCATACAAGTCAATATGCAAGTCTGGTATCATTCTAGAATTTACAGATAAACTGTGAAACCCAGCCCTAACCTTGACCCGGAAACCTTGTTATTTGTAGGTCCGATGACCCGAAGTAAAGTAAGAAGTCAGCTTTGGGCCATCCCAGTAGAGGACTTGGTGTCTGGCTTTGAATCCATGAAGGTTGATGATGAGGTTCTATTTATGGAAACAGAATCCTGATGAAGATCTAATTAGTTGATGGACTTGGAGTGCTCTCTATCTTGGTTTGAAGGCATTTCTACCTACTAGGTAAGTCACTTGACTGGTGTGCAAAACCCCTTTAGGTTTGGATTTGATCTGGGCCTTCAATTCCCTGTTTTGGCCTTGTTGTCTGCATTGGTCGACTGATTGGTCGATCGGCCAGTCGACCAATCCACTCGACCAATGGGTCTTGTCTTTTGGCAATTAGGTTGATTCTTGCTCTATTTAAGTCTAACCTCGAGTCCACTTCGTATTTGCTGCCTCCAAACCCTCTCGGAACGAACCAAAGACCTCTGCAAGTCATCTCTCTTGCATCCTTGGAGTTTTCTTGGCGGATCTTCGTCGGAACTCTTCTTTTTGCATCAAAAGGTATGTCTACTCTCTCTTCTTCTCCTCCATCTTTGTTTTTCTTTCCTTTTTGAGTTGAGACAGTGAAAGGGATGCTGCATCCTCTGTTGCAAACATCTCTGAACATGTTCTCATGATCATCCTAAGGATTTAAGGCTAGAACAATGATCTTAACCATGATCATTGCAAGCTTTTGAGGGATTCATGATCAAACCATGATTTAATCACTTTGTTAATTTCCTAATCTGAATTCTCGATCTCTTTGGATCTTCTTTCATTGATCATGTTAGTGGTTAATGGTTGTGTTTTCTTTCTATGATCCATAATCCATAGAATTCTAGTTGTTCTCTTCTACCTTGCTATGTGTTCTTCATGATGCATGATAGTACATATATGGTAGGTTTTATTTCCTTATTTAGATTTATGCTTCTAAGCCTTATTCCATGAAGACCTATGCATGTTTTCATGTTTTCATTACCGAAAGCAATGATTCATCCTCCTATAGTTCTTGTCCTTGTTTTCTATTTCAAAATTCATCAAGATCCATGTTTGATTTATTTATGGTAACTTTTTGTTTCCTAATTTGGATCTTGATACCTTGATTTGATTAGTGTTTTGAGGTCCCCTATATGTTAGAATACTACTGATGTAGTCTACCCCTTGATTAGTACCCTTTTGAACCACCAAATTCGGATTTCATATCTCAAAACTCCGATTTTATAAGCTATCGTCTGCATTGGTCGACTGATTGGTCGATGGACCACTCGACCAATCCACTCGACCAATGAGTACAAAGCAACTCCGAATTGGTCTGTTTCGGATGTTTTGATATATATTCTGTTAGGGATCTTTCCTAATATGTTGTATATACTTGTTTAGGACCTTCTTCTCAAGTTTGCCAAGATCTTACTTGATTTCTTAGGATTCTTTGCGAGATATAAAAGGTAAGGATGGTTATTTCCTTAATTACATAGATAGCATGAATCTAGTTTTCTATATTTGAATATCATTAATATGTTTCCTAAATTAGATTCTTACAATGATATACTACTGTTGCATAACTTTGATTACAGTAGCATTACTTATTCATATTGAATTGATTCATGTATGATTTACTTACCAATGTTATACAAATGATTGTAAATATTGATTTCTTTCCATATATGGAGTTACCATATATGTGATGATATGAATTGATGCATGTGTATGCTTACGTATGGTTTGGAAAGGAGAGGTGTCCTTTTGACACTTCTGTCCTTGGACTACTACGGGAATATTATGGGATATTTCCGGAGATGCCCTCTGGACACCTTCCTAAACTGTTGGATGACATATATAGGATTGTCTAGTAGTGTTTGGCTAGGATGTCCTGTTATGTCGGACCCTAATCGGAGGGGGTATTGAGACCGAACGACCCGTGGTAGCAATGGGGATTCATGGGCGCTCAAGACCGGTAACCAACCCGTGAGAGGACAGGAATCACATTGTGGGGGCCATTTGTTGGTAGGGTTGCATATGGTTAGACTTGGGCTCACGGGCGCTTAAGACCGGTAACCAACCCGTGAGAGGACGTGAGAGCTTCCCGTTTACCATATGTGGATAACCAATAGGGTTGATGAGTCCGTAGTCCGAGTTGGTCGGTGCCATAGGATACGCCGACTCTAGTGTGAAGGATACCGGAAAGGATCGTCGGGGACGAGGAATGGAAGTATCTGGATCTCGACTTGATGTAACCAAGTAGAAGACTTGCATTTGGCTAGGTTTTACCCCGACATGCGCCAAAGTACTTATACCAAATGGTTGTGAGAGAGTGTGTTGACTTAACCCCCGCCAAGGTTTGTCCCGAGGGATGAAGGACCCATTACCAATCGGTCGCCCGAGATATCTTAAATGGTTGGAGGGAATCCAAGATATCTTAAATGGTTGAGGATGTGAGTGGACTTTCCTAAGGAAGTACGGTGCTATGACTTAAAGCATGTCTGCCAATAGAGACCAGCATACATAGAGTTAGATTCATTCATTCATTGTTTGTCTCATATCATTTTGCATTTATGTTTGTTCGGAATCCTGCCATTTATGTTATTATGGATTTTAATCGCCTTCTTGGGTTTCTTTGAAACTCATTCCTTTATTGTACAATGTTGTTAGACTATCCTGCAGGTACGGAATACTATGACGGTCCCTATGAGGAAGCGCAAGGCGAAGAGACATATCTCCGGGAAGGTGATTGCGGTTACCACAATTACTCGAAGATCCCACGGGTGGTTATGCTCCGTACGATGCTTAGTCCGACCATTGAGTGGAAGCGTCCTTGTGCTATTTATGAGATCTACACCTACAAGGATGTCGTCTACAAAGTGGAGAATAATTTAGTTACCCAATGTACTTGCTCTTGGGATTAGCTTTTATCTAGTTTATTCTTTCGAGCTACTTTTCCGCTGGATGTAAAGTGGGATTTTTGCTTCACTTTACTTATCCGTTTTGATACTCGATTATATATATTATTCCGATTCGTTTATGATTCATTCTTTCATTATTGGATCTATGATTTATCTTCCGCACTCTTGTTATGGTTGTTCATGATTATGTTATTGTTTATGTGGGAGGTTGATCACTCGATACCCGATCTTCGGGCTGTGGATCACACTCTCGGGTATGCCGGATAGGGTACCGGGCCGGGAGAGGGCGTGATGCATTGGTATCGAGCCCAAGGTTCGAGGAGATCCTAACCACAAAAGACAACAATCGAACATTCCCGAGTCATTGATCTGAAATGACTCTTCTACTCTTAGAAGTGAATAATAGAACACCTGAATTAGAAACTTGAACTTTGAGGCATAACAGAACATTTCCGAATAACATACCATAATTATACTTGAACAAATGACACTAATGCAAGGAAAAGAAAAGTGCATAACATACAATAATTAAAGAGAAACAAAATGAACTTCATTAACTTCAAAAGTTTTACAATGATTACATCTGAAATGCATAAATGGAAAATCCTAAAGTACGGTCTATCTAGGTGATCTACTCGATCTCTCGTATGCTCGAACTCCTCTCGCTAGCCGAGTCACCCGACGCTCTATCCTGTCTGTCGAGACTCCATCCTCTCGTACATCTGCTCCGTCTCGACCTCCATCCTCTCTAGCATGGAAGTCATCGATCTCATCTGTGCACCAAGATCCGAAGTCTCCGGAACCGCATGTGAAGGGCCACCCGCCTCGAAGTGTGATGAAGGAAACTCGTGATGCACGGGCTCAGCCTCGCGCATATCTCAGATCATCTCCGGCCTGATCATCACTATCAGGACCGATATCCTCTCCTCCATCCTCTGATCCCTCATCCTCATCCTCCGATTCATCATCATCCTCACCCTCCGGACCAGGAGATCTCTCTAACCGATGTAGTCTCATCCGTCGAATGGTCCGAGTCCCAATGGGGTATCCCCGTGATCTAGTGTCCATCGGAGTATCCTCGAAACTCACCCCGAAATGCCCGAAGATCAAAGTCGAAGCCTCCCATAGCAAAGGTTCCGCATGCTAGGCCGCAGAACTAAGTCCAAAGCATGACCTGCTGAATGATGTAGGAGAGATCGATCTCGAAGCCCATGTAGATGCGGTAAATGACCAAGGCCTCCATCACCGTGACCCGATGGTGATGTCCGGCTTTGGGCATGATGTTTCGGCCGACTATGCGACCGATAATACGTGCAGAACCCGTCATCCGTCCGCTAGTCCACGGTGTGAAGCATCGGCGGCTATCCCATAGCGTTGAGCATATCTCGCGAAGCTCGTACGGCATCGATGGTTGTCCAGTGTCCGCTCCTGCAGGTATCCACACACACCGCCGTGGATAGTAAGGGACCTGCAAGATCTCGGCCGTTGTCCGGGTAGAGAAGCGAATCCGAGTCCGAAGGACCCCGCTCCCGAGGACAAGTCCGAGTGGATGTCCCCGGCCCCGAGCCTCCTCTCGTGTAAGTAAGGTTGCTGAAGAACAACCTCACTAGCTCCGGGTATACCGGCAAATCCTCGGTGAAGAGGTGAGTCCACCGTAAAGTGTCGAACCTCTGCCGGATCCCGAAGGCTCGAGCTGGCGTAAGTGAAGTAGACGCCCCATCTCGATGTTACAATAGCTGAAGTAGGCCTCGTACGAAACTCGGCCCGAGGTGTGTCAAATAGGTCCGGTCTCCTAACCTCCTCTCTCGGGCTCGAAAGGAACCCGACCTCTGCCCCCGAGAGCACCTACGATGCGACCTCGACCTCTACCTCCTCCTCGTCCTCCCTCTCGCATGATGTATCCGTGGAAGAGACAAGAGACATTTCCAATTAGTGCTATTTCAAGATTTGAGCCAAAAGGGTATTTTCGTAATTTTTCGGAAAATTTCAAATTTGGGGGAAATTTGATTTGAACATACTAGCATGTGCGCAATACTTGGAATTTCATGTCTATGAAGTTGTTTTGATGAAAATCGATCGAAAACATGGATTAAAGCGAAAAATTCAGCAAGAAGAAATTTGGGGATTTTGCAATTTAGGTCAAAATTGGATTTTTGAAAAGTTGAAATTGGTTAAATCAAATTGTATGGACCTATCTACAATGTCATCTTGAGCATGTAGCATTTGATCTCGTGCGAAAATTTCAAGCGGTTTGAGAGAAAACGAAATTTTTCTAAAGATATCGATTTCGATATAAAACTTTGCGAGATGAGCACCAAATGTGTTAAAACTTGTTGTCTATGCATGTCATTGTGTTTAAAACCTAGGGAATATGTTTCTAAGCATTCCTAAGCATGATTTCTAGCATTGGATACAAGTAAAGCATGGTTTTATTGAAATGCAAGCATGAGAAGATGAAAATGGAAGAAAGAATGAGAGATTTACCTTGTTTGTGAAGATGGTGTGTTGTGGTGTTGTTGTTGAAGCACTAAATCACCTCAAGAACACTTGTGGGAACTCTTGGATATTTTCCCTAGAGCTCTCTCACCTTTGGAAGAAGTTAGAATGAGGTTGGAATGTGGAAATGAGGCTTATAATGCGAATTTTCGCATTCTGTCTTCATTGGTCGACCGATTGGTCGATCGGGTCACTCGACCAACCACTCGACCAATGGTCACAGTGACCTCATTTGCTGTTGAATTTTTGGAAAATGTGATTTTTGCCTTATGGAATATTGTTTGATGACTATATGGATATATTTGAGCATAATTTAAGTTTTCCAATCATTTGGTCAAGTGGATTTTTGATGATTTTAAGTAAAGAGTGGAAGCAAGTTGTTGATGATGTTCTTGGATATCTTGCTTCTGATTTGGAAACCAAGGTGATACACTAGGTGGGAAAAGTTAAAGAAGAGAAGGGAGTTTCACCTTGGGGAGCTCCGGTCTTGTTCGTCAAGAAGAAAGACGGTAGTATGCGCTTGTGCATCGACTACCGTGAGTTGAATAAGTTGACTATCAAGAATAGATATCCGCTGCCCAGAATCGATGATCTCTTCGATCAGTTGAAGGGTGCAGTTGTGTTCTCGAAGATTGACTTAAGGTCCGGATATCACCAATTGAAAGTGAAGTCTAGTGATATCTTCAAGACAGCTTTCCGAACGCGGTATGGTCACTACGAGTTTAGAGTCATGCCCTTCGGATTGACCAATGCTCCTGCGGTGTTCATGGACCTCATGAACCGAGTATTTCATGATGTGCTTGATAAGTTTGTGATTGTTTTCATTGATGACATCTTGATCTATTCGAAGAGCGAAGAAGAGCATGCGAGTCATCTAAGTTTCACTTTGCAAAGGTTGCGGGAAAAGAAGTTGTTTGCTAAGTTTAGCAAGTGTGATTTCTGGCTTAAGAGAGTGGTTTTCCTCGGTCATGTAGTTTCAGCCGAAGGTATTCGTGTCGATCCCGAAAAGGTCCAAGCTGTGGCTGATTGGGAGAGACCGAAGTCGATAACGGAAATAAGAAGTTTTCTTGGATTGGCGGGTTACTACCGAAGGTTTATTGAGAACTTTTCTCGGTTGGCTGCTCCTATGACTAAGTTGACCAGGAAAGAAGAGAAGTTTGTTTGGTCCGACGCCTGTGAGAAGAATTTCCAAGAGTTGAAAGATAGATTGACAAGTGCCCCGGTTTTGACTATACCCGATAGTTCCGGTGGTATGACAGTTTATACCGATGCGTCAAAGATTGGTTTGGGTTGTGTACTGATGCAACATGGCAAGGTCGTAGCCTATGCTTCTCGGCAATTGAAGGATTATGAGCGGAATTACCCCACTCACGATCTAGAACTTGCCGCCGTTGTCTTTGCTTTGAAGATTTGGAGACATTATCTTTACGGTGAGAAGATTGCCATTTTCACGGATCATAAGAGTTTGAAATATTTCTTTACCCAAAAGGAGTTGAACATGAGACAAAGGTGATGGTTGGAACTAGTCTCCGATTATGATTGTGATATTCAGTATCATCCTGGGAAAGCAAATGTTGTTGCTGATGCTCTTAGTAGGAAGAACCAGAAGAAGACTTTGGATTTGAATGCTTTGGGTTTACCATTGTGGTCTTCTATTGAGAGTTTTGATTTGGAAATCGTTCTCGAGAATTCTGATTTTATTCTTTCTGCCATGACGGCAAGATCTGGTCTTAGAGATAAGATTGTGCTCTGCAGAGTTCTGATCAAGAGTTTTTGACCAAAGTTGAGAAGATTTCTTCGAATCTTGAGTCGGACCCCGACTTTGGTATATCCATGGATGGTGCTTTGTTGTTTAGAGGAAGACTGTGTGTGCTCGCAAACGATGAAGTTAAGAAAGAAATATTGAAGGAAGCACACCAGTCGGTCTTTCTCAGTACACCCGGAAGCACCAAGATGTACAAGGACTTGAAGGAACATTTTTGGTGGATTGGTCTAAAGGCGGATGTTGACGATTTTGTTGCCAAGTGTGAGACTTGCCAACGTGTTAAAGCCGTTCGACAACCTCCATCTGGATTACTTCAACCCCTTCCTATTCCTAGTTGGAAGTGGGAAGATATCTCCATGGACTTTGTGACTAGCTTGCCTCGGACAAGTAAAGGCAATGACACTGTGTGGGTGATTGTTGATAGGTTGACCAAATCAGCCCATTTCATTCCTATGAAGATCACTCATACTCTGGATAAGCTAGCCAGGCTTTATGTGGATAATGTGGTTCGTCTGCATGGTGTGCCATTGAGTATTGTCTCGGATCGTGATCCTAGGTTCACCTCAAGGTTTTGGAATAGTTTGCGAAGGCCTTGGGAACCCAATTGAACTTGAGTACAGCTCATCATCCACAAGTCCGATGGACAATCCGAGCGGACAATTCAGACATTGGAAGACATGCTCAGATCTTGTGTGGTGGATATGGGTGGTAATTGGGATGAACACCTAGCTTTGGTTGAGTTTGCCTATTACAACAGTTATCAAGCAACGATAGGCATGGCTCCATTCAAAGCTTTGTATGGTAGTACTTGTAGGACACCTTTGTACTGGACTGAGACAGTGAAAGAAAAGTCTTAGGTCCCGAGATGATTGAAGCTACAAGTGCTATGGTAGATATGATAAGAGAAAGGATTAAGTCTCGCCCGATCGAGACAGAAATCTTATGCTGATAAGAGAAGGACCGATTTGGAATTTCAAGTCGGAGAGAAAGTCTTTCCAAGGTCTCACCAATGAAGGGTGTGATGAGATTCAATGTTAAGGGAAAGCTTAGCCCTCGTTACATTGGACCTTTCGAGATTTTGGAAAAGGTTGGACCTGTTGCGTATCGATTAGCATTACCTCCGTCTCTTGCTGGTGTGCACAATGTGTTCCATATTTCGATGCTCCGAAAATACATAGAGAATCCGGAACACATTTTGCAGCAAGCACTGAAGGACTTAGTGCTGATTTGACCTATGATGAAGAACCGGCCGAAATCCTGGATAGGAAGGACAAGCAGCTGCGGAATCGCGCCATTCCTTTGGTGAAGATTCGGTGGAAGAACCATACCCCTGAAGAAGCTTCTTGGGAGAAGGAAGAAGACATGAAGGAGAAGTTTCCTTACCTCTTTGGAAGCACAGTGTACGCTTTCAATTTCGGGGACGAAATTTCTTTAAGGGGGGGAGAATGTGAAACCTAGCCCTAACCTTGACCCGGAAACCTTGTTATTTGTAGGTCCGATGACCCGAAGTAAAGTAAGAAGTCAGCTTTGGGCCATCCCAGTAGAGGACTTGGTGTCTGGCTTTGAATCCATGAAGGTTGATGATGAGGGTCTATTTATGGAAACAGAATCCTGATGAAGATCTAATTAGTTGATGGACTTGGAGTGCTCTCTATCTTGGTTTGAAGGCATTTCTACCTACTAGGTAAGTCACTTGACTGGTGTGCAAAACCCCTTTAGGTTTGGATTTGATCCGGGCCTTCAATTCCCCGTTTTGGCCTTGTCTGTTCGCATTGGTCGACCGATTGGTCGATCGGGCGATCGACCAATCCACTCGACCAATGGGTGTCGTCTTTGGCAATTAGGTTGATTCTTGCTCTATTTAAGTCTAACCTCGAGTCCACTTCGTATTTGCTGCCTCCAAACCCTCTCGGAACGAACCAAAGACCTCTCGCAAGTCATCTCTCTTGCATCCTTGGAGTTTTCTTGGCGGATCTTCGTCGGAACTCTTCTTTTTGCATCAAAAGGTATGTCTACTCTCTCTTCTTCTCCTCCATCTTTGTTTTTCTTTCCTTTTTGAGTTGAGACAGTGAAAGGGATGCTGCATCCTCTGTTGCAAACATCTCTGAACATGTTCTCATGATCATCCTAAGGATTTAAGGCTAGAACAATGATCTTAACCATGATCATTGCAAGCTTTTGAGGGATTCATGATCAAACCATGATTTAATCACTGTTAATTTCCTAATCTGAATTCTGATCTCTTTGGATCTTCTTTCATTGATCATGTTAGTGGTTAATGGTTGTGTTTTCTTTCTATGATCCATAATCCATAGAATTCTAGTTGTTCTCTTCTACCTTGCTATGTGTTCTTCATGATGCATGATAGTACATATATGGTAGGTTTTATTTCCTTATTTAGATTTATGCTTCTAAGCCTTATTCCATGAAGACCTATGCATGTTTTCATGTTTTCATTACCGAAAGCAATGATTCATCCTCCTATAGTTCTTGTCCTTGTTTTCTATTTCAAAATTCATCAAGATCCATGTTTGATTTATTTATGGTAACTTTTTGTTTCCTAATTTGGATCTTGATACCTTGATTTGATTAGTGTTTTGAGGTCCCCTATATGTTAGAATACTACTGATGTAGTCTACCCCTTGATTAGTACCCTTTTGAACCACCAAATTCGGATTTCATATCTCAAAACTCCGATTTTATAAGCTATCGTCTCGCATTGGTCGACCGATTGGTCGATCGGACCACTCGACCAATCCACTCGACCAATGAGTACAAAGAACTCCAGAATTGGTCTGTTTCGGATGTTTTGATATATATTCTGTTAGGGATCTTTCCTAATATGTTGTATATACTTGTTTAGGACCTTCTTCTCAAGTTTGCCAAGATCTTACTTGATTTCTTAGGATTCTTTGCGAGATATAAAAGGTAAGGATGGTTATTTCCTTAATTACATAGATAGCATGAATCTAGTTTTCTATATTTGAATATCATTAATATGTTTCCTAAATTAGATTCTTACAATGATATACTACTGTTGCATAACTTTGATTACAGTAGCATTACTTATTCATATTGAATTGATTCATGTATGATTTACTTACCAATGTTATACAAATGATTGTAAATATTGATTTCTTTCCATATATGGAGTTACCATATATGTGATGATATGAATTGATGCATGTGTATGCTTACGTATGGTTTGGAAAGGAGAGGTGTCCTTTTGACACTTCTGTCCTTGGACTACTACGGGAATATTATGGGATATTTCCGGAGATGCCCTCTGGACACCTTCCTAAACCGTTGGATGACATATATAGGATTGTCTAGTAGTGTTTGGCTAGGATGTCCTGTTATGTCGACCCTAATCGGAGGGGTATTGAGACCGAACGACCCGTGGTAGCAATGGGGATTCATGGGCGCTCAAGACCGGTAACCAACCCGTGAGAGGACAGGAATCACATTGTGGGGGCCATTTGTTGGTAGGGTTGCATATGGTTAGACTTGGGCTCACGGGCGCTTAAGACCGGTAACCAACCCGTGAGAGGACGTGAGAGCTTCCCGTTTACCATATGTGGATAACCAATAGGGTTGATGAGTCCGTAGTCCGAGTTGGTCGGTGCTATAGGATACGCTGACTCTAGTGTGAAGGATACCGGAAAGGATCGTCAGGGACGAGGAATGGAAGTATCTGGATCCGACTTGATGTAACCAAGTAGAAGACTTGCATTTGGCTAGGTTTTACCCCGACATGCGCCGATTACTTATACCAAATGGTTGTGAGAGAGTGTGTTGACTTAACCCCCGCCAAGGTTTGTCCCGAGGGATGAAGGACCCATTACCAATCGGTCGCCCGAGATATCTTAAATGGTTGGAGGGAATCCAAGATATCTTAAATGGTTGAGGATGTGAGTGGACTTTCCTAAGGAAGTACGGTGCTATGACTTAAAGCATGTCTGCCAATAGAGACCAGCATACATAGAGTTAGATTCATTCATTCATTGTTTGTCTCATATCATTTTGCATTTATGTTTGTTCTGAATCCCGCCATTTATGTTATTATGGATTTTAATCGCCCTTACTTGGGTTTCTTTGAAACTCATTCCTTTATTGTACAATGTTGTTAGACTATCCCTGCAGTACGGAATACTATGACGGTCCCTATGAGGAAGCGCAAGGCGAAGAGACATATCTCCAGGAAGGTGATTGCGGTTACCACAATTACTCTGAAGATCCCACGGGTGGTTATGCTCCGTACGATGCTTAGTCCGACCATTGAGTGGAAGCGTCCTTGTGCTATTTATGAGATCTACACCTACAAGGATGTCGTCTACAAAGTGGAGAATAATTTAGTTACCCAATGTACTTGCTACTGGGATTAGCTTTTATCTAGTTTATTCTTTCGAGCTACTTTTCCGCTGGATGTAAAGTGGGATTTTTGCTTCACTTTACTTATCTGTTTGATACTCTGATTATATCTATTATTCCGATTCGTTTATGATTCATTCTTTCATTATTGGATCTATGATTTATCTTCCGCACTCTTGTTATGGTTGTTCATGATTATGTTATTGTTTATGTGGGAGGTTGATCACTCGATACCTGATCTTCGGGCTGTGGATCACACTCTCGGGTATGCCAGATAGGGTACCGGCTGGGAAGGCGTGACATAAACATATATAAATGAATGTCCTCACCTTTCAAGTAGTCTATAACATTTTTGAAAGAGGGCTTAACATGTCCCAGACAGTCCTAATTACACATTGGTTCAATGTTAGAAAAACCCTAAAAGTCAAACATCGAAAGTAAAATAAAAAACCAAAACAGCAAGGGGATGGGTTGCTTAAGGGGAGGTTGCTTGAGAGACCCCTACCAATTAACAATACTTGCCAGTTGGCCCTAGGGTGGGGTTGCTTGGGAAAATCAAGGGTGGGTCGCTTGTGAGACTCTTACTGGGAGACATGTCTGAGTGTGGACTGTGATCAACAAAAAATATAGGTAGCTACAAATTTGGGTTCCAAAAAACTTCTAGAATGAAAAGGATGTTGTAAAAACTCCTAAGGACAAGATCTGACCACAACAAACATTCAAAAACACAAATCCAATCAATAATCTATCGAATCACAATTTAGGTCACTCCGAAATCTATCCGTGGAGAATTCAGTTAATTAGATTGATTGTAGAATCACTCTAGGGGAAAATAAAAATAGGGTATAGGTTCCCCATAATTATCTCCACAAGGTTATACTTACGGCGAAGAATCAAACAAAGATGATCTATACTAAAGGAGTTAACTAACCTTAAAAATTGCGTTTGGAACATAGATAACTCTCCAAACGATCTCTGCAGTATTCACCTTCTCTGCAACAATATTTTTGATGTGGTCAAACGTTCTCTGATTGCTAAGCAGTATACTAATGTGTTTTAGGTCGAAAATCTCATTAAATAGTGGTCCAAAAGACTAAATCCCAAAATTGCCCTTTTCTTACTCTCGGTCAGCAGTATGGGTCCCCCGGGTAGGATTGCTCGAAAGACCCATACCCAAGAGACTCTACCCCTAGAAATTACTTTAGGAGTGAGTTTTAAGGGCAGTTTCTCTAGGCTCTTCTTCAATACTAATCCCATATATGAGGAGTTTCTTACCTGATCTTTGGGACCTTCTAAAAGTATCAGCCATGAACTCTTAATCCATTTCCCAGTCCGTCATTGTTCGAGTCAGTTCTTCTTCCAAAACTTAGCAAAGTTCCAAATTCATCATCTTCACCATCCACTCATTAATTCAGGTTATAATCCAATGGTCTCAATCTAGATGGCCCACAGTTGTAATCTACTCACATTGCGAGTTCTTGGACCTACACTATGGGTTTCTAGGTTAGGATTATAGGTGATTTCACAACTTCGCTTTCACCTCATCTTCCTTCTCCCAAGAAGCTTCCTCAGGGGTGTGGTTCTTTTGCCGGGTCTTCATCAAGGTTATGGTCCGATTCTGTAATTGCTTATTCTTGTGCTCCAATACCTCTGTTGGTTCTTCTTCATAAGTAAGATCCACACCTAAACCTTTGGGTTTTTTTCTGTAGAAGGTGCTCTATATTATCCATGCATTGCCGCATCATCAACACATGGAACACATTATGCATACTAGCTAATGATGATGGTAAGGCTAATATGTATGCGACGGGTTTGACTTTTTCAATGACCTCATAAGGTCCAATGTATCTAGGACTAAACTTTCCTTTGATATTGAATCTCATCACCATTTCATAGGTTAAACCTTCAAAAAGGCTTTCTCTCCAACTTGGAATTCAATATTAGTCCTTCTGTCTACAAAAGACTTTTTTCTGGACTGCACTATTTTGATCCTTTCTCTTATTAAATCAACCATCGCACTTATGGCTTCAATCATCTCTAGATCCAAAATTCTTAGCTAACCAATTTCATTTTATTACAAAGGAGTCCTGCAAGTCTGTCCATACAATGCCTTGAAGAGAGCCATGCCAATAGTTGACTAATAACTATTCTTGTAGGCAAACTCTACCAAGGCTAGATGCACATCCCAGTTTCCACCCATATTCACCACAGAAGCTCTGAGCACATCTTCTAAGATTTGAATAGTCTGCTCAGACCATCCATCAATTCATGGATGATGAGATGTACTCAAGTTCAATTGAGTTTCCCAAATCTTATTACAGGCTGCTCCAAAATCGAGAGGTGAATTTTCAATCTCTATCTGATACTATACTCACTAGTACACTATGCAATTAAACCACATCATCCACATATAGCCTAGCTAGCTTATCCATAGTGTAAGTGATCTTCATAGGAATAAAGTGCGCCAACTTGGTTAGTCTATCAACAATCACCCACATCGTGTCATTTCCTATTACTAGTATGAGGTAAGCTAGTGACAAGATCCATGGTAATGTCCTCCCACTTTAAACTAGGAATAGGAAGCAATTGGAGAAGACATGATGATGGCTATATAATGGCTTTAACTTGCTAACATATGCTACACTTAGCCACAAAATCTTCCACGTCATTCTTTAATCCTACCCACCATAGTCCTCTTTTGAATCTCTATACATCTTGGTATTGCATGGATGTACAGTGAACACTGACTATTGTGTTTCATTCAAAATCTCCTTTCTGAGTTCTTCAACAGTAGACACACACAACCTTCCTCTATAAGTCAATGCACCATCTGCAGACATAAGAAAATCTAACTCCTCCTTTGGATTAGAAGAAACCTTCTCAATCTTCTCCTTCAATTCCTGATCAGAGGATTGCATGGCTATGACTCTATCTCTTAAGGTTGGACGTGCTAACATAGCCACAAGTATTACATAAGATCCTTCCAGAACAATCTCAAGTTCAAGCTTTATAATTACACTTAGAAGCAGCTTGTTACTAAGTAACAACTAAATTGGCCTTCCCAGGGTGATACTGAATATCATAGTAATAATCTTTTACCATCTCTAACCACCTCCTTTGCCTCATATTTAGCTCCTTCAGGGTGAAGAAGTACTTTGGGCTATTATAATCTGTGTAGATGGTAATTCATTCTCTATATAGATAGTGATGCCATATTTACAAAGAAAAACCATTGTTGCTAACTCCAGATCATGAGTTGCATAGTTATGCTCAAAATCCTTCAATTGTTTCAAGGCATATTGTGAAATCCCTCGGATTTCTAACCCTTTAACCCATGGTTTCAGGACCGCGAACTTGGAGCTTGAGTAAACGACAACTGTGGACCATTCGAGTCAAGCCCAAAAATTCGAAAATGGACCCCATTGTCACATCCACCCAGCCGGTACCCTATCTGGCATACCCGGGATGTGATCCACAGCCCCGCAGATCCATAGTTCAGGGACCACATAATCCACATCAACGATAATACAATCATGAACAGATAATAATCATAAACTAACAATGAATGATCATGGAATTCAAAAATAAGGTGTCAGACATAATCAGAGTGCGGAAATAAATATCAAATCAGATAACTTAAGAAGGCAATGGGCGGAATCCACTCCTTCACCAAACGGAAGTGAGGTCAAAATTTAGTTAAGTACAAGTCTCAAGTTATGAAGGTAAATTAAAGTTATTACAATTCTTCTAAGTTTAACTGTCACAAAAAGAAGTAGTAACTACTCATAAGTCTCCTCCACAATGGATATGTCCTCCTCAAAGGTGAGGACCATGGAGATCCAACATGACTGCTCCCATACAACTCCAGGGCTAACCCTGGTACGCCGGGTGATCTTCTTCGGTATGGTCACCGAAGTCTTCAGTGTAGCTAGCCTCCGGATAGTAGTATGAGGCATCCGGGTCCGTCTCAGGGAGGGTACCATCAGAGTAATCACCTGTAGAATAGCCTAACAAAATATTGCAACAGAAAAGGAATGAGTTCAAAAGAACTCAGCAAGGAAGCTATCCCACCACACATAAACCACAAGATAATCATAAAATGATGCAGATGATATGAGGCATATAATGCAATATGACTTTATTCTATGTATGCTGGTCATCTATGGTAGACATGCTTTAAGTCATAGCACCATACTTCTTTAGGTAGTCTCGATCACTCATCACCAGGGGGAATTGGGTCCTGCATCCCTCTCGGACAAATCCATGGTTGGGGGTTTCGGTCACCGCTCTCTCACATCACCGTTTGGTCTAAGTATTGGCGCATGTTAGGGTATAGCCTAGCCCAATGCAAGTCATCTACTTAATCATATCATGCCAGTTCCAGATACTTCCATTCCTCCCCTCTCGGGATCCTTTCCGGTATCCTTCACACTAGAGTCACGGATATTACTCACCGGACTCATCAACCCTATTGGTCATCCACAAATGGTAAACGGGAAGCTCTCACGTCCCTCTCACGGATCATTTCACCTGTCTTGAGTGCCCGTGAGCCCAAATCTAGCCATTTGTAACCCTACCAATAAATGGCCCCTTTCGGGTAACCGTAATGCAATTTATGTCCTCTCACGGAGTGGATACCGGTCTTGAGCGCCCACAAATCCACACTACTACCACGGGTTGTTCGGTCTCAATGCCCTTCCGAATCGGGTCCGATATGATAG
Source organism: Hakea prostrata (assembly GCF_041222555.1). NCBI lineage: Eukaryota > Viridiplantae > Streptophyta > Magnoliopsida > Proteales > Proteaceae > Hakea > Hakea prostrata. The sequence goes on from NC_142605.1 coordinate 6,491,545, forward strand.
GGACATCCTAGCCATACATCTAGACAAATCCTATGCATGTCATTCAATAACCCGGGAAAGCGTCAATGGACACCTTCGGAGAACATCCCATACTATTCCCTCCGATGTCCAAGGACAGAAGCACCAGTAGGGTACCCCTCAATCCCAAGTTATACTTAAGCAATCACATGCCCAAGTTCATCATATCAGTTCACAAAATATAACGTCATAATAACATTCGATTCATGACATTGACATAAGTCATCATATATTGAAATTGATAAACATGATACAACATTGAAGTAATATAATGTAAACACAAAGCTACTGTTAAAAGACATATGTAGCAAGTCTAACATGATAAGGATATGAAATATAAACTATATTTACTAGGATAGGAATACCAAATCAGGATTTCCATATCCTAGGTAATTACATCGATAACTATCCTTACCTTGAATCGGAGAAGAGAATGGTCCAAGATCACAAGCAGTGGCCCAAATAGTCTTAAAGTCCTAAACAAGCATATATGAAAGGTTAGAGAAGAAATCAGAACAATCGGAGATCAAACGAATCAGAACTGGGCAAAGTTGCTGACAGCAACTCTATTGGTCGATACATTTGGTCGATAGTATCGACCAATAGTATCGACCAATAGTATCGACCAAATCAATTCCAGGACAGCAAGCTGGCTTTTTGGATTCTTGCCCAGATTTGGTCTTCCTGGTCTCGGATTGACATGAAACTTGGAGGATAGTCTAAGCACAACATGGGGACACTAATTATCAAGAAACTTTCATAATCCAATGGTCCATTTGGAAATCCCCAAATTGACATATTAAGGTTAAGAGTTGTAGATCATAGCATTGGCTATAACTCAATGCAAATTAGGGGAAAACATGGGGGATTAGGTAGGGAATCGTTTAGAAGTAACCTGGAGCACATATGCAAGGTATAGATTAAGTAAATCACGAGCTTCATCTCAGTTTTGGTAAATAAAGCAAGTTGGTAAGCAATAAATCATGGAAATGTGTAGTCAATGATCATGAGGTGAATCAATCATAGTCATATCGGTGAAAACATCATTGTATGGGGTTTAGAAGGTTCATGGCAAGGTGTATGCAAGGTTGCAGCACCTTGACCATGGTCCCAACAGTAAAATAGAGAAAAGATGAGTGAGAAAGTGATTAGGAGAGAGAGTCATACCTTTAAAGTGGAACAAGAAGGTAGGAATAAGTGGTTGGCAATGATTGATGAAGAAGATGCTTCACCACTACCAAGGAGGAGTTCTTGGGAGGCTCTCTCACGTTCCCAGATGTTAAAGACGCGAGGATAGGGCTCCAGTCTCGAGGAATAAATAAATAGAAAAGAATATTCTAAGAATCTTTAAATCTGGGCTCAGCAGACTTGTTGGTCGATACATTTGGTCGATGGTATCGACCAATAGTATCGACCAAAACAAACTCTGCAGAATTTTATAGAATAGTACAGCAACTTTAGGTGCGGACTTGGAGGGCTATACAAGGTCAAATTGCATGGGGTTTTCTCCTACAGTTCACTCAAGAGGTCTAGTTTCAGGGAGTACCTTCGGATTATGCACAGGAGTCCGTTTGCTATTTCAACTATCTCGCTCTTCATCAGTGCGTAGATTCTAACTTAACACTGGTAATGTGCTCAAGGAAGGAGCAGCATCATCAATGTCCATAAACTGGAATCCCAACATTACGTCATCAACCAGTAGGGCCCATAAGTCCCTCCTACCACCACTTCGGGTCTTTGGACCTACAAACATAACAATGACCGGGTCGGGTCAAGGTTAGGTAAAAGCTGGATTTTACACCCATAGTAGTGGATGACCCTAAAGATGACTCGGCCACTCTCTTAGAATTCAAGAGGAGAGAGAAGGTCAGTTATGAAGGCTTTAAGAGAAGATTTTGGCACGTCCGAAAACTGATGGAGGAAGGCTCAAATGTCAAGGTACATATACCAATGTGTAGGCCCTAGAAAGACCTTTCAAACCAACCAGGAATCACTGGATTTGGCCCCTAAATTAGGGGTATTCAAGGGCCAGTGCACTGGGCAGGTTCAACCGCCCCTTGCCTAGTTTGGGGTAAAATTGGAAAATCGGGTTCTAAAAAACATATTTTTTGTTTCCACTGCTCATAAACGCATTCTTTATGATAGAGAGGTGTTGAGAGCCTAGGAGAGGAGAAATCCAAGAGATTTTGCAATTCCTTCGCATGTGGTTACTCATTGAAGCTCGGATCGCCTCAATAACGCTTAGAAAGGTGAGTATTCTTGAAAACCCTCTTCTGTTACCTAGTTTTGATGGTATTTATTATCAATGAATGCTAGGTTTTGGTTGTTGGAGTTGTTAGGTTATATTGAATGCTCCCCCTTGTGTCTCTTTGTGTCTCCCAACGTTCTTCAAAGTTGGTTATGCGAATCTTTGCATTCAAGACTGATTTGAACCTCTCTGAGATGCATGTGGGCAGACATAGAGAGCCAAATTTGGGGCTTTTCATTTGAGACCTGATTGGGATGTTTGGATGCTACTTTGTTGACCATAATACTATTAATTTGAAGACCCCAAAGTCCCGTTTTGAATTGATTTCAAATCAAAGCCGAAATCATGGTTTTTGCTCACGATTAGTCTGGCAGGGGGTTAATTGGCCAGTCAATCGGCTCTGTAAGCCTATGCAACCGGCCCTATAAACCTATCCAACCGGCCATATTCAGGATGGGCGTTTTGGCCCTCTTTTGACCCCGATTGATTTTTGATTTTCACTCACTCACTTTCTTATGTAACTAGGGTTATTTTGGATCTAATTGGTGGACTTTTGGGGAATTTACAAGTGAGGAAAATACTTAACCATATCTTGTGTAATTGTTGATTTTTTTTTATCTTCTTTTTTATTGCTATCATGTACTCCATTATAAATTCTGTGAGATTTTGCATGAACGGAAGGTAAGGTATTTCATATTTGTTTCTATTTTCAAATTTCATGAATTGTTACATGAAAATGATGTGAATGTGTGGATTCGATTGCGAGATTTTTTCCTCTTGTACTTATATGCCAACTAGGGTTGTGAGTTCACCCATTATCCTATTGACTATGTATATACGTATACACTTAGACCTAAGTACATCAATACTAGGTGTCTAGATATGTTGGTATGGTAAACCCATGAGTGCTACTACCCTTCCGGCAAGGGTATTGAAGCCGGTTAACCCATGATGTCAGTGGAAAAGTCTTGTGAGCATCAAGTAGGCCCATTGCCATCATAAGATGGTAGGGTTGCATATGTATAGAGTTTGAGCTCGTGTCACTTTCAGCGCGATATGTGATTTTTGCAGGGAAGCCACGAGAGCGTCCGGCTATACATATATGGATGACCATAGGGCTGAGAAATAGAATCCAACAGATGCCTCCCGTTGAGAATCCCATTTCTAGGTGGATAAGGATATTGGACCAACAAATGCCTCCCGTTGATATCCAGACCACATGTAGTACGAGAACATATGACTATGCATTGGGCCTAGAGTTGTCATTGACACGTATCAATTCTCATGCCAAATAGTGATGTGAGAGAGTGGTGACCTATTCCCCAACCATGGATTCATGTGACTTGACCCAACAACCGTAGAGAACCCAATAAACGTTTTTTGTTGAGGGAGAATGATTGAGACCGCCCAGAGGAGGCTGGTGTATAAATTAATGCGTGTCTACCATAGAGACCTCATGATTAGAGTTGAAAGCAACATTGCATATTCATTTATTAATCTTTTAATATTATATCCATATATATTTGTCGTGGAGAATTGTGAATGGATGCTTGATATGTAGTTGAATTGACCTCACTGAGATATTGTGTGAAACCCAGCCCTAACCTTGACCCGGAAACCTTGTTATTTGTAGGTCCGATGACCCGAAGTAAAGTAAGAAGTCAGCTTTGGGCCATCCCAGTAGAGGACTTGGTGTCTGGCTTTGAATCCATGAAGGTTGATGATGAGGTTCTATTTATGGAAACAGAACCCTGATGAAGATCTAATTAGTTGATGGACTTGGAGTGCTCTCTATCTTGGTTTGAAGGCATTTCTACCTACTAGGTAAGTCACTTGACTTGTGTGCAAAACCCCTTTAGGATTGGATTTGATCTGGATCTTCAATTCCCTGTTTTGGCCTTCTTTGTCAGGCATTGGTCGACCGATTGGTCGATCGGGCGATCGACCAATCCACTCGACCAATGGGTGCTGTCTTTGGCAATTAGGTTGATTCTTGCTCTATTTAAGTCTAACCTCGAGTCCACTTCGTATTTGCTGCCTCCAAACCCTCTGGAACGAACCAAAGACCTCTGCAAGTCATCTCTGTTGCATCCTTTGTCACGCCCTCCCAGCCGGTACCCTATCTGGCATACCCGAGAGTGTGATCCACAGCCCGAAGATCAGGTATCGAGTGATCAACCTCCCACATAAACAATAACATAATCATGAACAATCATAACATGAGTGCGGAAGATAAATCATAGATCCAATAATGAAAGAATGAATCATAAACGAATCGGAATAATAGATATAATCAGAGTATCAAACAGATAAGTAAAGTGAAGCAAAAATCCCACTTTACATCCAGCGGAAAAGTAGCTCTAAAGAATAAACTAGATAAAAGCTAATCCCAGTAGCAAGTACATTGGGTAACTAAATTATTCTCCACTTTGTAGACGACATCCTTGTAGGTGTAGATCTCATAAATAGCACAAGGACGCTTCCACTCAATGGTCGGACTAAGCATCGTACGGAGCATAACCACCCGTGGGATCTTCAGAGTAATTGTGGTAACCGCAATCACCTTCCTGGAGATATGTCTCTTCGCCTTGCGCTTCCTCATAGGAACCGTCATAGTACTCAGTACCTGCAGGATAGTCTAACAACATTGTACAATAAAGGAATGAGTTTCAAAGAAACTCAGTAAGGCGATTAAAATCCATAATAACATAAATGGCGAGGATTCCGGGAACAATCATAAATGCAATATGATATGAGACAAACAATGAATGAATGAATCTAACTCTATGTATGCTGGTCTCTATTGGCAGACATGCTTTAAGTCATAGCACCGTACTTCTTTAGGAAAGTCCACTCTCATCCTCAACCATTTAAGATATCTTGGATTCCCTCCAACCATTTAAGATATCTAGGGCGACCGATTGGTAATGGGTCCTTCATCCCTCAGGACAAACCTTGGCAGGGGGTTAAGTCAACACACTCTCTCACAACCATTTGGTATAAGTATTGGCGCATGTCAGGGTAAAACCTAGCCAAATGCAAGTCTTCTACTTGGTTACATCAAGTCAGATCCAGATACTTCCATTCCTCGTCCCCGACGATCCTTTCCGGTATCCTTCACACTAGAGTCCTCATAGTCCCTGACTACGGACTCACCAACCCTATTGATCATCCACATATGGTAAACGGGAAGCTCTCACGTCCTCTCACGGGTTGGTTACCGGTCTTAAGCGCCCGTGAGCCCAAGTCTAACCATATGCAACCCTACCAATAAATGGCCCCCACAATGTGATTCCTGTCCTCTCACGGGTTGGTTACCGGTCTTGAGCGCCCATGAATCCCCATTGCTACCACGGGTCGTTCGGTCTCAATACCCCTCCGATTAGGGTCTGACATAACAGGACATCCTAGCCAAACACTACTAGACAATCCTATATATGTCATCCAACAGTTTAGGAAGGTGTCCAGAGGGCATCTCCGGAAACATCCCATAATATTCCCGTAGTAGTCCAAGGACAGAAGTGTCAAAAGGACACCTCTCCTTTCCAAACCATACGTAAGCATACACATGCATCAATTCATATCATCACATATATGGTAACTCCATATATGGAAAGAAATCAATATTTCAATCACTTGTATAACATTGGTAAGTAAATCATACATGAATCAATTCAATATGAATAAGTAATGCTACCGTGTAATCAAAGTTATGCAACAGTAGTATATCATTGTAAGAATCTAATTTAGGAAACATATTAATGATATTCAAATATAGAAACAAGATTCATGCTATCTATGTAATTAAGGAAAATAACCATCCTTACCTTTTATAACTCGCAAAGAATCCTAAGAAATCAAGTAAGATCTTGGCAAACTTGAGAAGAAGGTCCTAAACAAGTATATACAACATATTAGGAAAGATCCCTAACAGAATATATATCAAAACATCCGAAGACGACCAATTCCGGAGTTGCTTGTACTCATTGGTCGAGTGGATTGGTCGAGTGGTCCAGTCGACCAATCAGTCGACCAATGCAGACAGTAGCTTATAAAATCAGAGTTTTGAGATATGAAATCCGAATTTGGTAGTTCAAAAGGGTACTAATCAAGGGGTAGACTACATCAGTAGTATTCTAACATAAAGGGGACCTCAAAACACTAATCAAATCAAGGTATCAAGATCCAAATTAGGAAACAAAAAGTTACCATAAATAAATCAAACATGGATCTTGATGAATTTGAAATAGAAAACAAAGACAAGAACTATAGGAGGATGGATCATTGCTTTCGGTAATGAAAACATGAAAACATACATAGGTCTTCATGGAATAAGGCTTAGAAGCATAAATCTAAATAAGGAAATAAAACCTACCATATATGTACCTATCATGCATCATGAAGAACACATAGTATGGTAGAAGAGAACAACTAGAATTCTATGGATTATGGATCATGGAAAGAAAACACAACCATTAACCACTAACATGATCAATGAAAGAAGATCCAAAGAGATCAGAATTCAGATTAGAAGATTAACGAGAGATTAAATCATGGTTTGATCATGAATCCTTCAAAAGCTTGCAATGATCATGGTTAAGATCATTGTTCTAGCCTTAAATCCTTAGGATGATCATGAGAACATGTTCAGAGATGTTTGCAACAGAGGATGCAGCATCTCTTCTACTGTCTCAACTCAAAAAGGAAAGAAAAACAAAGATGGAGGAGAAGAAGAGAGAGTAGACATACCTTTTGATGCAAAAAGAAGAGTTCCGACGAAGATCCGTCAAGAAAACTCCAAGGATGCAAGAGAGATGACTTGCAGAGGTCTTTGGTTCGTTCCAGAGGGTTTGGAGGCAGCAAATACGAAGTGGACTCGAGGTTAGACTTAAATAGAGCAAGAATCAACCTTATTGCCAAAGACAGCACCCATTGGTCGAGTGGATTGGTCGACTGGCCCCATCGACCAATCGGTCGACCAATGCTTGACAGACAAGGCCAAAACAGGGAATTGAAGGTCCAGAATCAAATCCAATCCTAAAGGGGTTTTGCACACAAGTCAAGTGACTTACCTAGTAGGTAGAAATGCCTTCAAACCAAGATAGAGAGCACTCCAAGTCCATCAACTAATTAGATCTTCATCGAGGGTTCTGTTTCCATAAATAGAACCTCATCATCAACCTTCATGGATTCAAAGCCAGACACCAAGTCCTCTACTGGGATGGCCCAAAGATGACTTCTTACTTTACTTCGGGTCATCGGACCTACAAATAACAAGGTTTCCGGGTCAAGGTTAGGGCTGGGTTTCACATTCTCCCCCCTTAAAGAAATTTCGTCCCCGAAATTGAAAGCGTACTGTGCTTCCAAAGAGGTAAGGAAACTTCTCCTTCATGTCTTCTTCCTTCTCCCAAGAAGCTTCTTCAGGGGTATGGTTCTTCCACCGAATCTTCACCAAAGGAATGGCGCGATTCCGCAGCTGCTTGTCCTTCCTATCCAGGATTTCGGCCGGTTCTTCATCATAGGTCAAATCAGCACTAAGTCCTTCAGGTGCTTGCTGCAAAATGTGTTCCGGATTCTCTATGTATTTTCGGAGCATCGAAATATGGAACACATTGTGCACACCAGCAAGAGACGGCGGTAATGCTAATCGATACGCAACAGGTCCAACCTTTTCCAAAATCTCGAAAGGTCCAATGTAACGAGGGCTAAGCTTTCCCTTAACATTGAATCTCATCACACCCTTCATTGGTGAGACCTTCAGAAAGACTTTCTCTCCCACTTGAAATTCCAAATCGGTCCTTCTCTTATCAGCATAAGATTTCTGTCTCGACTGGGCAGACTTAATCCTTTCTCTTATCATATCTACCATAGCACTTGTAGCTTCAATCATCTCAGGACCTAAGACTTTTCTTTCACCTTGAAATTCAAAGACCGGACTTCCACAAATATGGAACTGAATCTTCTTTGAGGAACAAAGGAACACAGCTTTGTGGGCTGTCAACCAATCAATTCCCAAAATAACATCGAAGTCCTTCATGTCAAGAATCACAAAATTGGCTTCCAAGTTCTTCTCACCAATCAACACAGGACATTTAGATAACCCCTTATCTAGTTTCACAACAGGACCAGTAGGTGTACTAATCAATAAACAACTAGACAACTTCTCAGGGATTAGGTTAGTCTTCTTGATGAATGCAGATGACATGAACGAATGAGATGCACCCGTATCAAATAAGACAAATGCAGAAATAGAAGCGACTAACAATGTACACTGTAATCACATCATGGCTTGGATCCTGCTCGATCTTGGAAATACCGAAAACTCTACCGAGGGAGGAGCAGGAGCACTCTTCACCACTGGGGCAGGCTGCTTTGGGCGGGCCGCCCGGACAGGCACGAGCGAAATGACCAGCTTGCTTGCGGTAGAAGCAAACAGATTTGCTGGATCCAACGGGGGTGGCTGCAACAGAGGGCTTCGGACAAAAGGCCTTGCACTCGCACTTGCACTTGCACTTGCATTTGCTGGTGGTCGGTTTCCGCCATACTGTTTAAACTGGCCGGGCTGCTGAAAACCCGTGTTCGACCTACACTCTTAGCCCGAAAGGTAGGAGTGGGGTAGGGTGTAGGTCTCACATAACGACGGTCATTGCGATCCACCAAACCAGAATTCCTTGATCTGCCAAGGCTTCTCGCACACGAGCACTTTCCTTCTCTCGTTTCTTCCAACTTCTTCGAGTTCCGCACCACTTGAGCATAGCTCACTATAGGCTGGACCTGTGAGATAAGCTTTAATGGCGGGCGCAGTCCTTTGAAGAACTTCTTTGCTTTGGCGAGGTCTTCCTTCAAAGAATCGGAGCAAAGAAATGAAGCTCCTCGAACTTCGTTGGTACTCCAACACAGACAAAGTTCCTTGAGTCGAATCATAAACTCAGCTTCCTTCGCATCCTTCACCGCCTCGGGAAAGTAGTTCATACAAAAAGCCTCTTTGAATAACTCCCAAGTTACAACTCCCGCATGCAAACCTTCCAAAACAGGACGAGTGGAAATCCACCATGCATCGGCTTCTTGTTGCAACTTCGCTCAAAGAAACAAAATCTTCGAGCTTCCGAGCATTGCAGATGCCGGAAAGCCTTCTCCAACTCACGAAGCCACTTGTTAGGAAAGAAGGGGTCCTTGGTAACTCCAAGTAAAAGTGGGTACTTGCATCTTGAGAAAACTCTCCATCGAAGCGAGTATGAGGAGTTCTAGCTAAACCTCCCGCATTCAGGACTGCGGCATGAGGATTCACATTAGCACCAGCCCGGGTCTCATTATGCGAGTCATGAAACCCACCAACATCTGGTTGAACCGAGCTGCTTGCTGCTGCATCATATTGCCCATAATATTGGCAATATCTCCGAAACTTCCAACATTCGGGGCACCGGGGATCTCATGAGTACCCCGATCAGCATTTGGTATCTCACCACCTCCATGAGGTACTTCACCACCTCCCCGAGGTATTTCACCACCTCCATGACCACTGGATTCACCACGCCCACTTCTCGGAGTAACCATTCCGCAAAACCGAGAACATCAAAATACCGAATTTCGAAGATTCAACATAAACCACAAGTCCAAATGATTTGAAAACTTAAATCATGCTCAAATATATCCATATAGTCATCAAACAATATTCCATAAGGCAAAAATCACATTTTCCAAAAATTCAACAGCAAATGAGGTCACTGTGACCATTGGTCGAGTGGTTGGTCGAGTGACCCAGATCGACCAATCGGTCGACCAATGAAGACAGAATGCGAAAATTCGCATTATAAGCCTCATTTCCACATTCCAACCTCATTCTAACTTCTTCCAAAGGTGAGAGAGCTCTAGGGAAAATATCCAAGAGTTCCCACAAGTGTTCTTGAGGTGATTTAGTGCTTCAACAACAACACCACAACACACCATCTTCACAAACAAGGTAAATTTCTCATTCTTCCTTCCATTTTCATCTTCTCATGCTTGCATTTCAATAAAACCATGCTTTACTTGTATCCAATGCTAGAAATCATGCTTAGGAATGCTTAGAAACATATTCCCTAGGTTTTAAACACAATGACATGCATAGACAACAAGTTTTAACACATTTGGTGCTCATCTCGCAAAGTTTTATACCGAAATCGATATCTTTAGAAAAATTTCGTTTTCTCTCAAACCGCTTGAAATTTTCGCACGAGATCAAATGCTACATGCTCAAGATGACATTGTAGATAGGTCCATACAATTTGATTTAACCAATTTCAACTTTTCAAAAATCCAATTTTGACCTAAATTGCAAAATCCCCAAATTTCCTTCTTGCTGAATTTTTCGCTTTAATCCAAGTTTTCGATCGATTTTCATCAAAACAACTTCATAGACATGAAATTCCAAGTATTGTGCACATGCTAGTATGTTCAAATCAAATTTCCCCCAAATTTGAAATTTTCCGAAAAATTACGAAAATACCCTTTTGGCTCAAATCTTGAAATAGTACTAATTGGAAATGTCTCTTGTCTCTTCCACAGATACATCATGCAGAGGGGAGGAGGAGGAGGAGGTAGAGGTCGAGGTCGCATCGTAGGTGCTCTTAGGGGCGAGGTCGGGTTCCTTTCGAGCCTAGAGAGGAGGTTAGGAGACCGGACCTATTTGACACACCTCGGGCCGAGTTTCGTATGAGGCCTACTTCAGCTATTGTAACATCGAGATGGGGCGTCTACTTCACTTACGCCAGCTCGGAGCCTTTAGGATCCGGCGAGAGGTTCGACACTTTACAGGTGGACTCACCTCTTCACCGAGGATTTGCCGGTATACCGGAGCTAGTGAGGTTGTTCTTCAGCAACCTTACTTACACGAGAGGAGGCTCGGGGCCGGGGACATCCACTCGGACTTGTCCTCGGGAGCGGGGTCCTTCGGACTCGGATTCGCTTCTCTACCCGGACACCGGCCGAGATCTTGCAGGTCCCTTACTATCCACGAGCGGTGTGTGTGGATACCTGCAGGAGCAGATCCGGACAGCCATCCGATGCCGTACGAGCTTCGCGAGATATGCTCTACGTTATGGGATAGCCGCCGATGCTTCACACCGTGGACTAGCGGACGGATGACGGGTTCTGCACGTATTATCGGTCGCATAGTCGGCCGAAACATCATGCCGAAAGCCGGACATCACCATCGGGTCACGGTGATGGAGGCCTTGGTCATTTACCGCATCTACATGGGCTTCGAGATCGATCTCTCCTACATCATTCAGCGGGTCATGCTTGGACTTAGTTCTGCGGCCTAGCATGCGGAACCTTTGCTATGGGAGGCTTCGACTTTGATCTTCGGGCATTTCGGGGTGAGTTTCGAGGATACTCCGATGGACACTAGATCACGGGGATACCCCATTGGGACTCGGACCATTCGACGGATGAGACTACATCGGTTGAGAGAGATCTCCTGGTCCGGAGGGTGAGGATGATGATGAATCGGAGGATGAGGATCGGGGATCGAGAGGATGGAGGAGAGGATATCGGTCCTCGATAGTGATGATCGGGCCGGAGATGATCTGAGATATGCGCGAGGCTGAGCACGGTGCATCACGAGTTTCCTTCATCACACTTCGAGGCGGGCGGCCCTTCACATGCGGTTCCGGAGACTTCGGATCTTGGTGCACGAGATGAGATCGATGACTTCCATGCTAGAGAGGATGGAGGTCGGACAGGAGCAGATGTACGAGAGGATGGAGTCTCGACAGGACGAGATAGAGCATCGGGTGACTCGGCTAGCGAGAGGAGTTCGAGCATATAGAGATCGAGTAGATCACCTAGATAGACTGCGTACCTTAGGATTTTCCATTTATGCATTTCGGATGTAATCATTGTAAAAACTTTTGAAATTAATGAAGTTCATTTTGTTTCTCTTTAATTATTGTATGTTATGCACTTTTCTTTTCCTTGCATTAGTGACATTTGTTCAAGTATAATTATGGTATGTTATTCGAAATGTTCGGTTATGCCTCAAAGTTCAAGTTTCTAATTCTGTGTTCTATTATTCACTTCTAAGAGTAGAAGAGTCATTTCAGATCAATGACTCAGGAATGTTCGATTGTTGTCTTTTGTGGTTAGGATCTCCTCGAACCTTGGGCTCGATACCAATCATCCACGCCCTCCCGGCCGGTACCCTATCCGGCATACCCGAGAGTGTGATCCACAGCCCGAAGATCGGTATCGAGTGATCAACCTCCCACATAAACAATAACATAATCATGAACAATCATAACATGAGTGCGGAAGATAAATCATAGATCCAATAATGAAAGAATGAATCATAAACGAATCGGAATAATAGATATAATCGAGTATCAAACGGATAAGTAAAGTGAAGCAAAAATCCCACTTTACATCCAGCGGAAAAGTAGCTCTAAAGAATAAACTAGATAAAAGCTAATCCCAGTAGCAAGTACATTGGGTAACTAAATTATTCTCCACTTTGTAGACGACATCCTTGTAGGTGTAGATCTCATAAATAGCACAAGGACGCTTCCACTCAATGGTCGGACTAAGCATCGTACGGAGCATAACCACCCATGGGATCTTCAGAGTAATTGTGGTAACCGCAATCACCTTCCTGGAGATATGTCTCTTCGCCTTGCGCTTCCTCATAGGAACCGTCATAGTACTCAGTACCTGCAGGATAGTCTAACAACATTGTACAATAAAGGAATGAGTTTCAAAGAAACTCGATAAGGCGATTAAAATCCATAATAACATAAATGGCGGGATTCCGAGAACAATCATAAATGCAATATGATATGAGACAAACAATGAATGAATGAATCTAACTCTATGTATGCTGGTCTCTATTGGCAGACATGCTTTAAGTCATAGCACCGTACTTCTTTAGGAAAGTCCACTCTCATCCTCAACCATTTAAGATATCTTGGATTCCCTCCAACCATTTAAGATATCTCGGGCGACCGATTGGTAATGGGTCCTTCATCCCTCAGGACAAACCTTGGCAGGGGGTTAGGTCAACACACTCTCTCACAACCATTTGGTATAAGTATTGGCGCATGTCGGGGTAAAACCTAGCCAAATGCAAGTCTTCTACTTGGTTACATCAAGTCGGATCCAGGATACTTCCATTCCTCGTCCCCGACGATCCTTTCCGGTATCCTTCACACTAGAGTCCTCATAGTCCCTGACTACGGACTCACCAACCCTATTGATCATCCACATATGGTAAACGGGAAGCTCTCACGTCCTCTCACGGGTTGGTTACCGGTCTTAAGCGCCCGTGAGCCCAAGTCTAACCATATGCAACCCTACCAATAAATGGCCCCCACAATGTGATTCCCTGTCCTCTCACGGGTTGGTTACCGGTCTTGAGCGCCCATGAATCCCCATTGCTACCACGGGTCGTTCGGTCTCAATACCCCTCCGATTAGGGTCCGACATAACAGGACATCCTAGCCAAACACTACTAGACAATCCTATATATGTCATCCAACAGTTTAGGAAGGTGTCCAGAGGGCATCTCCGGAAACATCCCATAATATTCCCGTAGTAGTCCAAGGACAGAAGTGTCAAAAGGACACCTCTCCTTTCCAAACCATACGTAAGCATACACATGCATCAATTCATATCATCACATATATGGTAACTCCATATATGGAAAGAAATCAATATTTCAATCACTTGTATAACATTGGTAAGTAAATCATACATGAATCAATTCAATATGAATAAGTAATGCTACTGTAATCAAAGTTATGCAACAGTAGTATATCATTGTAAGAATCTAATTTAGGAAACATATTAATGATATTCAAATATAGAAACAAGATTCATGCTATCTATGTAATTAAGGAAAATAACCATCCTTACCTTTTATAACTCGCAAAGAATCCTAAGAAATCAAGTAAGATCTTGGCAAACTTGAGAAGAAGGTCCTAAACAAGTATATACAACATATTAGGAAAGATCCCTAACAGAATATATATCAAAACATCCGAAACAGACCAATTCTGAGTTGCTTGTACTCATTGGTCGAGTGGATTGGTCGAGTGGTCCAGCGACCAATCAGTCGACCAATGCAGACAGTAGCTTATAAAATCAGAGTTTTGAGATATGAAATCCGAATTTGGTAGTTCAAAAGGGTACTAATCAAGGGGTAGACTACATCAGTAGTATTCTAACATAAAGGGGACCTCAAAACACTAATCAAATCAAGGTATCAAGATCCAAATTAGGAAACAAAAAGTTACCATAAATAAATCAAACATGGATCTTGATGAATTTGAAATAGAAAACAAAGACAATAACTATAGGAGGATGGATCATTGCTTTCGGTAATGAAAACATGAAAACATACATAGGTCTTCATGGAATAAGGCTTAGAAGCATAAATCTAAATAAGGAAATAAAACCTACCATATATGTACCTATCATGCATCATGAAGAACACATAGTATGGTAGAAGAGAACAACTAGAATTCTATGGATTATGGATCATGGAAAGAAAACACAACCATTAACCACTAACATGATCAATGAAAGAAGATCCAAAGAGATCAGAATTCAGATTAGAAGATTAACAGAGATTAAATCATGGTTTGATCATGAATCCTTCAAAAGCTTGCAATGATCATGGTTAAGATCATTGTTCTAGCCTTAAATCCTTAGGATGATCATGAGAACATGTTCAGAGATGTTTGCAACAGAGGATGCAGCATCTCTTCTACTGTCTCAACTCAAAAAGGAAAGAAAAACAAAGATGGAGGAGAAGAAGAGAGAGTAGACATACCTTTTGATGCAAAAAGAAGAGTTCCGACGAAGATCCGTCAAGAAAACTCCAAGGATGCAAGACAGATGACTTGCAGAGGTCTTTGGTTCGTTCCAGAGGGTTTGGAGGCAGCAAATACGAAGTGGACTCGAGGTTAGACTTAAATAGAGCAAGAATCAACCTTATTGCCAAAGACAGCACCCATTGGTCGAGTGGATTGGTCGACTGCCCCGTCGACCAATCACGACCAATGCCGATGAAAGGCCAAAACAGGGAATTGAAGGTCCAGATCAAATCCAATCCTAAAGGGGTTTTGCACACAAGTCAAGTGACTTACCTAGTAGGTAGAAATGCCTTCAAACCAAGATAGAGAGCACTCCAAGTCCATCAACTAATTAGATCTTCATCAGGGTTCTGTTTCCATAAATAGAACCTCATCATCAACCTTCATGGATTCAAAGCCAGACACCAAGTCCTCTACTGGGATGGCCCAAAGCTGACTTCTTACTTTACTTCGGGTCATCGGACCTACAAATAACAAGGTTTCCGGGTCAAGGTTAGGGCTGGGTTTCACATCCTTGGAGTTTTCTTGGCAGATCTTCGTCGGAACTCTTCTTTTTGCATCAAAAGGTATGTCTACTCTCTCTTCTTCTCCTCCATCTTTGTTTTTCTTTCCTTTTTGAGTTGAGACAGTAGAAGAGATGCTGCATCCTCTGTTGCAAACATCTCTGAACATGTTCTCATGATCATCCAAGGATTTAAGGCTAGAACAATGATCTTAACCATGATCATTGCAAGCTTTTGAAGGATTCATGATCAAACCATGATTTAATCTCTGTTAATCTTCTAATCTGAATTCTGATCTCTTTGGATCTTCTTTCATTGATCATGTTAGTGGTTAATGGTTGTGTTTTCTTTCCATGATCCATAATCCATAGAATTCTAGTTGTTCTCTTCTACCATACTATGTGTTCTTCATGATGGATGATAGGTACATATATGGTAGGTTTTATTTCCTTATTTAGATTTATGCTTCTAAGCCTTATTCCATGAAGACCTATGTATGTTTTCATGTTTTCATTACCGAAAGCAATGATCCATCCTCCTATAGTTCTTGTCTTTGTTTTCTATTTCAAATTCATCAAGATCCATGTTTGATTTATTTATGGTAACTTTTTGTTTCCTAATTTGGATCTTGATACCTTGATTTGATTAGTGTTTTGAGGTCCCCTATATGTTAGAATACTACTGATGTAGTCTACCCCTTGATTAGTACCCTTTTGAACCACCAAATTCGGATTTCATATCTTAAAACTCTAATTTTATAAGCTACTGTCTGCATTGGTCGACTGATTGGTCGACTGGACCACTCGACCAATCCACTCGACCAATGAGTACAAAGCAACTCCCGCATTGGTCTGCTTTCGGATATTTTGATATATATTCTGTTAGGGATCTTTCCTAATATGTTGTATATACTTGTTAGGGACCTTCTTCTCAAGTTTGCCAAGATCTTACTTGATTTCTTAGGATTCTTTGCGAGTTATAAAAGGTAAGGATGGTTATTTTCCTTAATTACATAGATAGCATGAATCTAGTTTCTATATTTGAATATCATTAATATGTTTCCTAAATTAGATTTTTACAATGATATACTACTGTTGCATAACTTTGATTACAGTAGCATTACTTATTCATATTGAATTGATTCATGAATGATTTACTTACCAATGTTATACAAGTGATTGTAATTATCGATTTCTTTCCATATATGGAGTTACCATATATGTGATGATATGAATTGATGCATGTGTATGCTTACGTATGGTTTGGAAAGGAGAGGTGTCCTTTTGACACTTCTGTCCTTGGACTACTACGGGAATATTATGGGATATTTCCGGAGATGCCCTCTGGACACCTTCCTAAACTGTTGGATGACATATATAGGATTGTCTAGTAGTGTTTGGCTAGGATGTCCGTGTATGTGTCGACCCTAATCGTAGGGGTATTGAGACCGAACGACCCGTGGTAGCAATGGGGATTCATGGGCGCTCAAGACCGGTAACCAACCCGTGAGAGGACAGGAATCACATTGTGGGGGCCATTTATTGGTAGGGTTGCATATGGTTAGACTTGGGCTCACGGGCGCTTAAGACCGGTAACCAACCCGTGAGAGGACGTGAGAGCTTCCCGTTTACCATATGTGGATGATCAATAGGGTTGGTGAGTCCGTAGTCAGGGACTATGAGGACTCTAGTGTGAAGGATACCGGAAAGGATCGTCGGGACGAGGAATGGAAGTATCTGGATCCGACTTGATGTAACCAAGTAGAAGACTTGCATTTGGCTAGGTTTTACCCTGACATGCGCCAGTACTTATACCAAATGGTTGTGAGAGAGTGTGTTGACTTAACCCCCTGCCAAGGTTTGTCCTGAGGGATGAAGGACCCATTACCAATCGGTCGCCCGAGATATCTTAAATGGTTGGAGGGAATCCAAGATATCTTAAATGGTTGAGGATGTGAGTGGACTTTCCTAAAGAAGTACGGTGCTATGACTTAAAGCATGTCTGCCAATAGAGACCAGCATACATAGAGTTAGATTCATTCATTCATTGTTTGTCTCATATCATATTGCATTTATGATTGTTCCGGAATCCTGCCATTTATGTTATTATGGATTTTAATCGCCTTTATCGAGTTTCTTTGAAACTCATTCCTTTATTGTACAATGTTGTTAGACTATCCTGCAGTGCTTGAGTACTATGACGGTTCCTATGAGGAAGCGCAAGGCGAAGAGACATATCTCCAGGAAGGTGATTGCGGTTACCACAATTACTCTGAAGATCCCACGGGTGGTTATGCTCCGTACGATGCTTAGTCCGACCATTGAGTGGAAGCGTCCTTGTGCTATTTATGAGATCTACACCTACAAGGATGTCGTCTACAAAGTGGAGAATAATTTAGTTACCCAATGTACTTGCTACTGGGATTAGCTTTTATCTAGTTTATTCTTTCGAGCTACTTTTCCGCTGGATGTAAAGTGGGATTTTTGCTTCACTTTACTTATCTGTTTGATACTCTGATTATATCTATTATTCCGATTCGTTTATGATTCATTCTTTCATTATTGGATCTACGATTTATCTTCCGCACTCATGTTATGATTGTTCATGATTATGTTATTGTTTATGTGGGAGGTTGATCACTCGATACCTGATCTTCGGGCTGTGGATCACACTCTCGGGTATGCCAGATAGGGTACCGGCTGGGAGGGTGTGACAGATTGGTATCAGAGCCCAAGGTTCGAGGAGATCCTAACCACAAAAGACAACAACTGAACATTCCTGAGTCATTGATCTGAAATGACTCTTCTACTCTTAGAAGTGAATAATAGAACACAGAATTAGAAACTTGAACTTTGAGGCATAACAGAACATTTCTGAATAACATACCATAATTATACTTGAACAAATGTCACTAATGCAAGGAAAAGAAAAGTGCATAACATACAATAATTAAAGAGAAACAAAATGAACTTCATTAATTTCAAAAGTTTTTACAATGATTACATCTGAAATGCATAAATGGAAAATCCTAAGGTACAGTCTATCTAGGTGATCTACTCGATCTCTATATGCTCCGAACTCCTCTCGCTAGCCGAGTCACCCGATGCTCTATCCTCGTCTCGTCGAGACTCCATCCTCTCGTACATCTGCTCCTGTCTCGACCTCCATCCTCTCCAAAGCATGGAAGTCATCGATCTCATCTCGTGCACCAAGATCTGAAGTCTCCGGAACCGCATGTGAAGGGCCGCCCGCCTCGAAGTGTGATGAAGGAAACTCATGATGCACGGGCTCAGCCTCGCGCATATCTCGTATCATCTCCGGCCTGATCATCACTATCGGGACCGATATCCTCTCCTCCATCCTCTCGATCCCCGATCCTCATCCTCTCGATTCATCATCATCCTCACCCTCCGGACCAGGAGATCTCTCTAACCGATGTAGTCTCATCCGTCGAATGGTCCGAGTCCCAATGGGGTATCCCCGTGATCTAGTGTCCATCGGAGTATCCTCGAAACTCACCCCGAAATGCCCGAAGATCAAAGTCGAAGCCTCCCATAGCAAAGGTTCCGCATGCTAGGCCGCAGAACTAAGTCCAAGCATGACCTCGCTGAATGATGTAGGAGAGATCGATCTCGAAGCCCATGTAGATGCGGTAAATGACCAAGGCCTCCATCACCGTGACCCGATGGTGATGTCCGGCTTTCGGCATGATGTTTCGGCCGACTATGCGACCGATAATACGTGCGTAACCCGTCATCCGTCATCTAGTCCACGGTGTGAAGCATCGGCGGCTATCCCATAGCGTAGAGCATATCTCGCGAAGCTCGTACGGCATCGGATGGCTGTCCGGATCAGCTCCTGCGCAGGTATCCACACACACCGCTGTGGATAGTAAGGGACCTGCAAGATCTCGGCCGTGTCCGGGTAGAGAAGCGAATCCGAGTCCGAAGGACCCCGCTCCCGAGGACAAGTCCGAGTGGATGTCCCCGGCCCCGAGCCTCCTCTCGTGTAAGTAAGGTTGCTGAAGAACAATCTCACTAGCTCCGGGTATACCGGCAAATCCTCGGTGAAGAGGTGAGTCCACCGTAAAGTGTCGAACCTCTGCCGGATCCTAAAGGCTCCGAGCTGGCGTAAGTGAAGTAGACGCCCCATCTCGATGTTACAATAGCTGAAGTAGGCCTCGTACGAAAACTCGGCCCGAGGTGTGTCAAATAGGTCCGGTCTCCTAACCTCCTCTCTAGGCTCGAAAGGAACCCGACCTCTGCCCCTAAGAGCACCTACGATGCGACCTCGACCTCTACCTCCTCCTCGTCCTCCCCTCCCGCATGATGTATCCGTGGAAGAGACAAGAGACATTTCCAATTAGTGCTATTTCAAGATTTGAGCCAAAAGGGTATTTTCGTAATTTTTCGGAAAATTTCAAATTTGGGGGAAATTTGATTTGAACATACTAGCATGTGCACAATACTTGGAATTTCATGTCTATGAAGTTGTTTTGATGAAAATCGATCGAAAACTTGGATTAAAGCGAAAAATTCAGCAAGAAGGAAATTTGGGGATTTTGCAATTTAGGTCAAAATTGGATTTTTGAAAAGTTGAAATTGGTTAAATCAAATTGTATGGACCTATCTACAATGTCATCTTGAGCATGTAGCATTTGATCTCGTGCGAAAATTTCAAGCGGTTTGAGAGAAAACGAAATTTTTCTAAAGATATCGATTTCGGTATAAAACTTTGCGAGATGAGCACCAAATGTGTTAAAACTTGTTGTCTATGCATGTCATTGTGTTTAAAACCTAGGGAATATGTTTCTAAGCATTCCTAAGCATGATTTCTAGCATTGGATACAAGTAAAGCATGGTTTTATTGAAATGCAAGCATGAGAAGATGAAAATGGAAGGAAGAATGAGAAATTTACCTTGTTTGTGAAGATGGTGTGTTGTGGTGTTGTTGTTGAAGCACTAAATCACCTCAAGAACACTTGTGGGAACTCTTGGATATTTTCCCTAGAGCTCTCTCACCTTTGGAAGAAGTTAGAATGAGGTTGGAATGTGGAAATGAGGCTTATAATGCGAATTTTCGCATTATCTGTCTTCATTGGTCGACCGATTGGTCGATCGGGTCACTCGACCAACCACTCGACCAATGGTCACGGTGACCTCATTTGCTGTTGAATTTTTGGAAAATGTGATTTTTGCCTTATGGAATATTGTTTGATGACTATATGGATATATTTGAGCATGATTTAAGTTTTCAAATCATTTGGACTTGTGGTTTATGTTGAATCTTCGAAATTCGGTATTTTGATGTTCTCGGTTTTGCGAATGGTTACTCGAGAAGTGGGCGTGGTGAATCCAGTGGTCATGGAGGTGGTGAAATACCTCGGGGAGGTGGTGAAGTACCTCATGGAGGTGGTGAGATACCAAATGCTGATCGGGGTACTCATGAGATCCCCGGTGCCCCGAATGTTGGAAGTTTCGAGATATTGCCAATATCATGGGCAATATGATGCAGCAGCAAGCAGCTCGGTTCAACCAGATGTTGGTGGGTTTCATGACTCGCATAATGAGACCCGGGCTGGTGCTAATGTGAATCCTCATGCCGCAGATCCCGAATGCGGGAGGTTTAGCTGGAACTCCTCATACTCGCCGATGGAGAGTTTTCTCAAGATGCAAGTACCCACTTTTACTTGGAGTTACCAAGGACCCCTTGTTTCCTAACAAGTGGCTTCGTGAGTTGGAGAAGGCTTTCCGGCATCTGCAATGCTCGGAAGCTCGAAAGATTTTGTTTGTTTGAGCGAAGTTGCAACAAGAAGCTGATGCATGGTGGATTTCCACTCGTCCTGTTTTGGAAGGTTTGCATGCAGGAGTTGTAACTTGGGAGTTATTCAAAGAGGCTTTTTGTATGAACTACTTTCCCGAGGCGGTGAAGGATGCAAAGGAAGCTGAGTTTATGATTCCGACTCAAGGAACTTTGTTTGTGTTGGAGTACCAACGAAGTTCGAGGAGCTTCATTTCTTTGCTCCAGATTCTTTGAAGGAAGACCTCGCCAAAGCAAAGAAGTTCTTCAAAGGACTGCGCCCTACCATTAAAGCTTACCTCACAGTCCAGGCCTATAGTGAGCTATGCTCAAGTGGTGCGGAACTCGAAGAAGTTGGAAGAAACAGAGAAGGAAAGTGCTCGTGTGCAAAAGCCTTGGCGATCAAGGAATTCTGGTTTGGTGGATCGCAATGACCGTCGTTATGTGAGACCTACACCCTACCCCACTCCTACCTTTCGGGCTAAGAGTGTAGGTCGAACACGGGTTTTCAGCAGCCCGGCCGGTTTAAACGGTATGGCGGAAACCGACCACCAGCAAATGCAAGTGCAAGTGCAAGTGCGAGTGCAAGGCCTTTTGTCCGAAGCCCTCTGTTGCAGCCACCCCTGTTGGATCCAGCAATCCTCGTTTGCTTCTACCGCAAGCAAGCTGGTCATTTCGCTCGTGCTGTCCGAAGCGGCCTGCCCAGCAGCCTGCCCCATGGTGAAGAGTGCTCCTGCTCCTCCCTCTCGTAGAGTTTTCAGTATTTCCAAGATCGAGCAGGATCCAAGCCATGATGTGATTACAGGTACATTGTTAGTCGCTTCTATTTCTGCATTTGTCTTATTTGATACGGGTGCATCTCATTCGTTCATGTCATCTCGCATTCATCAAGAAGACTAACCTAATCCCCGAGAAGTTGTCTAGTTGTTTATTGATTAGTACACCTACTGGTCCTGTTGTGAAACTAGATAAGGGGTTATCTAAATGTCCTGTGTTGATTGGTGAGAAGAACTTGGAAGCCAATTTTGTGATTCTTGACATGAAGGACTTCGATGTTATTTTGGGAATTGATTGGTTGACAGCCCACAAAGCCGTGTTCCTTTGTTCCTCAAAGAAGATTCAGTTCCATATTTGTGGAAGTCCGGTCTTTGAATTTCAAGGTGAAAAGAGAAGGGTTTGTAAGAAGGTGCTGTCTGCAGACCGATGCAAGTCTATGCCCTAGTGGATGATGCTTCATCCGAAGGCAAGGGTATAGTGGAGAAAAGAGTCGACGAAGTCGAGTTGTCTGCGACTTTGTTGATGTCTTCCCCGATGACCTATCGGGAGTGCCTCCGGACAGAGATGTCGAATTCTCTATTGATCTCGTCCCCGGTGCCGCACCGGTATCTAAAGCTCCGTATAGGATGGCTCCTACTGAGTTGAAAGAGTTGCAAAATCAGTTGAATGAGCTCATTGATAGAGGTTTCGTACAGCCTAGTGTGTCACCTTGGGGAGCTCCGGTCTTGTTCGTCAAGAAGAAAGACGGTAGTATGCGCTTGTGCATCGACTACCGTGAGTTGAATAAGTTGACTATCAAGAATAGATATCCGCTGCCCGTAATCGATGATCTCTTTGATCGGTTGAAGGGTGC
The DNA here is from genome assembly GCF_041222555.1 of Hakea prostrata. NCBI lineage: Eukaryota > Viridiplantae > Streptophyta > Magnoliopsida > Proteales > Proteaceae > Hakea > Hakea prostrata. The sequence continues at coordinate 6,514,591 of NC_142605.1, forward strand.
AGTTGTGTTCTCGAAGATTGACTTAAGGTCCGGATATCACCAATTGAAAGTGAAGTCTAGTGATATCTTCAAGACAGCTTTCCGAACGCGGTATGGTCACTACGAGTTTAGAGTCATGCCCTTCGGATTGACCAATGCTCCTGCGGTGTTCATGGACCTCATGAACCGAGTATTTCATGATGTGCTTGATAAGTTTGTGATTGTTTTCATTGATGACATCTTGATCTATTCGAAGAGCGAAGAAGAGCATGCGAGTCATCTAAGTTTCACTTTGCAAAGGTTGCGGGAAAAGAAGTTGTTTGCTAAGTTTAGCAAGTGTGATTTCCGGCTTAAGAGAGTGGTTTTCCTTGGTCATGTAGTTTCAGTCGAAGGTATTCGTGTCGATCCCGAAAAGGTCCAAGTCGTGGCTGATTGGGAGAGACCGAAGTCGAGAACGGAAATAAGAAGTTTTCTTGGATTGGCGGGTTACTACCGAAGGTTTATTGAGAACTTTTCTCGGTTGGCTGCTCCTATGACTAAGTTGACCAGGAAAGAAGAGAAGTTTGTTTGGTCTCGACGCCTTGTGAGAAGAATTTCCAAGAGTTGAAAGATAGATTGACAAGTGCCCCGGTTTTGACTATACCGATAGTTCCGGTGGTATGACAGTTTATACCGATGCGTCAAAGATTGGTTTGGGTTGTGTACTGATGCAACATGGCAAGGTCGTAGCCTATGCTTCTCGGCAATTGAAGGATTATGAGCGGAATTACCCCACTCACGATCTAGAACTTGCCGCCGTTGTCTTTGCTTTGAAGATTTGGAGACATTATCTTTACGGTGAGAAGATTGCCATTTTCACGGATCATAAGAGTTTGAAATACTTCTTTACCTAAAAGGAGTTGAACATGAGACAAAGGAGATGGTTGGAACTCGTCTCCGACTATGATTGTGATATTCAGTATCATCCTGGGAAAGCAAATGTTGTTGCCGATGCTCTTAGTAGGAAGAACCAGAAGAAGACTTTGGATTTGAATGCTTTGAGTTTACCATTGTGGTCTTCTATTGAGAGTTTTGATTTGGAAATCGTCCCTGAGAATTCTGATTTTATTCTTTCCGCCATGACGGCAAGATCTGGTCTTAGAGATAAGATTGTTGCTCTGCAGAGTTCGATCAAGAGTTTTTGACCAAAGTTGAGAAGATTTCTTCGAATCCCGAGTCGGACCCCGACTTTGGTATATCCATGGATGGTGCTTTGTTGTTTAGAGGAAGACTGTGTGTGCCCTGCAAACGAAGAAGTTAAGAAAGAAATATTGAAGGAAGCACACCAGTCGGTCTTTCTTGTACACCCGGGAAGCACCAAGATGTACAAGGACTTGAAGGAACATTTTTGGTGGATTGGTCTAAAGGCGGATGTTGATGATTTTGTTGCCAAGTGTGAGACTTGCCAGCGTGTGAAAGCCGTTCGACAACCTCCATCTGGATTACTTCAACCCCTTCCTATTCCTAGTTGGAAGTGGGAAGATATCTCCATGGACTTTGTGACTAGCTTGCCTCGGACAAGTAAAGGCAATGACACTTGTGTGGGTGATTGTTGATAGGTTGACCAAATCAGCCCATTTCATTCCTATGAAGATCACTCATACTCTGGATAAGCTAGCCGGGCTTTATGTGGATAATGTGGTTCGTCCGCATGGTGTGCCATTGAGTATTGTCTCGGATCGTGATCCTAGGTTCACCTCAAGGTTTTGGAATAGTTTGCGGAAGGCCTTGGGAACCCAATTGAACTTGAGTACAGCTCATCATCCACGGTCCGATGGACAATCGAGCGGACAATTCGGACATTGGAAGACATGCTCATATCTTGTGTGGTGGATATGGGTGGTAATTGGGATGAACACCTAGCTTTGGTTGAGTTTGCCTATAACAACGGTTATCAAGCAACAATAGGCATGGCTCCATTCAAGGCTTTGTATGGTAGTACTTGTAGGACACCTTTGTCTTGGATCGAGACAGGTGAAAGAAAAGTCTTAGGTCCCGAGATGATTGAAGCTACAAGTGCTATGGTAGATATGATAAGAGAAAGGATTAAGTCTGCCTTGATCGAGACAGAAATCTTATGCTGATAAGAGAAGGACCGATTTGGAATTTCAAGTTGGAGAGAAAGTCTTTCCGAAGGTCTCACCAATGAAGGGTGTGATGAGATTCAATGTTAAGGGAAAGCTTAGCCCTCGTTACATTGGACCTTTCGAGATTTTGGAAAAAGTTGGACCTGTTGCGTATCGATTAGCATTACCTCCGTCTCTTGCTGGTGTGCACAATGTGTTCCATATTTCGATGCTCCGAAAATACATAGAGAATCCGGAACACATTTTGCAGCAAGCACCTGAAGGACTTAGTGCTGATTTGACCTATGATGAAGAACCGGCCGAAATCCTGGATAGGAAGGACAAGCAGCTGCGGAATCGCGCCATTCCTTTGGTGAAGATTCGGTGGAAGAACCATACCCCTGAAGAAGCTTCTTGGGAGAAGGAAGAAGACATGAAGGAGAAGTTTCCTTACCTCTTTGGAAGCACAGGTACGCTTTCAATTTCGGGGACGAAATTTCTTTAAGGGGGGGAGAATGTGAAACCCAGCCCTAACCTTGACCCGGAAACCTTGTTATTTGTAGGTCCGATGACCCGAAGTAAAGTAAGAAGTCAGCTTTGGGCCATCCCAGTAGAGGACTTGGTGTCTGGCTTTGAATCCATGAAGGTTGATGATGAGGTTCTATTTATGGAAACAGAACCCTGATGAAGATCTAATTAGTTGATGGACTTGGAGTGCTCTCTATCTTGGTTTGAAGGCATTTCTACCTACTAGGTAAGTCACTTGACTTGTGTGCAAAACCCCTTTAGGATTGGATTTGATCTGGACCTTCAATTCCCTGTTTTGGCCTTGCTGTCAGCATTGGTCGACCGATTGGTCGATCAGGCCAGTCGACCAATCCACTCGACCAATGGGAGCTGTCTTTGGCAATTAGGTTGATTCTTGCTCTATTTAAGTCTAACCTCGAGTCCACTTCGTATTTGCTGCCTCCAAACCCTCTGGAATGAACCAAAGACCTCTGCAAGTCATCTCTCTTGCATCCTTGGAGTTTTCTTGGCGGATCTTCGTCGGAACTCTTCTTTTTGCATCAAAAGGTATGTCTACTCTCTCTTCTTCTCCTCCATCTTTGTTTTTCTTTCCTTTTTGAGTTGAGACAGTAGAAGAGATGCTGCATCCTCTGTTGCAAACATCTCTGAACATGTTCTCATGATCATCCTAAGGATTTAAGGCTAGAACAATGATCTTAACCATGATCATTGCAAGCTTTTGAAGGATTCATGATCAAACCATGATTTAATCTCTGTTAATCTTCTAATCTGAATTCTGATCTCTTTGGATCTTCTTTCATTGATCATGTTAGTGGTTAATGGTTGTGTTTTCTTTCCATGATCCATAATCCATAGAATTCTAGTTGTTCTCTTCTACCATACTATGTGTTCTTCATGATGCATGATAGGTACATATATGGTAGGTTTTATTTCCTTATTTAGATTTATGCTTCTAAGCCTTATTCCATGAAGACCTATGTATGTTTTCATGTTTTCATTACCGAAAGCAATGATCCATCCTCCTATAGTTCTTGTCTTTGTTTTCTATTTCAAATTCATCAAGATCCATGTTTGATTTATTTATGGTAACTTTTTGTTTCCTAATTTGGATCTTGATACCTTGATTTGATTAGTGTTTTGAGGTCCCCTATATGTTAGAATACTACTGATGTAGTCTACCCCTTGATTAGTACCCTTTTGAACCACCAAATTCGGATTTCATATCTTAAAACTCTGATTTTATAAGCTACTGTCTGCATTGGTCGACTGATTGGTCGATCGGACCACTCGACCAATCCACTCGACCAATGAGTACAGCAACTCCAGAATTGGTCTGTTTCGGATATTTTGATATATATTCTGTTAGGGATCTTTCCTAATATGTTGTATATACTTGTTAGGGACCTTCTTCTCAAGTTTGCCAAGATCTTACTTGATTTCTTAGGATTCTTTGCGAGTTATAAAAGGTAAGGATGGTTATTTTCCTTAATTACATAGATAGCATGAATCTAGTTTCTATATTTGAATATCATTAATATGTTTCCTAAATTAGATTTTTACAATGATATACTACTGTTGCATAACTTTGATTACAGTAGCATTACTTATTCATATTGAATTGATTCATGAATGATTTACTTACCAATGTTATACAAGTGATTGTAATTACTGATTTCTTTCCATATATGGAGTTACCATATATGTGATGATATGAATTGATGCATGTGTATGCTTACGTATGGTTTGGAAAGGAGAGGTGTCCTTTTGACACTTCTGTCCTTGGACTACTACGGGAATATTATGGGATATTTCCGGAGATGCCCTCTGGACACCTTCCTAAACTGTTGGATGACATATATAGGATTGTCTAGTAGTGTTTGGCTAGGATGTCCTGTTATGTCGACCCTAATCGGAGGGGTATTGAGACCGAACGACCCGTGGTAGCAATGGGGATTCATGGGCGCTCAAGACCGGTAACCAACCCGTGAGAGGACAGGAATCACATTGTGGGGGCCATTTATTGGTAGGGTTGCATATGGTTAGACTTGGGCTCACGGGCGCTTAAGACCGGTAACCAACCCGTGAGAGGACGTGAGAGCTTCCTGTTTACCATATGTGGATGATCAATAGGGTTGGTGAGTCCGTAGTCAGGGACTATGAGGACTCTAGTGTGAAGGATACCGGAAAGGATCGTCGGGGACGAGGAATGGAAGTATCTGGATCCGACTTGATGTAACCAAGTAGAAGACTTGCATTTGGCTAGGTTTTACCCCGACATGCGCCAGATACTTATACCAAATGGTTGTGAGAGAGTGTGTTGACTTAACCCCCTGCCAAGGTTTGTCTCGAGGGATGAAGGACCCATTACCAATCGGTCGCCCGAGATATCTTAAATGGTTGGAGGGAATCCAAGATATCTTAAATGGTTGAGGATGTGAGTGGACTTTCCTAAAGAAGTACGGTGCTATGACTTAAAGCATGTCTGCCAATAGAGACCAGCATACATAGAGTTAGATTCATTCATTCATTGTTTGTCTCATATCATATTGCATTTATGATTGTTCCGGAATCCTGCCATTTATGTTATTATGGATTTTAATCGCCTTCTTGAGTTTCTTTGAAACTCATTCCTTTATTGTACAATGTTGTTAGACTATCCTGCAGGTACTGAGTACTATGACGGTTCCTATGAGGAAGCGCAAGGCGAAGAGACATATCTCCAGGAAGGTGATTGCGGTTACCACAATTACTCTGAAGATCCCACGGGTGGTTATGCTCCGTACGATGCTTAGTCCGACCATTGAGTGGAAGCGTCCTTGTGCTATTTATGAGATCTACACCTACAAGGATATCGTCTACAAAGTGGAGAATAATTTAGTTACCCAATGTACTTGCTACTGGGATTAGCTTTTATCTAGTTTATTCTTTCGAGCTACTTTTCCGCTGGATGTAAAGTGGGATTTTTGCTTCACTTTACTTATCTGTTTGATACTCTGATTATATCTATTATTCCGATTCGTTTATGATTCATTCTTTCATTATTGGATCTACGATTTATCTTCCGCACTCATGTTATGATTGTTCATGATTATGTTATTGTTTATGTGGGAGGTTGATCACTCGATACCTGATCTTCGGGCTGTGGATCACACTCTCGGGTATGCCAGATAGGGTACCGGCTGGGAGGGCGTGACATATTGAACTCACTCCTTGTATACATATGTTTTAGATCTTGTTATAGGTTATGAGGACTCAATTCGAATGGAAGATCCATCGGCGGCGGAATATTTTGAGGGAGCGACTTGAAAGGAGGTGGACTCCCATGGAGCTTCGTGCCCATGCCTGGATTGCTCCTATGGAGCCGAGTACTAGTGAAGATCTGGCAACGTCTTTGGAGATGATAGTATTCCTCGTAGCCTTATGTTATATCTTCACCTTTAATCTTATAGAGAGGGGTGATGTCGCCTTCCATCAAAGAACCTAGAATTTTGCGGCAAACAATTCTTTCGTCTAAACTCTGATGATTAGATTTGACTAACTCTTAGATAATGATTTTAACTTTAAGTTATTGGACTGAACCTTCATTTGATAATTTGGTCATTATAACTGTAAATCTTGATTCTTTAAATTGTTCTTGTCCTTTGATTATGCTATGTTGTATGGTAGTATGGACTTGGCCGTGAACCTTGGTTCTGTAGTGTATTACGCCACGGGTATTAGGGTATGACCGGATCTAGCTGGGTGGGGTGTGACACACATGCTGCTATCTTTCAATACTACATTAAAACACAACTAAGGCCAATCTTCAAAGCATCATTATAGCATGTTAACCCTCCAAAGTCATCTGGTACTTCCAACACTAGGGTATTTTTCAGCCTTTTCTTCAACTCTTGAAAATTCTTCTCACAAGCTTCACTCCAAATGAACTTCTCTCTTTTTCTAGTAAGTTTGATTACAGGAGCAGCTAATCTAGAGAAATTTTCAATAAACCTTCTATAGAATCGTGTCATTCCCAGGAAACTTCTAATCTCAGTCACAATCTTAGGTCAATCCCATTTTATGACTGCTTTGACCTTATCAAGATCCATATGAATTCCTTTAGCTAATACAACATGGCCTAGGAATACTACTTTCGATAGCCAAAGATCACACTAACTAAATTTGGCATAAAACTTCTTCTATGTTAGCCTTTGCAAAGTGAAATGGAGATGTTCTACATGCTCTTCTTTACTCTTCTAGTAGATCAAGATGTCATCGATAAACACTATAACGAATTTATCTAGGACATCCTGGAATTATCAGTTCATCAAATCTATAAAAGTTACAGCGGCATTCGTCAACCTGAATGTCATCACTCTAAACTCGTAAGGTCCATAACGAGTCCTAAATGCCATCTTACAAGTGTCACTTGTCTTCACTCTGAGTTGATGATAGCCAGACCTCAGATCTATCTTCTACAACATTGTTGCCCCCTTCAACTGATTAAAGAGATCATCTATCATAGGCAGTGAGTACCTATTCTTGATAGTCAGCTTGTTCAACTCCCGGTATTCAATGCACAAATGCATACTACCATCCTTCTTCTCACAAACAAAGCAGGAGCTCCCCAAGGTGACACACTTCGTTGAATAAAACCCTTATCTAAGAGCCCGCTCAACTAACTTTGCAATTCCTTCAGTTCAGTAGGTTCCATTATACGACGCCTTCGATAGAGGAGCAGCTCCAGAAATCAAATCAATAGCAAAATCCAACTCCCTTTCTAGTGGTAGTCCTGAAAAATCTTCGGGGAAAACATCCATGAAGTCTTTTACTATTCTGATGCCTTCAAAAACCTTCTCTTTCTTGTCTTCATTTCCTAACAAGGCAAAAAGTTAAGAACGTTCCATAAATGCCTACACCCGTATCGCGACACTAAGGTCTCCTTACTAGGCCTTCCTTAATCACCTTGAAACTCAAAAGGTGTAGCTCCCTCATAATGAAACTGCACCTTCCTTTTCAAGGAAAGGATAACTACTTTGTGAGCAGTCAACCAATCCATTCCCAATATCACATCGAAGTCCTTCATGTCCAATATCACCTGATGGGCTTCCAAATCTCTACCATCTATATTCACATGACAAGGCTCCACTACTTCATCTGGTCTAACAACCGATCTAGTAGGAGTACTAATCACTAGACCCTTAGTCAACTTCTCAAGTAACACGGATATTTTCCTCACAAATATAATAGGATATGAATGAATGGGATACACCAATCTCAAATAAAACAAAAGCAAGAACTGAGGCTACAAGTACCGTACCTATCACGACATCATGACTCTGATTATGCTCAATCACAGTGAAGCTATACACCTTTCCAATAGGAGAGGCTTGCACTAGCTTCGCCACTACTGCAATTTGTTGATTTGTCTTGCAAAGGCATGTACGAGCATAATGTCCTGTCTATCCATAGTAAAAATAGGTAGCTTCTTTCTATCCCACAGCTTGCACTGGTGCTGGAGGTCTCTGATTTATAGGCCTTAGATTTGCATATACAGGCCCTGGAGCTTAAGTACCACCAACTGGCTAATTGGCACCCCTAAAATGCCTACTTCCATTTCTGTAACCTGCACCACTTTCTAATAACCATTGTTTTTCTTTTGCACCGATCTTTGCGAGCAATAAATTTCCTTTTCTAATTCTTCCACTTTCTTCGAAGTCTGCATAACCTAAGCGTAACTCTCTATAGGATGCACTAAAAGATATGTCCTAATAGAGGATCTGAGTACTTTGAAGAACTTCTTTGCTTTCTCTATATTCACCTTAACCGACTCAAAGGCCAAGAAGAACAACTGTTCAAATTTTTGTTCATACTTCAACACTGACACCGATCCTTGGACAAGTGCCATAATTCTGACTCCTTAGTATCTTTCATTGACTTAGGAAAATAGTTCCTGCAAAAGGTGTCCTTAAACACATTCTAGGTAATTTATTATTATAAAGAGATTTCAGTACTGGTCTTGTTGCATTCCACCATGCATCAAACACATGCTGAAGCTTCTACTCTGCACATAAAATCTTCTGAGCCTCAGAACACTGCAAATACCTAAAGCTTTTTCTATCTCCCAAATCCACTTGTTTGGCAATAGAGGTTCCTTTGTTACTCTAGCGAAGTTAGGCACCTAGAGCTTCAGAAAATGTTCCATCAATTTAGCATGTGTCACACCCCACCCCTCAGTCTCAGATTATACCCAACACCGTGGGCGCAATCCGTCACAGGATCCACAGTTTTACCCATCAATAATAATAAATGCAAGAAATAGATAATCAAGAGCAAGAGCATGTTCAAATAATTAATCAAAAGGATTACAGGAGTCCAAATACTCCAAAAAATAAATCAAAGAAAGAATCAAATCAAAGTACTCAAGTTTCAAGAATTAATGAGTTCAGTGGAAGCAATAAAATAAACTAAATTATTTTCTTTCCAAAAGACTTTTCTAAAGCTAGAGTCTTCTCTTCTAAAACAGCAAGATAGGGAGTTCTCCAATTCTTCCCCAAAGACTTCTCAAAATACCTGACAATCTGCCTTCTTCAGCCATTAATGGGAGTTATAAGTGCACTCCAAGCATCCGCAAGAGGCTTCCTGGACCACATCTCCTCCCATTGACGATGCCACATCCTCTTCATATATGAAGTTGGACCCATGTGGAACTTCTCCAGTTTCTTACGTGCTACCATTTGTACAGTTTAATATAACATACAAAGAAAGGAATGAGTTCTGATGAACTCAGTAAGTGTGAAATCCAGTCTTAACCCTAACCTGAAAGCCCAGTTGTTTGTAGGACCTAAGACCCGAAGTGAAAGTAGAAGATAACTATGGGCCATCTCAGTAGAAGACATGGTGTCTGATCCAGAACCCATGGATATTGATGATGGTGCTCTATACTTAGAAACCCTATCTGAGCTGGAGAAGAAGCTACACATTGATGAAGGAGAGCCTAGTTGTTGGACCTAAAGCCTATCTGGACATGGTTTGAAGTCATTCCTCAATGCTTGGTAAGTTGTTTGAGGTGTTGTATGAAGCCCATGCAAAAATAATGAAGTCTGCACCATCAATTCCCTAAAATGGAGTTGCTGTCAGGGTTGGTCGACTGATTGGTCAACTGGCCAGTCGACCAACAGGGTTATATTGGTCAATAATTGAAATCCTAGTAATTTTTGGACTTTTAATACGATTTAAAAGGGGGAACTCCGTGTTTTTCATTCACAATCAGTTCTAAGCCTCTGAAGAATGTGGGAAGAATCTAGAACCTCTCCTCCAAACCCAAGGAAGATCCTCAAGCATCCGTTCGAGTTTCTTCGTTGATTCTTCTTCAATAAGGTTAGTAATCGATTCATTTCTTCGTTGATTCATTCGTTCTTCTATACTTCTGATCTTCTGATTATGAGAAGGGAATTACACTACTATGATGGCCTCTTCTTTTGTTTCTCCTAGCCATAGAGTGAATCCCCCATTCACTCTATATTCTTGAACCATATGGTGATGTTCTTGCTTTTTGATTTTACCTGAAATCTTGATTACCCTTTTGTATTGTTTTTCCTACAAAGTTAATGGTTGTGGGGAAGGTCTCATACCATTACCATGACCTTCCCTTGTGTCCTCATGATTGAGGGGTTGATCTCTAATGTTCCTTGGACCATTGGAAACCAAAAGTAGGGTGATTGTGGGAGGAAACCCTTGGGTAATCCTCATGAGAGGTAACCAAATTAGGAAACCCTTGGGTAACCCCCATAAGAGAATAACCAAATTAGTAATGTTTCTGTTAATTTGATAGACCCTTCCCAATGCCACTCTTGATTTTGAAATACTAATGCTATGTTTCCCTTACCCTCTGTGAACTTACCTTGGGTTATTTTGAGAACAATCTAGGGGAACCTTCATGATATGATATTCAATTGAGAATCGTAATCCTTTATTAATTATTGGATCATCCCCAAGGCTTTCCTTGATGTGATTCCGTACTCTTTATTTCCCCTAGGGTGAATCTTTATTCTCCCTGGCCTTTCCATGAGAGCCATGGTTAGTATATGTTAAGACCCTAAATCTTTATGGCTCAATCAAGATCCTATATTTTGACCATGATTTGATGCTTTGACCTTCTTAGATAGTCTTAATATGTTCTAGGAAGCTCCCCTTCGAATTTCGGACCAATCGGACTTCAAACGAAGAAGTTATGACCAAATTAGGGTTTGCAGCCTCGTACTGTCCCATTGGTTGACTGGTTGGTCGACTAGGCTAGTAGACCAACCATCAACCAACAGAGTCAGAAGCCTCAAATATGCTCTATTTACTTCCATTTGACTTCTAAACTTCTAGGTCTTATTCCTAATCATTATTATATGCTTGTTTAGGTTTGAATTGCTAGTATTGGACCTCTTCCTCTTTATTCTACAAAATTCTTTAAAGATTACTTAAGGTAAGGATGGTTGATCCCTAATAACTTAATATGCATGTCTCTAGATTTGATTACATGATCATCACTACTGTTGTACTTAGTTTCTTATAATTATATTGCTGCTGTAGTTCTTCAACTATAGTAGTACTTGTTCTTATAATGCAATTGTTATTTCAATTAAGTATGAATGATTACTTTCTTATGTTTTATACTTAAGCTGTGTTTGTGAATTGACTGATTGGGAATGTGATTGCCTAGGTTGTGATTGGGGATTGGGGAATGCCCTTTTGGCATTTCTATCTTTGGACACCAGTGGAGGTGGTATGTGACATTTTCCTATGGTGCCCCTTGGCGCTTTCCCTGATTATTGGTCGACATACCTAGGGCATGTCTAGAAGTGTTTGGCTAGGATGTCCCTATTATATCAGATCCGATCGGAAGAGAATTGAGACCGAGCAACCCGTGGTAGCAATGGGGATTTGTGGGCACTTTGGATACCAGAAAGTTAGATCTGTAAAAGACATGAATCACATTGTGGATACTTGTGAGAGGCCATTCATTGGTATGGTTGCAGAAGTGGAACAAGGGCCCTTGAAATCAAGACCGCTAACCAACCCGTGAGAGGAAACGGGAACTTCTTGTTGACTTGATGTAACTGACCAATATGGTTGATGAGTCCGTAGTCCGAGTTGGTTGTAGCCATAGGATATGCTGACTCTAGGGTGAAGGATACCAGAAAGGATCGCCCAGGGCGAGGAATGGAAGTATCTGAAGCTAAGTTGATATAACTAAGTAGAAGACTTGCATTTGGCTAGGCTTAACCCTAACATGCGCCAGTACTTAGACCAATGGTGATGTGAGAGAGTGGTGACATAAACCCCAGCCATGGGATGTCCAAGAGGGATGCCTTGACCCAACTACCACCGGCAGACCCAAGATACCGAGATGGTTGAGGGGGAGTGATTGAGACCTACCCAAAGAAGTATGGTGCTATGACATGTCTGCCAATAGAGACTAGAATACATAGAGTTAGAAGCATAACTGCATTGATTGTTTCATATCATTTTGCATATTGTATGATTTTGCTATCATGTGTTATTATGTTATTATGGATTGAATTGCCTTGTTCTTTTGCACTCATTCCTTTTTGCAACATCTTTTGTTAGACTTTCTTAGACTTTCTTGCAAGTAATACTACTACTGTTGATTATGATGGTCAGTACTATGAAGACCAAGTTGATGATTCATATGGTACTCAAGGTACTAATTACGATGACTACATCAGTGAAGACTACCAATACAAGACTGATGCTTATCACGAATAGTTTGACTTTTGCACTTGTGTGCTAGCGATGGGACATCGTCTCATTCTCTTTTGATCCTTATTAGACTCGTTGAGACTTTAATAGTTTGTTCCCCTTTTTATTTTGGGAACCGGTTGTAATCTACCCTTTTTTATCTACTTTTCAGATGCTACTGTGGAGTGAGTTTCCGCCTCATTCTACATTTTGATTTATTCTATTGGTATCATTTTTTCACCCTCTTATTGTATTCTTGAACCTTATTTTGATCTTTTAATTAATAAAGTTAAACATTTGATTTTATCTTGTTCTTGATTATATTATTGTGAATGTGGGAGGATGATTTCCTCAAATACTGGATCTTCGGAACTGTGGATCACACACTAGAGTATTCCAAATAGGGTACTGGCTGGGCGGATGTGACAGTAAGGATAACCCATTTCTCATACATATGTCGACATATCCAACAATGCATATATGAAATGAATGATATGCAATAAAATGAATGCTACTAAGATCTAACTATGCAAGTCTCTAGTCGGTTGACATGCTTAAGATATAACACCAGCCCTCCTCTGGGTAGGTCTAGTCACTCTGATCCCTCACAGATCGGTTACCTCTATTGGGATCCTGGGTAAAGGGGTTAAGTCCTCATCAGTCATCCATGGCTGGGGTTTAAGTCAACACTCTCTTACCACGACCATTGGTATGAGTACTGGGCGCATGTCGAGTTTCTAATCCAATGCAAGGTCATACAGTAACATACTATATGAAGTCCAAATACTTCCCCTATGGCACCAACCAACTCGGTTCCGTATTCTGCTCAACCTAGGAATAAGAACCCTAACAGACTGGCTATCGCTGTTGAACTCCATTCCCTAACCCTATGGTCATCAACATATTGTTGGGGCGGATGCTCTAATGACCCCTCATGGCTCCCTGGCCGCTCTTTGGATGTCCATAAGCCCAGACCCTAACATATGCAACATTACCATTGTATGATCAACAGTGGACCACTGAGTCTTCGCACAAACTGGTTACTGCTGTAGGATGAAACAGAGTCACGTCACTATTATCACGGGTCATTCGGCTTCAATTCCCCTACCGAAAGGTAGTAGTAGCATGTAAGGGTTTCTAGCCATGCAATCTGGACTCCCTAGGTATGTCATCCAACAGTCATGATAGTGCTAGAGGCATCAGTGAGCATGTGTCCCATACCACAGCTCTCTGATATCTCAAGCAATGAATACCCAATTGGATACCTTTCCATCACAACTACATCACATCATCCAACATCATATCATAACCATTCATTCAAAATCATGAAGTGATAAAGTATATAGAATCATCATATACAGCATGCATTCAACAGTTATATAATGACTTATACAACTACAAAAAGTTATATGAACAATAGAAAATGTAAGAAATAACTTATTCATCATATAGCATGTCATTACATATAAATCAGAAAGTGTTCCCTTACCTGTAATTATATACAAGCTTACTAGAATGAAGTTAAACCTCAATCACAAGACTTCCAGTTAACTCAAAGAACACCTATATATAAGGTTACAAGAATACATTAAAGACATGAGTCAAATCAGAGCAAAGACAAATCTCACAAAGCTACTATGACCCAGCCGGTCGCTTGGGTCAAGCGACCACCATAAGCAACCGCCCCTATTACAGACAGTTTTCAAAGTCCAAAATTTTGACTTTTGATCACCAAATTCCAATCTAATTTTATGATGATTCAAGTCTGAATTTCATTTTTAATAAGTCTATAACAAAGGTACGAATCAGCAACCTAAAATTATAAAGATTCGCAACTCAATTCATCTCCCTTGATTAGATCCATCCTATATTCAAATACAAGGATTCATTTTCGAACAAAATCTCCTCAAGATCATGGATAAAGAAATAGAACCAACGCAATTTGGTTACCACCAACCAAAAAGGAGATGGATCTACACCATTCTAATAGCTGAGGGAAGAGAATGGAGTGAATGGAGATCACTTACCTCTTCCAGATTCACAAAACAGACAAGGGAAAGGTTCCACTTCGCAATCCATGCTTCTCTCACCTTCCTACATGTATTCTTTGCCTCCTAACCATCCACAGAAAAAATTCCGAATATAAGAATGAGTTAAAAGGTCGGGATTTGTTTTAAATAGGGAACAGGAGGTAAATTAGGGCAAAATCCCGCAAACAAACCATGGCGGTCGCTTGGGGCGGTTGATTGGCCAATCAACCGCCTTAAGCAACCGTCCCCTAGTACTTTTCAGTACTTGGGTGTTTTGCCCAAGGGGTTGATCCCCAACTCAAACCTAACCCTAAACAACAGGTGGGGGAGGTCTTACATTCAATTCAGACATCTTCAAACACCTCTTGACTCCTACTAGGGATCCACTTTCCCAGCAAAGCAAGTTCTTCACCAAGAGAATCCAAATCCATGGTGTCACGTCCTCCCAGCCGGTACCCTATCTGGCATACCCAAGAGTGTGATCCATAGCCCGAAGATCAGGTATCGAGTGATCAACCTCCCACATAAACAATAACATAATCATGAACAATCATAATAAAAGTGCGGAAGATAAACCATAGATCCAATAAGGAAAGAATGAATCATAAATAAATCAGAATAATAGATATAATCAGAGTGTCAAACAGATAAGTAAAGTGAGGCAAAAATCCCACTTTACAACCAGCGGAAAAGTAGCTCTAAAAGATAATAAACTAGACAAAATCTAATCCCAGTAGCAAGTACATTGGGTAACTAGATTGTTCTCCACTTTATAGACAACATCCTTATAAGTGTAAATCTCATAAATGGCACAAGGACGCTTCCACTCAATGGTCGGACTAAGCATCGTACGGAGCATAACCACTCGCGGGATCTTCAGTGTAATTGTGGTAACCGCAATCACCTTCCTGGAGA
This sequence comes from Hakea prostrata, assembly GCF_041222555.1. NCBI lineage: Eukaryota > Viridiplantae > Streptophyta > Magnoliopsida > Proteales > Proteaceae > Hakea > Hakea prostrata. Next base: position 6,529,880 of record NC_142605.1, read on the forward strand.
TATGCCTCTTCGCCTTGCGCTTCTTCATAGGGACCGTCATAGTATTCAGTACATGCAGGATAGTCTAAAAAACATTGTACTGTTGGAATTTATTAATTTGATTAATAAATTAAATGCCCAAGGGCAATATTGGAAACTCACTATTAGGGCGGTTACAAAATAGGTTATATATTTTAGTAACCACCGCATTAGTGAGTAAGTAACGGAGTGATTCATTCGCATGAGCGAATCTCTGAGATACAGCGGCTCCATCTCTCTCTCCCTCTCTCTTAGAATCGCAGGCTTAGATTTTCTTCTTTGCTTGTATTTGATCTTCATTCCATTAATCCACGGCATTTGGGTTGTGGATATTATTCCCTTTCCCTGTGATTGTGGAATCTCGCCGGTAAACCTTTGGTGGTGGAACGAGAACGTGGATCTAGACTTCCGCTGTGAATACTTCAATTAAGGGAAAGCGAATTCAGGTAAGGAATTTTTTCCCCATCAATTAATTGAATTGAATTACTTTTGATGTAGTACCAACATTGGCATCAGAGCCATAGGTTCCCACGTTTATTGTTCATCCCCATTGTTTAATTTTATTGTATGGATCCAATGGGAGGATCAAGGGTTTAATACGAAACCCATGGGAGAATTGATAGGGTTTTTGGAAACCTTTTAATTTTAATTCGGATCCGAGTGGGAGATCCTTGTGGATTTCCCTAATGAAGATTTGCATGAATTGATAATCCATGATGAAAATTTTTGTTTAAAATTTATTGTTGGATTTTTTTCATGTGTTTTTGGATGATTTTTGAGTGAAAAAACGTGTTTTACCGTTTTTTTCCGTTCAAGAAAAATTGAAAAATCGCCGTTTTTTGGTCACTGTGGACCAGATGGACGACCGTCTGACCAGACGGTCGTCCGTCTATTATCAAAGTGGTCACAGTGACCCAGACGGAATTTCCGTCTGGGAGACGGTCATCCGTCTGGTCACAGAATGCCAGACGGAATTTCCGTCTGGGCAGACGGTCATCCGTCTGGGCATAAAAGGCAGACGGAATTCGGCAGACGGCAGTCCGTCTGGGAGATGGATTTTTTTTTGGATATTGGTCTATCCAGTTCAGAATGTGTTTCTAACTTACTGGACACCAATGGCCCGACAGTCTGTGTGATGTTTGGGCATTGAAGGCCTATTGGGGCCTAGTGGGAGCTAATGAGGTAGAAGTGTTCTGTGTGAACCACCTCATAGCTTTAACATGATTGCATGTTTTATTTTAATAAAACTATTTTTTTATTTATGGGTCTATCAATCATGTTTCTTGCACAGAATGAAGTTAGTGTATAAGTCTATGTGGGTTTGCATGAGAATTTGATTGAATGTTTTTTTAGCATCTCTTTTGGTTTAAGTGCTTATCCCATAGGTTGACTATGCTAGTGTGATTTTTGTTGCATGAGTTGTGTTTTATGCTAGATTTATTGAACTCATTCTTGTATGTAATATCTCTAGAAAAATGGCTGCTACCAAGAGCATTGTTGCTGACCTCACTAAAGGAGATAAGCTGAATGAGAGGAATTATGACCTCTGGCACCGAAAGGTGCAATATCTCCTGGAAGAGCAGGATATGCTAGAGACCATAAACCAGACCATGAACCCACCTGAGGAAGGTACCACCGCACAAAGATCGCAGGGACCTTGATATATACAATGCTTGGAAGAGGAAAGACCGGGTAGCCAGGATTACAATCCTGAGCTCCATGAGGGATGACCTGATGCTTCGTTATGAGAAGCATAGGACTGCAAAGTCTTTGTGGGAGGCTCTGAAGTTCCACTATGGAGGGACTTCCACCACAAGAGGCCGCCAGCTCGGACTCACTTTTGACGGTTATAAGATGCGCCAGGGTCACACCATGAGGCAGCATATAACCATCATGTCTAACATGATTAGTGAGTTGAGCGCATGTGGGCGCCAGAAGACTGATGAGGAGCAAGTCTCCCGCAGTCATCAGGTCATTGCCAAAGACTTGGGAGCATATGAAGATCTTCTTGACTCATGCTGATGAGGTCAAGACTTTCGATCAAGCTGCCAAGCACCTTGAGCTTGATGAGGATCGGATGTTGGCCGATACCCCTCAAACTGATGTGTTTGCTGCTGAAGCTAGCACTAGTAAGAGTGCAGGCTTCAAGCGCAAGAGAGAGAAAGCTCAACCTCAGCGGTCCAAGCAAAGTAACCAGGGTGGGAACAAAAACAAGAGTGGGCCCAAGCGTTCAAGGGGGACTAGTGCTGGCAAGAAGAAATCAGCTTTGATTTGCTTCAAGTGCCGAAAGCCTGGTCATTTTGCTCGTGATTGCACTGAGCAAGAGGTATGTACTGTGTGTTATACCTCATCTTGTTATGTAACAAGTTCTACTATGCTTGCTGAACTAAATCCTTTGTGGATTGTTGATTCAGGTGCGACAGAACACATAACAAGGGAACGCTCGAGCTTCGTGGAATACCGTCGTATTCCAAGAGGAAGCAAAAGGATAACGATGGGGAACAGCTCAAGCGTGGAGGTTCATGGCATAGGTACATGCAAATTAGTTTTGCGAGGTGGCCAGACGCTGTTACTCCATGATGTGTTGTATGCTCCAGACATTCGGCGAAATCTTGTTTCTGTTATTTATCTTTTAAGACATGGTTTTAGAATTGTATTTGAAAACAATTTTTTGGTTTTGTATCTGGGTGATACAGTTTATGGTTATGGTTTTCTTGATAATGGTTTCATTGTATTGGATACAATTGATTATTCATTTAATTCTAGTAATGCTTTTGTTTGCCAAAATACTGTGTGTATTGATTCTAATTTGTGGCATGCTAGACTAGGACATATTGGCTTAGATAGGATGAACAGGTTGGCAAGAGAAGGTCTCTTAGGCCAAGGTTCACTATCTGATTTGCCAACCTGTGAGTCATGTCTAGCAGGAAAAAGCAACTAGAAAACCATTTAAAAAAAGGCTTTGAGAGCCTCTCTTCCTTTAGAACTTATCCATTCAGATGTGTGTGGACCCATGAATGTGCATACTAGAAAAGGACAGTCATATTTCATCACATTCATAGATGACTATACAAGGTATGGTCACATTTATCTAATTTCTCATAAGTCAGAAGCTCTGGAATGTTTTAAGAAATTCATGAGCTTGGTTGAGAATCAGTTAGATAAAAGGATTAAAACTCTTAGAACGGATAGAGGTAGAGAGCATCTCTCCGATATGTTCAAAGGGTTATGTGATGAAAAGGGGATATCTAGACAACTTACTATTCCAGGGACTCCACAGCAAAATGGGGTTGCTGAGAGGAGGAATAGAACCTTGCTAGACATGGTGAGATCCATGATGGCGCAGGCAAATCTACCCATCTCTTATTGGGGAGATGCTTTGCTGACTGCGGCCTATATCCTCAACAGAGTTCCAACCAAATCGGTTCCTTCCACACCATATGAGTTGTGGACCGGAAGGAAGCCAGATTTGAGTTACTTGCGCGCATGGGGATGTGCAGCATATGTTCACTCTACTTCTCACCAATATGGAAAGCTTGGACCCAGAGGAAGAAAGTGTATCTTTGTGAGATATTCTGAACCCTCAAAGGGCCATGTCTTCATTGGACTAGATGAGAGTGAGAGGAGAACGGAACTTGAGTCTAGGGATGCAACATTCTTGAAGAATGATTTTCCATCTCTTTCAGGAATTAACAAAGAATCATCGGAATTCTTTGAGATACAAGATAGTGGTCTTGTCACTCCAGGGATTCAGATTCTGGATAATGAACCTGGGGTTCATCCAGAAGATCCTAGTGGGAGTGGGAGTGCAGATGTGATAGCTACCTTAGACGGTGAGCAATCTGACATGCACTTGCGCCGTAGTGGGCGCGGGCTAGTTCCTCGTCGACGTTTCGAAATAGAGGATGAAGCCTACATGGTAACTCCTGAAGAGATTGACTGTGAGATGATTTCAGTCGATGAGCATGAACCAAAGAGTGTGCAGGAAGCTCTTGCGGGGTCAAGCTCAAAGGAATGGTTAAAAGCAATAAAGGAAGAGTTGGAGTCGATGAAAGTTAATCATGTCTGGGACTTGGTTGACTTGCCGCCAGGCCGAAAGGCGATTGGGAACAGGTGGGTTCTCAAGATCAAAAGAAAGGCGGATGGATCTGTTGAGAGTGTCAAGGCTCGTTTAGTGGCTAAGGGCTACACCCAACGAGAGGGCGTTGATTATGAGGAAACTTTTTCCCCTGTGGTTAGGTTTGCCTCAATTCGCCTCATACTAGCCGTTGTTGCTCAGTTGGACTTAGAGCTTTATCAGATGGATGTAAAAACTGCTTTTCTCAATGGAGAACTTGAGGAAGAGATCTATATGGATCAACCTCAAGGCTTTGAAGCACATGGACTTGAGCGCAAGCTTAAGAAGTCCATATATGGCTTAAACCAAGCATCTAGACAGTGGAATGTGTGCTTCCACCAAGCTATGATGGAAAATGGTTTTTCCATGCTTGAGGAAGACCATTGTGTTTACACCAAGAGATCTGATAATAATTATGTCATTCTGACACTGTATGTAGATGACATACTTATGGCTAGCAATAGCAAGGAGCTATTGGAAACCATTAAGAAATGGTTGTCCTCCGTATTTGATATGAAGGACATGGGTGAAGCAAGCTATGTGCTTGGTGTCAAGATTGTCAGAAATAGGCAAAAGAGATTACTGGGTTTATCTCAAGAGACCTATATTGACAATGTCTTGACGAGATACCAGATGCACAACTGCAAACCAATTGATACTCCAGTGGAGAAGGGTTTGCATTTGAGCCTTGATATGGGTCCTAAGAGTCCAGAGGAGAAAACCAAGATGGAAAGAGTTCCATATTCCAGTGTAGTGGGTAGCCTTATGTACGCTATGATGTGTACTAGGCCGGATATTTGTTATGCAGTGGGTTTGGTTAGTCGGTACCAATCAAACCTGGCATAGAGCACTGGAAAGCAGTCAAGAGGATATTGAGATATCTCAGAGGAACGAGTAACTACATGTTGTGTTACCAAGGATCGGATTTGCGGTTAGTTGGCTATAGTGATGCCGACTGGGCTGGAGACATCGATGAGCGCAAATCAACCTCTGGATATGCTTTCTTGCTGAATGGCGGGGCCATTTCGTGGTGTAGCAAGAAGCAGGCTTGTATATCCCTCTTGACCATGGAAGCAGAGTATGTGGCATGCTCAGCTGCGGTTCAAGAGGCTGTTTGGTTGAGAAGATTCCTTCGACATACTGGGATTGTGATGACATCCAAAGAGGCTGCCCTTATCTACTGTGATAGTACGGCAGCTCTTAGCTATGTCAAGGACCCCAAGTATCATGGGAAGACCAAACATATACAGTTGAGATATCACTTTGTTAGAGACATTACAACAAGAAAGAAAGTTGTACTTAAGCACATATCTACTAGTTTGATGGTAGCTGACCCTCTTACCAAACCTATAGCCAAGGATGTTTTTATTTCTCATGTAAAATCCTTGGGCTTGCGTAGATTGTGACTTATTTTTGTACTGAGACTTTCTTATTAATGAATAATATGAGTTCATTCCAGCATTTTTTTTATTCACTTTCTGTGTGATTGTGTTTCTTCTAGCATAAAACAACATATGTCAATAGGCAAGAGAATGGCTCACTCACACGAGCATTCGCCTCTGGCGCCTTGGAGGCGAGCAGAGATGAGACGGATTGTGAATGACTTTGTGTAGGTCAATTCATAATCATGATGTCGCCTTGATTTGGAATCAAGATGAGTTTCTCTATTGTGTAGAGAATCGACATGAATGTTCCCACTATTCATGTTGCCTATAGGAGCAAGGTGCGAGTACTTTATGTGGCGCTAGGGTGGCGACAATAAAGAAACTCGGGTTAGGCGCAAGAGGTTGCGACTGGACTAAGACCTGTATGGTGTTGAGTTGGACATACGTTCTATTGTATATAGAATGCTCCACCATAGCACATATATCATACTATGTGTGCTTAGCGATCATTGGAAATAAGAGGATGGATCCCTGCTCCTCTCATTGTGTGAGTCCTGGACCTTATGGTCCATTAGTGTTCTTAGTGACTTTCGACGACATCATGAAACGAAGGGTTGATGTGGCTACTTTGGGGTGTTACCTATGGTCATGATTGATTCGACCTAAAGGGGCACTACCGGGAAAGGAGTCAATCCTAAGTGTAGTGATGGTCTGGGGCGAAAGGAAAGGTTTGATTCAACTGCACCCTAAAAGTGTTTGCTGGCGCCAACCGTATGTGTTACAGGTGGTGAACATTTTAAGGACAAGAAGGTGATCTCTCGGAGGGATCGAGATACCTTTAGTCCGGTGAGTTTGAATAAACCTAGGACACTATGTTATACTAATGCTTATTTGATTTGTTTCTATGAGTGATGTGCCATTCTGGCCTTCTGGGAAGGTTTCTAGTTTGGGGCTCACGCGTGCAGGTATATCACCGGTCGCACAACCCATTTTGCCAGTATGACTTGTGGATATTAGTGTCTGGGACACAGGTGGTCTATGTATCTGGGATACATGGTGAAGAGATCAATATATATGTATATCTGGGATATGCATGTGTGTTTGGGACACAAGAGGTCTATGTATCTGGGATACATAGCAGAGAGATTGAATGTGTATATCCGGGATATACAAGTGTGTCTGGGACACATTGAAAGATTAACACTTGCCCTTGTGCAAGTGGGAGCTGTTGGAATTTATTAATTTGATTAATAAATTAAATGCCCAAGGGCAATATTGGAAACTCACTATTAGGGCGGTTACAAAATAGGTTATATATTTTAGTAACCACCGCATTAGTGAGTAAGTAACGGAGTGATTCATTCGCATGAGCGAATCTCTGAGATACGGCGGCTCCATCTCTCTCTCCCTCTCTCTTAGAATCGCAGGCTTAGATTTTCTTCTTTGCTTGTATTTGATCTTCATTCCATTAATCCACGGCATTTGGGTTGTGGATATTATTCCCTTTCCCTGTGATTGTGGAATCTCACCGGTAAACCTTTGGTGGTGGAACGAGAACGTGGATCTAGACTTCCGCTGTGAATACTTCAAGTAAGGGAAAGCGAATTCAGGTAAGGAATTTTTTCCCCATCAATTAATTGATTGAATTACTTTTGATGTAGTAACAACATACAATAAAGGAATGATTTTCAAAGAAACTCAGTAAGGCAGTTAAAATCCATAATAACATAAATGGCAGGATTCCAGAACAAACAGAAATGCAATATGATATGAGACAAGCAATGAATGAATGAATCTAACTCTATGTATGCTGGTCTCTATTGGCAGACATGCTTTAAGTCATAGCACCGTACTTCTTTAGGAAGGTCCGCTCACATCCTCAACCATTTAAGATATCTTGGATTCTCTCACGGATCATTTCACCGGTCTTGAGCAGCCGATTGGTAATGGGTCCTTCATCCCTCAGGACAAACCATGGCAGGGGGTTAAGTCAACACACTCTCTCACAACCATTTGGTATAAGTACTGGCGCATGTCAGGGTAAAACGTAGCCAAATGCAAGTCTTCTACTTAGTTACATCAAGTCAGATCCAGATACGTCCATTCCTCGTCCCTGACGATCCTTTCCGGTATCCTTCACACTAGAGTCCTCATAGTCCCTGACTACGGACTCATCAACCCTATTGATCATCCACATATGGTAAACGGGAAGCTCTCACGTCCTCTCACGGGTTGGTTACCGGTCTTAAGCGCCCGTGATCCCAAGTCTAACCATATGCAACCCTACCAATAAATGGCCCCCACAATGTGATTCCTGTCCTCTCACGGATTGGTTACCGATCTTAAGCGCCCATGAATCCCCATTGCTACCACGGGTCGTTCGGTCTCAATACCCCTCCGATTAGGGTCTGACATAACAGGACATCCTAGCCAAACACTACTAGACAATCCTAGATATGTCATCCAACAGTTTAGGAAGGTGTCCAGAGGGCATCTCCGGAAACATCCCATAATATTCCCGTAGTAGTCCAAGGACAGAAGTGTCAAAAGGACACCTCTCCTTTCCAAACCATACTTAAGCATACACATGCATCAATTCATATCATCACATATATGGTAACTTCATATATGGAAAGAAATCAATAATTACAATCACTTGTATATAATTGGTAAGTAAATCATACATGAATTAATTTAATATGAATAAGCAATGCTACTGTAATCAAAGTTATTCAACAGTAGTATATCATTGTAAGAATCTAATTTAGGAAACATATCAATGATATTCAAATATAGAAACTAGATTCATGCTATCTATGTAATTAAGGAAATAACCATCCTTACCTTTAATAACTCGCAAAGGAATCCTAAGAAATCAAGTAAGATCTTGGCAAACTTGAGAAGAAGGTCCTAAACAAGTGTATACAACATATTAGGAAAGATCCCTAACAGAAAAGATACCAAAACATCCAACACAGACCAATTCTGGAGTTGCTGTACTCATTGGTCGAGTGGATTGGTCGACTGGTCCAATCGACCAATCAGTCGACCAATGTAGACAGTAGCCTAAAAAAAATAGAGTTTTAAGATATGAAATCCGAATTTGGTGGTTCAAAAGGGTACTAATCAAGGGGTAAACTACATCAGTAGTATTCTAACATATAGGGGACCTCAAAACACTAATCAAATCAAGACATCAAGATCCAAATTAGGAAACAAAAAGTTACCATAATTAGATCAACCATGGATCTTGATGAATTCGAAATAGAAATCAAAGACAAGAACAATAGGAGGATGGATCATTGCTTCAGGTAAAGGTAACATGAAAACATACTTAGATCTTCAAGGAAATAGGCCTAGAAGCATAAATCTAAATAAGGAAATAAAACCTACCATATATGTAACTACCATGATTCATGAAGAACACATAGTATGGTAGAAGAGAACAACTAGAGATTGATAGATCATGGATCATGGAAAGAAAACACAGTAATTAACTACTAACATGATCAATATAGAAGATCCAAAGAGATCAGAATTCAAATCAGAAGTTTAACAAGATTAGATCATGGTTTGATCATGATTCCTTCAAAAGCTTGCAATGATCATGGTTAAGATCATTGTTCTAGCCTCTAATCCTTAGGATGATCATGAGAACAAGTCCAGAGATGTTTGCAACAGAGAATGCAGCATCTCCTCTACTGTCTCAACTCAAAAAGGAAAGAAAAACAAAGATGGAGGAGAAGAAGAGAGAGTAGACATACCTTTTGATGCAAAAGGAAGAGTTTCGACGAAGATCCGTCAAGAAAATCACCAAGGATGCAAGGGAGATGACTTGCAGAGGTCTTTGGTTCGTTCCAAAGAGTTTGGAGGCAGCAAATACGAAGTGGACTCGAGATTGGACTTAAATAGAGCAAGAAAAACCTAATTGCCAAAGACAGCACTCATTGGTCGAGTGGATTGGTCGACTGGCCCAGTCGACCAATGCTGACAGCAAATCCAAAACAGGGAATTGAAGGCCCAGATCAAATCCAATCCTAAAGGGGTTTTGCACACAAGTCAAGTGACTTGCCTAATAGGTAGAAATGCCTTCAAACCAAGATAGAGAGCACTCCAAGTCCATCAACTAATCCGATCTTCATCAAGATTCAGTTTCCATAAATAGAACTTCATCATCAACTTTCATGGATTCAAAGCCAGACACCAAGTCCTCCACTGGGATGGCCCAAAGCTGACTTCTTACTTTACTTCGGGTCATCGGACCTACAAATAACAAGGTTTCCGGGTCAAGGTTAGGGCTGGGTTTTACACATGGACTCAGGATATGGATCATGGACTCCAATCCGGATACTCCACAACTTATTCAGGCTTGACCTTCGTGTTATCGGACCTGCAATACGGATTCCGGGTTAGAAATATGGGGGTTGTTACAGCCCGTGTACCAACAGCATAGCCACCCCCATTAGCACCAATAGCAGAAGTGCTAGCTCCATTAGCATTCACCGAAGCCACTTGAGTTGCATTATGCATGGTCATAAACAGTGCATTCTGTTGTTGCATCATACCCATGATGTTCAAAACATCCTGAACTGTTACAACTGGAGGAGCCAACGGGGTACCATTTTTTAGATTATCCTGGCTATTCTGATTATTCTAGTTCCTAGCAACAGGGACTTCATTGCCATTGTTGCCATTTCCATTTTGGCCATTCACAACATTTTTGTTCCTTAGGTGCACCATCCTGAAATGCCACCATCAAACAAAACCATTCAGTTCCCTCATTAGAAATCTCCAAATTAAATCTCTGCATGCATACAGTATCCTAAACATCACTAATATGCATCAAATAATGCATTCATATCCAAAGTTTTCCAAAAATCAAGTTTTTGAGATAACCAAGGGGTAGGGTCACTCTGACTGGTACACATAGGCTCACTTGCGGTGACCACCTCAGGCAAACCTTTCTCGCAACACGCGAATTGGGCCCTTTAAAAGGCCCTCGACCCCGCTCTCTTTCAATTCTCATTTTTGTCAAACAATACTTTGGCTCTAGGGAAAATTTTCCACTCATCTCCAAAGGTGGTTTTGGGCTTCCTTGTGTGTGAAATCCAGCCCAAACCTAGCCAGGACACCCTATCTATTTTGGGTGAAGAAATGTTAGTTTAAGGTTACATCTTGAAGTTGGACCTTGATTTCATTGTTCTGTCTCCTTCTTCTCTCTTTTCTTCTTCTTATTGTTCTATCTTGATGTTTTGATTGTGGAGAAGGTGTTACACTACTGTAACTACCTATTCTCTAATCTCCTTGTGTCTCAGAGTGAACCCCCAATCACTCTATGCATTCCTTGAAACCACATGGTGAATCTCCTCAATTCTTCACTGATTTTGATTGAATTTTGGACATCATGATTATTCTACTGTAGCTTCTTTTCTCATTAATGTTTAACATGTTTGATCTTAGCCTTTATAGCTGTTCCAATGTGTTTCATCTCCTTGAATCAATTCCCCTTTCTTTCTAGCCATTTTAGCCTTCTATGTTGACCATTGATATAAGCATTCTACTAAGTTTCTATTTTTGATTCCTCTCATTCTAGGATTAGTATTCTTTTGATTTGCTATTTAGTTATTCTTGTCTCTGATATGTTCTTGATATTCCATTAGAGTGAAGCCTTGTTCTCTCTAATTCTTCCCTTGAATCCATGGTGAGTTTGCTATGAGAACCATGTTGTTCCCACTTTAGAAACTCATGTTCCCAAATTATAAAGTACTGATTTTTGGACCATGGATGATTCCCAATTCATGCTAGATAGTCTTATTATGTTTGTGTGAAGTTCCCTTTCGAATTTCGGATCAATCGGACTTCAAACGAAGAAGTTATGACCAAAACAGTGCAATATGTACCTTGCTGTCTCCATTGGTCGACTGATTGGTCGACTGGGCCAGTAGACCAATCCAATCGACCAATGAGATCTGTTTTCCAGATTTCGGTCTTTGTTGCTCTATTTAAGTCCAATCTCGGGATTAGTTCGTCTCCTCTGCCTCCTAAGCCTCTGGAACGAGTTAGAACTCCATTCTAATCAATTTCCTTGCATCCTTGGTTGATCCCTCGCAAGAACTCAAGTAATCTTCTTCCTCTTGCATCAAAGGTATGTCTACACTCTCTTCTTCTTCTCCATCTCTGTTTTTCATTCCTTTTTGGGCTGAGACAGTAGAGAAGATGCTGCATTCTCTGTTGCAAACATCTCTCTACTCATCCCTCATGATCTTCCTAAGGATTAATGGCTAATGCAATGTTCTTAATCATGATCATTGCAAGCTTTTGAAGGAATCATGATCTAAATCATGATCTTGTCTTTGTTCATCTTTTGATTCAAATTCTGATCTTCTTAGATCTATTTTATTGATCATATTAGTAGTCAATCGCTGTGTTTTCTTTACAAGAGTTGTAACTTGTCAATCTCTAGTTCTTTCTTCTTGATCATACCATGCTTTCTCCAAGAACCATGACTAATAAATTTATGGTAAGTTTTGTTTCCTTATTTAGATTCATGTTCTTCAGTCTTAGATCTATTTTCTTGAAGATCTATGCATGCTTTTCATGATTTCTTTATCACAATCAATGATCCATCATCCTATCGTTCTTGTCCATGATTGTTACTATGAATTCTTCAAGAACCATGATTGATCTAATTATGGTAACTTTTGTTTCCTAATTTGTAACTTGAAGACTTGATTTGATTAGTGTTTTGAAGTCCTCTATATACTAGGATACTTTCATAGTAGTTTCCCCCTTGTTTGGTACCCTTTTGAGCCACCAAATTCGGTTCTATATTCTACAAACTCTGATTTTGAAGGCCACTGCCTCTATTGGTCGACTCATTGGTCGACTAAGGCAGTAGACCAAGTCAATCGACCAATGAGGACAGTAACCTCATATTTGGCCTATTTTGGATGATTTGATCTTTTACCTTCTAGGTTTCTTTCCTAATATAATATGTATACTTGTTTAGGACTTTCTTGCCAAGTTTAGGAAGATCTTCCTTGATCCTTGGAGATTCTCTTCAAGTTATATAAGGTAAGGATGGTTACTTCTTTAACAACATAAATTGCATATCTTAGTTTCTATATTTGAATCTTGTTAATTTATTTCTTTAATTAGATTCTTATAATGTTATACTACTGTGGTACTGTCTTGATATCAGTAGCATTACTTATTTATATTGAATTGACTCATGTATGATTTACTTACCAGTTATATACAAGTTGATTGTAATTATTGATTTCTTTCCATATATGAAGTTACCATATATGTGATGTTATGAATTGATGCTTGTGTATGCTTAAGTATGGTTTGGAAAGGAGAAGTGTCCTTTTGACACTTCTGTCCTTGGACAACTACGGGAATATTATGGGATGTTTCCGGAGATGCCCTCTGGACACCTTCCTAAACTGTTGGATGACATATCTAGGACTGTCTAGTAGTGTTGGGCTAGGATGTCCCGTTATGTCAGACCCTAATCGGAGGGGTATTGAGACCGAACGACCCGTGGTAGCAATGGGGATTCATGGGTGCTCAAGACCGGTAACCAACCCGTGAGAGGACAGGAATCACATTGTGGGGGCCATTTATTGGAGGGTTGCATATGGATAGACTTGGGCTCACGGGCGCTCAAGACCGGTAACCAACCCGTGAGAGGACGTGAGAGCCTCCCGTTTACCATATGTGGATAACCAATAGGGTTGATGAGTCCGTAGTCAGGGACTATGAGGACTCTAGTGTGAAGGATACCGGAAAGGATCGCCAGGGGCGAGGAATGGACGTATCTGGATCTGACTTGATAAAACTAAGTAGAAGACTTGCATTTGGCTAGGCTTTACCCTGACATGCGCCAGTACTTAGACCAATGGTGATGTGAGAGAGCGGTGACCTATACCCCCAGCCATGGAATGTCCCGAGGGATGCCGGACCCACTACCGAAAGGCGTTGTGTGATGAGACCTTCCCAAAGAAGTATGGTGCTATGACTTAAAGCATGTCTGCCAATAGAGACCAGCATACATAGAGTTAGATTCATACATTCTTTGTTTGTCTCATACCATATTGCATTTATGTTTGTTTTAAAATCCTACCATTTATGTTATTATGGATTTAACTGCCTTACTGGGCTTCTTTTGAAACTCACTCCTTTTGTACCATATCTTTTGTTAGACTTCTCTGCAGGTTTGAAATATGATGACGGTCCATATAAGGAAGGGCAAGGTGAAGAAGATGAAGACTGAAGATGAAGAAGAGCCGACTGAAGATGTGGATTAGATTTCTCTTGTTTCTTCTAGACTTATCTTTTACTTTACTTGTATTAGCTTAGAGCTTTACTTAGATTTCGATCTACCTTCCGCATATGTTGTGGAGTATATTTCCGCTATACTCTACAGTTGTCTTTTGATTTGGTATCATGTTTTCGCACTCTGATATTCTTAGTGATTCTTTTGAGATTTTTTCTTGAATTTTATTAACTTGTTATAATACAATGATTTGTTCTTGCTTTTGATTATGTTATTGTGCTAAATGGATATGATTGTTCCTAAACTTGATCTTTTGGGCTGTGGATCATTTCCCCGGGTAATCCAGATAGGGTACCGGCTGGGGGGATGTGACATTGTGCTTCAATAACGTCATCAACGCAAACCTTTTCATCTTAGATCACTTCAAATTCATGGTGGTTTTGTTTCAAATCATGAGATAGGTTAGAGTTGTTGTTTAAAACATGTTTAGGAATGATTTTCCTTACTTCCAAACCATTCTCCATCATTCACATTGTTCTTACATCTTTGAACAAATCTTCCCATTTTCTTAACAAATTGATCAGTTTGTTGGTGGATTTGGCTCCAACTGAAAATGCAATGAGGTTTTTGATTGAAACTATTTTCTATGCATCAACTTTACTTCAAAATATAATCCCCATCACCCACAATGACACTTGAACAAAATCGTTATTTTTCCTTTTTGATCACTTAATGAATTCCCGATTACAGTTGGGCTACATCAAGGGTCAACTTTAAGCCCATATCTATTTGCACTGGTAATGGATGAATTAACCAAAGACATTCAAGATGAGGTCCCCTGGTGTATGCTTTTTGCGGATGATATTGTGTTGATTGATGAGACCCAAGTGGGGATTAATACCAAATTAGACTCATGGAGAGTAGCTTTGGAATCAAAAGGCTTTAAACTTAGTAGATCGAAGACAGAATATCTAGTTTGTAACTTTAGTCATGATCGGGCAGATGATGAAGTGGTGATACTTGACGATAAAGAGATTCGTCAGAGTGATTGTTTTAGGTACCTAGGTTCAATCATAAGTAAAAGAGGTGATTTAGAAGATGAGGTTTCCCAAAGAATTAAAATAGGGTGGATGAAGTGGAGAGGTGCATCCGGGGTCTTATGTGATCGGCGTATTCCATTAAAGCTTAAAGGAAAATTTTATAGGACCGTTGTCCGACCAGCTATGATGTACGGTGCAGAGTGTTGGGCTGTTAAAAAGAATCATATCGATAAACTCAGTGTAGCAGAAATGAGAATGCTAAGATGGATGAGTGGCAAAACTAGGATGGATAAGATAAGAAACGATCATATTAGAGTTGGTCTGGGAGTTGCTCCCATAAGTGATAAGCTTAGAGAAAGTCGTTTGAGGTGGCACGGCCACGTTCAACGGAGACCTATAAATGCTCCTGTTCGGAGAAGTGATATAATCCATATTGAAGGAACTAGAAGAGCTAGGGGTAGACCTAAGATAACCTTAGGAGAAGTGGTGAGAAAGGATATGTATAGCTTAGGCCTTGTATCTAGCATGGCCTTGAACAGAACTGATTGGAGGGCAAGAATCCATGTAGCCGACCCCATTTAGTTGGGAAAAGGCTTATTGTTGTTGTTGTTGTTGTAATGCTTCTTACTGAATTCTCTTTATTAATTAATCTTTTATTCATCTTTTTTTACCCGAGCTACTCATATGGCATACTGAGGAGGATGCCATGGACCTATGCGTGGTAGAGGTTATGCATAGGGTCCTAGACAGGTTTGTTCAACGTCCAGATCTCATTGATACAGTTGATGTGGAATCCTTATACCACACCTACTTCGAGACTTTCCCCACTGAGTGCTAGAGGCTAGTGGTCATATAGGACTTAATGGCTTCCCTAGTAGAGGAGAGATTTCAGGCTTTGGGTTGGGAGTTTATGTTGAACCTAGATGAGCGGGTCTACCCAAAGCTAGATAGGTATTTATACAATAACCTTACACACCAAGAGGAGGAGGATGGCCAAGGCAATTGGCAACTTGTGGTCTCCACTAGGGTGTGAGAGACTCAGATTCACTTCTCCACCAGGTTTATGGCATGCATCCTACCCGTACCTTCTCTTCCCGATCAATGCTTGTGGGTTCCTTCCAAAGCAGAGGATAGTGACTTTCTTTTTCCTTTTGAGTGCACAAACATATGCTCCACTTTATGCGATAACGCTTACGACTATATCAGCAATGGTATTAATATGCTTCCATCTAGTCGTGTTCTAGCCTACATCATGGGCAGGAACATAGTGCCTAAGGGAGGGCATCGAGATAAGATTTCTTCTATGCAAGCCTTCGTGACTCATGCTTTTATGTAGGCTATCACATTGACTTGGCCTACATCAATTACAGAGCTATGATTTTTCGCATTGAGAAGCCAGAGCTCGAGAACCTTGCCTTTGGATGATTGCTTACTCATACCTTTTGACCCTTTGATGCCAGCTTTGAGGATACGAAGGTGCTTACCAATGGGTTGGGTGATGTCATCAGCAACCGACCGATCTCCATAATGGGTCTTCAAGATAGAGGCGAGTCCAAAGTTCATGGAGGAGGATCAAGATGAGGAGGATGATGAGGATCAAGCTGATGAGCAAGATGAGATCCAGGCTGAGGAATAGGACAAGGGCCAAGAGAAGCAGCAAGATGAGATCTAGGATGAGGACCACGATGAGGTTCTGCCTCGTTATATGGAGGTAGAGGGTCCATCACATCAGGCTTTTCTTGACTGGCCTACGGATGCCCCACCTACGGATTTTATCAAGTGGTCTAGACTTTTCTTCACCCTAGGGAGAATCGAATCTCCATAAGCTGAGATGGGGGCCCACTTGACGTAAATGGATGTTCATCTAACTCATATTTAGGATGAGGTCTGCATCCCACCTACTCATAAGGTTTTGTTGAGCACATGGTTCTAGGCACATCCACCATTATAGGCTACTAGCTATAGGATTTTGATCTATGGCGACTTCTAATGTAGTTAGTTTCAGTTTAGCTTAGTCAGGTGCGACATTTCGACAAAGGTCATCAGTTCGTTAGTTATTGAAACCAGCTATTTGGCAAAAATCCTGCAAGAAATCACCGACATATCTGGTGATGTTTAAGAACTGAGGGAAGAAATAGGTTGAGACTTGAGACTTAAAACTTACCTATCTACCATCTGAACCATGATGTTTTATCCTTTAAAATACCCATCAGTGCTCTTAGTTAGAGCTTCATCATCGTTAACAATGGAGGAAAATAGATCAAAGCAGTGGCAGAGAGTGGTGGTGGAGTCATCAGCAGCGTCACAGTCACTGAACAAACCCAGAAGCAACCATGGATCGATGGAAATAGCATTGAGTGTTGCAGGTTTCCAGCAAAAGAACTACCCAAATTTCAATTTTGAGCGGTTCTAGAGTGATCTTGAAAGCTCTATGGAGAGAGATGAAGCTTAGGGATAAGTAGAGAAGAAGAAGATGAAGATAGAGAAGGAGAAGAAGAGGATGAGGCAGCAGTGACCAAGGATGCTCAATTATCATGTTTCGAGGTTAGGATTGTCTATGAACCTTAACTCTGATACCACTCTGTCACATCCGCCCCACCAGTATCGGATCCACCCAAATACCCAAGGGAGTGATCCAAAGTCACAAGATCAGGTTCACATGCAATCATCAAACCAATCCACACAATAACATTCAATGATTAATTAATCTTGAGTAACAAGAATATTCAAAGGAATCTTAAAATAAATCTCAAATAAATGGAAGCGTAATCAAAACTGATAGAAATGTCTAACAAAAAAATGGAAAGTCAAACTGGAAAATGGAAGGCAACTTCAATTCTTCAAGGGTTTACGTTTTGTATGTTCTTAACTAAATCATAAATATGATATTCAAACGTCTCGGTCTCTCTAATGGTCTCCGTCTTCCTAAGTGTGAGACTAAGCTCTGTATGAATAGACCGAACATGCACATGTGTCACTATGCACATTGTCACCCCAGTAATTTGGTATGTAATATGCATCAATAATCAATGTCTGTGATCTTGAAGTGTCGAGGCATCGTGATCTGCAACAAAGTTTAAAACAACATTTCCACCAGGGATGAGTTCCAAAGAACTCAACGAGTAATTCAACAATATATACATAATGACCGAACATGAATAAACATATGAGAATTTGATTATAATAGTGCATTGCAATGTGGTTATACTCGTATACTCTAACCAATGCAAGTCTCTATATAGGTAGACACACATTAGGTAGTCCACACAAACCTCTCACAAAGTCACACCAATCTTGAAAGTCTTAACCACGGTATAGGGATAACAGTCCTCTCATTGACCATGGGTGGGCATTAGAGCCACAATTTCTCACTACAACCATTGGCATGAGTATGAACATGTGTCAATGTAACACCTAGTTCAATGCATAGTCTTCTACTTTAACATATTACTCAAGGTCTATATACCTCCCCTTATGCACCTCGACTTCTTGGTTCAGTATCATCCCAAGTCTAGGGTTTTCGTATCTTATGGCACCAACCAACTCAGACTATAGACCCATAACCCTATTGGTCATCCACATATAATTGGGGGGAAGCTCTTGTGTCCCCTCATGCATCTCCCCATCTTGGGTGGCCACAAGCCCAACACCAACCAAATACTAATACTACTGGTCACTTGGCCTGAATTCCCATGCCGATAAGGTCATAACATGTTAAGGGGTATTCCTAACTATATGCAAGTAGACATCCTAAGTGTGTAACGTAACTATACCCATGAGCTCAACCCTATTACATGCAACCCTACAAATGAATGGCCCATATGGCATTGTTGTGTCTCCTTATGCATCTCGCCATCTTGGGCATCCACCAACCAAATACCGCTAGCACGGGTCGCTCGGTCTCAATTCCCATTCTCATAGGGCCATAACATGTTAAAGGGTATTCCTAACCATATGCAACTAGACATCCCCAGGTCAAGTCCATACATAACATTGTTAATCCCAACTCGACCATAATACTTTATGACTCATTGCAACAGAGTTAGAGCATAGTTATAAGTAAATTCAGAATCTAATATGAATGAAAGAATCATACAATAGCAACATATAATTCATATGAATGTCCAATAATAATTCAAGCTTCAAGCTTCAAACTTAGGTATATATAGTTGAAATTCCTCACCTAAAAAGTGGTCTATAACCTTTGAAGAGTGAAGCAAATGACGGCCTAACACATCCCAAATTATCCTGAATAATTACTAATTTATGCTAGAATTAACCTAGAAAGTCAAGCATTGAAGTATAGAAATAAATCCCAAACAGTATGAGGTAGGGTAGCCTAGGGAGACCCTAAGGATCAACCATACGGGGTAGGGTTGCTTGGACAGATCTGGGTGAGGTAACATGGGGAAACCCTAGTTTAGTGAACTCAGTCGGTGCATGGATAGCAACCTAACACGATTTTCGACGGCTTTATTTTTGGGTTTCAAACAACTTCTAGAACAATTAAGATTCCCAAAAACAAGATCTAGATATAATAGCAAATCCAAAACTCAAATCCAAACTATAATCTAACAAAACAAGATTCATGAAGAAAATCAACATTATAGAGTAATTTGAGAATTGCATGATCAAGATAGGGTTTAGGTTCCCTAAATTAAGGTGATCTTCCTTCACGGTTTCCTCCATCAATAACTCAACAGAGATGAATTAGAAGAAATGAGGAGTTAACTAACCTTCAATTTCACAATTAGAACTTTGATCACGTTCCAGGTAATCTCTGCAACTTTCTCCTTCTTCGAAATGACTTCTCTAACGTGGACTAACGTTCTCTAATGGCTATAAATAAACTAATCCGTTTTGGGGGAAAATAGCATTAAATAGGGGTGTAACGCAAAATCCCAAAAACTCCCTTTTTCACACGTGGGCACCTGGGTAGGCGCCTGGGTGGGGTCACTTGGGGCTGGCCTACCCAAAATCAACCCACCCTTAAAAATTGTTCCAAGAGCATGTTTTCTTAGGTAGTTGCTCCATGGCACTACTATACCACTTAGCACACACATTAGGAGGGTCTTAGGGACCTTCCAAAAGCACCGACTACAAACTTCTAATCCAATTTCCAAATCTGTCAACGTTTGTGTTAGATCTTCTTCCAAAACATAGCAAAACTTCAAACTCATCATCTCCCCCCCCCCCATCCAATTCCATTGGTTTACGTTCCAATCCAACAATCTCTATTCTAAGTTGGACGTACAATACGGATTTTTAGGTTACGATCCTAGGGGTTTTCACATTCATCATTGTCAGGCGAGGGATACAACCCTATATATGCATGTTCTTATTCCTATGATGAGTTTGTATGCCTTGATATGAAAATGTGATTATAACACTTGTTGTGCGACTTTGCATGATCTAACTTGTTCTATTTCATTTTCATAATTCTTATTACTACTTCACTAATGATTATTGTGTATGATTTGGTGGGTATCGGGTAGTATAAGGCATCATGGATATCATTTGCCCGGGGTTGTGGGTTAGCCCATTACCCATGGTGCCCTTGCACTTTATATAGAAATTATGTACATTGCCTTGGGTGTCTAGAATGCACAACTAGGAATCCAATATAATGTTATTACCCTATCAGCAAGGGTATGAGTGACCTAACAGTGGTGCTGGGTTTTGGGCATCCGACAGGGGTAGACAATCTGTGAGGATACACAAGTAGACCACATGTCATTCATGGTTCGGTTACATATAATAGGTGGGCTTATAGGGCTCCAAATAGCCTATTTGAGCAAGTGAGGGGACATGAGGTAGTCCATCCTATTATATGGCTATAGGGTTACGACGTGCATAGTCCAAGTTGGTTGGTGCCATAGGAAAGGTGTTTTAACCTAGTATAACATGATTGAGTAGATGACTTTTCATATTGGGCTAGGAAGTTCCACAACATGCGCCAATTCTCATGCCAATGGTCATGGTGAGAAAGTATCCCCATAAATAATTGTTGATTGGACTATTTCCCATACCTCAGTGAGGACGCCCAATCAGATTGGAGCCATTAGGGTATGTCTGAGACTTCCGAGAAGAGGTTGGTGTTGCATCTTAATACATATCTACCACCTTGATAGAGACTTGCATGGTTAGTTCTTAGGAGCATCCTCACATTGCATTGCACTAGATTGCATTGCATTACATATTATTTTCCTTATATGAGCCAAACATGTGTATATATTGTTGTTCATCTCGCTAAGTTCATTAGAACTCATCCCTTGTGGAAACTTTCTTTCTAGGTTCTATTACAAATTATGAGGACCCCACAATTTTGGAGTACTGGGTCAAACCTTCTTGAGCTTCCGGCTGATGAAGACATGGAGACTCACAATGATGCATGTCCATGCATGGAGGGTTCATATGGTACTCAGCCCTTTTGAGTGCTTCCTAGTTATTTTAGAGATTACACATGTCCATACATGAAACCTTTAATTGGGTTGTTTATTGTCTTATTAGGGAAACTAAGGAATTGTATTAGACTATTCTTGACATACTTGCTTCCATCAACTTCTAGTAACTCTTTTGATACATTGAACTCCTTTGACTTTCGCTAACTTTTCTAGATTAATGTAATTAACTACTTTACCTTTACTTCCCTGTTGGAATTTATTAATTTGATTAATAAATTAAATGCCCAAGGGCAATATTGGAAACTCACTATTAGGGCGGTTACAAAATAGGTTATATATTTTGGTAACCACCGCATTAGTGAGTAAGTAATGGAGTGATTCATTCGCACGAGCGAATCTCTGAGAAACGGCGGCTCCATCTCTCTCTCCCTGTCTCTTAGAATCGCAGGCTTAGATTTTCTTCTTTGCTAGTATTCGATCTTCATTTTTCCATTAATCCACGGCATTTGGGTTGTGGATATTATTCCCTTTCCCTGTGATTGAGGAATCTCGCCGGTAAACCTTTGGTGGTGGAACGAGAACGTGGATCTAGACTTCCGCTGCGAATACTTCAAGTAAGGGAAAGCGAATTCAGGTAAGGAATTTTTCCCCATCAATTAATTGAATTGAATTACTTTTGATGTATTACCTACATTGGTATCAGAGCCATTGGTTCCCACGTTTATTGTCCCTCCCCATTGTTTAATTTTATTGTATGGATCCAATGGGAGGATCAAGGGTTTAATACGAAACCCATGGGAGAATTGATAGGGTTTTTGGAAACCTTTAATTTTGATTCGGATCCGAGTGGGAGATCCTTGTGAATTTCCCTAATGAAGATTTGCATGAATTGATAATCCATGATGAAAATTTTTGTTTAAAATTTATTGTTGGATTTTTTTCATGTGCTTTTTGGATGATTTTTGAGTAAAAAAACGTGTTTTACCGTTTTTTTCCGTTCAAGAAAAATTGAAAAATCGCCGTTTTTTGGTCACTGTGGACCAGACGGACGTCCGTCTATTATCAGAGTGGTCACAGTGACCCAGACGGAATTTCCGTCTGGGAGACGGTCATCCGTCTGGGCCAGACGGTCGACCGTCTGAACCAGACGGTCATCCGTCTGGTCACAGAATGCCAGACGGAATTTTCGTCTGGGCAGACGGTCATCCGTCTGGTCACAGAATGCCAGACGGAATTTCCGTCTGGGCAGACGGTCATCCGTTGGGCCTAAAAGGCAGACGGAATTCCGTCTGGGCAGACGGCAGTCCGTCTGGGCAGACGGCAGTCCGTCTGGGAGATGGATTTTTTTGGATATTGGTCTGTCCAGTTCAGAATGTGTTTCTAACTTACTGGACACCAATGGCCCGACAGTCTGTGTGATGTTTGGGCATTGAGGGCCTATTGGGGCCTAGTGGGAGCTAATGAGGTAGAAGTGTTCTGTGTGAACCACCTCATAGCTTTAACATGATTGCATGTTTTATTTTAATAAAACTATTTTTTTATTTATGGGTCTATCAATCATGTTTCTTGCACAGAATGAAGTTAGTGTATAAGTCTATGTGGGTTTGCATGAGAATTTGATTGAATGTTTTTTTAGCATTTCTTTTGGTTTAAGTGCTTATCCCATAGGTTGACTATGCTAGTGTGATTTTTGTTGCATGAGTTGTGTTTTATGCTAGATTTATTGAAGTCATTCTTGTATGTAATATCTCTAGAAAAATGGCTGCTACCAAGAGCATTGTTGCTGACCTCACTAAAGGAGATAACCTGAATGAGAGGAATTATGACCTCTGGCACCGAAAGGTGCAATATCTCTGGAAGAGCAGGATATGCTAGAGACCATAAACCGGACCATGAACCCACACGAGGAAGGTACCACTGCACAGCATCGCAGGGACCTTGATATATACAATGCTTGGAAGAGGAAAGACCGGGTAGCCAGGATTACAATCCTGAGCTCCATGAGGGATGACCTGATGCTTCGTTATGAGAAGCATAGGACTGCAAAGTCTTTGTGGGAGGCTGTGAAGTTCCAGTATGGAGGGACTTCCACCACAAGAGGCCGCCAGCTCGGACTCACTTTTGACGGTTATAAGATGCGCCAGGGTCACACCATGAGGCAGCATATAACCATCATGTCTAACATGATTAGTGAGTTGAGCGCATGTGGGCGCCAGAAGACCGATGAGGAGCAAGTCTCCCGCAGTCATCGGGTCATTGCCAAAGACTTGGGAGCATATGAAGATCTTCTTGACTCATGCTGATGAGGTCAAGACTTTCGATCAAGCTGCCAAGCACCTTGAGCTTGATGAGGATCGGATGTTGGCCGATACCCCTCAAATCGATGTATTTGCTGCTGAAGCAAGCACTAGTAAGGGTGCGAGGCTTCAAGCGCAAGAGAGAGAAAGCTCAACCTCGGCGGTCCAAGCAAAGTAACCGGGGTGGGAACAAAAACAAGAGTGGGCCCAAGCGTTCAAGGGGGACTAGTGCTTTGGCAAGAAGAAATCAGCTTTGATTTGCTTCAAGTGCCGAAAGCCTGGTCATTTTGCTCGTGATTGCACCTGAGCAAGAGGTATGTCTTGTGTGTTATACCTCATCTTGTTATGTAACAAGTTCTACTATGCTTGCTGAACTAAATCCTTTGTGGATTGTTGATTCGGTGCGACAGAACACATAACAAGGGAACGCTCGAGCTTCGTGGAATACCGTCGTATTCCAAGAGGAAGCAAAAGGATAACGATGGGGAACAGCTCAAGCGTGGAGGTTCATGGCATAGGC
Source organism: Hakea prostrata (assembly GCF_041222555.1). Taxonomy (NCBI): domain Eukaryota; kingdom Viridiplantae; phylum Streptophyta; class Magnoliopsida; order Proteales; family Proteaceae; genus Hakea; species Hakea prostrata. The sequence goes on from NC_142605.1 coordinate 6,553,942, forward strand.
ACATGCAAATTAGTTTTGCGAGGTGGCCGGACATTGGTTACTCCATGATGTCTTGTATGCTCCAGGACATTCGGCGAAATCTTGTTTCTGTTATTTATCTTTTAAGACATGGTTTTAGAATTGTATTTGAAAACAATTCTTTGGTTTTGTATCTCGGGTGATACGGTTTATGGTTATGGTTTTCTTGATAATGGTTTCATTGTATTGGATACAATTGATTATTCATTTAATTCTAGTAATGTTTTTGTTTGCCAAAATACCTGTGTATTGATTCTAATTTGTGGCATGCTAGACTAGGACATATTGGCTTAGATAGGATGAACAGGTTGGCAAGAGAAGGTCTCTTAGGCCAAGGTTCACTATCTCGATTTGCCAACTTTGTGAGTCATGTCTAGCAGGAAAAGCAACTAGAAAACCATTTAAAAAGGCTTTGAGAGCCTCTCTTCCTTTAGAACTTATCCATTCAGATGTGTGTGGACCCATGAATGTGCATACTAGAAAAGGACAGTCTTATTTCATCACATTCATAGATGACTATACAAGGTATGGTCACATTTATCTAATTTCTCATAAGTCGGAAGCTCACGGAATGTTTTAAGAAATTCATGAGCTTGGTTGAGAATCGATTAGATAAAAGGATTAAAACTCTTAGAACGGATAGAGGTAGAGAGTATCTCTCCGATATGTTCAAAGGGTTATGTGATGAAAAGGGGATATCTAGACAACTTACTATTCCAGGGACTCCACAACAGAAATGGGGTTGCTTGAGAGGAGGAATAGAACCTTGCTAGACATGGTGAGATCCATGATGGCGCAGGCAAATCTACCCATCTCTTATTGGGGAGATGCTTTGCTGATGCGGCCTATATCCTCAACGAGTTCCAACCAAATCGGTTCCTTCCACACCATATGAGTTGTGGACCGGAAGGAAGCCAGATTTGAGTTACTTGCGCGCATGGGGATGTGCAGCATATGTTCACTCTACTTCTCACCAATATGGAAAGCTTGGACCCAGAGGAAGAAAGTGTATCTTTGTGAGATATTCTGAACCCTCAAAGGGCCATGTCTTCATTGGACTAGATGAGAATGAGAGGAGAACGGAACTTGAGTCTAGGGATGCAACATTCTTGGAGAATGATTTTCCATCTCTTTCAGGAGTTAACAAAGAATCATCGGAATTCTTTGAGATACAAGATAGTGGTCTTGTCACTCCGAGGATTCAGATTACGGATAATGAACCCGGGGTTCATCCGGAAGATCCTAGTGGGAGTGGGAGTGCAGATGTGATAGCTACCTTAGACGGTGAGCAATCTGACATGCACTTGCGCCGTAGTAGGCGCGGGCTAGTTCCTCGTCGACGTTTCGACATAGAGGATGAAGCCTACATGGTAACTCCTAAAGAGATCGACTGTGAGATGATTTCAGTCGATGAGCATGAACCAAAGAGCGTGAAGGAAGCTCTTGCGGGGTCAAGCTCAAAGGAATGGTTAAAAGCAATAAAGGAAGAGTTGGAGTCGATGAAAGTTAATCATGTCTGGGACTTGGTTGACTTGCCGCCAGGCCGAAAGGCGATTGGGAACAAGTGGGTTCTCAAGATCAAAAGAAAGGCGGATGGATCTATTGAGAGATTCAAGGCTCGTTTAGTGGCTAAGGGCTACACCCAACGAGAGGGCGTTGATTATGAGGAAACTTTTTCCCCTGTGGTTAGGTTTGCCTCAATTCGCCTCATACTAGCCATTGTTGCTCAGTTGGACTTGGAGCTTTATCAGATGGATGTAAAAACTGCTTTTCTCAATGGAGAACTTGAGGAAGAGATCTATATGGATCAACCTCAAGGCTTTGAAGCACATGGACTTGAGCGCAAAGTGTGCAAGCTTAAGAAGTCCATATATGGCTTAAAGCAAGCATCTAGACAGTGGAATGTGCACTTCCACCAAGCTATGATGGAAAATGGTTTTTCCATGCTTGAGGAAGACCACTGTGTTTACACCAAGAGATCTCGATAATAATTATGTCATTCCGACACTTTGTACGTAGATGACATACTTATGGCTAGCAATAGCAAGGAGCTATTGGAAACCATTAAGAAATGGTTGTCCTCCGTATTTGATATGAAGGACATGGGTGAAGCAAGCTATGTGCTTGGTGTCAAGATTGTCGAGAAATAGGCAAAAGAGATTACTTGGGTTTATCTCAAGAGACCTATATTGACAATGTCTTGACGAGATACCAGATGCACAACCGCAAACCAATTGATACTCCAGTGGAGAAGGGTTTGCATTTGAGCCTTGATATGGGTCCTAAGACTCCAGGAGGAGAAAACCAAGATGGAAAGAGTTCCATATTCCGGTGCGGTGGGTAGCCTTATGTACGCTATGATGTGTACTAGGCCGGATATTTGTTATGCGGTGGGTTTGGTTAGTCGGTACCAATCAAACCCGGGCATAGAGCACTGAAAGCGATCAAGAGGATATTGAGATATCTCAGAGGAACGAGTAACTACATGTTGTGTTACCAAGGATCGGATTTGCGGTTAGTTGGCTATAGTGATGCCGACTGGGCTGGAGACATCGATGAGCGCAAATCAACCTCTGGATATGCTTTCTTGCTGAATGGCGGGGCCATTTCGTGGTGTAGCAAGAAGCAGGCTTGTATATCCCTCTCGACCATGGAAGCAGAGTATGTGGCATGCTCAGCTGCGGTTCAAGAGGCTGTTTGGTTGAGAAGATTCCTTCGACATATCTGGGATTGTGATGACATCCAAAGAGGCTGCCCTTGTCTACTGTGATAGTACGGCAGCTCTTAGCTATGTCAAGGACCCCAAGTATCATGGGAAGACCAAACATATACAGTTGAGATATCACTTTGTTAGAGACATTACATCAAGAAAGAAAGTTGTACTTAAGCACATATCTACTAGTTTGATGGTAGCTGACCCTCTTACCAAACCTATAGCCAAGGATGTTTTTATTTCTCATGTAAAATCCTTGGGCTTGCGTAGATTGTGACTTATTTTTGTACTGAGACTTTCTTATTAATGAATAATATGAGTTCATTCCAGCATTTTTATTATTCACTTTCTGTGTGATTGTGTTTCTTCTAGCATAAAACAACATATGTCAATAGGCAAGAGAATGGCTCACTCACACGAGCATTCGCCTCTGGCGCCTCGGAGGCGAGCAGAGATGAGACGGATTGTGAATGACTTTGTGTAGGTCAATTCATAATCATGATGTCGCCTTGATTTGGAATCAAGATGAGTTTCTCTATTGTGAAGAGAATCGACATGAATGTTCCCACTATTCATGTTGCCTATAGGAGCCGTGCGAGTAGTACTTTATGTGGCGCTAGGGTGGCGACAATAAAGTAACTCGGGTTAGGCGCAAGGGGTTGCGACTGGACTAAGACATGTATGGTGTTGAGATGGACATACGTTCTATTGTATATAGAATGCTCCACCATAGCACATATATCATACTATGTGTGCTTAGCGATCATTGGAAATGAGAGGATGGATCCCTGCTCCTCTCATTGTGTGAGTCCTGGACCTTATGGTCCATTAGTGTTCTTAGTGACTTTCGACGACATCATGAAACGAAGGGTTGATGTGGCTACTTTGGGGTGTTACCTATGGTCATGATAGATTCGACCTAAAGGGGCACTACCGGGAAAGGAGTCAATTCTAAGTGTAGTGATGGTCTGGGTTAAAGGAAAGGTTTGATTCAACTGCACCCTAAAAAGTGTTTGCTTGCGCCAACCGTATGTGTTACGGTAGTGAACATTTTAAGGACAAGAAGGTGATCTCTCGAGAGGGATCGAGATACCTTTAGTCCGGTGAGTTTGAATAAACCTAGGACACCTGTGTTATACTAATGCTTATTTGATTTGTTTCTATGAGTGATGTGCCATTCGGCCTTCGGGAAGGTTTCTAGTTTGGGGCTCACGCGTGTGGTATATCACCGGTCGCACAACCCATTTTGCCAGTATGACTTGTGGATATTAGTGTCTGGGACACAGGTGGTCTATGTATCTGGGATACATGGTGAAGAGATCAATATATATGTATATCTGGGATATGCATGTGTGTTTGGGACACAAGAGGTCTATGTATCTGGGATACATAGCAGAGAGATTGAACGTGTATATCTGGGATATACAAGTGTGTCTGGGACACATTGAAAGATTAACACTTGCCCTTGTGCAAGTGGGAGCTGTTGGAATTTATTAATTTGATTAATAAATTAAATGCCCAAGGGCAATATTGGAAACTCACTATTAGGGCGGTTACAAAATAGGTTATATATTTTGGTAACCACCGCATTAGTGAGTAAGTAATGGAGTGATTCATTCGCACGAGCGAATCTCTGAGAAACGGCGGCTCCATCTCTCTCTCCCTGTCTCTTAGAATCGCAGGCTTAGATTTTCTTCTTTGCTAGTATTCGATCTTCATTTTTCCATTAATCCACGGCATTTGGGTTGTGGATATTATTCCCTTTCCCTGTGATTGAGGAATCTCGCCGGTAAACCTTTGGTGGTGGAACGAGAACGTGGATCTAGACTTCCGCTGCGAATACTTCAAGTAAGGGAAAGCGAATTCAGGTAAGGAATTTTTTCCCCATCAATTAATTGAATTGAATTACTTTTGATGTATTACCGACACTTCTCTATTATTGGATTATGTTATTGTGTATGGTTGTGGATTGAATGTAGACCTGATCTTTGTGACTATAGATCACATCCACAGGTATTTGAGTGAGTCTAATAATCGGCTAGGTGGGGTATAACATATGCGGTTATGTTTTATGTCATGATTTTAATTCCTATATCATGCCTATGTTATTTTGTTTTGATGTACTATGATGTTAGGACATGCTTGCATGGGTTGTGTGGAAATTATTTCATACATTCTCTGTCTTATTTATCTATTATGAATACATAACTTGATACATATATTGGGATGGGAAATTTATAGATATGTAGTCCATTAGGGGTTGTGGTTTAGGCCATTGTCGATGGTGCTACTTGCATGAATTAGTTTGTATGTGCATTCTTGGATGTTTAGATGCATGGCTAGGAACCCTTTTCATGTTACCACCCTATTAGCATTGTGAATTGAGGTCGAAAGACCTGTGACAATGATACCTAAGTTTGTAGGCATCCAATAGTGACATGTGGCCATGAGGGGAGACATTCACACTATGTTATCATTCATGGTAGATTGCATATGATAGGTGCAGGGTTTATGGGGGGGGGGAGCCCAAAAGTGTGTAGCCATGAGGGGACATAAGAGCATTCACCCAATTATATGTGTGAAACCCGCCCCTAACCTTAACCCGGATACTCTTTTGTCTGTAGGTCCGAAGACCCGAAGTAGAAGTGAAAGTCAACTATGGGCCATATTGGTAGAAGACATAGTGTTCGACTCCAAACCTATGGAGATTGACGATGATGCCCCATATTTGAAGACAGTGTTGGATTTAGAAAAGAGACTATGCCTTGATAAAGAGAAGATTGGTTGATGACCATAGAGCTTGGTTGGATATGATTTGAAGCCATTTTTCCATGCTAGGTAAGTCATAGTTTATGTGTTTAAAGTTTCGTTTGATTCCGAGTAGTGAAAGGCCCTCAAAGCCCTGACTTAGGCTTTCTTGGTCGGCTGGGTCGACTGCTTGGGTCGACTGGGCAAGTCTACCCAGCCAATCGACCCAAGGATGCTGAACTCGAGCATAATCTGTTGTTTAGGTTATATTGCTATATATACCTCATTACTTCGTGATTTTAGTATCCCTAGCCTCCAAAACACTTAGAGAACAAAGGGAACTCATCTCCAAGCCTCCAAAAGTGTTGAAGAAGACCAAACCTTGCAAACTTGCAAGTTCTCTCTCTTGTTCTTCAATCAAAGGTTAGTAATCTTACTTCTATGTTATTGATTTATTCTTTCCATGGTCTTTCTCTTCTCTAATCTGAGATTATGAAGAAGATGTTGCATCTCTGCAATTGTATCTTCTACAATCTCCATTCATTCTCATACCATGATCATCATAATCAATTCTTACCATGATTCTTATGTTTTCTACATGCATCATGATCATATTCTTATTTTGATTTCTTCTAGCATTATAGATGTCTCTCCATGATTATTCATACCTCTGATTTACTGTGTTCCTGTACTAGAATGAGATCTCATCATCTCTAGTTCATCTATTTCATTCATAGCATGTTTTCAATGAAAACCATGATTTTTACCAAAATAGAAAGTATGATTTCAAATTAGTAAGTAATGGTTTTAATCGTTGTTTGATGTCTAAAATATGATTCTTAGTCTTAGACTACTGTGTTAGACATTCTCTCCAAGTCTCGTAGCATTCTGGATTGTATAGCATAGGTTTCGGATCAAAATATTATTTTTGGATTCGGATTACTCTCTGGGCAGATTGCCTGAGTCGACTGAACCAGTCTACCCAGCCAATCAACCCACAGTGACAGAATTGGATTTCTTCGTCCGTTTCGATTCGATTGATGCTCATTCTTTTAGGACTACTTCCTAATGACTGTATGATGTTATTCTAGGGTTTGTTTGCTAACTTTGGATTCATCCTCATGTCCGTCTGGAATATATTCGAATCTATTTAAGGTAAGGATAGTTGTTACCATATTAACATAGATTGCATAGATTTAGTTTCTAATTTGGGAACTACTTAGATTTGTTACTGTTATGATAGTTTCTATTATTATATGAATGCTGTAAGTATAGTAGGATCTTATTTCCTTATTTACTTTATGTACTTGATCATCTATGAATACTTACTCATGTATATTGTATGTTCATTTGATCTTGTCTTATTATACTCTTTCATTTGATGAGATATCTGTCATGGATGATATGACTGAATTATGATTGTGATTGTTTAGGTATGATTTGGGATTGGGGAATGTCCTTTTGACATTTCTGTCCTTTGACATCAGTGGGAATAGTATGGGATATTTCCAATGTTGCCCTTTGACACTTTCCCGGATTATTGTTTGTCATACCTAGGACTTGTCTAGCAATGTTTGGCTAGGATATTCCCTGTTATATCAGACCCGATTCTGAAGGGTATTGAGACCGAACGACCCGTGGTAGCAATGGGGATTTATGGGCGTTCAAGACCGGTAACCAACCCGTGAGAAGACATGCGCCAATACTTAGACCAATGGTGATGTGAGAGAGAGGTGACCTAAACCCCCAACCAAGGAATGTCCAAGAGGGATGCAAGACCCAACTACCACCAGCAGACCCAAGATGCCAAGATGGCTAAGGGGGAGTTATTGACCTTTCCTAAAGAAGTATGGTGCTATGACTTAAAGCATGTCTGCCTAAAGAAACCAACATACATAGAGTTAGACTCATTCATGCATTGTCTGTTTCATATCATATCACATTATGCTATGTTTATGCTATCATGTTATTTATGCTATTATGGAATAACTTGCCTTGCTGAGTTTCTTTTGAAACTCACTCCTTTTGTACAATATCTTTTGTTAGATTACTCTACAGGCATTGATGACTATGAAGGCCAATATGAGGAAGCGCAAGCTGAAGAAGCGTAGTACACGCAAGGTGTTGGCAACTATGAAGATTACGTTGATGATCCCTCGGGTGGTCATACTCCGTACCATGATTAGCCCTACCTTAGAGTGGGAGCGTCTGAGCATGATTGATGAAGTCTATGTTTATGAAGACGCTCTTTATAAAGTAGAATATACTTTAGCTTAGTTTGATTATATATTTCTTTCTTGTCTTTAGAACCAGTTGTAATCTTCTTTTGACTTTCAATCTACACTCTGCTGTACTCGTGGAGTGAGATTCCGCCTCACTCTACATTTTGATATATATATATATATATATATATATATATATATATATATATATATATATATATTGGTATCATTTCCGCACTCTAATGATTATTTCGTTACTTTGCTTTGATTCATTTAAATAATATTGTTAACCTTGATTTAGTCTTGTTCTTGATTATATTATTGTGAATGTGGGAGGCTGATTTCCTTGACACTGGATCTTGTGGACTGTGGATCACACACTCGGGTATGCTAGATAGGGTACCGGTTGGGTGGATGTGACATAGTGGTATCAGAGCCCACAGTTCAAACAAAATCCTAACCACAAAAACAATGATAGAACATCCCTGAGTCATTAATCTAGAAGTGACTCAAGTATTCTTAGAATTGAATAATAGAACACTTGAATTAGAAACTTAGAAGTAAAGTATAATGTATTTTGAATAATACACAATAAATATGATTTAACAAACATTACATAATGCAACAAAAGAAAATGCATAATGCACAATAAGACGGAAACAAAAGTGAACTTCATTAATTTTAGGAAAGTTCTACAACAAGTTACATTTGAGAAACATAAAAGGAAATCCCAGTCAATCTATCTAGACTACTGTCTCTGCTCTCTCAGTACTCTAACATCCTCTACAACCTGAGTCAACTGTGACTCCATCCTCTCCTGCCTCGCTTCTATCCTCCCTAGGATGGAAGTCATAGAGCGCATCTGTGCACACAGCTCCGCAATCTCTGGAACTGTCACATCCGCCCAAAATCCACCCGGGGGGTATCCTATCTGGATTACTCGGGAGTGATCCACAGCCCAACAGATCCAATTTAGGAACGATCATATCCACTTAGCACAATAATATAATCAAAAGGAAGAACAAATTATGGTATTCAAGTAATCTAATAATAAAAGTTAAGAAATGATCACAGAAGGATCACAAAGAACATCAAAGTGCGGAATAACAAGTACCAAATAAAAAGACAACTATAGAGTAAAGCGGAAATATACTCTACAAACGTGTGCGGATGGTAGATCGAAATAAGGTAAAGGTTACAACCAGATCCCCAAAGAAGGGAAATGAAAAGGTAAGCAACTAAGTTACAGTTTCTTCTAACTTATACAATGTCTCCTCAATAACATAATCTTAAGAAACTAAGCCAGGCCGGGTCTACTCCTGACAAATATGAGTCTTGAACTGATAGCCTTCACTGATGTAGTCACCGTAGCCAAAGTGGTATGAGTCACCAACTTAGTCCTCAAAGTGTTGACCGTCACAGTCAACAGTAGTAGTACCTGCAGAAAAGTCTAACAAAATATGTTGCAAAAAGGAGTGAGTTCAAAAGAACTCAGCAAGGAAAGTTATTCCATAATAACATAACATAAATCATATGATGCACAGCATAGCATGATGCAATATGATATGAGACATATGATGCAAACATGAATCTAACTCTAAGTATGCTGGTCATCTAGGGTAGACATGCTTTAAGTCATAGCACCATACTTCTTTAGGTCGTCTGTCACTCCCCCTCAATCATACAAGATATCTTGGGTCTACCAGGGTAATTAGGTAAAGTACTCTCAAACCATGGTAGGGGATTTTGTCACCGCTCTCTCACATCACCATTTGGTATAAGTATTGGCGCATGTCATAGTAAAGCCTAGCCTAATGCAAGTCTTCTACTCAGTCATATCAACTCAGATCCAGATACGTCCATTCCTCGCCCCGGGCGATCCTTTCCGGTATCCTTCACACTAGAGTCAGCGTAATCTCAGATTACGGACTCATCAACCCTATTGGTCATCCACAAATAGTAAACGGGAAGCTCTCACATCCTCTCACGGGTTGGCTACCGGTCTTGAGCGCCCGTGAGCCCAAGTCTAGCTATTTGCAACCCTACCAATAAATGGCCCCTTTCGGGTATCTGTAGTATGGTTTATGTCCTCTCCCGGAGTGGCTACCGGTCTTAAGCGCCCATCAACCATACCCTACCACGGGTCATTCGGTCTCAATGCCCTTCCGATTCGGGTCTAATATGACAGGGACATCCTAGCCAAACACCACTAGACAAGTCCTATGTATGTCATCCAATGATCCAGGAAAGCGTTGATGGGCATCTTTGGAGAACATCCCATACTATTCCCTCCGATGTCCGAGGACAGAAGTACCAGTAGGGCACTCCCCAATCCCAAATCATACCTAAGCAATCACATCTTATTTCCATCCATTACATATCAACAATACATTATCATATTGAAAACATGTCATAACATCTCATACTACAATGTATAAATAAATGACAAGAATAAGTAAACATGATAAACCAAGTAATTAAGCATGGTGCTACTGTCATAAGATAACTACAGTAGTCATATGATGTCTAAAATCAACTAATAAGTTAAGTCTACTAAGTTACCAACAATAGTGTAAAAGTCATACAGTCTATGTTATATGGAAATAACCGTCCTTACCTCCAATTGTGAAGAAGATGATCCGAAGTCACAAGAGAATGGTCCAATTATAGTCTTAAAGCCCTAAACAAACATACATGAAGGATTAGAGAAGAAATCAAAACAATCGGAGATCGAATGGATCAAAACTATGCAAAAGTTGCTGACAGCAACCTTGTTGGTCAATACATTGGGTTGATGGTATCGACCCAAAGTGCCTCGGACAGCAAGTTGGATTTTTGGGTTTTGGCTCAAAATCGGTCTTCCGGGTCTCGGATCGATACGAAACTTGGGGAATAGTTCAAACACAATATAGAGACATTAATTATCAAGTAATTAACATGATCCAATGGTCAATTTAGAAAACCCCAAATTGACATATCAAGTTCAAGAGTTGGAATTCATGGTCTTCAATGGAATCAATTGCAAATGCAAGAGGGCTTAGGAATTTAATCAATAGAATGATGAGCAGCAGAATATAGACAATTACTAACATATAATCAGACCTCATTGCTAAAGAAAATCAGATTAAGAAAATGAACTCATGTTGCCATGAAGAGGAATCAAAGTAAGAGAGCAAGAACATCAAGTTTCATAATGAAATCAATGCAATTGCAAGGGAGATAAGGGATTCAATCAAGAGAATGATAAGCAATAGATTAGGAATGATTATTAACATATAATCAGACTTAGCATACTATAGGAATTAGTTTAGGAGATGAAATCATGTTGCTATGGAGGAATTTCATAAGAAATACAAGGTTAAGAACCAATATGAGATACATAGCATTGATAGAATGAATGAGGGTTTATAGGAATCACAAGAGACATTAGAAGAGGTGGTTGCAAGGTTGCAACACCTCCTTCATAGCCCCAACAGGAAGAATAAGGTGAGGTAGAAGTAGATTAGAGAGAGAGTGAGAGATTACATACCTTGTAGAAGAGATTAGAGAAGAGAGACAAAGGATTCTTGAAGAAGATCAACACCCAAGCCAAGGAGGAGGCTTAGAGGAGCTTTCCCACGTTCTCAGATGTTGAAATGAGTGAAATAATGTTTTAGGTTCGAGGTTTCACTTAAAAGGAGGAAGGAATATCCAAAAAGCACCTTTTTATTCGAATCTGGGCTTGTTGGGTCGATGCTCTTGGTTGATGGTATTGACCAACAGTATCGACCCAAGGTAGTTTCAACAGAATTTTCAGAAATAGTTCAGCAACTTCGGATGTGGATTCGAAGGGCTATACAAGTTCAAATTGAGTGCGATTTTCTCCTACAAGTCAATAAAGAAGTCTAGTTTCGGGAAATACATTCAGATTGGGCACAGGAGTTCATTAGGTTCACCAACTAAGCTCACCTTATTCACTGCATAGATTCTCACAGCACACTGACAATGCTTCCAAGTATGGAGCACCATCATCAAAATCCATGGGTTTCGGGTCAAACACCATGTCTTCCATAAAGAGGGCCCACAAGGACTTCTCCCACCACTTCGGGTCATTGGATCTACAGACAATACAAATTCCGGGCCGGGTCAGGGTAAGGATAAGACCGGATTTCACAAGATCTACCCTAAGGAAAAGGTCGGACATGGCCTCCTAAGGCTTTCAAGGATAAAAACATTGAAATCAAGGTCCGACTTCAAGGTCAACATTAAACAAGTCTTTCTTTATCCAAAAATGAATAGGGTGCCCTGCCTAGGTTTGGGCCGGATTTCACAGGAACTGTGAGTGAAGGACCTCCGATCTCAAAATGTGATGATGTGGGGATCTCATGATGGCCCTGATCTACCTCACGCATCTCAATGTCATCTCTGGCCTGGTCATCTATATCTGGACTAGCACCGTAGTCACCACCATCTGACTCATCATCCTCCTCATTTGAATCATCACCATCCTCATCATCCAACCTCGCAGTCTGAGTAATGTGCATCTGATGAATAGTCCTCGTCCCGATGTCATAGCCCAGCAATCGTGTCTGCATCAATGTATCCACCAGCCTCACTCCTAAATGCCGGAAGATAAGTGTGAGTAGACGTCCGAAGCAAAGGTTCCTTACGCCTGGATACGTCACAACCTCTAGCATGATGTTCTGGATGATGAAGGAAAGTTCAATCTCGAAACCTCGGTATATACGGTAAATCAGTAGAGCATCCATCACTGATACTCTCTCGTGATGCCCTGCCTTTAGGATGATGTTTCGGCCCACAATGCCACCGATGATTCTAGCGGAATCTGTCATTTGTGCACTAGTCCGTGGAACATAGCACTCATCATCACTCCAAAGCGTGATGCAAATCTCATGCAGCTCATGTGGTAGTAGAAAAGCATCTATCTCTGCCCCAGTAGGTATCCATACACACTCATGAGGGTAGTGTGGTACCCGGAAGATCTCTGCCAGTGTACTAATAGAAAATCGAATCCGCGTCTCTCGAACTCGACTCTCTAAGATCAACTCCAATGGACCTCGCCTCTGATCCTCCTCGACTGATGTAAGGTTGCTGAAGAACAACCTCACTAAGTCCGAATAGACTGGAAGTCCTCGGTGAAAAGATGCGTCCACTCCATCGTATCGAATCTCTAATGGATCCGGAAAGTGCTAAGCTGTCGTAACCTAAGTACTCGGCCATACTCAATGCTGCACCGCTCGAAGAAGACCTCATACAAGTACTCTGCTTGGGGTGTACTAAATAGGTCTCCTCGAATGACTACATCTCGTGGCTCCAAGAGTGGAACCTGACCTCTACCTTTGCCTCTCCTACCACCCATATGTCAGCCACGAGGAGGCATGATGTCTATATAGCTGTAAAGAAGACAAAAAGTACTTGACGTTAGTAGAATTACAAAAAAAATAATAATAAAATAAAATAAAATAAAATAAAAAATATCAGCATGAAGGGTATTTTCGTAATTTTTTGAAAATTTTCAATTTTGGCGAAATTTCAATTTGAGCATACTAGCATGTGCACAGCACTTAAATTAGTGTGTTAGCATGTTTTATTTGAGAAAAACTTTTCAAATTGGTGGTTTAAAAGTCAAATTTCAGCAATGATAGAAAGGGGGGAAATTCTCAATTTATGTCAAAATGCGAATTTTGAAGTTTGGTTTTGGCTCAATCAAATTACATACACATATTTATCATATCATTGCAAGTGTATAGGAATTGATTTGAAGTCGAAACTCCTTGCGGTTTGAAAATGAGAGAAGATTTTCAAAAGAGGGTTTTCGGTTGAGAAATCGTTAACAAGAGACTATGAAATTGATAGCAAGCGTTGTAAAGACATGGCATTGTGTTAAAATCACCTAGATCACGTTCTTATATGTTCCTAGACATGATTCCTAACAATTATAACAAGTAAATCATGACATTTGGAAGAATACATATCAGATTTGAAGTTGTTAAGCAAGGAAGAAGGAGATTTACCTTAGTTGATGTTGCAAGAACGTTGGAGACTTGTTGTTGATGCTAAATGGCCTTGAATGACTCTTGAAGACCTTAGAGAACCTTGCCTTAGAGCCCTCCCTCGAAGTCTTGTGTTTTGGAATGAGCTTGAAATGAAAATGTGATTTTTAAGGTGTTTTTCGTGCACTGTATACGTGGGTCGACTGCTTGGGTCGACTGGATCACTCGACCCAGCCACTCGACCCAAAGAGTAAATTTTTTGGACTTTGGATAAATTTGGGGATTTTGATATGTGGTTCATGAATGACTAATTAATGATTATATTGATGATTTTAAGCCTTATTTGGATATGCTAAGGCTAAGGATAAGTGATTATTGATGGTATATTGGAATTTCGATGTTGATTTGTTTCATTTTTTAAGAATGGTTGTACTAAGGAATCATAATATCGATTCTAATGGTATTGAAGATGAGGAAGTACTTCATGGAGATACTCCTAATGGTAGAACTGGTCAGCAAACTCATGTGAATGGTGATAATACGATCGGTATACCTATTGCTCCGGAAGTGAATAGTTTTCGTGATATTGCCAATATCATGGGCAACGTCATGCAGCAGCAGTCGAATCAATTCAACCAGATGATGACGGGTTTCATGACACTACATAATGAGACTCGTATTGTTGTAAATGGAACTCCTCATACCGCAGCCCCTAATGCAGAAAGGATAGCTGGAACTCCTCATACTCGTCTGATGGAAAGTTTTTTGAAGATGCAAGTGCCTTCTTTCACTGGTGTTACTAAGGACACCTTGTTCCCTAACAAGTGGCTAAGGGAATTAGAGAAAGCATTCCGTCACCTACAGTGCTCGAGGCACCAGAAGATCTTGTTTGCCGAACAGAAGCTTCAGCAAGAAGCCGACGCTTGGTGGACCTCCACTTGTCCTATCTTGGAAACTTTGCATATTGGTGGATTAACTTGGGAGATTTTCAAGGAAGCATTTTGTAAGAACTATTTCCCTGAAGCAGTGACTGATGCTAAGGAAGCTGAGTTCATGGCCCTTACGCAAGGACCTTTGTCTATGTTGGAGTACCAACAGAAGTTTGAAGAACTATTTACTTTGCCCCAGATTCTGTGAGACCTGATCGTGCCAAGGCAAAGAAATTCTTTAAAGGATTGCGTCTTGCAATCAAGGCTTATCTTACTGTTATTCCGATTGAGAGCTACGCCCAGGTAGTTCAAATTTAGAAGAAGATTGAAGAAACTGAGAAGGAGAGTGCGCATGTGCAAAGAACGTGGCAGCCAAGGAACACTGGTTTGGTTGACCGTATGGAGAGAATGTTCATTAGACCTACACCGTATCCTACTCCTAATTTTCAGCCTAGAAGTTTAGGCCAAAATTCTAGTTTTGCACCAACCGGACAACAGCGCCAATTCAATGGGAACAGACCAATTGTGAATGTTCCAAATGCTAGGCTAGTGAATGTGAACCCTAGACTTATGGGTCAGAAGCCTCCAATGGTAGCACCTTCAGTTGGGCAGCCGGTTTGTTTTGTTTGTAAGCAGCCCAGTCATTTTGCGCGTACTTGTCCCAAGAAGCCTAATCAGCCCTATGTTCCTGTAGCAAAGAGTGTACCTGCCCCTGTGCCTGTATAAGTATTTAGTATCTCTGATACTGAACAAGATGCAAGCCATGAAGTTGTGACAGGTACTTTGTTAGTCGCTTCTATTCCTGCATTTGTATTGTTTGATATGGGTGCATCTCATCTACATTCATTAGAAAGACTGACTTGTTACCCAAGAATTTGTCTAGTTGTTTAATGATTAGTATTCCTACTAGATCAGTTGTGAAACTAGATAAAGTGATAGAAGATTGTCCCATTTCAATTTGCGAGAAGAAATTGAAAGCCGATTTAGTGATTCTTGACATGAAAGACTTTGATGTTATTTTTGGAATTGATTGGTTGACAGCCCATAAAGCTGTAATTGTTTGTTCTTCGAGGAAAATTCAATTTCAGATTAGTAGTAATTCCGCCTTTGAGTTTCAAGGTGATAAAGGAAGAGTTAGCAAGAAGACCTTGTCTGCTTTACTGCAAGTTTGTGCACTAGTGGAAAGTGCTACAGCTGAAAGTAAAGTCAAGGAAGTGAAGAAGAAGCTTGAAGAAGTTGAAGTTGTTTGTGATTTTAAAGATGTCTTTCCGGATGATTTATCAGGATTACCTCCGGATAGAGAGTTGGAATTTTCGATTGAATTAATTCCAGGAGCCGCTCCGATATCCAAAGCTCCATATAGAATGGTGCCTACCGAGTTGAATGAACTCTCAGATAAAGGTTATATACAGCCTAGTGTATCGCCTTGGGGAGCCCCGATTTTGTTTGTTAAGAAGAAGGTTGGTAGTATGCGTTTGTGCATTGATTACCGTGAGTTGAACAAATTGACCATCAAGAATAGGTATCCGCTGCCTCGGATTGATGATCCTTTCGATCAATTGAGAGGTGCAACAGTGTTCTCGAAGATTGATCTGAGATCCGGATATCATCAGTTAAAGGTGAAAGCTAGTGACATTTGTAAGACAGCTTTTAGGACAAGGTATGGTCATTTTGAGTTTAGAGTCATGCCCTTCGGTTTGACAAATGGTCCTGCTATGTTTATGGACTTGATGAATCGAGTATTTCATGATGTGCTAGATAAGTTCGTTATTGTCTTTATCGATGACATTTTGATTTACTCAAAGAATGAAGAAGAGCATAGGAAGCATCTTGGTATCACCTTGCAAAGACTAAGAGAGAAGAAGTTGTATGCCATGTTTAGTAAGTGTGATTTTTGGCTTCCAAGAGTGGTATTTCTTGGTCATGTAGTTTCAGCATAAGGTATTCATGTTGATCCCGACAAGGTCAAGACAGTTTCCGAGTGGGAAAGACCGAAGACGGTGTCCGAAATAAGAAGTTTCTTAGGTTTGGCTGGTTGTTACAGGAGATTTATTGAAAACTTTTCTAAGTTGGCTGCTCCTATGACTAAGCTAACTAGGAAAGAGGAGAAGTTTGTTTGGCCTGACGCATGTGAGAAGAGAATTTTCAAGAATTGAAGGATAGATTGACAAGTGCCCCAGTTTTGACAATACCCGATAATTCCGGTGGTCTGACAGTCTATACCGATGCGTCTAAGATTGGTTTAGGTAGTATTTTAATGCAACATGGGAAGGTGATAGCTTATGCTTCAAGGCAATTGAAAGAATATGAGCGGAATTATCCCACTCATGATCTAGAACTTGCAACCGTTGTTTTTTCCCCAAAGATTTGGAGACATTACTTGTATGGTGAGAAGATTGCTATCTTCACATATCATAAAAGCTTAAAGTACTTCTTTACCCAAAAGGAGTTAAATATGAGACAAAGAAGATGGTTGGAGTTAGTCTCTAATTATGACTGTGATATCCAATATCACCCTGGTAAAGCAAATGTTGTTGTTGATGCTCTTAGTAGAAAAAGTAACAAGAAGGAACTAGATTTGAATGCTTTGAGCAAGTCGTTGTTAAAGTCAATTTCAGATTTTGAATTGGAAGTTGTCTCACAAAATTCAGATGTTGTGCTTTCAGCCATGACAGCAAGATCCACCCTTAGGCATCGAATTATTGCCCTGTAAGATTCGGATCCGGAACTGAAAGAGAAAATAGAGAAGGTTCCGTTAAATTCTGATTTGAACCCTGATTTTAGTATATCTATGGATGGTGCCTTATTGTTTAGAGGAAGACTTTGTGTGCCTGTAGTTGAAGAAGTTAAAAAGGAAATTTTGAAGGAAGCACATCAGTTGATCTTTACCGTACATCCAGGAGGTACTAAAATGTACAAGGACTTGAAAGAACATTTTTGGTGGATTGGATTGAAGGCTGATGTAGAAGATTTTGTAGCTAAGTGCGAGACTTGTCAACGTGTTAAAGCTCCCCCGTCTGGATTATTGTAACCCCTACCCTTACCTGGTTGGAAATGGGAAAACATTACTATGGACTTTGTGACTAGCTTGCCTCGAACAAGTAGAGGTAATGACATTGTATGGGTAATTGTTGATAGGTTGACCAAATCAGCCCACTTTATTCCTATGAAGATCACTCATACTATGGATAAGCTAGCTAGACTTTATGTGGACAATGTTGTTCGTCTGCACGGAGTGCCTGTGAGTATTATGTCTGATCGTGACCCTAGGTTTACTTCAAGATTTTGGAATAGTTTGCAGAAAGCCTTGGGAACCCAATTGAATTTGAGTACTGCTCATCACCCACAGTCGGATGGACAGTCTGAGCGGCAATTCAGATTTTGGAAGATATGCTCAAATCGTGTGTTGTTGATATGAGTGGTAATTGGAATGAACATTTAGCTTTGGTTGAGTTTGCCTATAACAACAGTTATCAGTCGACGATAGGCATGGCTCCATTTAAAGCTTTGTATGGAAACACTTGTAGGACACCTCTGTATTGGACCGAAACTGAAGAAAGGAAAGTGTTAGGACCAGAAATGATTGAAGCTACAAGTGCGATGGTAGACATGATAAGAGAAAGGATTAAGTCTGCTCAGTCAAGACAAAAATCTTGTGCTGATAGAAGAAGGTCAGATTTGGAATTTCAAGTTGGTGAGAACGTTTTCCTAAAGGTGTCGCCTATGAAGGGTGTAATGAGGTTTAATGTTAAGGGAAAGCTTAGTCCTCATTACATTGGACCTTATGAAATTTTTGAAAGGATTGGATCTGTTGCTTACCGTTTGGCTTTGCCTCCGTCACTCACTGAAACTCATAATGTATTTCATGTTTCGATGCTTCGGAAGTATGTTGAGGACCCAGATCATATACTACAGCAAGAACCTGAAGGACTTTGTGTTGATCTATCTTATAAGGAAGAACCGACGAAAATCCTAGATAGAAAGGACAAACAGTTAAGGATTCGAACTATCCCTTTGGTGAAGATTCAGTGGAAGAACCATACCCCTGAAGAAGCATCTTGGGAGAAGGAAGAAGACATGAAGGAAAAGTTTCCTCATCTTTTTGGAAGTTCAGGTATGCTTTCAATTTCAAGGACGAAATTTCTTTTTAGGAGGGGGGAATGTGAAACCCGGCCCTAACCTTAACCCGGATACTCTTTTGTATGTAGGTCCGAAGACCCGAAGTAGAAGTGAAAGTCAACTATGGGCCATATTGGTAGAAGACATAGTGTTCGACTCCGAACCTACGGAGATTGACGATGATGCCCCATATTTGAAGACAATGTTGGATTTAGAAAAGAGACTATGCCTTGATAAAGAGAAGATTGGTTGATAACCATAGAGCTTGGTTGAATATGATTTGAAGCCATTTTTCCATGCTAGGTAAGTTATAGTTTATGTGTTTAAAGTTTCGTTTGATTCCGAGTAATGAAAGGCCCTCAAATCCCTGACTTAGGCTTTGCTGTCAGCCTGGGTCGACTGCTTGGGTCGACTGGGCCAGTCTACCCAGCCAATCGACCCAAGGATGCTGAACTCGAGCATAATCTGCTGTTTTGGTTATATTGCTATATATATACCTCATAACTTCGTGATTTTAGTATCCCTAGCCTCCATAACACTTAGAGAACGAAGGCAACTCATCTCCAAGCCTCCAAAAGTGTTGAAGAAGACCAAACCTTGCAAACTTGCAAGTTCTCTCACTTGTTCTTCAATCAAAGGTTGGTAATCTTACTTCTATGTTATTGATTTATTCTTTCCATGATCTTTCTCTTCTCTAATCTGAGATTATGAAGAAGATGTTGCATCTCTGCAATTGTATCTTTTACAATCTCCATTCATTCTCATACCATGATCATCATAATCAATTCTTACCATGATTCTTATGTTTTCTACATGCATCCATGATCATATTCTTATTTTGATTTCTTCTAGCATTATAGATGTCTCTGATAAACATGCATTTACCATTATTTATTTGATTTAATTCCCCATACTTATTTAATTAAAGAGAGCTAATTGAGTATTTTTGTGTATTTTTCAGGAATAAGGAGATTTTGGATATTAGAGATAATATGGAGTAAAGTTGGCAAATATATTAGATATTGGTGGATTTTAAATCATGACATTCAATCTTGCTGCTCAACAAATCATGAAAAGTGAGATCTTAGCCAAATTGGAAATAGGTGGAGGTTTAAGGAACAAAATTGGTAATTAATCTGAAAATCGGGTAAACAAACCTACCTTCAGTATTTTGGGTATATCTCTCTCGTATGAACTTGGATTTCGATGATTCAAGATTCTGTGGAACGATATTGAAACTATCTACAACTTTACAGTTTTGAGTTTTCCCAAATTTCGAAAGAATAAAGGTCAAATCGACGGGTAAAGAGAGGGGATTCATTGTGTGCGGGAGACATAAAAGAGAAGCCAACCACAGAAAGGAAGACGGCGAATGCGGCTCTCGTCTCTCTCATTGCTGAAGAAGAAGACCACATCTCTCTCTCTCTCCCTATGTTTCATCTTTATTTTTCTTATGAACTTTGTAATAATGAGTAGCTAGTTCCTTTGCTTTGGGATGTAGATGAACCATGCTTATTTCATTAAGTTGATTGTTCTATATCTTCTAGTTGATTGTGTTTGAGTTTGGCCAAAGATGTTCTATAATTCAGCGAACTAAGCGTGCCAAGCTTCCGCGAAGGACGATAGTCTTGCGAAGATAGGGCATATCTAGGAAGACCATCCCTAATTTACTTTGAATTGTAGAGTTATATCGGTTAAGGAAAAGCATTGGGGATTCGAAATCCCAAAGATCTTCACATATTCATAGTTTAAGTTTGATATGGAGAGATTATGATCAGACCGGGTTCATACCTGGTCCGACCCTCGACCCCGGTCGAGACGGAGAGATCCGACTCGCTCCCGAGCGAACCGGATCCGGAAGATGGCTTGCTGAAGAAGAAAGCTTATTCGGCTGCAAGCGTGCCCTAATCCTACTTATGGATTAGGGTAATCACCCTAATGATGGCAGACTCGAATTGACGGCTGCGGATAATCATTATCGAAGGGATAATCATCGCATAACCTAAAGGTTATCTCAGGAGTCCTCTACTAGCCCAAACTAGTAGAAGTCTATTGCTCAACGGATCTAACTGATAAGATCCAACGACTACCCGAAGAAGGCTCAAGTGCATCCAACGAAGGAGATTCGAAGGTACACTCTGTATAAAACTCACTACCATACAAGGTGAGGGGATCGAAAAAAGAATACTATCTGAGACTCAGGTTCAGATACATACTGATAGACCTAAACTATCAGTGATCTGCTATCTAGATCACCTTTCCCAGTTTTTCATTCGTTAGCTCTGCGCTTCTAGCAGAGCCGTTTGTGATTAAGTTCATTAACTGACTTAGCCTTCGGAGGTGGACTCCCGACCCTAGCGGTCGGGCCACATCTGACGCTTTCGTTTTGCAGGACATCACGAGGAGATCTAAGGGCTTAGCAGATTTTGGACGCATCAATTGGCGCCGTCTGTGGGAAACAACTTGAAAAGCCATGGTGACTAGATCAGCAGCCAGCAGCCGCCGCACAACGCAATTCCGGTGTTCAGATCCCTGGAGTGAATAATCCAGATATTCCCCAGGAAAACCAAAATCCTATCAAGGTAGATGGTGGCCAGGGAGGACGTAATCCTCCTCCTGAAACAATCCAAATCAATTGGATCAGGTAAAGATTCAACTCTTGGAGGTGAGCCAAGCACTCCGCATGCTCACCAGACGAGTGGTTCTACCACAAGAGCCTGATCAGCGCGATTCAGGGAGACGTGCGTTGCCACGTGACCAGAGACTGGCTGAAGACCGGAATATTGATCAGAATTTCCGTGAAGGAGACCGAGGACTTCGGAGGATCGATGATCAACCGAGGCGAGACGATCGGTTCGACAGACCGCAAGAGAGTACAACTGATTCAAACACAAGGTTTGATACATGGGTAAGAACTCACTCACCCACTGTTAGAAGAATCGTTCGTGATGATCGAGCAGTTCGCGACGAGAGGAATGCTCGGGAAGGACCGCTTGTTCGTGATGATCGAGTAGCACGGGATGATCGTGTTAATCGAGGTCGTGATCATATTACTGAAGATCACCCGACCCAGATTGGTCAGGAATTGGCCAACATCAATGAGAAATTAGGGCAGTTGGCTAAGGGAAGAATAACTGAGGATATTTACTCAGTCATTCGGAAGACTCCCTTTGCCGAGCCAATTGCGGGATATCGGTTTCCCCATAACTTCCGTTTGCCTACCTTCTCAACATTCGATGGCTCCGGAGATCCAACAGCTCACATCGGCTATTACCAACAGACCATGGCGCTTTCGTGTAATTCGATGAAATTTTATGTGGTTTTTGGTTCATCTCTAACTGGAGCAGCACAAAAGTGGTTTTTGAACCTCCCCTCTAGAAGGATCGTAAACTTTGACGAATTGGCGCGCCAATTCATAGGGCGATTCCAGAGTGGAATACAGGTCAAGAAAACGGAAGAAACCTTGTTTACTGTCAAACAAGAAAAGAACGAATCAATCAGAGAGTTTCTGAAAAGATTCAACAAAGTGACGATGGAGATAGAAAATTTGGATGAACAAGTAGCCAGAACTGCTCTATTCACGGGACTCACTAATCGGAAACTCCCGGAGTTATTACTACAGGATATGCCTGCGACTTATGCCGAGTTGGTACAGAGATGCCAGAAGCAGGCTGAAGTCATGGAGATTCTAGATGCGCGCCAAGGGGATAATAAAGTCTCCAATAAGGAACAAAAGGCTCCTAAGCAGAAGTAGAAGCCAAAGAAAAATGTTCATGATCGGGTTGGAAAATCTCAGCCTTGGCGCCAAAGGTCCCCCGGTAAAAGTGAGTACACTCCATTGAATGCTCCTCGGGCTGATATTTTGAATATACTCAAAAGAAAAAATATTTTAAAGTGGCCGCCTAAAATTCTTTTGAAACCCGGAGAGCAGCAGGATCGGGAAAAGTATTGCCGATTCCACAAGGACTATGGTCATTATACTAATGACTGTCGTCATCTGAAGGCAGATATTGAGAGATTGATATCTCAGGGACATCTGTCCAGTTTCGTTAGCAGAAGAAGGGAGGAGCCACGTGCGGCTGCTCCGAAAAGGGATCGTTCGGTTAGTTCGGAACGATCAAGGGAGGCCCCGAAGTCTAAGAAAGGCAAGGAGGTGATTGAAGCTACTTGGTCACCGATCCTTACCATCTTCGGGGGACCAGAGCCCGAATCACTCCTGAGTCTGAAAACAAAATCCAAATTTGTTGGAACCGGAGAGACGCAGAAGCAGAAGAAGCTGAATGGTGAAGATTCTATCACCTTTAGCGAGGAAGACGAAAGAGATGTTTGTTTACCTCATGATGATGCTATAGTCATCAAGGTAGAGATTGCACGACGGGAAGTGCATAGAGTTTTGATTGATACAGGGTCTGCAGCTGACCTAATTTCCTACGAAGTGTATCAAAAATTGAAGGTGGATCAGGACTTGATGAAACCTTCATCCACACATCTATATGGCTTTGCAGGGTCATCTCAGCAGTGGCGGAAGGATCGGTCCAGTTGGATTTATCCATTGGAAGTTTTCCTAAGGAAACAACTGTCCGAATCAATTTTTTGGTGGTTCAGGAACTGCCAGCTTATAATATGATCCTCGGGCGACCATCTTTATCCAAAATAGGTGCTATTGTTTCAACAAAACACCTGAAGATAAAATTCCCGACTGATATGGGAATTGGTCAAGTCTCCTCCCGACTCAGAAGATCTCTCGGCAGGTGTTATGTTGCCTATTTAAAAGACAAGGAGGGCCCGAGAAAGGTAACTGCCCTCCCCATAGAAGTTTGAGATAATCGGGAAGAGACAGAGATGCAAAGACCCGAACCAGTGGAGAAGCTGGAGAAAATCCAGCTGTGTACCGAGGATGAGAAAAAGATTACTTATATCGGGTCTGAACAGCTGGAAGAGTTTAAAGATGAGTTGAAGTTATTTCTTCAACGGAATAAAGATGTATTCGCATGATCTCGCCGAGGACATGCCCGTAATCGATCGGGCCATTACAGAGCACAAACTCGGATAGACCCTAAGGCGAAACCAAGGATACGTAAAAGAAGAAATTTCTCCATTGAAAAGTATGAAGCCGTTCAAGCGAAGTTGAAAAACTTAAGAATTCTGGTTTCATAGAACCAATTGAGTGCCCAACTTGGTTGGCCAACATGGTAATGGTAAAAAAGGCGAATGGGAAGTGGAGGATGTGTACAGACTACACAGATCTTAACAAAGCTTGCCCAAAAGATTGCTACCCGTTGCCTCGGATTGACCTCTTGATAGATGAGATCGCAGGATATGAAACTTTAAGTTTCATGGATGCCTACTCGAGTATAATCAGATCCTTATGAATAAGGAGGATGAGAAGTATACGGCTTTCATGACTGATCGTGAGAGCTATTATTACAAGGTCATGCCTTTTGGCCCCAAGAATGCAGGAGCAACATATCAGAGGGCCGTCAACAAGATTTTCAAAGAGCTCATAGGAAAGAATGTTGAAGTTTATGTTGACGACATGCTAGTGAAAAGCTTTACAAAAGCAAATCATATTGCAGATTTGACTGAGGTTTTCTCAAGATTTCCGGAAACATCAAATGAAGCTAAACTCAGAAAAATGTGCCTTTGGAGTCTCCTCGGGCAAATTTTTGGGCTTCATGGTATCACAGAGGGGAATTGAGGCTAATCCTGCCAAAATACAAGCGTTGATTGATATGGAGGCTCCCAAAACCGTTCGGGATGTACAGTGTTTAACAGGGAGAGTTGTTGCTTTAAATTGATTTATCTCCAAGTCCTGGAGAAAAATGTTTGCCTTTCTTCAAGGCACTTAAAGACCCGAAGGGCAAGTAAGGAAGCAAAGTGGATCGAAGAGTGCCGGAAAGCTTTCGAGGAATTAAAAGAAGCACTTGGACAACCACCGATCCTGTCCGCACAGGAGAAGGGGGAAATATTACAGCTATATCTAGCGACGTCCCTTTCGGCGGTCAGGCAGGACTTGTTCGGGAAAAAGATAAAAAACAAGTGGCCGATTTACTATGTAAGCCACGTGTTGCTAGATGCGGAGACAAGATATTCACAGATTGAGAAGCAGGCTCTGGTTCTCATGATGGCTGCCAGGAAGCTAAGGCCATATTTTCAGGCTCATCCAATTGAGGTATTTACAACTTTTCCTCTTAGTAAAGTTCTTAACAAACCTGATTTGTCTGGAAGGATGGTGTCCTGGTCGGTTGAACTCAGCGAGTTCCAAGTGAGCTTTAAGCCCGTAAACCGCAATCAAGGCTCGTGCATTAGCCGACTTTGTAGTAGAAACTACTCGCACCAATGGGAACCCACCATTGAGGATCCCATTATACCAACCACTTGGGAGGTATATGTGGATGGTTCGAGTAATAAAGATGGAGCAGAGCTGGAATTCTATTAAAAAGTCCAAAGCAGATTTATTATTCGATATGCTTTGAGATTCACATTTGACGCAAGTAATAACGAAGCGGGAATATGAGGCTCTGATAGTAGGACTTCGGTTGTCAAAAGCATTATCTATTGCAAATGTTACTATTTATAGTGACTCTCAACTTATAGTCAACCAAGTCCAGGGGGAGTATGGCATTAAAGAACCACGCTTGCAGAAATATCGAGAGATAGTGCAGGCATTTCAAAACCAATTTCGGAATTTGAAGATATCTCAGATTTCGAGGAATGAAAATTCAAGGGCAGATGAGCTATCCCGACTAGCCAATGCCAAGAAAAAGAATTTAGACCCTTCGGTCTACATTGAAGAGATAACTTTTCCAAGTTATCATGAGAAAGAAATTTCTTATATTGAAGCGAACGTTGCTTGGATGGATCCAATAATCGAGTATCTAAGGGATGACAAATTACCCGAGGATCCAAGAGAGGCAAGGTTGATCAAGATTCGATCAGCTAGATTTGTCATTCGAATGGGAGACTATACAAAAGATCTTATGCTGGACCCCTTATGAGATGTATAGGCCCCGAAGGAGCAAAATCAGCTTTGGCTGAGGTTCATGAAGGAATTTGTGGAGCTCACATGGGTGGACGAGCCCTGGCTCACAAAATTCTAAGACTTGGGTTATATTGGCCTAAGGTCCAAGAGGCTGC
Organism: Hakea prostrata; assembly: GCF_041222555.1. Classification (NCBI taxonomy): domain Eukaryota; kingdom Viridiplantae; phylum Streptophyta; class Magnoliopsida; order Proteales; family Proteaceae; genus Hakea; species Hakea prostrata. The sequence goes on from NC_142605.1 coordinate 6,579,821, forward strand.
TATGGAGTACGTTCGTCAATGTGGTAACTCACAAATTCATGCTACAAGATTTCGAGCGCCCGGCGGAAACTATGACTTCAATTCTAAATCCCATTCCCTTTGCAATGTGGGGAATTGATATCATGGGCAAATTCACCAAGGCATCAAAGTGGACGGGAATATCCGATAGTAGCAATTGATTACTTCACAAAATGGGTAGAAGCCGATGCACCGGCGGCAATTACTCGAGAAAAAGTGGAGAAATTTGTGCTTGAATCAATCATATATCGCTTTGGGATTCCAAAGATTATTGTCACCGACCATGGTACTCGGCCTCGATCGTCCACAATTCGAGCAATTCTGTGGAACATATATGATCGAGCATCGTATGTCCTCAGGTGGCATACCCACAAAGCAATGGCCAGGTAGAGGTTACTAACCGAACGCTACCGGAAGGAATAAAGAGAAGACTCGAAGCCGACAAAGCTTCTTGGGTCGAAGAACTTCATAATGTATTGTGGGCTTATAGAACTACGGTTCGAACACCCACAGGAGAAACTCCATTCAGAGTTGGCATATGGATCCGAAGCATTGGCACCAAGTGGAGATAATGGCGGGGACATTACGGGATCGTGAGTTCGAGGAAAAAGCAAATGAACAAGGACTGCTTGATAGTCTTGATTTGTTGGACGAAGTTCGGGCAAAGGCAATAGCACGAACTCAACATTATCAAAGAAGGATAGCGACTCATTATAATACTCGAGTGAAGAATCGTCGGTACTTAGCCGGAGATTTGGTGTTGAGAAACACCCTAGCTTCCGACCCGCGTCACCAAAGAAAATTGGACCCTTCCTGGGAAGGACCTTATATGGTTGTGAAACCGGTCGGTTCAGAGCTTACAGTGCTGAAGAACATCAATACCCGAGAAAAGAGTTGGATCGTTCGTGGAATGCTAGGCATCTCAAAAAGTTTTATCCTTGAGGATGATTTCAATTTTTTCGCGATGTAATCATTTTCAACTCAATCAATGCAATTTTTGGCTTTCAACAAACTATCTTTTGATTGGGGGCATCATACACCACATTCAAGAACAAGATCCAACTATAAGGCATCGGATGAAAATTCGTGTGGGTCCTTCAACACTTATGGAATTTTTTTGAACTTTCTTAAGTCGAGGCATCGGATGAAAATCCGAGTGAGTTCCTTTTGCAAGGCGTCGGTTTGAAACCCGAGTGAGTTCCTTCTCAGACTTATTGTATTTCTCCGGAAATCCTTAAGTAAAGGCATCGGTTTAAAACCCGAGTGAGTTCCTTCTCAAACTTATTGTATTTCTCCGGAAATCCTTAAGTAAAGGCATCGGTTTAAAACCCGAGTGAGTTCCTTCTCAGACTTATTGTATTTCTCTGGAAATCCTTAAGTAAAGGCATTGTTTCAAACAACTAAGACCTAATGCAACAGCGATTCAAGTGGCTAGCAAAGTTCAAGATAAAGTTAATTTCTTATTTCTTCAAAAGATCCAAAGAGGCCAGTATCAAAACAATTACAAGAGCTGGATACAATCTTCGGTCAAAAAAGAAAGTCATCATAGGTGACTGTTAAGAAGTTATACAAGATCGACGCGACTTTGCTAGAACAAACATGAGTCAACCATTGGTGGGGATTCAAGGAAAAGAAGAGAAGAAATGAGGATTACAAAAATATTTCGGTATGCATAAAATCCTCCGCAATTTCATACTCTTTGTCCAGCTTGTCCAGGAGAAGCATGGTCCTCGACCAAACTCGCATTCAGGACAAGCTCGTCATAATTGACTTCTTCCAGGGGAGAATAAACAGGAGAATCTTCCAGATATTGCATAATATCTGGATCGGAAGGTGGAGGATCAATCTTATCCTTGGTCCAGTTGGGAGGAGGAATACCCAAGTCGGTAAATATTTCAGGATGGCAAATAGCACTGTAGGGAGTCGTATCAAAATGAGGATCCTTCCTTAATATTGATTCCCATACTTCGTTCTCACCATCCCGGTACGCCTGCAAGTTATAAGCATTCAGCATATCAACAAAGGGCTTACCGTGTAAATACTTGAAGACGCAGCTCTGCGAACATCGATTGGAAGGGATTCGGGCAAAGGAACGATAGCTTGCCTTTCGGTAACGTTTCAGATCCTTTGGCTCCCGACTTTCCAACTGTTCGCTCCAGTCGCCGAATCTTCTCCCTGGCATCATCCAAGTCTGACCGAAGACGACCAATCATCGAATTTTTTTCTCCTGCCACCTCCCAAGCTAGATTCCGAAGGTGAGCAATCTCAACATCTTTAGCTTCAGAGATTTCCCGAAGCCTGGAAACTTAATTGCTTAACCTACTGAGCCTAGAAACTGCTTCCACTTGGTTGTGGAAGTTACCAAAGAAGACTCCCGCAAACAACTTCCGAGTTAGCGAGGAGTAGAAAAGTAATTTTTCAGAATCAAAGGATAATGAAGAAAGACTTACATCACCAAGTGACTTCGTAAAGACTTCATCCGGAAGTTTGGAAAGAACTGCGCTCTCGAAGTCATTCGAGCAGCAGTACACCATTCCAACGCTCTGTCAAACTCGTTTGACACTAATTCAGGCGAAGGATGAGAAGGATGAGCTACACCAAGAGAATGATGAGCTGCATCACTTGTCACCCGACGGCGCTTCCTAGTGGCAAAATCCTCCAACTCGGAAGGAGAGGAGGAGGATGCCAAACAAGCACTAGAGTTGGAAATAGGAGCAGCACCTGCTGGGACCACACCTTCATCAGATGCCAACATAGTTGCCTCAGATGCCCGAAGAGTCTCCTTCGGGGGTGCACCAACAGCTCACCGGCGAGGCGCCGGCAGCACCATCGGCAACGGAGTGATCAAGATCTTCTTGGGAAAGACGAGCGATCACTTCGGGCAAAGGAGGTGCAGGGACGGCATCAATAGAAACTATGGGAATCTGACTTGAAGATTCACCGGCAGCAGTCGCCTTACGCTTGGAGGATTCACTAGCTGAAACCACCGCACTGGCCCCAACCACCACCGACGGAACGATTTTCTTGCAAGATTTTGCTCTGATAAAGTTCGGGTTGATCTTGGGAGCCACTATGCAAAGAAACAAGCCGTATCAGTACAGAAACAAACGACAACAACAAGGGGGGAAACCCTAGTTTTCTATCACTTCTGACAAAACCAAAAAACTAAACCCCAAGTATAACTACTGTGCTGTTTACTCAGGGAGGAAGTGGGGAAAGAGATGAGTGAGTAATCAAAAAACTCACTTGTTCAGAAGTTGATAGAGCTGTTGTTGGAGTACGAGGAATACGGAAGCAGGCCGAAGGACGAAAGGTCGCTTTAGCACTTTAGCAAATCTAACTTGCAGAAGTCAGGATAGATGGAGAGTACCCACGAAGGCTTTAAATAGCCTCAGGTATTAAGACGACGGTTGAAGGCTAAGGACAACCGACGACCTAGATGGAAATTGTCACGCCCTCCCAGCCGGTACCCTATCTGGCATACCCGAGAGTGTGATCCACAGCCCGAAGATCAGGTATCGAGTGATCAACCTCCCACATAAGCAATAACATAATCACGAACAACCATAACAAGAGTGCGGAAGATAAATCATAGATTCAATAATGAAAGAATGAATCGTAAACGAAACGGAATAATAGATATAATCAGAGTGTCAACAGATAAGTAAAGTGAAGCAAAAATCCCACTTTACATCCAGCGGAAAAGTAGCTCGAAAGAATAAACTAGATAAAACTATTCCCAGTAGCAAGTACATTGGGTAACTAAATTATTCTCCACTTTGTAGACGACATCCTTGTAGGTGTAGATCTCATAAATAGCACAAGGACGCTTCCACTCAATGGTCGGACTAAGCATTGTACGGAGCATAACCACCCGCGGAATCTTCAGAGTAATTGTGGTAACCGCAATCACCTTCCTGGAGATATGCCTCTTCGCCTTGCGTTTCCTCGTAGGGACCGTCATAGTATTCCGTACTGCAGGATAGTCTAACAACATTGTACAATAAAGGAATGAGTTTCAAAGAAACTCGGTAAAGCGATTAAAATCCATAATAACATATATGGCGAGAATTCCGGAACAATCATAAATGCAATATGATATGAGACAAACAATGAATGAATGATTCTAACTCTATGTATGCTTTGGTCTCTATTAGCGGACATGCTTTAAGTCATAGCACCGTACTTCCGAGGAAAGTCTCAATCACTCATCATCAGTTGGTAATGGGTCCGGCATCCCTCGGGACAAACCTTGGCGGGGGTTAAGTCAACACACTCTCTCACAACCATTTGGTATAAGTCTTGGCGCATGTCGGGGTAATACCTAGCCAAATGCAAGTCTTCTACTTGGTTACATCAAGTCGGATCCAGGATACTTCCATTCCTCGTCCCCGACGATCCTTTCCGGTATCCTTCACACTAGAGTCCTCATAGTCCCCGACTACGGACTCACCAACCCTATTGATCATCCACATATGGTAAACGGGAAGCTCTCACGTCCTTTCACGGGTTGGTTACCGGTCTTAAGCGCCCGTGAGCCCAAGTCTAACCATATGCAACCCTACCAATAAATGGCCCCCACAATGTGATTCCTGTCCTCTCACGGGTTGGTTACCGGTCTTGAGCGCCCATGAATCCCCATTGCTACCACGGGTCGTTCGGTCTCAATACCCCTCCGATTAGGGTCGACATAACAGGACATCCTAGCCAAACACTACTAGACAATCCTAGATATGTCATCCAACGGTTTAGGAAGGTGTCCGAGAGGGCATCTCCGGAAACATCCCATAATATTCCCGTAGTAGTCCAAGGACAGAAATGTCAAAAGGACACCTCTCCTTCCCAAACCATACGTAAGCATACACATGCATCAATTCATATCATCACATATATGGTAACTCCATATATGGAAAGAAATCAATATTTACAAACATTTGTATAACATTGGTAAGTAAATCATACATGAATCAATTCAATATGAATAAGTAATGCTACTGTAATCAAAGTTATGCAACAGTAGTATATCATTGTAAGAATCTAATTTAGGAAACATATTAATGATATTCAAATATAGAAACTAGATTCATGCTATCTATGTAATTAAGGAAATAACCATCCTTACCTTTTATAACTCGCAAAGAATCCTAAGAAATCAAGTAAGATCTTGGCAAACTTGAGAAGAAGGTCCTAAACAAGTATATACACATATTAGGAAAGATCCCTAACAGAAAATATAGCAAAGCATCCGAAACAGACCAATTAGGAGTTGCTTTGTACTCATTGGTCGAGTGGATTGGTCGAGTGGTCCGGTCGACCAATCGATCGACCAATGCGGACGATAACTTAGAAAATCAGAGTTTTGAGATATGAAATCCGAATTTGATGGTTCAAGAGGGTACTAATCAAGGGGTAGACTACATCAGTAGTATTCTAGCATATAGGGGACCTCAAAACACTAATCAAATCAAGGTATCAAGATCCAAATTAGGAAACAAAAAGTTACCATAAATAAATCAAACATGGATCTTGATGAAGTTTGAAATAGAAAACAAGGACAAGAACAATAGGAAGATGGATCATTGCTTTCGGTAATGAAAACATGAAAACATGCATAGGTCTTCATGGTATAAGGCTTAGAAGCATAAATCTAAATAAGGAAATAAAACCTACCATATATGTACTATCATGCATCATGAAGAACACATAGCAAGGTAGAAGAGAACAACTAGAATTCTATGGATTATGGATCAAAGAAAGAAAACACAACCATTAACCACTAACATGATCAATGAAAGAAGATCCAAAGAGATCGGAATTCAGATTAGGAAATTAACAGAGATTAAATCATGGTTTGATCATGAATCCTTCAAAAGCTTGCAATGATCATGGTTAAGATCATTGTTCTAGCCTTTAATCCTTAGGATGATCATGAGAACATGTTCGAGAGATGTTTGCAACGAGAGGATGCAGCATCTCTTCTACTGTCTCAACTCAAAAAGGAAAGAAAAACAAAGATGTAGGAGAAGAAGAGAGAGTAGACATACCTTTTGATGCAAAAAGAAGAGTTCCGACGAAGATCCGCCAAGAAAACTCCAAGGATGCAAGAGAGATGACTTGCGAGAGGTCTTTGGTTCGTTCCGAGGGTTTGGAGGCAGCAAATACGAAGTGGACTCGAGGTTAGGCTTAAATAGAGCAAGAATCAACCTAATTGCCAAAGACAGCACCCATTGGTCGAGTGGATTGGTCGATGCCCCGATCGACCAATCGGTCGACCAATGCGACACAAGGCCAAAACAGGGAATTGAAGGCCCGATCAAATCCAAACCTAAAGGGGTTTTGCACACAAGTCAAGTGACTTACCTAGTAGGTAGAAATGCCTTCAAACCAAGATAGAGATCACTCCAAGTCCATCAACTAATTAGATCTTCATCAGGATTCTGTTTCCATAAATAGCACCTCATCATCAACCTTCATGGATTCAAAGCCGGACACCAAGTCCTCTCTTGGGATGGCCCAAAGCTGACTTCTTACTTTACTTCGGGTCATCGGACCTACAAATAACAAGGTTTCCGGGTCAAGGTTAGGGCTGGGTTTCACATTCTCCCCCCCTTAAAGAAATTTCGTCCCCGAAATTGAAAGCGTACCTGTGCTTCCAAAGAGGTAAGGAAACTTCTCCTTCATGTCTTCTTCCTTCTCCCAAGAAGCTTCTTCAGGGGTATGGTTCTTCCACCGAATCTTCACCAAAGGAATGGCGCGATTCCGCAGCTGCTTGTCCTTCCTATCCGGATTTCGGCCGGTTCTTCATCATAGGTCAAATCAGCACTAAGTCCTTCAGGTGCTTGCTGCAAAATGTGTTCCGGATTCTCTATGTATTTTCGGAGCATCGAAATATGGAACACATTGTGCACACCAGCAAGAGGCGGAGGTAATGCTAATCGATACGCAACGGTCCAACCTTTTCCAAAATCTCGAAAGGTCCAATGTAACGAGGGCTAAGCTTTCCCTTAACATTGAATCTCATCACACCCTTCATTGGTGAGACCTTGAGAAAGACTTTCTCTCCAACTTGAAATTCCAAATCGGTCCTTCTCTTATCGGCATAAGATTTACTGTCTCGATGGCGAGACTTAATCCTTTCTCTTATCATATCTACCATAGCACTTGTAGCTTCAATCATCTCGGGACCTAAGACTTTTCTTTCCTGTCTCGATCCAGTACAAAGGTGTCCTACAAGTACTACCATACAAAGCCTTGAATGGAGCCATGCCTATTGTTGCTTGATAAGCTGTTGTTATAGGCAAACTCAACCAAAGCTAGGTGTTCATCCCAATTACCACCCATATCCACCACACAAGATCTGAGCATGTCTTCCAATGTCTGAATTGTCCGCTCGGATTGTCCATCGGTTGTGGATGATGAGCTGTACTCAAGTTCAATTGGGTTCCCAAGGCCTTCTGCAAACTATTCCAAAACCTTGAGGTGAACCTAGGATCACGATCCGAGACAATACTCAATGGCACACCATGCGGACGAACCACATTATCCACATAAAGCCTGGCTAGCTTATCCAGTATGAGTGATCTTCATAGGAATGAAATGGGCTGATTTGGTCAACCTATCAACAATCACCCACACGGTGTCATTGCCTTTACTTGTCCGAGGCAAGCTAGTCACAAAGTCCATGGAAATATCTTCCCACTTCCAACTAGGAATAGGAAGGGGTTGAAGTAATCCAGGATGGAGGTTGTCGAACGGCTTTCACACGTTGGCAAGTCTCACACTTGGCAACAAAATCGTCAACATCCGCCTTTAGACCAATCCACCAAAAATGTTCCTTCAAGTCCTTGTACATCTTGGTGCTTCCCGGGTGTCTGATAAAGACCGACTGGTGTGCTTCCTTCAATATTTCATTCTTAACTTCATCGTTTGCGAGCACACACGGTCTTCCTCTAAACAACAAAGCACCATCCATGGATATACCAAAGTCGGGGTCCGACTCGGGATTCGAAGAAATCTTCTCAACTTTGGTCAAAAACTCTTGATCGAACTCTCTGTGAGCAACAATCTTATCTCTAAGACCAGATCTTGCCGTCATGGCGAAAAAGAATAAAATCAGAATTCTCGAGAACGATTTCCAAATCAAAACTCTCAATAGAAGACCACAATGGTAAACTCAAAGCATTCAAATCCAAAGTCTTCTTCTGGTTCTTCCTACTAAGAGCATCGGCTACAACATTTGCTTTCCCAGGATGATCTTGAATATCACAATCATAATCGGAGACGAGTTCCAACCATCTCCTTTGTCTCATGTTCAACTCCTTTTGGGTAAAGAAGTACTTCAAACTCTTATGATCCGTGAAAATGGCAATCTTCTCACCGTAAAGATAATGTCTCCAAATCTTCAAAGCAAAGACAACGGCGGCAAGTTCTAGATCGTGAGTGGGGTAATTCCGCTCATAATCCTTCAATTGCCGAGAAGCATAGGCTACGACCTTGCCATGTTGCATCAGTACACAACCCAAACCAATCTTTGACGCATCGGTATAAAGCTGTCATACCACCGGAACTATCGGGTATAGTCAAAACCGGGGCACTTGTCAATCTATCCTTCAACTCTTGGAAATTCTTCTCACGGGCGTCGGACCAAACAAACTTCTCTTCTTTCCTGGTCAACTTAGTCATAGGAGCAGCCAACCGAGAAAAGTTCTCAATAAACCTTCGGTAGTAACCCGCCAATCCAAGAAAACTTCTTATTTCCGTTCTTGACTTCGGTCTCTCCCAATCAGCCACGAGCTTGGACCTTTTCGGGATCGACACGAATACCTTCGGCTGAAACTACATGACCAAGGAAAACTACTCTCTTAAGCCAGAAATCACACTTGCTAAACTTAGCAAACAACTTCTTTTCTCGCAACCTTTGCAAAGTGAAACTTAGATGACTCGCATGCTCTTCTTCGCTCTTCGAATAGATCAAGATGTCATCAATGAAAACAATCACAAACTTATCAAGCACATCATGAAATACTCGGTTCATGAGGTCCATGAACACCGCAGGAGCATTGGTCAATCCGAAAGGCATGACTCTAAACTCGTAGTGACCATACCGCGTTCGGAAAGCTGTCTTGAAGATATCACTAGACTTCACTTTCAATTGGTGATATCCGGACCTTAAGTCAATCTTCGAGAACACAACTGCACCCTTCAAGCTGATCGAAGAGATCATCGATTACGGGCAGCGGATATCTATTCTTGATAGTCAACTTATTCAACTCACGGTAGTCAATGCACAAGCGCATACTACCGTCTTTCTTCTTGACGAACAAGACCGGAGCTCCCCAAGGTGACACACTAGGCTGTACTGAAACCTCTATCAATGAGCTCATTCAACTGATTTTGCAACTCTTTCAACTCGGTAGGAGCCATCCTATACGGAGCTTTAGATACGGGAGCGGCACCGGGGACGAGATCAATAGAGAATTCGACATCTCTGTCCGGAGGCACTCTCGATAGATCATCGGGGAAGACATCAACAAAGTCGCAGACAACTCGACTTCATCGACTCTTTTCTCCACTATACCCTTGCCTTCGGATGAAGCATCATCCACTAGGGCATAGACTTGCATCGGTCACGAGACAGCACCTTCTTACAAACCCTTCTCTTTTCACCTTGAAATTCAAAGACCGGACTTCCACAAATATGGAACTGAATCTTCTTTGAGGAACAAAGGAACACGGCTTTGTGGGCTGTCAACCGAGTCAATTCCCAAAATAACATCGAAGTCCTTCATGTCAAGAATCACAAAATTGGCTTCCAAGTTCTTTTCACCAATCAACACGGGACATCTAGATAACCCCTTATCTAGTTTCACAACAGGACCAGTGGGTGTACTAATCAATAAACAACTAGACAACTTCTCGGGGATTAGGTTAGTCTTCTTGATGAATGCGAGATGACATGAACGAATGGGATGCACCCGTATCAAATAAGACAAATGCGAAATAGAAGCGACTAACAATGTACACCTAATCACATCATGGCTTGGATCTTGCTCGATCTTGGAAATACTGAAAACTCTACCGAGAGGGAGGAGCGGGAGCACTCTTCACCAGGGGGGCGGGCTGCTTGGGCGGGCCGCCGGACGAGCACGAGCAAAATGACCAGCTTGCTTGCGGTAGAAGCAAACGGGATTGCTTTGGATCCAACGGGGGTGGCTGCAACGAGAGGACTTACGAACAAAAGGCCTTGCACTCGCACTTGCACTTGCACTTGCATTTGCTGGTGATCGGTTTCCGCCATCTTTGTTTAAAGCGGCCGGGCTGCTGAAAACCCGTGTTCGACCTACACTCTTAGCACGAAAGGTAGGAGTGGGGTAGGGTGTGGGTCTCACATAACGACGGTCATTGCGATCCACCAAACCAGAATTCCTTGAGCGCCAAGGCTTTTGCACACGAGCACTTTCCTTCTCTGTTTCTTCCAACTTCTTCGAGTTACTGCACCACTTGAGCATAGCTCACAATAGGCTGGACTGTGAGGTAAGCTTTAATGGCGGGCGCAGTCCTTTGAAGAACTTCTTTGCTTTGGCGAGGTCTTCCTTCAAAGAATGCGGAGCAAAGAAATGAAGCTCCTCGAACTTCTGTTGGTACTCCAACACGGACAAAGTTCCTTGAGTCGAGAATCATAAACTCCGCTTCCTTTGCATCCTTCACCGCCTCGGGAAAGTAGTTCATACAAAAAGCCTCTTTGAATAACTCCCAAGTTACAACTCCTGCATGCAAACCTTCCAAAACGGGACGAGTGGAGATCCACCATGCATCGGCTTCTTGTTGCAACCACGCTCGGCAAACAAAATCTTCGAGCTTCCGAGCATTGCGGATGCCGGAAAGCCTTCTCCAACTCACGAAGCCACTTGTTAGGAAACAAGGGGTCCTTGGTAACTCCGGTAAAAGTGGGTACTTGCATCTTGAGAAAACTCTCCATCGGGCGAGTATGAGGAGTTCCAGCTAAACCTCCCGCATTCGGGACTGCGGCATGAGGATTCACATTAGCACCAGCCCGGGTCTCATTATGCGAGTCATGAAACCCACCAACATCTGGTTGAAGCCCAGGCTGCTTGCTTTGCTGCATCATATTGCCCATGATATTGGCAATATCTACGAAACTTCCAACATTCGGGGCACCGGGGATCTCATGAGTACCACGATCAGCATTTGGTATCTCACCACCTCCATGAGGTACTTCACCACCTCCCTGAGGTACTTCACCACCACCATGACCACTGGATTCACCACGCCCACTTCTCGGAGTAACCATTACTGCAAAACCGAGAACATCAAAATACCGAATTTCGAAGATTCAACATAAACCACAAGTCCAAATGATTTGAAAACTTAAATCATGATCAAATATATCCATATAGTCATCAAACAATATTCCATAAGGCAAAAATCACATTTTCCAAAAATTCAACAGCAAATGAGGTCACTTTGTGACCATTGGTCGAGTGGTTGGTCGAGTGACCCGATCGACCAATCGGTCGACCAATGAAGACAGAATCTGAAAATTCGCATTATAAGCCTCATTTCCACATTCCAACCTCATTCTAACTTCTTCCAAAGGTGAGAGAGCTCTAGGGAAAATATCCAAGTGTTCCCACAAGTGTTCTTGAGGTGATTTAGTGCTTCAACAACAACACCACAACACACCATCTTCAAAAACAAGGTAAATCTCTCATTCTTTCTTCCATTTTCATCTTCTCATGCTTGCATTTCAATAAAACCATGCTTTACTTGTATCCAATGCTAGAAATCATGCTTAGGAATGCTTAGAAACATATTCCCTAGGTTTTAAACACAATGCCATGCATAGACAACAAGTTTTAACACATTTGGTGCTCATCTCGCAAAGTTTTATACCGAAATCGATATCTTTAGAAAAATTTCGTTTTCTCTCAAACCGCTTGAAATTTTAGCACGAGATCAAATGCTACATGCTCAAGATGACATTGTAGATAGGTCCATACAATTTGATTTAACCAATTTCAACTTTTCAAAAATCCAATTTTGACCTAAATTGCAAAATCCCCAAATTTCTTCTTGCTGAATTTTTCGCTTTAATCCAAGTTTTCGATCGATTTTCATCAAAACAACTTCATAGGCATGAAATTCCAAGTATTGTGCACATGCTAGTATGTTCAAATCAAATTTCCCCCAAATTTGAAATTTTCCGAAAAATTACGAAAATACCCTTTTGGCTAAAATCTTGAAATAGCACTAATTGGAAATGTCTCTTGTCTCTTTCACGGATACATCATGCGAGAGGGGAGGACGAGGAGGAGGTAGAGGTAGAGGTCGCATCGTAGGTGCTCTCGGGGGCGGGGGTCGGGTTCCTTTCGAGCCCGAGAGAGGAGGTTAGGAGACCGGGACCTGTTTGACACACCTCGGGCCGAGTTTTGCATGCGAGGCCTACTTCAGCTATTGTAACATCGAGATGGGGCGTCTACTTCACTTACGCCAGCTCGGAGCCTTCGGGATCCGACGGAGGTTCGACACTTTACGGTGGACTCACCTCTTCACCGAGGATTTGCCGGTATACCGGAGCTAGTGAGGTTGTTCTTCGGCAACCTTACTTACACGAGAGGAGGCTCGGGGCCGGGGACATCCACTCGGACTTGTCCTCGGGAGCGGGGTCCATCGGACACGGATTCGTTTCTCCACCCGGACAACGGCTGAGATCCTGCGGGTCCCTTACTACCCACATCGGTGTGTGTGGATACCTGCCGGAGCGGACACAGGACAGCCATCGATGCCGTACGAGCTTCGCGAGATATGCTCTACGCTATGGGATAGCCGCCGATGCTTCACACCGTGGACTAGCGGACGGATGACGGGTTCTGCACGTATTATCGGTCGCATAGTCGGCCGAAACATCATGCCGAAAGCCGGACATCACCATCGGGTCACGGTGATGGAGGCCTTGGTCATTTACCGCATCTACATGGGCTTCGAGATCGATCTTTCCTACATCATTCAGCGGGTCATGCTTGGACTTGGTTCTGCGGCCTAGCATGCGGAACCTTTGCTATGGGAGGCTTCGACTTTGATCTTCGGGCATTTCGGGGTGAGTTTCGAGGATACTCCGATGGACACTAGATCACGGGGATACCCCATTGGGACTCGGACCATTCGACGGATGAGACTACATCGGTTAGAGAGATCTCCTGGTCCGGAGGGTGAGGATGATGATGAATCGAGAGGATGAGGATGAGGGATCCGAGGATGGAGGAGAGGATATCGGTCTCGATAGTGATGATCGGGCCGGAGATGATCTGAGATATGCGCGAGGCTGAGCACGTGCATCACGAGTTTCCTTCATCACATTTCGAGGCGGGTGGCCCTTCACATGCGGTTCCGGAGACTTCAGATCTTGGTGCACGAGATGAGATCGATGACTTCCATGCTAGAGAGGATGGAGGTCGGACGGGAGCAGATGTACGAGAGGATGGAGTCTCGACGGGACGAGGATAGAGCATCGGGTGACTCGGCTAGCGAGAGGAGTTCGGAGCATATAGAGATCGAGTAGATCACCTAGATAGACTGTACCTTAGGATTTTCCATTTATGCTTTTCAGATGTAATCATTGTAAAAACTTTTGAAATTAATGAAGTTCATTTTGTTTCTCTTTAATTATTGTATGTTATGCACTTTTCTTTTCCTTGCATTAGTGTCATTTGTTCAAGTATAATTATGGTATGTTATTCGAAATGTTACTGTTATGCCTCAATGTTCAAGTTTCTAATTCGGTGTTCTATTATTCACTTCTAAGAGTAGAAGAGTCACTTCAGATCAATGACTCGGGAATGTTCGGTTGTTGCCTTTTGTGGTTAGGATCTCCTCGAACCTTGAGCTCGATACCAATCATCACGCCCTCCCGGCCCGGTACCCTATCGGCATACCCGAGAGTGTGATCCACGGCCCGAAGATCGGGTATCGAGTGATCAACCTCCCACATAAGCAATAACATAATCACGAACAACCATAACAAGAGTGCGGAAGATAAATCATAGATTCAATAATGAAAGAATGAATCATAAACGAAACGGAATAATAGATATATAATCGAGTGTCAACGAGATAAGTAAAGTGAAGCAAAAATCCCACTTTACATCCAGCGGAAAAGTAGCTCGAAAGAATAAACTAGATAAAACTATTCCCGGTAGCAAGTACATTGGGTAACTAAATTATTCTCCACTTTGTAGACGACATCCTTGTAGGTGTAGATCTCATAAATAGCACAAGGACGCTTCCACTCAATGGTCGGACTAAGCATTGTACGGAGCATAACCACCCGCGGAATCTTCGAGTAATTGTGGTAACCGCAATCACCTTCCTGGAGATATGCCTCTTCGCCTTGCGCTTCCTCGTAGGGACCGTCATAGTATTCCGTACACTGCGGGATAGTCTAACAACATTGTACAATAAAGGAATGAGTTTCAAAGAAACTCGGTAAAGCGATTAAAATCCATAATAACATATATGGCGGGAATTCCCGAACAATCATAAATGCAATATGATATGAGACAAACAATGAATGAATGATTCTAACTCTATGTATGCTTGGTCTCTATTGGCGGACATGCTTTAAGTCATAGCACCGTACTTCAGCCAGGAAAGTCTCAATCACTCATCATCAGTTGGTAATGGGTCCGGCATCCCTCGGGACAAACCTTGGCGGGGGTTAAGTCAACACACTCTCTCACAACCATTTGGTATAAATCTTGGCGCATGTCGGGGTAATACCTAGCCAAATGCAAGTCTTCTACTTGGTTACATCAAGTCGAGATCCAGATACTTCCATTCCTCGTCCACGACGATCCTTTCCGGTATCCTTCACACTAGAGTCCTCATAGTCCACGACTACGGACTCACCAACCCTATTGATCATCCACATATGGTAAACGGGAAGCTCTCACGTCCTTTCACGGGTTGGTTACCGGTCTTAAGCGCCCGTGAGCCCAAGTCTAACCATATGCAACCCTACCAATAAATGGCCCCCACAATGTGATTCCTGTCCTCTCACGGGTTGGTTACCGGTCTTGAGCGCCCATGAATCCCCATTGCTACCACGGGTCGTTCGGTCTCAATACCCCTCCGATTAGGGTCGACATAACAGGGACATCCTAGCCAAACACTACTAGACAATCCTAGATATGTCATCCAACGGTTTAGGAAGGTGTCCGAGAGGGCATCTCCGGAAACATCCCATAATATTCCCGTAGTAGTCCAAGGACAGAAATGTCAAAAGGACACCTCTCCTTCCCAAACCATACGTAAGCATACACATGCATCAATTCATATCATCACATATATGGTAACTCCATATATGGAAAGAAATCAATATTTACAAACATTTGTATAACATTGGTAAGTAAATCATACATGAATCAATTCAATATGAATAAGTAATGCTACTGTAATCAAAGTTATGCAACAGTAGTATATCATTGTAAGAATCTAATTTAGGAAACATATTAATGATATTCAAATATAGAAACTAGATTCATGCTATCTATGTAATTAAGGAAATAACCATCCTTACCTTTTATAACTCGCAAAGAATCCTAAGAAATCAAGTAAGATCTTGGCAAACTTGAGAAGAAGGTCCTAAACAAGTATATACACATATTAGGAAAGATCCCTAACAGAAAATATAGCAAAGCATCCGAAGCAGACCAATTCAGGGTTGCTTTGTACTCATTGGTCGAGTGGATTGGTCGAGTGGTCCGATCGACCAATCGGTCGACCAATGCGAGACGATAACTTAGAAAATCGAGAGTTTTGAGATATGAAATCCGAATTTGATGGTTCAAGAGGGTACTAATCAAGGGGTAGACTACATCAGTAGTATTCTAGCATATAGGGGACCTCAAAACACTAATCAAATCAAGGTATCAAGATCCAAATTAGGAAACAAAAAGTTACCATAAATAAATCAAACATGGATCTTGATGAAGTTTGAAATAGAAAACAAGGACAAGAACAATAGGAAGATGGATCATTGCTTTCGGTAATGAAAACATGAAAACATGCATAGGTCTTCATGGTATAAGGCTTAGAAGCATAAATCTAAATAAGGAAATAAAACCTACCATATATGTACTATCATGCATCATGAAGAACACATAGCAAGGTAGAAGAGAACAACTAGAATTCTATGGATTATGGATCAAAGAAAGAAAACACAACCATTAACCACTAACATGATCAATGAAAGAAGATCCAAAGAGATCGAGAATTCAGATTAGGAAATTAACGAGAGATTAAATCATGGTTTGATCATGAATCCTTCAAAAGCTTGCAATGATCATGGTTAAGATCATTGTTCTAGCCTTTAATCCTTAGGATGATCATGAGAACATGTTCGAGAGATGTTTGCAACGAGAGGATGCAGCATCTCTTCTCTGTCTCAACTCAAAAAGGAAAGAAAAACAAAGATGTAGGAGAAGAAGAGAGAGTAGACATACCTTTTGATGCAAAAAGAAGAGTTCCGACGAAGATCCGCCAAGAAAACTCCAAGGATGCAAGAGAGATGACTTGCGAGAGGTCTTTGGTTCGTTCCAGAGGGTTTGGAGGCAGCAAATACGAAGTGGACTCGAGGTTAGGCTTAAATAGAGCAAGAATCAACCTAATTGCCAAAGACAGACACCCATTGGTCGAGTGGATTGGTCGGCGGCCCGATCGACCAATCGGTCGACCAATGCGGACAACAAGGCCAAAACGAGGGAATTGAAGGCCCGAGATCAAATCCAAACCTAAAGGGGTTTTGCACACAAGTCAAGTGACTTACCTAGTAGGTAGAAATGCCTTCAAACCAAGATAGAGATCACTCCAAGTCCATCAACTAATTAGATCTTCATCGGGATTCTGTTTCCATAAATAGCACCTCATCATCAACCCCCCAACCCTCCACCCCCCCCCCCCCCCCCCCCCCCCCCCCCCCCCCCCCCCCCCCCCCCCCCCCCCCCCCCCCCCCCCCCCCCCCCCCCCCCAAACAACACCCCCCCCCCGGCAGGGCCCCGCCCCCCACCCAAAAAACCCCCACCCCCCCCCCCCCCCCCACCCCCCGCCCCGGGGGGCCCCCCCAGAAACCCGGGGAGGCGAGCACCTAATGCGAGAGATACCTCCAATTGTCAGACCGCCATTAAAATAATGGATGTATTTCCGATTCATTGGAAACAGTGAATGGTATACAAAGGCAAGAAAACGTTTGAACTTCGCAGAAGGGAAACGTGCGGACTTTGCAATAAATGAAGTAGTGGGGAAGATTAATGCATCTTCCCGAAACGCATCTTCACAATATTTCTACAAGATTATTATTCGGCGAGGAATGTAAAGTTAAGTGATGAGTTTTATCATTAATACTTTGATATTCAAGGCAAGATTTAGGCAGGAGACGGGGAAATATAAAGGCCAACATGAGAAAGAAATGTCTATTCATTAAATAGAGGGTAAATCTGTACAAAAAGATAACTCCCTAAGCCTTTTCTTCATTGTTGCCCGAGGGACCCTGGTCGGGAGGACTTTTCTTAGGATCATGAGAAGAGCCTTCCTCAAGAATGGCATCGGCTGAGTCCTCTACAACAGCAACTTGAGACTCGGCTTGTGATTTCTCCTCTAGAAGTGCCGGCTCGTCAGCCAGGTATGCCTCATATTGAGGGTCAGCTGGAAAATGATCATCTTCTTCCTGAGCCCAATCCGGGAGATCCATACCAACTTTCCCGAAGACCTCTTTGTGGCACACCTCACGAAAAGGAGCAGTGTCGAAGGCAAGGATTGATCCGAGGATTCACTCCCAAACGTCGTTCTGCCCCAGGCGGTAAGCTTGAACGTTGTAGATACCTAGCAGGTCGGAGAAAGGTACGCTGTTCAGATATTTCCGAACACACTCCTTCTAAAGCTCTGGCTTTATATGCTCGGGCTTGCTAGGGATCGCCAACTTCAGATGTTCTTCAAGCTCCCTACTTTTGAATTCAAGCCTGTCACCAAACAACGTGGCAGCTGCTTTTTGCTTCCTGGCCTCTCGCTCGGCAGCAGCGGCACGAATCTTCGACGCTTCGAGGGCCTCCTTGAGGGAGATCACTTCTTCCTCATGCTTTTTCTGCAGCTCCAAGGCAGCTGCAGTCAGCTGGTCTATTTCAGAATTGGCTTTCGCCAAATTCTCTTCACAGGTTTGCAGCAAGGAGCTGGTGCAACCAACCCGGCTCAATGCTTCCATGTGTTGATAAAAGCTCAACACAGCATTCTTGGGAAGGCGGAAAATATCAGAAGAAGTCATAAGGAATTATGAAAAAATAACTAAGCAAGAAGACCGGTACCTTGTAGATTGACTAACAAGGGAGGTGTCATCCAGGGCTTCAAATTCCTAGCGATCAGAAGGAGCAAGACTGAGGGAGCTCCATTCTGCAGCTTTCTCGGGATCCCGAGTCACCCTGTCGGTCAGCTTCAGGGTCCACTGGGGGGTGAAGACCTCCTCACCATCCGTTGAAGCTTTGGATTTTTTATTGGAGGGAGCATCAATTGTGTCATGCCTCCTCTTGGTTCGGGCGGAGGAAGAGACATTAGACCTCTCCACCATCGGTTTCTTCCCTTTACCCGAAGCATCGGCTACGGGCCCGATATTCCTGATACCCCTATAAGAGGGGTTGGGAGAGGGAAGAGAAGCCTCTTGATCTACGGTCAAGACTCTGGGCGATCGTTGCTCGGCTGTCACAACGGCCCTGGCGGCCTTCACCCGCAGGCTTTCAGGGTTCATTCTTGGAGGCACTGCAAAGAAGAAGGACAAGAGTCAGAATTCAAAACATATCACTTCAGTCAAATTAAAGGATGGTGGTTAGAAGCTCACAATGAGCCAAGCCCCAGTACTGAAGGATGGAGTTATACTCCACTTCAAATCCATGTATCTCTTGATACCACGGAATGGATTTGATCTTCCTGATGGCCACCTCGTCTTCTCTGGATAAGGGAAGGCCTCGGTTATTCTCGGAAGAAGAAGTACACCTCCTCCAAGTGGTTGGGAAGTTAAGATCTGATGGAGGCGCTAGACAGAAAAAGTATCGTTCGCGCCATCTTTTGTGGTTAGAAGGGCAAGTTCCTTTGACAAGGATGCTGCCCCTCCAATCAAGTTCAGCCTTATTGCGTTTGGACAGAAAAACCCATCCGGGAGGATGGGAGATAGAAAGAACATGAAAATGTACAAAGAGAGAAAGAGATGGCGTAATGCCAAGTTCAAAACACAAACCCAAGAAGCCGACGATGAGACGCCAGCTATTGGGGAGGAGCATTCCGGGACAAATGTTCCAATGATTCAGAACTGCGGAGAACAAAGGATTAAAAAAGGGAAAGCGAACCCCGCTTTCCAGTGCATCTATATACAGAGAAAATTCATCCGAAAGGGATGAATCAACCCTCTCATCAGGGTGGGGAGCCCTAACCTAATATGAGGAAGGAAGATCAAAATCTTGGACAGCTGAAAGAAGGGTTTCCTCATTGTAAATGGAGGGAACAGAGCCAGGTCCACCATTGGACCCGGAAGTTTGAGGCTGCCTAGAAGACTCGACAATCTTGGAAGATCCAGGACTCGAGAAGGACAGGGAGAAGTTTCGGTTTTTCTTTCAAAACCTTTTTGAGAAACTTCAACGAACTCGCGCCGGAGGACGCTTAGGGTTTTGTTATCACTATCCGATCGTTCGGGAGCAGGAGAAGCAAAAGCATCACTGCTATTACCAACACTGGGTACTAGAGAAGCCCTATCGTCCGCCATTACTTGTTTCAGTAAACTACAAAAAGAAAAAGACCAGTAAACTTACTGATTCGGTGAGGCGGAAGCTTGAGAGCGAGGAAGGCGCGAAGCGAACAACAAAGGTTCAAATTCCGGACAAGAAGAATGAAACCTACAAAGACAACGAACCGCTTTTAAAACTCCCGCACGAGTGTTCGGGAATCCGAACGATCGAGATTGATTCAAAATCGGCGATCAAGATTGAAAGACGTTTTGAAAGTTTGAACTCACGAATCCGAAATAGGCGTTCGGAAACCGTCGCTTGGATGACGTGAGCCATGACAGATCAATCGCAAGGAGATATGTGGCCTTACACTCAGGCAACGCTCGAGGAAAAGTGACCACCGCATTAAATGTGATATGACATTTAATGAAGCACGCAGAGATTATCACCTGACGACGAACCCAGTTAAAAACCAAGCCCTCAGGATCGACCGAACGATTGGTCTGGGGGGCTCATGATATGGAGAGATTATGATCAGACCGGGTTCATACCTGGTCCGACCCTCGACCCCGGTCGAGACGGAGAGATCCGACTCGCTCCCGAGCGAACCGGATCCGGAAGATGGCTTGCTGAAGAAGAAAGCTTATTCGGCTGCAAAGCGTGCCCTAATCCTACTTATGGATTAGGGTAATCACCCTAATGATGGCGGAGACTCGAATTGACGGCTGCGGATAATCATTATCGAAGGGATAATCATCGCATAACCTAAAGGTTATCTCAGGAGTCCTCTACTAGCCCAAACTAGTAGAAGTCTATTGCTCAACGGATCTAACTGATAAGATCCAACGACTACCCGAAGAAGGCTCAAGTGCATCCAACGAAGGAGATTCGAAGGTACACTCTATATAAACCTCACTACCATACAAGGTGAGGGGATCGAAAAAAGAATACTATCTGAGACTCAGGTTCAGATACATACTGATAGACCTGAACTATCAGCGATCTGCTATCTAGATCACCTTTCCCAGTTCTTCATTCCTTAGCTCTGCACTTCTAGCAGAGCCGTTTGTGATTAAGTTCATTAACTGACTTAGCCTTCGGAGGTGGACTCCCGACCCCAGCGGTCGGGCCACATCTGACGCTTTCGTTTTGCAGGACATCACGAGGAGATCTAAGGGCTGAGCAGATTTTGGACGCATCAAAGTTTTTGCATTAATTAATAGATTTAGTTTAAATTTAGTTTTGTTAAATTCAATCTTAGTAACTTAGCCTTTTAGTTCCCCATAGTTCGACCTCGTACTTTCTGCTTGCTAGATTAGTATAGGATTTTATTTTTGATTGGTTAGCGACACGATCAAATTTTGGCGCCGTTGCCGGGGAACCAAAGCACGGTTGCTAGGATTGATTTTTGTCAATTAGGCATAATTTTTAGAGTAATTTTAGTGCTTTTAATTTTTTATTTTTCTTTGCTTATTTAACTAATTTTTCTTTTGTTTTGTAGGTAACTGCAAGAGTAGCAATTCGATAATTAGTTTAGGTTGTTATATTTTCTTTCTTAGATATAATTGTATTCAGAACTTTTCAATTGTAATATTTGCATTAGATTGGGTTGTTTAGGTTAATTTTTAAAAATCCCCATCCCTCAGATCCCACATGTGTAACTTTTGTTCGAAAGATCACGTGGATTGCGCTTCAGGTACGTCCTAAACTCTCCCTTTTTCTATAGTTATTTTCTTTTAATTTTACTTATTTAGCTTATTCTCTTTGTTATTCTTCTGTGTGTATGCATGGTCGTCGGTCCCTAAACCCTGAGTTGACTCCACTTGACTTAGAGTTAGAAGAGACTTTGGCCTACCTTAGAAGGCAAAGAACCATGGAAAACTATGAGCCTCCAATGAGGCCCTTGAGTGAGCATTTCATTCCTACGATATATACTCCGGTTTCTTGTATTAAGTTGCCTAACATAGAGGCGGTTCAATATGAGATCAAATCTAGTGTGATTCAAATGCTACCATCTTTTTATGGACTTGCCAATGAAGAGCCTTATAAGCACTTAGATGAGTTTTTAGAGGTGTCCTCCACGGTTAAAATTCAAAACCTCTCAGTTGATGCTTTAAGGTTACTTCTTTTCCCATTCTCCCTTAAAGATAAAGCTAAGCATTGGCTTCATTTTTTGGACAATGTTAAAATTTCCACTTGGATAGAAATGCAACAGGAGTTCCTTAAAAAGTTCTTCCCCATTGGCCGTACCAATTGCATTAAGAGAGCGATAACGAGTTTCTCCCAACAAGAAGGAGAACAATTTCATGAGGCTTGGGAAAGACTAAAAGAATTACCTAGAAAGTGCCCCCACCATGCTATTCCTAAATGGAAATTGGTTCAATGCTTTTATGATGGCCTTAGAGACCGACATAGGCAAATGGTTGATTCTTCTTGTGGTGGGACTTTCATGCACAAGAATGAGAATGAGGCATGGGAACTTTTTGAGACCCTTAGTGAAACCTCCCAACACCATGCTTCAACAGCTAGGACTGAGATTCCATCCATTGGGCAACCAAAGAGGAGCGGTCTCTATGAGGTCTATCCTACCATTGAGATGAGCACTAAGGTTGACTTGCTATCAAAGAAATTGGACCATCTCTTGTCATTAGGACAACAAACCCCATCTCCACTTCCTACAAGTTTCTCTCCACCTAATCAGATTAGAGCATGTGCTTTATGCTCTAGCCTATCCCATCATGTCACTGATTGCTATTTGGCTACACAATACCCTGAGTTTGTTAAGGAGCATACACATTTGGCACAAAGAGTCTCTAAATTGGGTAATGATCCATATTCCAATGCCTACGACCCAGGATGGCGAAACCACCCCAATTTTTCATGGCGAAACTCAATGCCCAATCCCTCTAATCAAATACCTTATAGGCCACCTCCATTTAATATGCACCAAAATGCCTACAGGAATGAACAACCATCATCTTCACAACCCTCACATAATTCATCATTTGAGGATAAGGTACTAAAGGCGCTTAGTGGATTAGAGCAAAACACTCAATTGTTGCATTCTCATTCTCAGTCCATTAACAAATTGGAAACCCAACTTGGTCAACTAGTTGATGCCATCAGTAGGAGGGAGGTTGGCCAGTTACCTAGTCAACCAATAAGTAACCCTAATCATCAAATTGGGTTTAGGAAGGAACAAGTCCAAGCAGTCTCTATTGTGACACGTAGTGGGAAGGAATATTATGCACCTTTGCCTACTCCCAAGCCATTGCCCATTGATCTTGAGAGTCGAGCGGAGGTTGATTTGACCCATGAGACTGGCAATGATGCACACAAGCCTAGTAAAGAAACACCACCTGTGATTATTTCCCATCAATTTCCTTGTAAAGGGTTGCACATTCCGATTGTAGAGGGTCCTACTCCTGAATCTTACACTCCCAAAGCCCCCTTCCTTGAAGCTCTTGAGTCCTCAATTCCAGATTCTATAACGAATGTATCTTTAAGCCCAAATAGAGATGAAGAGTGTTTTGCAATTAACTTTATTGATGAGGTAGTGGTTGATTATATTCCAAACATGCTTATTGATGATCCCCTACAACATTACTTGCCATTTGGGGAATCTAACCTAAATATTGAGGAAGTCAATACATTGTTGGACTCTTTGTAAAACCCAGCCCTAACCTTGACCCGGAAACCTTGTTATTTGTAGGTCCGATGACCCGAAGTAAAGTAAGAAGTCAGCTTTGGGCCATCCCAGTAGAGGACTTGGTGTCTGGCTTTGAATCCATGAAAGTTGATGATGAGGTTCTATTTATGGAAACTGAATCCTGATGAAGATCTGATTAGTTGATGGACTTGGAGTGCTCTCTATCTTGGTTTGAAGGCATTTCTACCTATTAGGTAAGTCACTTGACTTGTGTGCAAAACCCCTTTAGGATTGGATTTGATCTGGACCTTCAATTCCCTGTTTTGGACTTGCTGTCAGCATTGGTCTACTGATTGGTCGACTGGGCCAGTCGACCAATCCACTCGACCAATGAGTGCTATCTTTGGCAATTAGGTTGTTCTTGCTCTATTTAAGTCCAATCTCGAGTCCACTTCGTATTTGCTGCCTCCAAACTCTCTGGAACGAACCAAAGACCTCTGCAAGTCATCTCTCTTGCATCCTTGGTGTTTTCTTGACGGATCTTCGTCGAAACTCTTCTTTTTGCATCAAAAGGTATGTCTACTCTCTCTTCTTCTCCTCCATCTTTGTTTTTCTTTCCTTTTTGAGTTGAGACAGTAGAAGAGATGCTGCATTCTCTGTTGCAAACATCTCTGAACATGTTCTCATGATCATCCTAAGGATTTGAGGCTAGAACAATGATCTTAACCATGATCATTGCAAGCTTTTGAAGGAATCATGATCAAACCATGATCTAATCTTTGTTAAACTTCTAATCTGAATTCTGATCTCTTTGGATCTTCTATGTTGATCATGTTAGTAGTTAATTACTGTGTTTTCCTTCCATGATCCATAATCTATAGATCTCTAGTGTTCTCTTCTACCATACTATGTGTTCTTCATGATGCATGGTAGTTACATATATGGTAGGTTTTATTTCCTTATTTAGATTTATGCTTCTAAGCCTTATTCCATGAAGATCTATGCATGTTTTCATGATACCCTTACCTGAAGCAAAGATCTATCCTCCTATTGTTCTTGTCTTTGTTTTCTATTTCAAATTCATCAAGATCCATGGTTGATTTAATTATGGTAACTTTTTGTTTCCTAATTTGGATCTTGATATCTTGATTGGATTAGTGTTTTGAGGTCCCCTATATGTTAGAATACTACTGATGTAGTCTACCCCTTGATTAGTACCCTTTTGAACCACCAAATTCGGATTTCATATCTTAAAACTCGATTTTATAGGCTATCGTCTCTGCATTGGTCGACTGATTGGTCGATCGACCACTCGACCAATCCACTCGACCAATGAGTACAAGCAACTCCGGAATTGGTCTATGTTGGATGTTTTGGTATCTTTTCTGTTAGGGATCTTTCCTAATATGTTGTATATACTTGTTTAGGACCTTCTTCTCAAGTTTGCCGAGATCTTACTTGATTTCTTAGGATTCCTTTGCGAGTTATAAAAGGTAAGGATGGTTATTTCCTTAATTACATAGATAGCATGAATCTAGTTTCTATATTTGAATATCATAGATATGATTCCTAAATTAGATTCTTACAATGATATACTACTGTTGCATAACTTTGATTACAGTAGCATTACTTATTCATATTAAATTGATTCATGTATGATTTACTTACCAATGTTATACAAGTGATTGTAATTATTGATTTCTTTCCATATATGAAGTTACCATATATGTGATGATATGAATTGATGCATGTGTATGCTTAAGTATGGTTTGGAAAGGAGAGGTGTCCTTTTGACACTTCTGTCCTTGGACTACTACGGGAATATTATGGGATGTTTCCGGAGATGCCCTCTGGACACCTTCCTAAACTGTTGGATGACATATCTAGGATTGTCTAGTAGTGTTTGGCTAGGATGTCCTGTTATGTCAGACCCTAATCGGAGGGGTATTGAGACCGAACGACCCGTGGTAGCAATGGGGATTCATGGGCGCTCAAGACCGGTAACCAACCCGTGAGAGGACAGGAATCACATTGTGGGGGCCATTTATTGGAGGGTTGCATATGGATAGACTTGGGCTCACGGGCGCTCAAGACCGGTAACCAACCCGTGAGGGGACGTGAGAGCTTCCCGTTTACCATATGTGGATAACCAATAGGGTTGATGAGTCCGTAGTCAGGGACTATGAGGACTCTAGTGTGAAGGATACCGGAAAGGATCGCCAGGGGCGAGGAATGGATGTATCTGGATCTTACTTGATATAACTAAGTAGAAGACTTGCATTTGGCTAGGCTTAACCCTGACATGCGCCAGTACTTAGACCAATGGTGATGTGAGAGAGAGGTGACTTAACCCCCAGCCATGGAATGTCCCGAGGGATGCCGGACCCATTACCAACTGATGATGAGTGAATGAGACTTTCCTAAAGAAGTATGGTGCTATGACTTAAAGCATGTCTGCCAATAGAGACCAGCATACATAGAGTTAGATTCATACATTCATTGTTTGTCTCATACCATATTGCATTTATGTTTGTTTTGAAATCCTGCCATTTATGTTATTATGGATTTAACTGCCTTACTGAGTTTCTTTCGAAACTCACTCCTTTTGTACCATATTTGTTGTTAGACTTCTCTGCAGGTTTGGAATACGATGGCGGTTCATATAAGGAAGCGCAAGGTGAAGAAGAGCCGACTGAAGATGTGTATTAGATTTCTCTTGTTTCTTCTAGACTTATCTTTTACTTTACTTGTATTAGCTTAGAGGTTTACTTCGATTTCGATCTACCTTCCGCATATGTTGTGGAGTATATTTCCGCTATACTCTACAGTAGTCTTTTGATTTGGTATCTTGTTTTCTGCACTCTGATATTCTTAGTGATCCTTCTGAGATCCTTTCTTGACTTTTATTATAAATTACTTGAACATTATGATTTGTTCTTGCTTTTGATTATGTTATTGTGCGAAATGGATATGATCGTTCCTAAACTTGGTCTTTAGGGCTGTGGATCACACTCTCGGGTATGCCAGTTAGGGTACCGGCTGGGAGGATGTGACACTCTTCCACTTCTTTGGAGCAGTCACCATTCACATTTAGATTTGAGCCTCCACCTCCATTGGCTGCTTCTTACTGAGTCTGGCTGAAGACTCTAAACTTAGCGCTTTATGGGAGGCAACCCATATGTTTAGATATTATTTCTTGTTCTTTTTCCTTTATTTTCTTTGTTTGTTGTTAGGTTTTACTGTTGCGTGCTCTATCATGAGTTCAAACATCGGGTACACTCTTTCCTCTATTTGCTTCTATTATTTATCTTGCATGCACTGAGGTCATTGCATAATTTAAGTGTGGGGGGGTGTCAACTTGAGTAAGACTTGTTGATAGTTGGTAGAGCATCGTCACAAAGATAAAAAGTGCCCAATTTTTTCTGGCTTTGGTAAGATAAATGTTTTAATTCCTTGCTTAGATACAAAATGAGAGTTTAAGTGTTTTAGAAATCCTATCTGATGTAATGAACACCCTCTTGAGAGAATAGTAATGGGTTTTACATTTCGAGACCGAGGTTGAATCGGAAAATAGGAATTCCAGGTAGTCCAAAAGGTTTGACCATCTAGTTATCTTTTATTGCCTTGTGCTTATGGTGACAAGTTGAGACCGATTTTAGACTATTTAAATGTGAGGTAAATTGAAGTATAATCTGAAAAAAGAAAAAGAAAAAAAAATGCTGAAGTTTAAAGGTTAGACTTCCTTCTCAGTAACCGGGTCTCGGTGTCACCAACATCGTGCTTCGCGTCAAACAGTTGGGGTGTCTTTGGTCTAGTCTTGGCCTGTAGCCTAGTTGGCTTGAGTAAGTAAGTTCGAGGGGTATTCTACACCTAGTCCCTTAAGGCCATCTGGCTTGAGAGCGGCTGACCCAACACTCGTTACATAGGCCATATAGAAAGCTTAAGAGGCAAGACATTGCATGGACTAGAACTGTGACTATTAAAGAAAGAAGTGAATTAATGTGCTTATAAAGTTGAAATGTCTAAGAAGGTCAATATTGCTTAGATCTTGAGTTCTTGGTATTATTTGGTACATAGTTTAGTCTTATCTGAGGGTGAACTGGTAGACTGAAGATAAGAAGAGACTTCTCGATTGAATTGTTTGCCTAGAGCTAGACTCAAGAGGGGGTGTAAGAGCTTAAGTGTGGGGGTGCCTATATTCCCTTTAATCTTTAGTGGAGTGTCTTTGTCTTGGAATCTATCTTTCTACTCTTACTACTGCCAGAATAATTAGAAGAGCACTTAAGAATTTTGTGTGTATATTCTCTGCAAACACTCACGAGACACAACTCGTCCACTAGGGTAACCTAGGGGTTTAAAGGTTTGTTGCACATGCTAAGTACAACCGTGATTCCTACGAAAGTGAGTTAGGTTTTTCTTTCTTTATTTTCTGTACTAGTTTTATTTTTTTTGTTTTGCTCGAGGACTAGCAAACACTCAAGTGTGGGGGTATTTGATAAGCATGCATTTACCATTATTTATTTGATTTAATTCCCCATACTTATTTAATTAAAGAGAGCTAATTGAGTATTTTTGTGTATTTTTCAGGAATAAGGAGATTTTGGATATTAGAGATAATATGGAGTAAAGTTGGCAAATATATTAGATATTGGTGGATTTTAAATCATGACATTCAATCTTGCTGCTCAACAAATCATGAAAAGTGAGATCTTAGCCAAATTGGAAATAGGTGGAGGTTTAAGGAACAAAATTGGTAATTAATCTGAAAATCGGGTAAAAAGACCTACCTTCAGTATTTTTGGCATATCTCTCTCGTATGAGCTTGGATTTCGATGATTCAAGATTCTGTGGAATGATATTGAAAATATCTACAACTTTTCAGTTTTGAGTTTTTCCAAATTTCGAAAGAATAAAGGTCAAATCGACGGGTAAAGAGAGGGGATTCATTGTGTGCGGGAGACATAAAAGAGAAGCCAACCACAGAAAGGAAGACGGCGAATGCGGCTCTCGTCTCTCTCATTGCTGAAGAAGAAGACCACATCTCTCTCTCTCTCCCTATGTTTCATCTTTATTTTTCTTATGAACTTTGTAATAATGAGTAGCTAGTTCCTTTGCTTTGGGATGTAGATGAACCATGCTTATTTCATTAAGTTGATTGTTCTATATCTTCTAGTTGATTGTGTTTGAGTTTGGCCAAAGATGTTCTATAACTCAGCGAACTAAGCGTGCCAAGCTTCCGCGAAGGACGATAGTCTTGCGAAGATAGGGCATATCTAGGAAGACCATCCCTAATTTACTTTGAAGTGTAGAGTTATATCGGTTAGGGAAAAGCATTGGGGATTCGAAATCCCAAAGATCTTCACATATTCATAGTTTAAGTTTTTGCATTAATTAATAGATTTAGTTTAAATTTAGTTTTGTTAAATTCAATCCTAGTAACTTAGCTTTTTAGTTCCCCATAGTTCGACCCCGTACTTTCTGCTTGCTAGATTAGTATAGGATTTTATTTTTTATTTTTCTACATGCATCCATGATCATATTCTTATTTTGATTTCTTCTAGCATTATAGATGTCTCTCCATGATTATTCATACCTCTGATCTACTGTATTCTTGTACTAGAATGAGATCTCATCATCTCTAGTTCATCTCTTTCATTCAAAGCATGTATTCAATGAAAACCATGATTTTTACCAAAATAGAAAGTATGATTTTAAATTAGTAAGTAATGGTTTTAATCCTTGTTTGATGTCTAAAATATGATTTTTAGTCTTAGACTATTGTGTTAGACACTCTCTCCAAGTTTCGTAGCATTCCCGATTGTATAGAATAGGTTTCGGATCAAAATATTGTTTTTGGATTCGAATTTCTCTTTGGGCAGATTGCCTGGGTCGATTGAATCAGTCAACCCAGCCAATCAACCCGCAGTGAAAGAATTGGATTTCTTCGTCCGTTTCGATTCAATTGATGCTCATTCTTTTAGGACTACTTCCTAATGACTGTATGATGTTATTCTAGGGTTTGTTTGCTAAGTTTGGATTCATCCTCTTGTCCGTCTGGAATATATTCGAATCTATTTAAGGTAAGGACAGTTGTTACCATATTGACATAGATTGCATAGACTTAGTTTCTAATTTGGGAACTACTTAGATTTGTTACTATTATGATAGTTTCTATTATTATATGAATGTTGTAAGTACAATAGGATCTTATTTCCTTATTTACTTTATGTACTTGATCATGTATAAATACTTACTCATGTATATTGTACGTTCATTTGATCTTGTCTTATTATACTCTTTCATTTGATGAGATATCTGTCGTGGATGATATGACTGAATTATGATTGTAATTGTTTAGGTATGATTTGGGATTGGGGAATGTCCTTTTAACATTTCTGTCCTTTGACATCAGTGGGAATAGTATGGGATATTTTCAATGTTGCCCTTTGACACTTTCCTGGATTATTGCTTGTCATACCTAGGAGTTGTCTAGCAGTGTTTGGCTAGGATATTCCCTGTTATATCAGACCTGATTCGGAAGGGTATTGAGACCGAACGACCCGTGGTAGCAATGGGGATTTATGGGTGTTCAAGACCAGTAACCAACCCGTGAGAAGACATGAATCACATTGTGGGGGCCATTTATGGGGAGAGTTGCATATGGATAGACTTGGGCTTATGGGCACTCAAGACCGGTAACCAACCCGTGAGAGAACATGAGAGCTTCCCGTTTACTATATGTGGATGACCTATAGGGTTGATGAGTCCGTAGTCTGGGACTATGCTGACTCTAGTGGAAAGGATACCGGAAAGGATTGCCCGGGGCTAGGAATGGACGTATTTGGACCTAAGTTGATATAACTAAGTAGAAGACTTGCATTGGGCTAGGCTTTACCCTGACATGCGCCAATACTTAGACCAATGGTGATGTGAGAAAGAGGTGACATAAACCCCCAACCAAGGAATGTCCAAGAGGGATGCAAGACCCAACTACCACCAGCAAACCCAAGATGCCAAGATGGCTGAGGGGGAGTGATTGACCTTCCTAAAGAAGTATGGTGCTATGACTTAAAGCATGTCTGCCTATAGAGACCAACATACATAGAGTTAGACTCATTCATGCATTATCTTTTTCATATCATATCACATTATGCTATGTTTATGCTATCATGTTATTTATGCTATTATGGAATAACTTGCCTTGCTGAACACTTTGAATCAAATCATGAATTTTAGAACAAATCTAAACCCAATCTAATTAGAAGTTCTTCTTGGATTGAATTACTTATTCTCACAAAGAACAATACAATTGTTCCTTGCATCCTTGAACGATTTACTCTTAAAGTGAATCTTTCCTATCGAGATCCATCCTAACAGCTTTGAGTGATTTTACTTGCCAAGTAAATCTTTCCATCAAGCCAGAGGATTGGATTCGCTCCTCCATTTTCGTCATCCATTGCAAAGTTACCAAAATATGAATTTCATAATATATGAATTCAATCATTTGCATTAAGTATCTAGCTCAATCAAAAGAACTTAGTACCACCCACATGATAACTAAAAAATCATTCGCATTCTCATCAAGTTTATATACAAGAACAAGATCTAAACGGTTTCTTTTACAAGAACCATTCCATGTTTCTATTTGGAATCATGTTCAACATAATTTGCATTCTCCTCAAGTTTCTATACAAGAACAAGATCTAAATGGTTTCTTTTACAAAGAACCATTCTATGTTTTTATTTGGAATCATATTCAACATAATTTGCATTCTCATCAAGTTTCTATACAAGAACAAGATCTAAATGGTTTCTTTTACAAAGAACCATTCCATGTTTTTATTTGGAATCATGTTCAACATAATTTGCATTCTCATCAAGTTTCTATACAAGAACAAAATCTAAACGGTTTCTTTTACAAAGAACCATTTTATGTTTCTATTTGGATTGTTAAAGTTATCGTGTCCAACATAGTTTATTGGTTATATCATCAAATTTGGAATGATAAACCTTTCTATAAAAGACATATCATCAGATGTGGAATGATTTAAAGATAACAATAACATCATCGAAACATATCAACAATTTTCATATTTTTTGAATGGAATAATAAGGTTATCAAGCTTCATACAAAGGTTGTTATATCATCAATGTGGAATGATTTCACAAACCTCTATACTCCACAATCCTGCCAAATTATCTAAAATATGCAAATTGTCATGAATACTAACTATGACTAGATGAAATTCAAACAATTCAAAATAACATATAATGGGATTAAGACCTATCTTTCTATATGGTCTTTAACCCCATCTCCCCCACAATTTTGAATGTCCAATTTGTATTTCAATCCCTTTGTAAGGGCATCTGCCATGTTCTATATTGATCAACTAAAGTGATCACTTCTCGTTTTATTAGATAATTCAGCACAACCTGCATTAGCCTAATTTGTCTCCTCTTACCATTAAAGAGTGAGGTATTAGCTATCATTGTTGTTGCTTAATTATCACAAAACAAACTTCAAGTTAATCATAGGAATATCCAGGATCATATCTTTTATCCACTCTCTGCCTTATCTCTCCTGAGGCTAGAGAATATAATTCTGATTCCATAAAAGATAGAACTCAAATCAATACAAGTTCATCTCTTGGATTTCCTTTCAACAGCCACTTTACCTAATGTAAAAATAATCACTAGTAGATTTGTTGTTTCTATTTCTAAGCAATAAGATGCATCAGAATTATCCTTCCAAAATTTGAGGATGTCTAATTTAGAGAAGCACATAATTAAAGTACTCTTAAGGTATCTCGTTAGCCTTATAAAGGCAAACCAATGCTCTTTACTAGGATTACTAGTGAATCAACTCAGCATGCCTACTGTATATATAGGTTATGTCCGACTTAATGCAACTTATTGCATACAAGAGACTATCAATCAGTTTAGAGTGATCTAACTAATTCACAGCTTTACCATCATTTGGTACAAGATTTTGTTATAATCATATAGTGTCTCTACTTGTTTGCTTCCACTGTACCCCATCCAGAAAGTAGTTTTTCAATATAACGAGATTAGCTAAGGGTAATTCCTTGCCCAGAAAAACTAACTTTCATGCCAAGAATGGTGTCTATAACACCAAGATCTCCCATGTCAAATTCTTTAGCTAAGGTTTATTTGATGTCACTCACTACAGAGTGATCAGAACCAATAATCAACATATCATCTACATATAAACAAATAATTATGACCTTATTTGACACAAACTTATAGTAAAGGCATTTATCAGAGTTACTCGTTTGAAACCCAAAGCTCTTTACTTATTTTGTCAAAAAAAAATTTGCACCATAATTTATGTGCTTATTTAATATCAAATGACTAAATTAATTTATAGTCTTTATGTTCGAAACCTTTCATGACACACCCTTCAAGTTTGTTCATGTAGGTTGTATAATTAATATACTCTTTGTCCATATCATTCACTCTATCAGAATCCATAAAATTTAAAACCAATATGAATCACTTGATATGAAACAAAAAACTTAGAGACATGTCATTTTTATTTACAAGACCAGGAATCAATGACACAAGAATCATGAGACTAAATCAAAAAACACATTAGTGTTCTATAAAACAAATTTAGACTATTTCATCCAAATTTTGTTCTCTCTTTCTTGTAAGTCTCAATTTCTTTCTAGATTTTATAACCAATTTCTTTTATTTATAAAAATAATATAAAAGAAATCAAAGGAAAAATAATATAGAGAGAGGGACAATTCCCATCACAACATATTCATCTTTCAGAAAATTGATTGATAATCAATGGTCAAATTCCCACAAATTTCTAATCATCTAATAATATGGCAATTTTGAGGGTATCTTAGTAGCCAGTACCAACGGTTAACCATATATTCTACTTTATTAAAGTCTTCATGCAACAGAAAAGGTACTTATATGATGAATACTCGTAAAACGAGTCAAGTAGGAAAAAGTTAATGTTAATATTAAACATCACTTTTCTCGTTAAATCATGAAAGAGAAGTTCGGCTCTCAAAAAAAAAAACTAATCAATAAGTCGTTCACAAAACCTAGTCTTTAAGAAAAGACAAAAATTGACATTTAATAAATTAAAGTATCAACAGTAATATAACTGATTGGTATTGTCAGAATCAAGTTCAACTCTTAGAAAATCGAATCAATAAAGTGATTTTTGCCTTTTTGATTAAAATCTTTAATCATAAAATTACTTTATGCATATCTCATAAAATCGAGTCCCAAGAAAATCAAGATTGACAATGTCAGAATAACTCTTATTTCAAAAAATAAGATCAATTCAATATAATAAACATGTCATTGTAGGCACTTTTGATCAACCGTCACTTTAATTCTAATTGATCCAAAAACTCGAAAAGCCAGACAATAATAGTAATATCTGACAAAACACTATTTGACAAGATTTTTTCTTTGAAAAATCAAACTTATCAAACCTTCGTAATTCCACAAAAATCGAGTTTTTTGCTATTAAAAAAAAAACTCACTAAATCCAATACTCGAAAAGCGAGTGAGTAAACTTCCTTTCAAATAAACATGAGGCTTGAGCAGG
Organism: Hakea prostrata; assembly: GCF_041222555.1. NCBI lineage: Eukaryota > Viridiplantae > Streptophyta > Magnoliopsida > Proteales > Proteaceae > Hakea > Hakea prostrata. The sequence goes on from NC_142605.1 coordinate 6,613,863, forward strand.
TTACTAATTCTCAAAAAACGAGTACAACCAGGATGATGTCTCCATTTTTCAAATGAAATATAACGTAATGTGAACGAAAAAGAGAGAGACGGATTATTTAATTTTCTGCCTAAAATATCATTCGTTCGAACCTTATGAACAAAACAAATTTCTTCAAAAAAGAAATCAATCAAGATGAAGGGAGCCACTTACTTGTGCGAAAGAGTTAACTCATTGCAGATAACTTCGAGTCGAGCAGCATTCGATCACCTTTTTCGAACAAGAACTTGTCAATCTAAGATAATGCTTTAAGAACTTGTCAACTTTCTTAAAGCATTACACCCTAAGTATGAAGGCCAATATGAGGAAGCGCAAGCTGAAGAAGCGTACTATACGCAAAATGTTGGCAACTATGAAGATTACGTTGATGATCCCTCAGGTGGTCATATTCCGTACCATGATTAGCCCTACCGTGGAGTGGGAGCGTCTGAGCGTGATTGATGAAGTCTATGTTTATGAAGACGTTCTTTATAAAGTAGAATAGACTTTAGCTTAGTTTGATTATATCTTTCTTTCTTGTCTTTAGAACCAGTTGTAATCTTCTTTTGACTTTCGATCTACATTCCGTTGTACTCGTGGAGTGAGATTCCGCCTCACTCTACATTTTGATATATATATCTATTGGTATCATTTCTGCACTCTGATGATTATTTTGTTACTTTGCTTTGATTCATTTAAATAATATTATTAACCTTGATTTAGTCAATGTTCTTGATTATATTATTGTGAATGTGGGAGGTTGATTTCCTTGACACTGGATCTTGTGGACTGTGGATCACACACTCGGGTATGCCAAATAGGGTACCGGCTGGGTGAATGTGACACTATGGGGATAACCATAGAGTAGTAGGATCTAATCTGACAGTTGGTAGACATCCCTTGAGGATTAATATTCCCTACGTTAGGAAAGATGCTAGATGTCACATCCACCCAGTTAATATCGAGCCCACCCGAATACCCAAGGGAGTGATCCACAGTCATAAGATCAGGTTTAGACACAACCACAAACCAATCCACATGATAACAAAATCATGAGCAAGGAAGATAATAAATCCAACAATTAATTTATGCCAAGTATCAAAGAATATTCCCAAAGAGTATCAAAATTGAAAATACTAATAATATCAAACAAAGAAGAAAGTCAAACAAAATGAAAAATGAATTCAAGACTTAAACCAGCATTCTTAACTAAGTGATCAATATGAAATTCAAATGTTTCTGTCTCTCTAATGGTCTCCCTCTCTCTAAGATTAGGGTTGAGCTACGTATGAGCAGTCCAAACATGCATAAGTGTCACCGTGCATGCCGTCACCGTTGTAGTCCGATAAGTTATAGGCATCGCTCACCGGCGTCTCGTAATCTTGAAGCGTTGCAACATCGTAATCTGCAACAGTCTAAAAACAGACATTTCCCACGAGGAATGAATTCCAAAGAACTCAGCGAGTAATTCAACACCATATATCCAACTAATCAAAGTATGAGAATAAAAATGTATGATAATATGATATGTAAGTGCAACGCAATGCAGTGATGCTCCTATACTCTAATGCAAGTCTCTAGCTATGTAACACGCATTATGGTACGCTACCAGCCTCCTTTGGGTAGTCTCATGCAGACCTCAAAGACTCCAACCTAACAAGGCATCATGACCAAGATATAGGGATAATAGCCCACTCATCGACCATGGCTAGGGTTTAGGGCCACAATCTCTCACCACGACCATTGGTACGAGAACTAGCGTGTGTCAAATAAGTTCATGCACAACCTTTTTAATCCCAAAATCAACCATAACACTTCATGATTTAGTAAAGCATAGATAAAATATGATTATGAGTAATTTCAGATTCCAATGTAAATAAAAGAATCATATAATAGCAACATATAACTCATTATTAATGTTTAATAACAAATCAAGCTTCAATCTTAAGCATACATGGTTTAATTTCGTGACCATACAAGTACATTATAACCTTTCAAGAGTGAACCAAACAATAGCCTAACAAATCTCAAATTATCTTAAATAATTATTGGTTCACGTTAGAATTAACCTAGAAAGTCAAGCATTGAAATGTATAATCAAATTTGAACAGGAAGTGGGTGGGTAGCTTGGGGTGGTTGCCTCGGGAGATCCCTCCAATCGACCCAAGTCTTGGGTCACCCTAAATAGAGCAAGTGGAGGTAAACTCTATCAAGTCCACAGAAAGGTTCCCGTCGGCTTCATTTTCTGGTTTCTAACGACTTCTAGAATAGTTAGAGCTTCCCAAAATCATCCCTAAAAGAGGTCTAATCACATTAACAAATCTAAAACTCAATTCTAAGCAAGAACATGATCTAGGTCTTTCAAAAATCTTTCCATGACGGAAAATTCAGCATTCTTGAGTAATTGGAGAATACTCATGTTGCTAGATTTAATGAGGGCCTTGATTAAATAAATCTTCCATCAATAAAGTCAAAAGAAATAAATTAGTAAAATGGAAGAATTAATCAACTTCGCAATTAGATACTCGAATCGCTCTTCAGATTAGTTCCACAACTTTCTCCTTCTCCGAAATGGCTTCTCGGACATGTCTTGATGTTCTCTAAGTTGGGAATAAAATAATCCATTTTAGGGCGAAAACAGCTTTCAATATAGGCCCATAGTGCAAAATCTCAAAAATACACTTTTTCACTGATGGGCACCACTGTGGGTCACCCGAGGTGGTCGCCTAGAGCTACCTACCCAATCAACCCACCCACAAATTGCTCCAGGAGTGGTGTTTCTTAGGTAGTTGCTCCATAGCATTTCTATACCACTTAACACACACTATAAGAGGGTCTTACTTGAATTTGGGGACCTTCCAAATCACTGTCTGTGAATTCCTGATCCACCTTCCCTATCCATCACTGTTCGTGCCAAATTTTCTTTCAAAATGTAGAAATTATCATCTCTACCATCTAATTCCATTAATTCAGATTTCAATGCAATGGTTTTTACTTGGATGGCCCAAAACTATCTTCATCTTGCATTCCAAGTTCATGGACTTACAATACAAGTTTCGGGTTAGAATACTGGGGGATTCACACTAGACTAATAGACGGTTTGTAGTCGTTGAGGAAAGGTATCTGGACCTTGAGTAACATGAGTACGTTGACGACTATATTGCATTGGGCTAAGTGTCACCTTGACATGCGTCAGTCTCATCCAATGGTCATGGTGAGAGTGGTGCCCCATACCTCAGCCATTGTCATGATGTTCACTTATAACCCCATACCTTAGTTGTAACTCCCAAGAGTTAGTGTGTAACCATTAGAGGTCTACGTGAGACTTTCCCAAAGGGGGCTGCAAGCATCATTAATGTGTGTCTACCTAGATAGAGACTAGCAAAATGCATCCCTCACTGCATTGCATACTTATCCATGATACTAGCATTGTGATTATGTGAGTACTTTTGTACTCATTTGAGTTATTTGGAACTCAGTCTTGCTGGAAATACATTTTTAGACTGTATATAGTAGGTTATAGCGACCAAGCCTTATAGGAATACACAACACCAACAAAGACATGATGTGAAACCCAGCCCTGACCCTAATCCGGAAACTTTGTTATTTGTAGGTCCAGTGACCCGAAGTAAGGCAAGAAGTCATCTTTGGGCCATTTCTGTTGAAGACTTGATGGCTGGATTGGAATCCATGAGTGTTGATGCCAGTGTCCCAATGGTGGAAACTGCACCCAGATGAAGATTGGATTAGTTGATGGTCTTGGAGTGGTCTCTATATTGATTCGAATGCCTTTTTAACTCCTAGGTATGTCACTCTAGGTGTGTGCAAAACCCCTTGATGTTTGGACTTGATCTGAGCCTTCAATTCCCTGTTTTGAAGTTGTTGTATTGATTGGTCGACTCATTGGTCGATTGGACCAATCGACCAATTGATTCTGTTTTTGAAATTTGAATCCTATCTCTTCTATTTAAGTCTAATCTCGGGAATACTCCGCCTCCTCTACCTCCTAAGCCTCTGGAACGAGTTAGAACCCTAATCTAACCCATTCCCTTGCTTTCTTTGGTGATCTCTCGCAAAGACTTGAAGAATTCTTCATCCTCCTACAGCAAAGGTATGATTTCACTCACTCTTTCTTCTACCTCTGATTTTCTTTCTTTAATTCTATTCTTCGTTGAGATCAGGAAGAAGATGATGCACTCTTGCAACCATCTATTCCATGATTTCATCGTGATCTTTAAGATCCATGATCATCATCATGATCTTAACCTCAGCCACTGAAATCTTCGAAACCCTAACCCTAATCCTTTGAAACCCTAACCTGTGAGATCGTCTGGAGAGCTTTTGGTAACCTCCCTTGTGAAGGAAAATCTTCTTGAGTAATATTGTGTTAACCTAAACTTCATCATTGAATGACCCTTCTTGTTATTTTTGGCTAACAATTTATCTCCCTTCATCCAGATCTCACAATTATTTTCCGAGGGAACCAAAAAGGGTAAAACCCTAATTCTTGGGTAAGATCAAGAACCTCTAGTTTGATCATGGTAACCCAATCAATGTGTTTTCTTTACTATATCTGTAATCCTCATATCCTAATTCTTGAATCTTTGTGTTCCTAGGTTATAATTTGGGAACTTGATTTGATTTATGATTTGATATCCTCTATACCCTAGAATACTACCATGATAATTCCCCTCTGATTTGTACCCTTTTGAACCATCGAATTCGGTTCTGGATTCTCAAAATTCGGATTCTTGCAGGCCACTGTCTACATTGGTCGACTCATTGGTCGACTGGTCCAGCAGACCAATCAATCGACCAATGAGTACAACAACCTCAATCTTGGTCTGTTTCGATTGATTTATGATCTTTTCCTTTATGCATCTTTCCTAACATGTTGTGTGCACTTGTTTAGGACTGTCTTCTCAAGTTTAGTCAAGATCATACTTGATTCTTTAAGATCCCATCCAAGTTAGAAGGTAAGGACAATTAATTTCTTAACTACATAGATTGCTTGTTCTCTGGTTTCTACTTTATGAAACTATGAGATTACCTACTGTTATTGTATTTTAATTCTGATCTCCTACTGTGAGAACAGTAGCACTTGTTTATATCATCTTTTTCATTATTCATGTTATATGAATTACTTATTACTGCTTAATCTGATGTTGCTTTTACATTCTCTTTTATATGATGAACTACTGGTTGTGTATGTCATGACTGATCTGAGAATGTGTTTGATTAAGTTTGTTTGGGGATTGAGAGGTGTCCTTTTGACACTTCTGTCCTTGGACATTATCGGAAATAGTATGGGATGTTTCCGGGGTTGCCCATCGACGCTTTCCCAAATCATTGGTTGTCATACCTAGGGATGTCTAGCAGTGTTTGGCTAGGTTTTACCCTTGTTATATCAGACCCGATTCGGAAGGGTATTGAGACCGAACGATCCGTGGTAGCAATGGGGATTCACGGGCGTTCAAGACCGGTAACCAACCCGTGAGAGGACGGAATCACATTGTGGGGGCCATTTATTGGAGGGTTGCATGTGGCTAGACTTGGGCTCATGGGAGCTCAAGACAGGTGAAATGATCCATGAGGGGACATGAGAGCTTCCCGTTCACCATATGTGGATAACCAATAGGGTTGATGAGTCCGTAGTCAGGGACTATTAGGAATCTAGTGGAAAGGATACCGAAAAGGATCGTCATGGACGAGGAATGGAAGTATCTGGTCCTGAGTTGATGTAACTGACTAGATGACTTGCATTGGGCTAGGCTTTTCCCTGACATGCGCCAATACTTATGCCAAATGGTTGTGAGAGAGTGTGTTGACTTAACCCCCTACCATGGTTTGTCCTGAGGGATGCAGGACCCATTACCAACCGGCTGCCCAAGATACCTTAAATGGTTGAGGGAACCCCAAGATATCTTATATGGTTGAGGGTGTGAGCGGACTTTCCCAAAGAAGTACGGTGCTATGACTTAAAGCATGTCTGCCATAGAGACCAGCATACATAGAGTTTAGATGCATACATACCTTACTTGTTTCATATTGCATTGCATCTTGTTGTGGTTTGCCACATGTTATCTATGATGTTATGGATTAACTACCTTACTGAGTTTCTTCGAAACTCATTCATTTTTGTATATTCTTTGTTTAGATTATCCTGCAGGTACGGATTATTATGACGAGCAGTACAGTGAAGCGCAAGCCAATGAAGCGTATTACACGCAAGGTGCTAGCGACGATCAAGATTACTCTGATGATCCCCCGGCGGATCAAGCTGCGTACTACTTTTGAAAACAGCATAGAGTTAGAACGGATTCATTGGATTGACGAAGTCCATACTTATGAAGACGTTATCTATAAACTAGAAGATGCTTGATCTTAGTTTATTTCTCAGTACATTTATTTCAGTTGTAATTCCTTTTGACTTTCATACTACATTCCACTATATTGGTGAAGTGAGTTTCCGCCTCACTTTACTCCTTTTTGATATCATTGGATATCCGGTATTTTTTCCGCACTCGATTATACTTGATTATTCATTTTTGTTTTGAACCTTGTTTATAATATTAAACCTTGATTTATTTCCTGTTTATGATTATGTTATTGTATATGTGGGAGGATGATTTCCTCGATACTTGATCTTCGGGGCTGTGGATCACACTCTCGGGTATGCCAGTTAAGGTACCGGCTGGGAGGATGTGACACATGAAGTTCCATCAGAAAATACTATGAGCCACAGAGATGCATGTGCATGCCTGGAGTGCTCCTATGGCACACGACCCTTCCGTTAGTAATGAACCATAGAGATATTGAGACTGTAGGTTTATTAAAGGATGTAACAAAATTTAGCATTCCCTTCCAGTTTCCTTTTTGAGATAGTTGTACTATTTATTCATTTTGACATTAATATATATGTGCATGATTATTCTTGCTCTTCGATTATAGTATTGTGTAAAATATTATGAATTGTGCATTTAACCTGATCTTATGACTATGCATCACATACTCGGATAATATGTCGAATCCAATACCGTCAAGTGAAGTGTGACAATATAAGTTCATTATATCTCTAGTAAACAATTTAGCAATCACACATAATCCCTCGGGGTCAATAGATTCAATTCTCCTTCAATGGTGATGGGTTTTTTATGAGAGGTGGTAGAATCTACTGCTCCTATCCCCATCAATGATATGGGATTTTTTTGGCATAATTTATATTTATGACCTTTGAAAATTTGATTACGATAACAAGTTATGAATCATAAATAATAATCATTTAGTTACTGATAGATATAATAGATTAAATAATAATAATAAAATATGTGTCGTACGTTAGCTATTCAAATTTATTATATATTTGTTAATTTCAAACTTACATATGTATTTGAGAAAATGACTTAAGATGCCAATCTAGAATCTACCCTAATCTCTTTGTATCTCTCATCCCATTTGACTAGCTTCAAATTTCCACCATCACACATCGGTGGCTAGCTTTACTAAATATTTAGTCAAATCAAAATGAAATTACTCTTTGTTTTCCAGGTAGACAAGTATCAGAACCAAATTTATTTATTTATTTAATTGTTGTTCCTTGGTTGGTAAGTATTGGTACATGATTGCATACCAAAAAAGTCAAAACATATGCGCATGATTGCACACTACAGAAGTCAAGAAGTCAAAAACACATCAGATACTAAATTCAAAACCACAACTCACTACACTAAGCAATAATCGAGAACACTATTTCAAACTAACACTCAAGAGGAAAACTAGAAGAAAGGAAACAAATAGGCCTAGCATATCCTCTAACCCATATATCGCTTGCCAACATATTTGTCAACTCAATCCATGTCAAATCCAATAACAATTTTGAAACTGCACGTAGTAACAAAAGTAAAAGTATAGAATCGTAATCAATGGAATCAAACACTAGTTATGAAAATAAACACATAACCATTTGAAATTTGAAATAAACTCCTAATTCCAAATTCAATAGCTATGTTCATTAAAGATGCATCAACAACGTATATTTAAGACCTCAAACTCAACCTAAAGACCAAAAAAAAAAAATTCAACAAACAATCCCAAACTTCAATGTTTGCAAATTGTAAATAATTCAATAAAAATTTAATTAAAAAATTATAAAGAGAAGTGAGTATGATGATTGCAAAAATACTGCCTTAGCCAATCAAAAAACGAATTATCACACTGAAAAACTTAAAAGCCACCAAATGAATGCATAGTCCTTGGCCCTTTCAAAATATCTAGGAAATATTCACTGATACATCAAGAAGAAAGAATCCACCAATAGAGAGACATTGATAAACTTCATATCACTCTAGTTAACCAATTTAACTACAACCCACAACACAAAGAAAAAATAGAAAATGTTATATCAAACTAAGCATCATGAGGGAAACTAAAAGAAAGGAAACAAATAGGACTAACACATCTACAAATTGTAAAAATAATTCATTAAAATATTATAAAAATGAATGAGTATGATATTGCAAAAATACCTCCTCAGCCCGTCAAAAAAAAAATTAGCCCACTGGAAAACCTACAAACCGCCAAACGAGTACATAATCAATGGCCCTTAAAAAAAACCTATGAATCATTTACTACTGCATCATGAAGAAAAAATCCATTTATTGTAGCACCATAAATATTATATAATTGTAGTTAAACCAATCTAACAACACATCCAATCAAAAATTCAAAAGAACTCCCTTTTCAAAAATGTGGAGCATTCATGTTTCAAAGAACGCTCAACCCATGAGATTTAGTATTCCAACAGAATCCTAAAAAATTAGACTCAACAATTAATGATTGACTAAATGATTATTTAATCACAGTAAAATTTCACACAATCTCAAAAAATAAATGAAATTTTTGAGGAAATTGTACGTGACTTTCCAATGCAAAACCCATCACTTCAATTTGACTATGCGCTCATAAATTATTTTTAATGTTCCATCTTTCTTCACTCATCACTCAAAAAACAATTACTATTAATTTACCCACTAACACAATCACAAAGTACGTCCCAAGTATCCAATGACAACATACAAAAAACCATAGAAAGACAAATAATGGTAAACAACATTAAAAATCAATATTAAAAAATAAGACTAGCTCAGGGCAAACAACATCATTTACCTGCAAACAACCATTAATAGAGTTACTTGACGTTATTTTATCATAAACAATCAAAAGAAAAATCTTATTCAAAAATTTATTGAAATAGAACTTAAAAAATCTTGTATCATTCAATAACAATACTATTATATCAAATGTCACCCACTTAATAGCGAAACACCAGATCTCTCTACAAAAACACACAAGATGACATACCAAAGAAGTCCAAAATATATCTAACAAGAAATTCCAAACTACAACCCAATACATCAAGCAAAAATAGAACATGATATATCAAACTAACGCTCATGAGGGAAACTAAAAGAAAGGAAACAAATATGACTAACACATCCTCAAACCTGTATGTCACTTGCCAACATAGTTGTCATCTCCATCAATGCCAAAACCGACAATAGTTCTAAAACTACACGCAAAAAACAAAAAAAAAAAGTATAGAATCATTAACCGATGGAATCAAACTATAGTTATAAAAATAAACACATAATCGTTTAAAATTTGAATGAAACTCCCATCCAATATTTTGTTTATAAGTCCATTACAAATGCACCAACAACATATGTTTAAGAGTCCAAGCTCAATTTAAAGAACCGAAACAAAAATTTTAAACAATCCCAAACTTCAACATCTACAAATTGTAAAAATAATTCATTAAAAAATTAAAAAAAGGAATGAGTATGAAGATTGCAAAAATACCGCCTTAGCCAGTCAAAAAGCAAAATTAGCCCACTGGAATACCTACAAACCGCCAAACAAGTACATAGTCAGCGGCCAGAGAAAACCTGTGAATCATTTATTACTGCATCAAGAAGAAAGAATCCACCTAGTGTAACACCCATAAATTTCATATAACTGTACTTAACCAATCTAACTACACATCCAATCAAAAATTCAAAAGAACTCCCTTTTTTAAAATGTGGAGCACTCATGTTTTAAAGAACGCTCAACCCATGAAATTTAGTATTCCAACATAACCCTGAAAAAATATTCAACAATTAATTAATGATTGAGTAAATGATTATTTAATAACAAGAAAATTTCACACAATCTAAAAAAATAAATGAAATTTACAAGGAAACGACAATGTGTACGTGACTTTCCGATCCAAAACCCTTCACCCTAACCTAGCGAAGCGAAGAAACTTACTAAGCGAAGAGAAAACAAGCAAGGGCCCGACTAGATCACAACGGATGAGCCCAATTATTAGTAAGAGACGGTTGACTATGCGCTCAAAAATTATTTTTTCTCCACTCATCATTCAAAAAACCATTACAATTAATAAAAGAACTGAATGATTTAACCACTAACACAATCACAACATACGTCCCAACATCCAATGAGAATAGATAGAAAATCAGACAAACACAAATAATGGTAAATATTATTATAAATCAACATTAAAATTATGAGTAAGTTAGGCCAAACAACATTGTTTATCTACAAACAACCACTAATAGAGTTATTTAACATTATTCTCCCATAAACAATCAAAAGAAAATACTTATTCAAAAATTTATTGGAATAGAACTTAAGAAATCGGGAATCACTCAATAACAATATTATTACATCAATCATCATCCACTTGATAGCGAAACACCAAATCTCTCTACAAAAACACACAAGATGGCATACCAAAAAGTCAAAATATTTCGAATAAGAAATTCCAAACTACAACCCACTACACCAAGCAAAAATAGAAAACGATATATCAAACTAAGGCTCATAAAAAAAAGGAAACAAATAGGACCAACACATCCCCAAACCCGGATGTCGGTTGCCAACATATTTGTAGACTCCATCCATGCAAGAACCGTCTAAAACTACATGCAATAACAAAAGAAGAAGTATAGAATCATCAACAAATTGAATCCAACTCTGGTTATAAAAATGCACATAACCGTTTAAAATTTGAACAGAACCCCCTATCCAAAATTTTGTTTATGAATCCATTACAGATGCTCCAGCAACGTATGTATAAAAGTCCAAGCTCAACCTAAATAACAAAAAAAAAAATTTTGAAGCAATCCCAAACTTCAACATGGAAATTGTAAAAATAATTAATTTAAAAAATTATAAAGAGGAATGAGTATGATGATTGCAGAATACCGCCGAAGCCCGTCAAAAAAAATTATCTCACTAGAATACCTACAAACCGCCAATAAAGTACATGGTCAATGAACCTTAAAAAAAATTCTGCAAATCATTTACTACTGCATCAAGAAGAAAGATTCCACTTATTGAAACACCCATAAATAAATATTATAAATCAATATTAAAAATAAGCAAGGTTTAAAGTATCCCACGATACCATAAGATACTAACCGATACGTATCCATATTTGACCCAACCGATACAATACATCTAGATATGTGTCTGCATTGAATTCCATTAAAATACATTAGCCAGAGCGATACAATACTCCATACAGGATGATACGTCTCTTAAAATCACCTGACCGATACGATACTCGATACCGATACTTTAAACCTTGAAAATAAGACTAGCTCAAGCCAAACAACACCATTTACCTACAAGGACCCATTAATAGAGTTACTTGACGTTATTTTATCATAAACAATCAAAAGAAAATTCTTATTCAAAAATTTATTGGATTAAAACTTAATAGATCTTTTATCACTCAAAAACAATACTATTACATCAATCGTCATCCACTAATAGCGAAACACCAGATCACTCTACAAAATCACACAAGATGGCATACAAAAGAAGTCAAAAATATATCCAATAAAAAATTCCAAACAACAACTCACTACACAAAGCAAAAATAGAAAATTATATATCAAACGAAGGCTCATGAGGGAAACTAAAAGAAAGGAAACAAATAGGAACAACACATCCTCAAACTCGTATGTCACTTGCCAACATATTTGTAGACTCCACCCAAGCCAAAACCAGCAACAGTTCTAAAACTACATGCAATAACAAAAGAAGTATAAAATCATCAACAGATGGAATCAAACTCTAGTTATAAAAATACACTCATAACCGTTTAAAATTTGAAAGGAACAATCAATCCAAAATTTTGTTTATAAGTCCATTACAGATGCTCCAACAACGTATGTATAAGGGTCCAAACTCAGTCTAAAGAACAAAAACAAAATATTTAAACAATCCCAAACTTCAACATCTGCAAATTTTAAAAATAATTCATTAAAAAGTAAAGAGATATAAGTATGATGATTGTAAAATACCGCCTTAACCCGTCAAAAAAAAATTATACCACTAAAAAACCTACAAACCGCAAATAAAGTACATGATCAATGGCCCTTAAAGAAAACCTGTGAATCATTTACTGCAGCATCAAGAAGAAAAAATCTACTTATTGTAACACCCATAAAGTACAAGGTCAGGCCAAACAACACCTTTTACCTGGCAGACACCATTAATAAAGTTACTTGACGTTATTTTATCATACACAATCGAAATAAAACTCTTATTTCAAAAATTTATTGGAATAAAACTTAATAAATCTTGTATGACTAAAAAATAATACTATTATATCGATCATCATCCACTAATCTCTCTGCAAAAACACACAAGATGGCATAACGAAGAAGTCAAAAATATATTCAATAAGAAATTACAAACTACAACTTGTTATACTAAGTAAAAATAGAAATATCAAACGAAGACTCATGAAGGAAACAAAAAGGACCAACACATCCCAAAACCCGCATGTCGTTTGCCAACATATTTGTATGCTCCATCCATGCCAAAATCGATAACAGTTCTAAAACTACATCCAATAACAAAAGAAGAAGTATAGAATCAAGCTCTAGTTAAAAAAATACATATAACCGATTAAATTTTGAAAAGAACTTCCTCTCCAAAATTTTGTTTATGACTCTGATCATCGATGCCCCAACAACGTATGTATAAAAAGTCCAAGCTCAACCTAAAGAATAAAAACAAAAAATTTAAACAATCCCAAACTCAAACATCTGTAAATGTTAAAAATAATTTATTAAAACTTTAATTAAAAAAATATAAAAAATAATGAGTATGATGATTGTAAAATATCGCCTTAGCCCGTAAAAAAAAAATTTATCCCACTAAAAAACCGCCAATAAACTACATTGTCAATGGCCTTGAAAGAAAACCTGTGAATCATTTATTGCTGCATCAAGAAGAAAGAATCTACTTATTGTAACACCCATAAATAAATATTATAAATCATTATTAAAAATAAAACTAGATCAGGCCAAACAACACCATTTACCTGCAAACAACCAGTAATAGAGTTACTTGACGTTATTTTATCATAAATAATCCAAATAAAACTCATATTCAAAAATTTATTGGAATAAAACTTGATAAATCTTGTATCACTCAAAAACAATACTATTACATCAATCGTCATCCACTTAATAGCAAATCACCAGATCTCTCTGCAAAAACACACAAGATGGCATATCGAAGAAGTCAAAAATATATTCAATAAAAAATTCCAAACTACAACCCACGACACCAAACAAAAATAGAAAACGATAGATCAAACAACGTTCATCAGAGAAACAAATAGGACCAACACATCCCCAAACCCGAATGTCGCTTGCCAACATATTTGTAAGCTTCATCCATGCCAAAACCGACAACAGTTCTAAAACTACATCTAGTAACAAAAGAAGAAGTATAAAATCATCAACAAATAGAATCAAACTCTAGATATAAAAATACACCCATGACCGATTAAAATTTGAAAGGAACCCCCTATCCAAAATTTTGTATATGAGTCGATTACAGATGCTCCAACAACGCATGTATAAGTGTCCAAACTCAACCTAAAGAACAAAAACAAAATATTTAAACAATCCCAACTACATCATTTGCAAATTATAAAAATAAATCATTAAAAATTTAATTAAAAAATTTTTAAAGAGGAACGAGTATGATGATTGCAAAATACAGCCTTAGCCTGTCAAAAGAAATTTTATTCTACTAGAAAACCTACAAACCGCCAAAAAAATACATAGTCAACTGCCCATAGAGAAAACCTGTGAATCATTTATTGCCGCATCATGAAGAAAGAATCCACTTATTGTAAACCCATAAATCAATATTATAAATCAATATTGAAAATAAGACTAGCACAGGCCAAACAACATTGTTACCTGCAAATACAATTAATAGAGTTACTTGACGTTATTTTATCATAAACAATCAAAATAAAACTCTTATTAAAAAATTTATTGGAATAAAACTTAATAAATCTTGTATCACTCAAAAACAATACTATCACTTCAATCGTCATCCACTTAAGCGGAACACCAGATCTTTTTGCAAAAACACACAAGATGGCATAATTAAGAAGTAAAATATATTCAATAAGAAATTCAAAACTACAACCTATTACACTAAGTAAAAATATAAAATGATATATCAAACGAAGGCTCATGAGGGAAACTAAAAGAAAAGGAAACAAAAAGGACCAACACATCCCCAAACCAGTATGTCGTTTACCAACATATTTGTAGACTACATCCATGCCAAAACCAGTAACAGCTCTAAAACTACATGTAGTAACAAAAGAAGAAGTATACAATCATCAACAGATGGAATTAAATTCTAGTTATAAAAATCCACACATAACCGTTTAAAATTTGGAAAGAACTCCCGATCCAAAATTTTGTTTATGAGTCCATTACAAATGCTCCAACAACGTATGTATTCTTGTCCAAGCTCAACCTAAAGAACAAAAACAAAAAATTTAAATAATCTCAAACTTCAACATTAGCAAATTATAAAAATAATTCAATAAAATTTAATTAAAAACAATTATAAAGGGGAATGAGTATGATGATTGCAAAATATCGTCTTAGCCTGTCAAAAAAATATTATCCCACCATAAAACCTAAAAACTGCCAATAAAGTACATGGTCAATGGCCCTTAGAGAAAACTTATGAATCATTTCTTACTACATCAAGAAGAAAAAATTACTTATTTAACACCCATAAATAAATATTATAAATCAATATTAAAAATAAGAGTAACTCAGGCCAAACAACACCGTTTACCTGCAAACAACCATTAATAGAATTACTTGACGTTATTTTATCGTAAACAATCAAAAGAAAACTCTTATTCAAAAATTTATAAGAATAGAACTTAAAAAATCTTGTATCAATCAATAACAATACTATTACATCAATCGTCATCCCCTTAATAGCGAAACACCAGATGTCTCTGCAAAAACACACAAGATGGCATACCAAAGAGATAAAAAATATATCCAATAAGAAATTCCAAATAACAACCCACTAAACCAAGAAAAAATAGAAAATGATATAACAAACAAAGGCTCATGAAAGAAACTAAAACAAAGGAAACAAATAGGACCAAAACATCTTCACTTGTATGTCGCTTGCCAACATATTTGTATACTCCATCCATGCCAAAAACTGAAAACAGTTTAAAACTACATGCAATAACAAAATAAGTATAAAAAGATCAATAGATAGAATCAAACTCCAGTTATAAAAAAACACATAACAATTTAAAATTTGAAAAGAACTCATTATTCAAAATTTTGTCTATGAGTACATCACAGATGCTCCAACAACGTATTTATAAGAGTTCAAGCTCAACCTAAAGAGCAAAAACAAAAAATTTAAACAATCCCAAACTTCAATATCTGCAAATTGAAAATAATTCATAAAAAATTTAATTTAAAAAACTATAAAGATGAACAAGTACGATGATGGCAATACCGCCTAAGCCTGTCAAAAAAATACATAGTCAATGGTCAAAGAGAAAACCTTGGAATCATTTACTACTACATCAAGAAGAAAGAATCCACTTATTGTAAACTCATAAATCAATATTGAAAATAAGACAAACACAGGCCAAACAACACAATTACCTGTAAACAACGATTAATAGAGTTACTTGACGTTATTTTATCATAAACAACCAAAATAAAATTTTTATTCAAAATTTATTGTAATAAAACTTGTATCACTCAAAAACAATACTATTACATCAATCGTCATCCACTTAATAGCGAAACACCAAATCACTATGCAAAAACACATAAGATGGCATACCAAAAAAGTCAAAAATATATCCAATATGAAATTTCAAACAACAACCCACTACAACAAACAAAAATAGAAAATGATATATCAAACAAAGGCTCATGAATAAAACTAAAAAGAAAAAAAAGAAACAAATAGGACCAACAAAACCTCAAATCCGTATGTCGCTTGCCAACATATTTGTATACTTCAATTCATGCCAAAACCGGCAACAGTTGTAAAACTACATGCAATAACAAAAAAGAAGTATAAAAAGATCAACAGATGGAATCAAACTCCAATTATAAAAATACACAAAACTGTTTAAAATTTGAAAAGAACTCCCTATCCAAAATTTTGTCTGTGTCCATTATAAATGCTCCAACAACGTATGTATAAGAGTCCAAGCCCAACCTAAAGAACAAAAACAAAAAATTTAAACAATCCCAAACTTCAACATCTACAAATTATAAAAATAATTCTTTAAAAATTTGAATAAAAAATTATAATCAGGAACGACTTTGATGATTGCAAAATACCGCCTTAGCAATAAAAAAAATTTTATTCCACTAGAAAACCTACAAACCACCAAAAAAATACACAGTCAACGGCCCATAGAGAAGAAAGAATCCACTTATTATAACCCCATAAATCAATATTAAAAATAAGACTAGCGAAGGCCAAACAACACTTACCTGCAAACAACGATTATTGAGTTACCTGACATTATTTTATCATAAACAATCAAAATAAAACTCTTATTCAAAAATTTATCGAAATAAAACTTAATAAATCTTGTATCACTCAAAAACAATGCTATTCGTCATCCACTTAATAGTGAAACATCAGATTTCCCTACAAAAACACATAAGATGGATAACGAATAAGTCAAAAATATATTCAATAAGAAATTCCAAACTAAAACCCACTACACCAAAACAAATAGAAAATGATAGATCAAACGAAGGCTAAAAAGGGAAACTAAAAGAAAATGAAAAAAAATGAGCAAAACTTCCCAAAACCTGTATGTCGCTTGCCAACATATTGGTAAACGCCATCCAAGCGAAAATCAGCAACAGTTCTAAACTACATGCAGAACTGTTTAAAAAAAGAAGTATAGAATCATCAACAGATTGAATCAAATTCTAGTTATAAAAATGCACACATAACTGTTTAAAATTTGGAAAGAACTTCCAATCCAAAATTTTGTTTGAGTCCATTACAGATGCCCCAACAACGTTTGCATAAGAGCCCAACCTCAACCTAAAGAACAAAAACAAAAAATTTAAACAATCCAAAACTTCAACATTAGCAAATTATAAAAATAATTCAATCAAAATTTAATTGAAAAATTAAAAGGGAGAATGAGTATGATGATTGCAGAATAACGCCTTAGCCTGCCAAAAAAAATTATCCCACCATAAAACCTACAAACCGCAAATAAAGTAAATAGTCAACAACCCATAGAGAAAACCTGTGAATCATTTCCTTCTGCACTAAAAAGAAAGAATCTACTTATTGTAATATCCATAAATAAATATTATAAATTAATATTAAAAACAAGACTAGCTCAGGTCAAACAACACCGTTTACCTGTAAACAACCATTAATAGAGTTACTTGATGTTATTATCGTAAACAATCAAAAGAAAACTCTTATTCAAAAATTTATTAGAATAGAACTTAAAAAATCTTGTATCACTCAATAACAATACTATTACATCAATTGTCATCCACTTAATAGCGAAACACCAGATCTCTCTACAAAAACACACAAGAAGGCAATACCGAAGAAGTCAAAAATATATTCAATAAGAAATTCTAAACTAAAACCCAATACACCATACAAAAATAGAAAATAATAGATCAAATGAACGCTCATCAACAAGCCTAAAAGAAAATAAACAAATAGCACTAACACATCCTCAAACCCGTACGTTGCTTGCCAACATATTGATATACTCCATCCATGCCAAAACCGACAACAGTTCTAAAACTACATGCGATAAAAAAATACAAAAACATCAACAGATGGAATCAAACACTAGTTATAAAAATACACATAACCATTTAAAAATTGAAAAGAACACCTTATCCAAAATTTTGTCTATGAGTCCATTACAGATGCTCCAACAACGTATGTATAAGAGTCCAAACTCAGCCTACAAAAACAAAAAATTTAAGCTATCCCAAATTTCAACATCTGCAAATTATAAAAATAATAATTCATTAAAAATTTAATTAAAAAAATGATAAAGAGGAAGGAGTATGATGATTGCAAAATACCGAATTAGCCCGTCAAAAAAACATTTATTCCAGTAGAAAACCTACAAACCGCTAAAAATATACATAATCAACGGCTCATAGAAAAACCTGTGAATCATTTACAACAACATCAAGAAGAAATAATCCATTTATTGTAAACCCATAAATCAATATTGAAAACAAAACTAACACACGCCAAACAGCACTGTTCCCTGCAAACAACGATTATAGAGTTACTTGACATTATTTTATCATAAAAAATCAAAATAAAACTCTTATTAAAAAACTTATTGGAATAAAACTTAATAAATCTTATATCACTAAAAAACAATACTATTCTATCAATCGTCATCCACTTAATAGCGAAACACCAAATCTCTCTGCAAAAACACAAATAATGGCATATCGAAGAAATCAAAAATATATTCAATAAGAAATTTCAAACTAAAACACACTACACCAAACAAAAATAGAAAATGATAGATCAAACGAACGCTCATCAACGAGACTAAAAGAAAGGAAACAAATAGGACCAACACATCATCAAAACCCATATATTTGTATACTCCATCCATGCCAAAATCGGCAATAGTTGTAAAACTACATGCAACAACAAAAGAAGAAATATAAAAACATCAACAGATAGAATCAAACTTTAGTTATAAAAATACACATAACCATTTAAAAAGTGAAAAGAACTCCCTATCCAAAAATACACAACCATTTCAAGGTTGGAAGGCTAAGTAACTTTCTCAAGCGGGGCGTGAGATATTGATAAAATCTGTAGCTTCGGCTATATCCTCTTATTCAGGCTCACATTTTCTTCTCCCTGGCACAGTCCATAATGAATCAAGGAAAGCGGTTTCTAACTTCTATTGGGGTCAAACTGGAGAGGAATAGAAGATCCACTGGATGTCTTGGTCTAGGCTTTGTAGATCAAAAGAGAATGGTGGGCTGGGCTTTCGAGATCCCATATTGCACAATTGGGCTTTGTTGGCAAAGGTAGCTTGGCGAATATGGGCCCATCCAGAGTCCCTATGGGCTAAGTTCATCAAACATATTTATTATCCCAACTACAGTTTTCGTGAAGCTAAGAAATGATCTAATTCATCTTGGGCTTGGCAAAGTATTTTAAAAGGGAGAGAGGTCCTTCAAATGGGTTTACTTTCAGTGGTGGGAGATGGGTCCAGCATCTCAATTTGGGAAGATAATTGGATACCAAGTCTTCCCTCTTTCAGAATTTCATCTCCTAAACCCAGGTCTACCGGCATGCGATGGGTCTCCGATCTTATCGAGCCCATCTCCAAATCTTGGAACAGTCAATTACTACAGCAGCTATTTACATCACAGGAGGTTGAAGCAATTAAGAAAATACAAATTGGCCTAACACCAGCATATGATTCAGCAGTTTGGGGTGGATCGGCAAATGGAGTTTTTTCTGTCAAAAGTGCATATCACCTTCTCTACAATCACCGGGATGTTCGTGCTCGTTCAGCCCCCTCCTCATCCCATCGGCACGTCTGGGATGATATTCCTTCAAAGGTATGGAAATTGGTTTGGCATAACCAGTGCTACCCAAAAATCTTACCTGGAAGGCATTGAACCAACCATTAGCTACTGGAGATAATCTTAGAGCCAGACAAATCAGCATAGATCCCATTTGTAGAAGATGTGATAGTGTGACAGAATCACTTGATCACCTTTTGTTTGAATGCGATCATTCAAGAGCGATCTGGTTTGGTCTGGGATTAACATATTGCATCGAACATCAGAACTAAAAATCCTTACTAGGAGTCCTCAGCAATTGGGATAGACTGAAGTTTCCTGATAAATCGGTGAAGGAAAAAATGCTTAGTCTCTTTGGATTTGCTTGCTAGGCCATTTGGTTGGCTAGAAATGACCTAAATTTCAAAGGAATAAAATGGAATCCAAATTCGATTTTGGAGAGAGTTTGGAGAAGTTACCATGAGTTCTGGGATCATTCTCAAACAGCAGTGCAGCAGATCAATCTGATCTCAAGGCGATGGGAGGCTCCAGGCGAGAATAAACTGAAGATAAACTCATACTTCTCCTGCTCAACAGCCGAAGATGATTCTGCAGGAATTGGCTTCATTCTGAGGAAATCCAATGGCGGCTGCATCGGCGCTATTTCGATTCCCTGTTCCAGATCGAGCATCTTTACTGGGGAAGCGATCGCGCTAAGGGAAGCTCTACTCTGGGCGAAGGAGAAAGCTTTAGTGGAGGTTACCTTTGAGAGTGATTCGGAAGGTCTTGTCTTTCGAATTGCTAACCCTTCACTTCCCTGTGAGACCGAAGCTGTTCGTGTGGTGGATGACATCCATTATATCCTATCATCTGAACCGGGTTGGGTAGTTAAACACATCTCTAGATGGGCCAATTGTGTGGCTGACAATCTAGCTAGGAAGGCCCAGTCCATGGCAAGTAGGACTGTATGGGCCAATTCCACTCCTTGGCTTCTTGAAGCTTGTACTCAGGATGTCTCGGGCTTTTCTTTCCCCAGTTTTAATTAATCTTCCGTTTGCCAAAATTTTTTTTTTTTTTTTGTCTATGAGTCCATTATAGATGCTCCAACAACGTATGTATAAGAACTCAAACTCAGCCTAAATAACAAAAACAAGAAATTTAAACAAATCCAAACTCCAACATCTACAAATTTTAAAAAGAATTCATTAAAAATTTAATTAAAAAGTTTATAAAGAGGAATGAGTAAGATTGCAAAATAACGACTTAGCCTATCAAAAAAAAATTATTCCAGTAGAACACCTACAAACCGCCAAAAAAATACATAGTCAACGGCCCATAGAGAAAACCTGTGAATCATTTACTACTGCATCAAGAAGAAAGAATCCATTTATTGTAAACTCATGAATCAATATTATAAATAAATATTAAAAATAAGACTAGCACAAGCCAAACAACACTGTTACCTGCAAACAACCATTAATAGAGTTAGTTGACGTTATTTTATCATAAATAATCAAAATAAAACTCTTACTCAAAAATTTATTGGAATAAAACTTAATAAATCTTGTGTCACTCAAGAATAATACTATTACATCGATCGTCATCCACTACAAAGCGAGACAACAGATTTCTCTGCAAAAACACACAAGATGGCATAACGAAGAAGTAAAAATATATTCAATAAGAAATTCAAAACTACAACCTGTTACACTAAATAAAAATAGAAAATAATATATCAAACGAAGGTCATGCGGGAAACTAAAAGAAAGGGAAACAAAAAGGACCAACACATCCCCAAACCGGCATGTCGTTTGCAAACATATTTGTAGACTCCATCCATACTAAAACCGGCAACAATTCTAAAACTACTTGCAATAACAAAAGAAAAAGTATACAATAATCAACAGATGGAATCAAATTATAGTTATAAAAATACTACAACCATTTAAAATTTGGGAAGAACTCCCGATCAAAAATGTTGTTTATGAGTCCATTACAGATGCTCCAACAACATATGTATAAGAGTCCAAGCTCAACCTAAAGAACAAAAACAAAAAATTTAAACAATCCCAAACTTCAACATTAGAAAATTGTAAAAATAATTCAATAAAAATTTAAATTAAAAAAAATGATAAAGGGGAATGAATATTGAAAATAAGACTAGTACAAGCCAAACAGCACTGTTATCTGCAAAAAACAATTAATAGAGTTACTTGACGTTATTTTATCATAAACAATCAAAATAAAATTCTTATTCAAAAATTAATTGGAATAAAACTTAATAAATCTTGTATCACTCAAAAACAATACTATTATATCAATAGTCATCCACTAAAAAGCAAAACACCAGATCTCTCTGCAAAAACACACAAGATGGCATACCAAAGAAGTCAAAAATATATTCAATAAGAACTCCCTATCCAAAATTTTGTCTATGAGTCCATTACAGATGGTCCAACAACGTATGTATAAGAGTCCAAGCTCAGCCTAAAGAACAAAAACAAAAAATTTAAACAATCACAAACTTCAACATTTGCAAATTGTAAGAATAATAATTCATTAAAAATTTAATTAAAAAAATTATAAAGAGGAACGAGTATGATGATTGCAAAATACCGCCTTAGCCAGTCAAAAAAATATTATTCCACTAGAAAACTTACAAACCGCCAAAAAAATACATAGGCAACAGCTCATAGAAAAAACATGTGAATCAATTACTATTAATGCATAGAGAAGAAAAAATCCACTTATTGTAAACCCATAAATCAATATTAAAAATACGACTAGCAAAGGCCAAACAACACTGTTACCTGCAAACAACGATTAATAGAGTTACCTGACGTTATTTTATCATAAACAATTCAAATAAAATTCTTATTCAAAATTTATTGGAATAAAACTTAATAAATCTTGTATCACTAAAAAACAATACTATTACATCAATCGTCATCCGCTTAATAGAAAAACACCAGATCTCTCTGAAAAATACACAAGAAGGTATACCAAATAAATAAAAAATATATTCAGTAAGAAATTTCAAACTAAAACCCACTACACAAAAATAAAAATAGAAAATGATAGATCAAAACGAAGGCTAAATAGGGAAACTAAAAGAAAATGAATAAAAAATGACCAACACTTTCCAAAACCTGTATGTCGCTTGCCAACATATTGGTATACTCCATCCAAGCGAAAACCGGCAATAGTTCTAAAACTACATGCAGTACCAAAAGAAAAAATATAGAATCATCAACAGATTGAATCAAATTCTAGATATAAAAATACACACAACCGTTTAAAATTTGAAAAAAACTCCCAATCCAAAATTTTGTTTATGAGTCCATTACAGATGCCCCAACAACATATGCATAAGAGCCCAACCTCAACCTAAAGAACAAAAACAAAAAAATTTAAACAATCCCAAACTTCAACATTAGGATATTGTAAAAATAATTCAATAAAAATTTAACTAAAAAAATTAAAAAGGAGTATGAGTATGATGATTGAAAAATACCGCATTAGCCTGTCAAAAAAATAATTATCCCACCATAAAACCTACAAACTGTGAATAAAGTAAATGGTCAACGACCCATAGAGAAAACCTGTGAATCATTTCTTACACACAAGATGGCATACCAAAGAGATCAAAAATATATAAAATAAGAAATTCCAAACAACCCACTAAACCAAGAAAAAAAATATACAATGATATAACAAACGAAAGCTCATGAGCGAAACTCACAGAAATGAAACAAATAGGACAAACACATCCTCAAACCTGTATGTCGTTTGCCATCATATTTGTATACTCCATTCATGCCAAAACCGGAAACAATTGTAAAACAACAATCAATAACAAAAGCAATATAAAAAGATCAACAGATGGAATCAAACTCCAGTGATAAAAGACACATAACCTTTTACAGATGCTTCAACAACGTATTTATAAGAGTCCAAGTTCATCCTAAAGAACAAAAACAAAAAGTTTAAACAATCCCAAACTTCAACATCTGCAATTTGTAAAAATATTTCATTAAAAAATTATAAAGAGGAACATGTATGATGATTGCAAAATACCGCCTTAGCCTGACAAATTTTTTTTTATTCCATTAGAAAACCTACAAACAGCAAAAAAATGCATAGTCAACGGCCCAAAGAGAAAACCTTGGAATCATTTACTATTGCATCAAGAAGAAAGAATCCACCTATTATAAACCCATAAATCAATATTGAAAATAAGACTAGCATAGCCAAATAACACTGTTACCTGCAAACAACGATTAATAGAGTTAATTGTCATTATTCTATCATAAACAACCAAACTAAAACGCTTATTCAAAATTTATTGGAATAAAACTTAACAAATCTTGTATCACTAAAAAACAATATTATTACATCAATCGTCATCCACTTAATAGCAAGACACCAGATCTTTATGCAAAAACGCACAAGATGGCATACTGAAGAAATCAAAAATATATTCAATAAAATATTTCAAAGTAAAACCCACTACACCAAGCAAAAATAGAAAATGATAGATCAAACAAACGCTCATCAGCGAGATTAAAACAAAGGAAAGAAATAGGACCAACACATCCTCAAACCCGTATGTCGCTTGCCAACATATTTGTATACTCCATCCAGGCCAAAACCGGCAACAGTTCTGAAACTACATGCAACAACAAAAGAAAAAGTACAAAAACATCAACAAATGGAATCAAACACAAGTTATAAACATACATATAACCGTTTAAATATTATAAAGAACTCCATATCCAAAATTTTGTCTGAATCCATTACAGAAGCTCCAACAACGTATGTATAAGAGTCCAAGCTCAGCCTAAAGAACAAAAATAAATAAATTTTAAACAATCAGAAATTTCAACATCTGCAAATTGTAAAAATAATTCATTAAAAATTTAATTAAAAAAAATTATAAAGACGAACGAGTATGATGATTGCAAAATACTGCCTTAGCGCGTCAAAGAAAAAACCTAGTCAACGGCCCATAGAGAAAACCTGTGATTCATTTACTACTGGATCAAAAAGAAAGAATCCATTTATTGTAAACCCATAAATTAATATTAAAAATAAGACTAGCACAAGCCAAACAGCACTGTTATCTGAAAAAACCGATTAATAGAGTTACTAACGTTATTTTATCATAAACAATCAAAATAAAACTATTATTCAAAAATTTATTGGAATAAAACTTAATAAATTATATATCACTAAAAAACAATACTATTACATCAATCGTCATCCACTTAATAGCGAAACACCAGATCTCTCTGCAAAAACACACAAGATGGCATATCGAAGAGGTCAAAAATATATTCAATAAATAAATTCATAACTAAAACCCACTATACCAAGCAAAAATAGAAAATAATATATTAAAAAAACGCTCATCAGCGAGACTAAAAGAAATGAAAAACAAATAACACCAACACATCCTCAAACCCGCATGTCGCTTGCCAAAATATTTGTATACTCCATCCATGCCAAAGCCAGCAACAGTTCTAAAACTACATGCAATAATAAAAGAAGTATAAAAAAATCAATAGATTGAATCAAACTCTAGTTATAAAAATAATCAATAACTGTTTAAAAATTGAAAAGAACTCCTTATCAAAAATTTTGTTTAAATCCACTACAAATGCTCCAACAATATATGTTAAAGAGTCAAAGCTTCAATTGAAGGACAAAAACAAAAAAATTAAACAACCCCAAATTTCAACATCTGCAAATTGTAAAAATAATAATTCATTAAAAATTTAATTAAAAAGATTAAAAAGAAGAACGGGTATGATGAATGTAAAATACCAACATAGACCGTCAAAAATAATTTATTCCACCAGAAAAACTACAATACACAAAAAAAAAACAAGTGAATCATTTACTATTACATGAAGTACAAATAATCCATATATTGTAAACCCATAAGTCAATATTGAAAATAAGACTAGCACAAGCCAAACAGCACTGTTGCCTGCAAATAACGATTAATAGATTTACTTGACGTTATTTTATCATAAACAATCAAAATAAAACTCTTATTTAAAAATTTATTGGAATAAAACTTAATAAATCTTGTATCATTCAAAAACAATATTATTATGTCAATCGTCATCCACTTAATAGCATAGTTGTTAAGGCGTCGCCTAGGCGTCCGGGCACCTTCGGAACGCCTCAAATCAATGTCGCCTCATTTTCAGGCAATAAGGCGACCGCCTTGGGGTATGAGTCATTGCCTAGGCGTCGCCTCAAGAGCCTCAGATGTCTTATACCCCAAGGCGTCCGCTTTTTTTTTCTTTTTTAAGTCACATTAAAGATGCCAAATCGAAGGCATATATTGAATTACTTATTAGATTCCAATTGTAAAGTATCTATTATTTGAACCTACATGCATATTTATAGTGATGCTACATGTGATCAAATCTTAAAATAAAAAAAAATAAAAAAAAAACAAACAAAATCGAAAGAGAATAAGTTCTTGACTCGAGTCTCACACTGTCACTTTAATCCCTAATCTCTTTCTCTCCTCTTATCTTCCATTTCTGCGACGACACTTTGGCAAGCCGTGCGACAGATGACTTATTCTCTTCCTTTCTTCCCGCGACTTTTTATTAAGGACCTACTATATGTGGTTTGTAGTATGTTGGAAGACTTGAGGTAGGCTAATATTATTATTATTTTTTTATCATATAAGATATGGTAGATTTATAATGAATTGGAGTGAATGAGATGTACACTAAAAATTTCACTTAAAACACCCCAACCGCCTCAAAAGCGCCTTGGAGGGCGCCTCATTGACTCATTGCCTCAACTAGCATAAACCGCCTCGCATCGCCTCATCGTCGTGACAACTATGTTTAATAGCTAATCACCAAATCTCTCTGCAAAAACACATAAGATAGCATACCAAAGAAGTCAAAAATATATTCAATAAGAATTTTAAACTAAAACCCACTACACTAAGCAAAAATAGAAAATGATTGATCAAACGAACGCTCCCAGTGATACTAAAACAAAGGAAACAAATAGCACCAACACATCCTCAAACCTTTATGTCGCTTTCCAACATATTTGTACACTCCATCCATGCCAAAACCGACAAAAGTTCTAAAACTATATGTAATAAAATAATAAAAAAATAAAAAAATACAAAAAGAAATACAAAAACATAAATATATGGAATCAAACTCTAGTTATAAAAATACACATAACCGTTTAAAAATTAAAAAGAACTCTTTATCCAAAATTTTGTCTATGAGTCCATTACAGATGCTCCAACAACATACGTATAAGAATCCAAGCTCATCCTACAGAGCAAAAAACAAAAAAATTAAATTCGACATCTGCAAATTGTAAAAATAATAATTCATTACAAATTTAATTAAAAAAAAATTAAAAGAGGAACAAGTATGATGATTCCAAAATACTGCCTTAGCCAGTCAAAAAAAATTAATTCCACTAGAAAACTTACAAACCGCCAAAAAAATGCATAGGCAACAGCCCATAGAGAAAACCTATGAATCATTTACTCCTACTGCATAGAGAAGAAAGAATCCACTTATTGTAAACCCATGAATCAATACTATAAATCAATATTGAAAATAAGACTAGCACAAACCAAACAGCACACTTACACCTGCAAAAAACGATTAATAGAGTTATTTGACGTTATTTTATCATAAACAATGAAAATAAAACTCTTAATCAAAAATTTATTGGAATAAACCTCAATAAAACTTATATCACTAAAAAACAATACTATTATATCAATCGTCATCCACTTAAAAGTGAAACAGCAAATATCTCCGCAAAAACACACAAGATAACATACCAAAGAAGTCAAAAATATATTCAATAAGAAATTCCAAACTAAAACCCACCACACCAAACAAAAATAGAAATTGATAGATCAAACGAACGCTCATCAGCGAGACTAAAACAAAGGAAACAAATAGCACCAACACATCCTCAAACCCGTATGTCGCTTCCCAACATATTTGAATACTCCATTCATGCCAAAACCGGCAAAAGTTCTAAAACTACATGCAATAAAAAAAGAAGTACAAAAACATCAATAGATGGAATCAAACTCTAGTTATAAGAAATACACATAACTGTTAAAAATTGAAAAGAATTCCCTATCCAAAATTTTGTATATAAGTCCATTACAGATGCTCCAACAACGTATCTATTAGAGTCCAAACTCGGCCAAAAGAACAAACAAAAAAAATTAAACAATCCCAAACATCAACATCTAGAAATTATAAAAATAATAATTCGTTAAAAATTTAATTAAAAAAATTATAAAGAGGAACGAGTATGATAATTGCAAATGCAGGCTTAGCCCGTAAAAAAAATTATTACACTAGAAAACCTACAAACCGCAAAAAATATGCATAGTCAACAGCCCATAGAGAAAACATGTGAATAATTTACTACAACATCAAGAAGAGATAATCCATTTATTGTAAACCCATTAATTAATACTATAAATCAATATTGAAAATAACACTAGCACAAGCCAAACATGACTGTTACTTGCAAACAACGATCAATAGAGTTATTTGACGTTATTTTATCATAAACAATCAAAATAAAATTCTTAGTAAAAAATTTATTGGAATAAAACTTAATAAATCTTATATTACTAAAAAACAATATTATTATATCAATCGTCATCCACTTAAAAGCGAAACAGCAAATCTCTCTGCAAAAACATAGAAGATGGCATACTGAATAAGTAAAAAATATATTCAATAAGAAATTCCAAACTAAAACACACTACAGCAAGAAAAAATATAAAATGATAGATCAAATGAACACTCATCAGCGAGACTAAAACAAAGGAAACAAATAGGACCCCTCAAACCCGTATGTTGCTTACCAACATATTTGTATACTCTATTCATGCCAAAACAGTTGTCATTCTAAAGCTACATGCAATAACAAAAGAAAAAGTATAAAAACATCAATAGATGGAATCAAATTCTAGGTATAAAAATACACATAACCGTTTAAAAATTGAATAGAACTCCCTATACAAAATTTTGTCTAAGAGTCCATTAAAGATGTTCCAACAACACATGTATAAGAGTCCAAGCTCATCCTACAGAGCAAAAACAAAAAATTTAAATAATCCAAAACTTCAACATCTTCAAATTTTAAAAATAATAATTCATTAAAATTTTAATTAAAAAAATTATAAAGAGGAACGAGAATGATGATTGCAAAATACTGCCTTAGCCCGTCAAAAAAATTTATTCCACTAGATAACCTACAAACCGCAAAAAAAATACATAGTCAACGGCCTATAGAGAAAACCTGTAAATCATTTACCACTGTTTCAAGAAAAAAGAATCCATTTATTGTAAACACAAAAATCAATATTGAAAATAAGACTAGCACAAGCCAAACAACACTTTTACCTGCAAAAAACAATCAAAATAGATACTTGACGTTATTTTATCATAAATCATAAACAATCAAAATAAAACTCTTATTCAAAAATTAATTGGAATAAAACTTAATAAATCTTGTATCACTCAAAAACAATACTATTAAATCAATCGTCATCTACTTAAAAGCAAAACACCAGATCTTTCTGCAAAAACACACAAGATGGCATACCGAAGAAGTAAAAAATATATTCAATAAGAAATTTCAAACCAAAACACACTACAGCAGGAAAAAATAGAAAATGATAGATCAAACGTATGCTCATAAGCGAAACTACAAAAATGAAACAAATAGGACAAACACATTCTCAAACCCGTATGTCACTTGCCAGTATATATATTTACTCCATCCATGCCAAAGCCAGCAACAGTTCTAAAACTACATGCAATAACAAAAGAAGTACAAAAACGTCAACAAATGGAATCAAACACCGGATATAAAAATACACATAACCGTTTAAAATTTGAAAAGAACTCCCTATCCAAAATTTTGTTTATGAGTCCATTACAGATGCTCCAACAACGCATGTATAAGAGTTCAAGCTCAGCTTAAAGAACAAAAACAAAAAATTTAATCAATCTCAAACTTCAACATCTGCAAATTGTAAAAATAATTTATTAAAAATTTAATCAAAAAATTTTTAAAGAGGAAAGAGTATGATGATAGCAAAATACCGCCTTAGACAGTAAAAAAAAATTCCACTAGAAAACCTATAAACCGCTAAAAAATACATAGACAACGGCCCATAGAGAAAACCTGTGAATCATTCACTACTGCATCAAGAACAAAGAATCAATTTATTGTAAACTCATAAATCAATATTGAAAATAAGACTAGCACAAGCCAAACATCATTGTTATGAGAGTCCAAACTCAGCGTAAAAAAGAAAAGCAAAAAATTTAAACAATCCCAAACTTCAACATCTGCAAATTGTAAAAATAATAATTCATTAAAAATTTAATTAAAAAAATTATAAAGAGGAACGACTTTGATGATTGCAAAATACTGCCTTAGCTTGTCAAAAAAATTTATTCCACTAGAAAACCTACAAACCACAAAAAAAATACATAGTCAACGGCCTATAGAGAAAACCTGTGAATCATTTACTATTGAATCAAGAAGAAATAATCCATTTACTATAAACTCATAAATCAATATTATAAATCAATATTGAAAATAAGACTAGCACAAGCCAAACAACACTATTACTTGCAAACAACAATTAATAAAGTTACTTGACGTTATTTTATCATAAACAATCAAAATAAACTTCTTATTTAAAAATTTATTGGAATAAAACTTAATAAATCTTGTACCAATCAAAAACAATACTAATACATCAATCGTCATCCACATAAAAGCGAAACACCAGATTTCTCTGCAAAAACACACAAGATGACATATCAAAGAAGTAAAAAAAATATATTTAATAAGAAATTCCAAACTAAAACACACTACAGTAAGAAAAAACAGAAAATGATAGATCAAACGAATGCTCATAAGCGAAACTAAAAAAAGGAAACAAGTAGGACAAACACATCCTCAAACCCGTGTGTCGTTTGCCAGCATATTTGTATACTCCATCTATGCCAAAGCCAGCAATAGTTCTAAAGCTACATGCAATAACAAAAGAAGTACAAAAAACATCAACAGATGGAATACACTAGATATAAAAATACACATAACCGTTTAAAATTTGAAAAGAACTCCCTATCCAAAATTTTGTCTATGAGTCTAATACAGATGCTCCAACAACGTATGTATAAGAGTTCAAGCTCAGCCTAAGAACAAAAACAAAAAAAGTTAAATAATCCCAAATTTCAACATTTGCAAATTATAAAAATAATTAATTAAAAAAATTTAAAGAGGAACCCGAGTATGATGATAGCAAAATACCACCTTAGACAGTTAAAAAAATTATTCCATTAGAAAACTTACAAACCGCCAAAAAAATACATACACAATGTCCCATAGAGAAAACCTGTGAATCATTTACTACTGCGTTAAGAAGAAATAATCCACTTATTGTAACACCCATGAAATTTAGTATTCCAACAGACCCTGAAAAAATAAACTCAACAACTAATTAATGATTGACTAAATGATTATTTAATCATAAGAAAACTTCACACAATCTAAAAAAATAAATGAAATTTTCAAGGAAATGACAATATGTACATGAATGCAAAAACTTTCACTTCAATTTGACTATACGCTCCTAAATTATTTGTAATGTTCTTTCTCCACTCATCACTCAAAAAACCATTACAATTAATAAAAAAAACTGAATGATTTACCCCCAAAATAATCACAACATATTTCCAAAGCATCCAATGCGAACATATAGAAAATCATATACAGACATAATGGTAAACAAAATTATAAATCAACATTAAAATTAAGACTAGCTCATGCCAAATAACATTGTTACCTGTAAACAACCATTAATAGAGTTACTTAACGTTATTTTATCATAAACAATCAAAATAAAAATCTTATTCAAAGATATATTGGAATAGAACTTAAAAATCTAGTATCACTCAATAACAATATTATTACATCAAACATGATCCACTTAATAGCGAAACACCAAATCTCTCTACAAAAACACATAAGATGGCATACCAAAAGTATAAAAATATGTCTAATAAAAAATTCCAAACTACAACCCACTACACCAAGAAAAAATAAAAAATGTAATATCAAATTAAGGCTCAGGAGGGAAACTAAAAGAAAGGAAACAAATAGAACTAACTCAAACCCGTATGTCGCTTGCCAACATATTTGTCGACTCCATCCATGCCAAAACCAGCAACAGTTCTAAAATTACACGCAGTAACAAAAAAAAATATAGAATCATCAACAAATGGAATCAAAACTCTAGTTATAAAAATTTACACAATTGTTTAAATTTTAAAAGAAACACCCTATCCAAAATTTTGTTGACGAGTCTATTACAGATTTCTCCAACAACGTATGTTTAAGAGTCCAAGCTCAACCTAAAGAACAAAATATTCAAACAATCCCAAACTTCAACATTTGCAAATTGTAATGATAATTCATTAAAAATTTAATTAAAAAAATTATAAAGAGAAATGAGTATGATGATTGCAAAATACCGATTGCAAAATACCGCCTTAGCTCGTAAAAAATTATCCCACTGGAAAATTTACAAACCGCCAAAGGAGTACACAGTCAATGGCCCTTAGAGAAAACTTGTGAATCATTTACCACTGCATCAAGAAGAAAGAATCCACTTATTGTAATACCCATAAATTTCATATAACTGTAGTTAACCAATCTAACTACACATCCAATACAAAATTCAAAAGAACACCCTTTTTAAAAAATGTGGAGCACTCATGTTTCAAAGAACGCTTAACCCATTAAATTTAGTATTCCAACAGAATACTGAAAAAATAGACTCAGCAATTAATGTTGACTAAATGATTATTTAATCACAAGAAAATTTCACATAATCTCAAAAAATAAAAGAAATTTTCAAGGAAACGACAATGTGTACGTGACTTTCCAATGCAAAACCCTTCCCTTCAATTTGACTATGCACTAATTAATTATTTGTAATTATCCATCTTTCTCCATTCATCACTCAGAAAACCATTACAATTAATAAAAAAGCTGACTAATTTACCTACTAACACAATCACAAAATACGTTGCAAGCATCCAATAAGAACAAATAAAAAATCATACAAATAATGGTAAAAAAAACTCTATATATCAGCATTAAAATTAAGACCAACTCAAGCTAAATAACATCATTTACTTGCAAACCATTAACAGAGTTACTTAACGACAGTTTATCATAAAAACCCTCTCTACAAGAACACACACGATTGCATACCAATGAAGTAAAAAACATATCAAATATTAAATTTCAAACAAAAACCCACTACACCAAACAAAAATAAAAAATGTTATTTCAAACTAAAGCTCATAAGGGAAACTAGAAGAAAAGGAAACAAATAAGACTAATATAGCCTCAAAAGCCATATCTCACTTGCCTACATATTTGTCAACTCGATTCATTCCAAAACAGGCAACAGTTTTAAAACTACAAGCAATAACAAAAGAAAAAGTACATAATCATCAATTGATGGAATAAAATCAAGTAATAAAAATAAACACAGCCGTTTACAATTTGAAAGAAACTCCCAATACCAAATTCTATGCTTAAGTCCATTACGAATGCTCTAACAACATATGATTTAAGACTCCAAGCTTAACTTAACGAGCAAAAAAATAACAATAATATAAAAAAATTCAACAACCATTTCCAAACTTCCAAATTATTCCACTGAAAAACCTACAAGCCGCCGAAGAAATACATAGTCCATGGCCCTTTGAAAAAACCTTTAAATCATTCACTACTGCATCAAGAAGAAAGAATTCATTAATAGAAACATTGATAAATTTTATAAGACAATGGTTAACCAACGTAACTACACATCCAATCAAAATTTCAAAGGAACTCCCTTTTAAAAGTGTGGAGCACTTTTAATTCTAAGAAGGCTCAACATTTTAAATTCAGTATTCCAACGGAACCCTTAAACAAAAAACTTAGTAGTTAATAACCGAATAAATGATTACTAAATCGATAAGGTAGACAACAATATAACTAAAGAACACACAAACAGAAGCAAATGGTCTTGCTTGGCGCGAAGGCCTGCTGGTTCGGGGTAGGGTACTAAAGGTCCTCGGACTTCCAGGCGGTTTTTCTTTTGGGCAGCTGTTGAAAAAACAATATATTATTTAGTAAATAGAGGCAATGAATAATCAATTTGAAACTACATAACATGTCATTAACATATAAATCTGTAAAAAAAAGGGGGGACGAGAACAACTAAAGTTGGATAGTAGTGAAAAGAGGAAGGAAACTCAGAAAAAGGAAACTAGTCAAAGGTAAGTAACTCATTCTCTAAGCCATATGTCAGTTGCCACTACAATTTGTAGATGCCACCCATTCCAACACCTACCACAATTGAAATACCGCTCCAATAAGACTATAAGAGTCCAAAAAATATCAAGAATTCATGCATCAAATTTTGTAATCCATCAAGAAATACAAACAGCGAATCAAATTTTGAAAGAAATAACAAGTCATCTTGGACATGTCCATCAAAGATAATCAATAGATAGTCAAGATTTCAAACTCAGGCTATAGAGAGAATAGATTCTCAACAGTTCAGCTCCAACTGCAATGTGCATCACTATGTAAACACCAACAATAATAAGCAAAAAATTGGCCTTCTTGTCCAACAAAGCAATGAAAAACTATATTACAAAAATAAATTAAATGAGCTAAGAAGAACCTAATAACAAATAGAAATTCACATTCTACACCACTTCCCCATTAATAGCATGTTCTAGACACCAAAAAAGGTCTTTCAAAAGACAAAGGATAACAAATTCAAACAACACTATAATGTATCCTAAATAGTAAACAATAAAAATAATGACATTATTTAAAAAAAATTAAGGCAACCTAAAGCCATCGTCAGGGAAATTTTAAAAAAAGGTGACATAGTGCACGAGGCTTCTAACTCCCTACCAATGGAAAAAACTCGATTACTGCGAAGCGAAATCAAATAATTATACCACATACCCACAACAGAATGATGTCTTAATTTGAAGTCAACAACAACACAAAATGAACATCAATCACATATGGATGATGATTAATGATTTACTGGTACCATACATGCATCAGATACTATCCCTACATTGTGATGCTTCTTACCTAAAAGCATTACACTAGCAACTTTCCTTAAAGGAACTACTTAAAAACCAATTCAAATAGGTAAATTACTTTAACCAGCTCTAGGACGAAAGAATGTTCCACAACTTAGCCCCAGTATAGTTCCAACCAAAGAAGACATTAATGTGCTAGAGGTATGGGAGTTGAAGTGACGATACAAAATAACCACACCCAATGCAACAACCACTTCTCTCATTTTCAACAGTATTCAAACCAAGGAAGACACCAACGAACTAGGAACATGGTGTAGAATAAAGAATATGAAAATCAAATTTTGGACATGTACCTACTTCTTTGTGAGGGACACCAACAGATACCTGTTGAGAATCAGACAAGCAATGTGAGAATTCGAAGAACCATTAAACCTAGAAACCAAAAGACAATTCTTCAAATAAACTGGTCAGAAAATTAAAAAAAATTAAATAGACAGTTTGAGTCACAATTTCAAAAATACTGATCTGCCAAAACACATCAAATCCAATAATCAAACTGATGATGAAGAAGAAGGCCAGAGAGAGAACTAGTCATTGCAACTTGCAGCATCAACAATAAGTAGTTGGCACCTTTCCTAAATCCATGCATTTCATTTGGGAAAAAGAACAGTAGATTCAATACCCCAATAAACTAGTTCAATAATAACTAAAGAAAATATACCCATTAACCTATCCGAAAAAACTTAAATTTGTAACAAAACCTAACAAATAAGCATTTTGGGCTCCATCATCCAGCTTGAAAGAGAAGGGGGATTCAATAGTACACCATCTTTAGCATCACAAAATTAACCACAAAATCATCTAAGTATTATAGATTACATCCCTACACTTAAATGTACATCCGAAGTAACATATGTGAAATCATGTGGAAGCGCCCACAAAATTATATTTAGGTACATGACAACAATAAAAATGCACAATATCTGATCATGAAGAATGGGGAAAATATCACTCCTAGATAACATATAGCCTACAACTAAAAAAAGGGGGAAAAGTATGCTCTCAAGCCCACTACAAAATAAAAAAATTCTCCTCATCAATGCAACTACACATCCTTCACCCACATGGATACAATAACCATGCAGCCAAGCAGCATACTTGGTCGCCTAAAGTATCCATGCTTGAACATAGATAAAGAATAAAACTGTTTACTAAGCTCTTCAAACCAAAAGGAAATTGCATCTCTGATACTTGTAGTCTTGCTCCATGAATATACACAAAATAAAACCAGTTGATGAAAAATTAGCATGTAGATGTGCACATTTCAAGCTATTCTTATGAATTTGAGAAGCATCTTGATCCTATTACACAACAAGTAGTTAAAAATAATGAGGGCTTGCAAGAAAGGAGATGTAAGGATTGGCACACCTATTTTCTGTTCATGTCCACTGATTTTAAGGTGATACTGGTCAACACTTCAGTACTCCGACGAGGTTAAAAGGCCACCAAGGATAAATCCAACAGGCAAGAATAACTAACCAAAGATAAATCTTACCCAATGACCGAACCAATCGAAAATTTCTGCAAATCATGCTGATTGATTATCCATCTCCAATATAAATTCAACTGAAGAGTACCGAAATAAGTTCCAGGTCCTTGAGAAAGAATCATTACACACCCTTAGAGAATATGTATGCACCTTCAACTATTTTCCCAAACAGCAATTAGTGTTAAATCACAAGTGGCATGCCTCTATCACCACACTCGAGTACCATACGTCAAACCAATCTCATGTCCCACAGAGGAATAACGCCTCGCACATATCAGAACCTTACTAACAAAGAGGGGCACCAACATATTATATTTAACAGATTTAGAAGAAACATCGTACCATGTTTTTTCTCCTCATCACAAATTCACTCAAAACCATGTCTTCTGATTCACAATAAATCCTGATGAACAAGTGAAATCAACGATCTAATTCGGATTCAAAGGCCAAAAACCAGATGAAAACTGCAGAACCGTTATAACCTTCAAAAACAAAGCTAAACCCAGTCAACTTGCATAATGTCGCCTTGCTAACATTGAAACCTCAGTGACAAATAGAGCACCAAAAGATTATATTCACAGATTGTGAATAAAATCGTTTAGATATAACTAATGATTCCCGTCACAAATATCCACACAAAACCATGTCATCGGTTCATAACCAACCTGAAGAAGTAAATTGAAGGATTTTACCCTTATTTAAGGATCATTAACCAGATAAAAATAAAAAATAAAATAATAGCTTCAATGATTTAACGATCATTAAGTAAGAGGTAAATCCAATCAACGTCTCTTCAGAATTCCTACTAGCATGATCTTCCTGATCCGAAAATTAACAACCTTGATGGGCAAGAAGCCGCCATGTCTCAGCTCTGCTCTCCATCAGATCTTATGCATCAATCAAAGAAGAAAGAATAAACAACAAACTATTTCCTCCTCATCCGTTCCCGCGTAATTTAGAAGGAATTAGACAGCAAACAATACCTCAAATAACATCAGACCATGCGAATGAAACCTAGTCATTCCCAGCGCCTAAATCATCGACAAAGAGAAAACTTACAGAAATAAAGACTCCACAATCGGGCAGAGATAACACAGACGATCGCACAGATAACACAGATGATCGTAAAACACCGAAACGCAACGAGAGAAATAAGAAACGCAGACATCAACAACCTCCCGCAAACACTTGCATTTATACGCGGAGGCTTTTTATCATGGACGGTTCAGATTTTTAGAAGGTGGGAATGATCCGACGGCCAATGTGAACCTTCTATTTCACACGTTTACGCCAGTGGGATCGTGGCTGTTTGTGGTTCTTCTAGTATCTTTTCGCGGTCAAATTTGTTATTCTACTAATTCTTTTGTTAAAATTTGTGGTTCTTCTAATTGTGATTGGAATACCGAAACTTTATTTTTTTATTAAAAAAAACTTACTTTATTCGCTAAAAAAAATATCGAAAGTTTACCAAAAAATAAAAAATCGAAAGTTTCTGTATCGGGCGGAGACCCGTTAAGTTTTCTCATAAGAGATAACATCTTTAGAGCCTCTTTGGTCATGAATTAGAGATTTCAAATCTCTGTGTTGCTACGTAATTCTGCTCGTCCAATCAACCGGAAGTATTTGCACAAATGTGCTTGACCAGGGATGGTCGAGTAACACCGCCAACAATCAAGTTAGACAAATTCCTTGAAAAAGTATCTTCAGGAATGTAACAAACAATAAGACTGATTGTTTTCTAAAACGTACCTCCTCCCTTAGTCTATTCGTCTTTTTATATCTCTTTAGATCTCTAGTCTTTGAATTCATGTGAAACTCAAATCTTACTTAGGTTCCTTCTTGGACTTTGTTAGTCAAGCTTATCTCGAACTTGGGTAGATTACTCCTCTCAGGAATCTAACTTATTAGATAACTACTACAAGCATGTTATCTTGAATCTTCTTTGTGGACCAACCATAGTCAGACCGACCACGTGATCTAACCATGATGGTCTGGTCCAGCTAATAATTTTCTTATCATAAGCCCCAAGTCTTTAATTTTGAACTTTCGGAAGTTCAATTTTATAGACTTAGTGTCCGATCACAATGAATTCTCCAGGCCGAACAATTGGACTCGATGAAGATATTTACTAATTTGGCTGACGTCATCTAGAAAGACGTTGCGTAGAAATGGGGGTTGCAATACGCACGTTTTTCAAATTCTTACTTTTTTGACACATGGTCATGTCTATATGCCATGCCATCATGATTTTTGAATTTCAAAGCCTGGCCATTCAAGTGCTGTCGATTCTATACCCCTGGATTAGAATCTTTGATGATAAAATATCAAATTCGTTGGATGAGGGCATCCTTAGAGTCGTTAGATCTGGATTTCTGGGAAGCCATGGAGTACTTTATTCTAGACCGTCTGATCTGAATTTTTTGAAAGGGTATATGTTGAGACTAAAATATTCCAATCCTAGTTCAGGCCGGTTCTCTCCGGTCCAATGAAAATTCGATTGGGTTCAATTGATTAAACAAAGTAATCGATGGGTCCACCCAAGATCTACGAAGAAAAGCTAATCATAGACATCCAGTCATAAGCTACAATTCGACGGTCACAATTGAAAACACAACAGGCGGGGAAACCTATATAAAAAGGAGCAAAGGACTCGTCAAGGGTAAGTCTCTCAGATCAATCCAAACACTGGATTCTTTCCTGGTTTTACTCCATTAGAACACCTCAGAAGCTCTTTCGAGCTCTGAAGCACTGTCTTCATAAACTTGACTAGACAGTTGGAGACGCGAAGCCGATCAAGATGATCGGCTCCGTTTCTCACCGGTGTTTCATTTTCCAGGGAACGAGAGACTGGTGGAGGAATCAAACGAATCAGATCGATCCAGATCTGAAGAGCTTGGTGCGAAGATTACGGTTCAAGATCTCCGGCAAATTTAGCACCAACATTTTGGCGCCGTCTATGGGAATCAAGCTTAAACAAGTTCAGAACAAAGGTGTCACATCCTCCCAGCCGGTACCCTAACTGGCATACCCGAGAGTGTGATCCACAGCCCCGAAGATCAAGTATCGAGGAAATCATCCTCCCACATATACAATAACATAATCATAAACAGGAAATAAATCAAGTTTTAATATTATAAACAAGGTTCAAAACAAAAATGAATAATCAGTATAATCAGAGTGCGGAAAGATACCAGATATCCAATGATATCGAAAAGGAGTAAAGTGAGGCGGAAACTCACTTCACCAAAAATAGCGGAACGTAGTATGAAAATCAAAAGGAATTACAACTGAAACAAATGTACTAAGAAATAAACTAAGATCAAGCGTCTTCAAGTTTATAGATAACGTCTTCATAAGTATGGACTTCATCAATCCAATGAATCCGTTCTAACTCTATGCTGTTTTCAAAAGTAGTACGCAGCTTGATCCGTCGGGGGATCATTAGAGTAATCTTGATTGTCGCCAGTACCTTGCGTGTAATATGCTTCATCGGCTTGTGCTTCACTGTACTGCTCGTCGTAATAATCTATACCTGCAGGATAATCTAAACAAAGAATGTACAAAAAGGAATGAGTTTCGAAGAAACTCAGTAAGGTAGTTAATTCATAACATCATAGATAACATGTGGCAAAACATAACATGATGCAATGCAGTATGAAACAGATAAAGTATGAATGCATCTAACTCTATGTATGCTGGTCTCTATGGTAGACATGCTTTAAGTCATAGCACCGTACTTCTTAGGGAAGTCCGCTCACACCCTTAACCATATAAGATATCTTGGGTTCCCTCAACCATTTAAGGTATCTTGGGCAGCCGGTTGGTAATGGGTCCTGTATCCCTCTCGGACAAACCATGGTAGGGGGTTAAGTCAACACACTCTCTCACAACCATTTGGCATAAGTACTGGCGCATGTCAGGGAAAAACCTAGCCCAATGCAAGTCATCTACTTAGTTACATCAAGTCAGTTCCAGATACTTCCATTCCTCCCCTCTCGGGATCCTTTCCGGTATCCTTCACACTAGAGTCACGGATATTACTCACCGGACTCATCAACCCTATTGGTTATCCACATATGGTAAACGGGAAGCTCTCATGTCCCCTCACGGATATAACTCACCGGTCTCGAGTGCCCATGAGCCCAAGTCTAGCCATATGCAACCCTCCAATAAATGGTCCCCACAATGTGATTCCCGTCCTCTCACGGATATAACTCACCGGTCTTGAGCGCCCGTGAATCCCCATTGCTACCACGGGTCGTTCGGTCTCAATACCCTTCCGAATCGGGTCTGATATAACAGGGGTGTATCCTAGCCAAACACTGCTAGACATCCCTAGGTATGACAACCATTGATTCGGGAAAGCGTCGATGGGAAACCCCGGAAACATCCCATACTATTTCCGATAATGTCCAAGGACAGAAGTGTCAAAAGGACACCTCCCAATCCCAAACCAAACTTAATCAAACACATTCTTAGATCAATCATGACATACACAACCAGTAGTTCATCATATAAAAGAGAATGTAAAAGCAACATCAGATTAAGCAGTAATAAGTAATTCATATAACATAAATAATGAAAAAGATGATATAAACAAGTGCTATTATTCCCACAGTAGGAGATCAGAATTAAAATACAATAACAGTAGGTAATCTCATAGTTTCATAAAGTAGAAACCAGAGAACAAGTAATCTATGCAGTTAAGGAATTAACTGTCCTTACCTTCTAACTTGGATGGGATCTTAAAGAATCAAGTATGATCTTGACTAAACCTGAGAAAATAGTCCTAAACAAGTGCACACAACATGTTAGGAAAGATGCATAAAGGAAAAGATCATAAATCAATCGAAACAGACCAAGATTGAGGTTGCTGTACTCATTGGTCGATTGATTGGTCTCTTTGGACCAGTCAACCAATGAGTCGACCAATGCGAGACAGTGGCTCAAGAATCCGAATTTTGAGAATCCGGAGCTGAATTCGATGGTTCAAAAGGGTACAAATCAGAGGGGAATTATCATGGTAGTATTCTAGGGTATAGAGGACATCAATCATAGATCAAAACAAGTTCTCAAGTTACAACCTAGAAATCATGAGGTTAACCTAATTAGGTTGAACATAGGTTAGGAGGGAAAAATAGAAAAATTAAAGATAATGAACTAGGATATGAAAGAATTCAGATCTAGTAAAGAAAACATAATAATTGGGTTAACATGATCAACAAGGGGGTTCCTGGGTTTGATCCAAGAAAATTAGGGTTTCACCCTTTTTGGTTCCCTCGGAAAATAATTGTGAGATCTGGATGAACAAAGACAAATCAAAACAGGAAAATATAGATGATTAAGTTTTAGGTTAACACAATGTTACCCAAAAAGGATTTCCCTTTCACAAGGTAGGTTACCAAAAGTTCTCCAGACAATCACACAGGTTAGGGTTTCAAAGGATTAGGGTTAGGTTTTCAAGAATTCAACAGGCAGGGTTTAAGATCATGATGATGATCATGAGTCTTAAAGAATATGGTGAGATCAGAGAATTGATGATTACAAGATGCTTCATCATCTTTCTGATCTCAATGAAGAACAGAATAAAAGAAAGAAAATCAGAGATAGAAGAGAGAGTGAGTGAAATCATACCTTTGCCATAGGAAGATGAAGAATTCTTCAAGTCTTTGCGAGAAATCACCAAAGAATGCAAGGGAATGGGTTAGATTAGGGTTCTAACTCGTTCCGAGGGCTTAGGAGGCAGAGGAGGCGGAGTATTCCCGAGATTAGACTTAAATAGAAGAGACATGATTCAAATTTCAAAAACAGAATCAATTGGTCGATTGATTGGTCGATTGGTCCAATCGACCGATGAGTCGACCAATCAAGATAGCAACTTCAAAACAGGGAATTGAAGGCTCAGATCAAGTCCAAACATCAAGGGGTTTTGCACACACCTAGAGTGACATACTTAGGAGTTAGAAATGCCTTCGAATCAATACAGAGACCACTCCAAGACCATCAACTAATCCAATCTTCATCCGGGTGCAGTTTCCACCATTGGGACACTAGCATCAACACTCATGGATTCCAATCCAGCCATCAAGTCTTCAACAGAAATGGCCCAAAGATGACTTCTTGCCTTACTTCGGGTCACTGGACCTACAAATAACAAAGTTTTCGGATTAGGGTCAAGGCTGGGTTTCACAAAAGGTCATGGCTCAATCACCTGAGTGAGAGGAGATATTACCAGTTGAAATGGCAGAAGTAAGCTAGAGGGAGCCGAGGAGAGTTAATCCAAAAAGAAGAACAATAGAAACGGTTCCAACACGCAAATTCCAACGATGTAGACTCGGCAAAAGCAAAGAATGACAGAAGATCGCTCACCTCATCCTGCTGAGATTTTTGAAAGACAGGAAAAAAAACTCATAGATACACTGGCTGCTTCTCATTTGGAACTGGATCCGAATCAAATCACTGAACGATTTGAGAGTATGCAACATCAAATACTTGAAACGCAAAATCTGATGAGATCGTTCATCAAGCAAGTTGGAATTCAACCAGAAGGAAGAGTTCTGATCTCACCAGCCAGAAGATCTCGTACTCTTTCCAGAGTTGAGGCGATTTCTGTACCGAATCCTCAGATCCAGAGGTCAAGAGAAAGCCAAAGGAGATCAATTCTCAGGGAGGGATCAGGAGAAAGTGCAGATCCAAACTACATTCCTTTGGAATCGGAAGATCAAGGATCATCTAAGGACGATCGACCACATTCAAAGTAAAAAGAGTAAAACTCTTGGAAATCGGAGAGATAAGAGAGAAGCAAGGAGATCGGAAGGTAGTAGATCTGAAGTTCATGGATCTGAAATCAGTAAAAGATTTCGTATCCTGGACGATCAAATTCAACGATTGACGAACAAAGACGGTGGAGAAAAAGTGGAAGAAGCAATGAATCAAAATCCATTTTCTAAAGACATCATGTCAGCACCATTGCCACATAATTTTAAACTTCCAGTGTTCACAATGTATGATGGAAGCTTAGATCCATTGGAACACCTGGCTCAATTCAATTATGTTATGATGTTGGCAGGTAACTCTGATGTTTTAAAGTGTCAATCCTTTCCATCATCATTGAAAGGTTCTGCAACAACTTGGTTCTTCAGTCAGTTATCGGATTCCATTAAAGATTTCAGAGATTTGACAAAAATATTCTTATCAAGATTCCAAAGCAGCATGAAAAGTAGCAAAACAGTGGATAATTTGGCTGCAATTCGCCAGAAGTCAGGAGAGTCAGTTCGAAGTTATATGAAGAGATTCAATCAAGAATCAATTCAGATAAAGAACTTGAATGAAGCAGTAGCTTATGATGCTATGTTCAGAGGTTTGACGGACGATCATTTGTTAGAATTTCTGATCATGAACAAACCGGCGAACATTGCAGAATTGACAACACGATGTAATCAATATGCTAACATGAAAGATATCTTTCAGGCTAGGAAGGAGATTGATGGTGATGGGAGCAAAAAGAGGGAAGATGGAGTCATGCGGTCTGATTAGAGAGATCGAAGAAACAACATAAATTATCCAAGGAATGGTCCTGATCGTCAAATTAGAAGAGATATTCCAAGACCATTCCTGGAAAATTATACTCCTCTTAATACTAGAAGATCAGAAATTATGATGTGAATTCAACATCAAGGATTTGTAAAATGGCCAGCACCGATGATAGCAAAGGCAGATGAGCGGAATCCAAACAGATTTTGCAGGTATCACAGAGATCATGGTCATGATACTGATGATTGCAGAATTCTGAAGAATGAAATTGAGCGATTGATCAATCAAGGGAGGCTAGAACGGTATGTTCAAAGGAGAAATGGAGGTCACCAGAGAAATGTTGCTGATCAGCCAAGAAGATGGAATAACCAGACACCAGCGAAGGAGGACCAAGCGAAGAGAGATTTTCAATCTAGTTCTCCAGATGAAAATGCTAAACATTAGGAAAACCAACGAGTTTAGCAGAAGCAGTCTCCTGTCATGATCATCTTGGGGAGTTTAGATTTAAACTCAATTTCAAAGTCTATGGCTCATGCAAGGTATGTCAATGCTGTCGAATCTC
Organism: Hakea prostrata; assembly: GCF_041222555.1. Lineage (NCBI taxonomy): Eukaryota > Viridiplantae > Streptophyta > Magnoliopsida > Proteales > Proteaceae > Hakea > Hakea prostrata. Next base: position 6,658,656 of record NC_142605.1, read on the forward strand.
ATGTTATTCCTAAAAGAATTAAGAAGATGAAGGAAATAGTCTTCACGGAGGAGGAGATGGATGGAATTCAAGAGCCACATGATGATGCCATCGTTGTAGTCATTGAGGTGGCAAACAAAGATATTCACAGGGTTTTCATTGATACGGGGTCTTCTGTAGACATTATGTCTTACGAAGCCTTTCAACGGTTGAAGATGGATATTGTCAAGATAAAACCTTGTGGAACAAGGTTATTTGGATTTTTTGGAGAATCTACTTCGGTGGAAGGAACTGTGGAGTTGACAATTACATTGGGAACATATCCACAAACAGTAACAACAGTTACTAAATTTTTTTTGATAAAGAATCTATCGGCATATAATATAATTCTGGGAAGGCCAACTCTGAATTCTATTGGAGCTGTGGTTTCAACGAGGCATTTGAAAGTAAAGTTTCCAACTGAAGGAGGCACTGGAGAATGCAGGTCTGATCAGAGAATCTCGAGGCAGAGTTATACAACTTTCTTGAAAGATTCCAAGTCACAAGGTAAAGCTCTTGCCCTTACTGTTGAAGTTATGGATAATAGGGACGAAGAAAAAATCCAGAGAGGAGAACCAGTGGAGAAGTTAGAAAAAATTTCTTTTGATCTCGAAATTCCAGATAGGGGAACCATGATTGGGGCTAATCAGACCAATCAAGACAAGGACTTGTTGAAAGAATTTCTTCGAATAAATGCAGATGTCTTTGCTTGGTCAGCACAAGACATGCCAGGTTTGAGCAGGGAGGTAGCAGAACACTGCCTTTGGATAGACAATATTGCTAAACTAGTAAAACAAAGACGGAGAAATTTCTCATCAGAAAAACATGATGCGATCAAAGTCGAAGTGGAAAAGCTCAGAAAGTCAAAATTTATTGAGCAGATTGAATGTCCCAAATGGTTGGCAAATGTTGTAATGGTGAAGAAGCATAATGGCAAGTGGAGAATGTGTGTGGATTATACTGATTTGAACAAGGCTTGTCCTAAGGATTGTTATCCTCTGCCCAGAATTGATCAGTTGATTGATGCCACATCAAGTCAGCAAATGTTAAGTTTTATGGATGCTTATTCTGGCTATAAATCAGATTCTTATGAAGAAGGAGGACCAACCTCATACAACATTTATGACGAATCGCGAAAGCTATTATTACAAGGTTATGCCTTTCGAATTAAAAAATGCTGGGGCAACATATCAAAGGGCAATGAATAAGCTGTTTGCTGATCAGATCGGAAGGAATATGGAAGATTATGTTGATGATCTTCTCGTAAAAAGTCAATTCAGATCTGATCATCTCACTGATCGAAAAGAATGCTTTGATGTACTCAGAAGGAATGGAATGAGACTTAACCCTGAGAAGTGTGCATTTGGAGTTTCATCAGGCAAATTCCTGGGTTATATGGTCACACAGAGGGGTATTGAGGCAAATCCATAAAAAATTAAAGCCATTCTGGATATGTTAGCACCCAGCAATATGAAGGAGATCCAGAGTTTAACAGGAAGAGTTGCAGCATTGAGCAGATTCATATCCAGATCGGGGGATAAGTGTGCACCTTTCTTCAAGGCGTTGAAAAACTTAAATGCACTTAACGAATTCAGATGGTTAGAGGACTGTCAAAGTTCGTTTGAAGAATTAAAAAGGAGGCTGACCAGTCCGCCAGTTCTATCTCGGCTGAAGCCAGGGGAAACCTTGCAGATATACTTATCTTCTTCGAAAGTGGCAGTAAGTGCAGTATTAATCCGGGAAGAAGGTACGGTCCAAAATCCTATCTACTTTGTAAGTCATACATTGTTAGATGCCGAATCTAGATATCCAGAATTTGAAAAACAAGCCTTAGCTTTGATAATAGCGGCCAGAAAGCTTAGGCCCTATTTTTAGGCTCATCCAATTATTGTTCTTACTAACTGGCCTTTAAAGAAAATATTACATAAGTCTGATCTTGCCGGGAGAACGGTATCATGGGCAAGAGAATTGACAGAACATGATATAGACTACAAACCAAGAACTGCGATAAAGGCACAAGTCCTAGCTGATTTTATTGCTGAAAGTATTTCATCATCGGAAGATCAGAAAAATTCTAGTGAAATATCTACTGGGTGGATTCTTCATGTGGACGGATCAAGTCATTCTCATGGATCAGGAGCAGGCGTGATTTTACAAAGTTCATTCGGATTTGTAATTTAGAATGCTCTTTGATTTAACTTTCGCGCTTCAAATAATGAAGCAGGGTATGAGGCCCTCATTGCGGGATTGTGATTGGCCAAATCCTTGTGTGTGCAAAACATCGAAGTTAAAAGTGATTCTGAGCTGGTGGTCAGCCAAATTACAAGAGTATATGAAGCAAAGGATGACAGGATGATCAGTTATCTTAAGAAGGCGCTGGATTGTAAGGGGTGGTTCCAACAATTCTCAATTATGAGAATACCCAGAAATCAGAACACGATGGCAGATTCTCTGGCGAAGTTAGCATCTGCCAAATTTACTTCTCTACCACAAGCTGTATATATCGAAGAGCTGGATATTCCGACACATTTGGAACCAGAGATAATGGAAATTGATATAGAAGTGTCTTGGATGGATCCCATTATACAATACCTTAAAGAAGATATTCTTCCTAAAGATAGAGAAAAAGCTCGAACGTTGAAAAGAAGAGCTGCAAAGTTCATTCTAAAGAATGAACTATTGTATAAAAGAACAATTTCTGGGCCACTTTTGAAGTGTTTAGGACCATCCGATGCACAATATGCTTTAGCAGAGGTTCATGAAGGAATCTGTGGGAGTCATCTAGGTGGAAAAGCTTTGGCCTATAAAATTTTGAGGCAAGGGTTGTCACATCCTCCCAGCCGGTACCCTAACTGGCATACCCGAGAGTGTGATCCACAGCCCAAAAGATCAAGTTTAGGAACGATCATATCCATTTAGCACAATAACAAATCAAAAGCAAGAACAAATCATTGTATTCTAATAAGTTAATAATAAAATTCAAGAAAAGATCTCAAAAGAATCACTAAGAATATCAGAGTGCGAAAACATGATACCAAATCAAAAGACAACTGTAGAGTATAGCGGAAATATACTCCACAACATATGCGGAAGGTAGATCGAAATCTAAGTAAAGCTCTAAGCTAATACAAGTAAAGTAAAAGATAAGTCTAGAAGAAACAAGAGAAATCTATTCCACATCTTCAGTCTGCTCTTCTTCATCTTCAGTCTTCATCTTCTTCACCTTGCCCTTCCTTATATGGACCGTCATCATATTTCAAACCTGTAGAGAAGTCTAACAAAAGATATGGTACAAAAGGAATGAGTTTCGAAAGAAACCCAGTAAGGCAGTTAAATCCATAATAACATAAATGGCAGGATTTCAGGACAAACATAAATGCAATATGGTATGAGACAAACAATGAATGTATGAATCTAACTCTATGTATGCTGGTCTCTATTGGCAGACATGCTTTAAATCATAGCACCATACTTCTTTGGGTAGGTCAATCACACAATGCCTTTTGGTAGTGGGTCCGGCATCCCTCGGGACATTCCATGGCTGGGGGTATAGGTCACCGCTCTCTCACATCACCATTGGTCTAAGTACTGGCGCATGTCAGGGTAAAGCCTAGCCAAATGCAAGTCTTCTACTTAGTTATATCAAGTCAGATCCAGATACGTCCATTCCTCGCCCCCGCGATCCTTTCCGGTATCCTTCACACTAGAGTCCTCATAGTCCCCGACTACGGACTCATCAACCCTATTGGTTATCCACATATGGTAAACGGGAAGCTCTCACGTCCTCTCACGGGTTGGTTACCGGTCTTGAGCGCCCGTGAGCCCAAGTCTATCCATATGCAACCCTCCAATAAATGGCCCCCACAATGTGATTCCTGTCCTCTCACGGGTTGGTTACCGGTCTTGAGCGCCCATGAATCCCCATTGCTACCACGGGTCGTTCGGTCTCAATACCCCTCCGATTAGGGTCTGACATAACGGGACATCCTAGCCAAACACTACTAGACAGTCCTAAATATGTCATCCAACAGTTTAGGAAGGTGTCTAGAGGGCATCTCCGGAAACATCCCATAATATTCCGTAGTTGTCCAAGGACAGAAGTGTCAAAAGGACACCTCTCCTTCCCGAACCATACTTAATCAATCACAATCACAAATCAATCATATCATACACATTTACAGTATATAGAAAATATACCATAATAAGATTCATCTCATATACAGTTGACAAATAAAGACTTTCATAAACTAAAGAAAGCAAGTAAATAATGCTACTGTAATTGAAGTAAATACAACAGTAATATATTCATAAAAGAATGTAATTATGGTAACAAATCCAAAAGATTTTAATATAGAAACTAAAATCACATAATCTATGCTATTATAGAAGTAACCATCCTTACCTTATATAACTTGAAGAGAATCTCCAAGAATCAAGGAGAATCTTCCTAAACTTGGCAAGAAGGTCCTAAACAAGTATATATATCATATTAGGAAAGAAACCTAGAAGGTAAGAGATCAAAACATCCAAAACAGACCAAATCTGGAGTTGCTGTACTCATTGGTCGATTGGATTGGTCTACTGGCCCAGTCGACCAATCAGTCGACCAATGGAGACAAAGAAGGTACATGCATTGCAATTGTTTTGGTCATAACTTCTTCGTTTGAAGTCCGATTGATCCGAAATTCGAAAGGGAACTTCACACAAACATACTAAGACTATCTAGCATGAATTTGACATCATCCATGGTCCAAAAATCAGTACTTTATAAATTGGGAACATGAGTTTCTAAATTGGAAACAACATGGTTCTCATAGCAAACTCACCATGGATTCAAGGGAAGAATTAGAGAGAACAAGGCTTCTCTCTAATGGAATATCAAGAACATATCAGAGGCAAGAATAACTAAATAGAAAATCAAAAGAATACTAATCCTAGAATGAGAGGAATCAAAAATAGAAACTTACTAGAATGCTTATATCAATGGTCAACATAGAAGGCTAAAATGGCTAGAAAGAAAGGGGAATTGATTCAAGGAGATGAAACACATTGGAACAGCAGTAAAGGCTAAGATCAAACATGTTAAACATTAATGAGAAAAGAAGCTACAGTAGAATGATCATGCTGTCCAAAACTCAATCAAAATCAGTGAAGAATTGAGGAGATTCACCATGTGGTTTCAAGGAATGGATAGAGTGATTGGGGGTTCACTCTAAGACATAAGGAGATTAGAGAATAGGTAGTTATAGTAGTGTAACACCTTCTCCATAATCAAAACATCAAGATAGAATAGTAAGAAGAAGAAAAGAGAGAAGAAGGAGACAGAACATTGAAATCAAGGTCCAACTTCAAGATGTAACATTAAACTAGCCTTTCTTCACCCAAAATAGATAGGGTGTCCTGTCTAGGTTTGGGCTGGATTTCACAAGGGTTCTATTGGCGACGGATGCAAGCTAAAGCAACTGAATATGTAAGGAGATGCCATCATTGCCAAATTCATGCTCCAATCCAGAACCAACCAGCAGAACAACTGACATCAATTCTCAATCCCATTTCATTTGCAATGTGGGGGATGGATTTACTTGGTCCATTTCCTGTTGCGTCTGGAGGAAGAAAATTTGTGGTAGCTGCAATTGATTATGTAACAACCCTCGTATTTCTAACCCAAGATCCATATTTCAGGTCTGAGAACCCGAAGGTCTAGTCGGGTAAGCTTGTAGAGTGTCCAGATAGAAGTCCATGATCCATACCCTGAACCCATGGATATGGATCCTTTGTCTGAAGAGCTTGCCTTGCTTGGTAGTTGGTCTTCTGGAAGACAAGTGTTGTTCGGAGATGTCCGGAATGAAGGTAAGATCTCCCCCATCTCTTCTTTAGGGCTAGGTTGTACTTGGATATCAACCCCCTAGCAAAAGCACCCTTGTATGGAAAATTACATGGGGGAAGGTTGCTAGTGGCGGTCGATCAAACCAAGCGACCGCCTGGAGCGACCGCTCGGTCTGTTTTCGGAGTTCTTACCCTATTTTGCCCCCTGACTTCTATAAAAGGTAACTCTCGTCCAAGTAATGAATATTTTATTCGTGGTTCCTAATTTTGGAGGTTAGACGGATGCGGGGAAGTTCCGAAAGTGGATTTGAAGTGCTGGCAGTGATCTGGAGATCAGTCCTTCCCTTTTTTTTGGCTTTCTAAAGTGAGGTAATGGATTCACCCTTCATCCTTTATCTTCTTTGTCTTTTAATTTAGTGTTAACCCATCCCCTCATCATGGTGGTTACCCTTTTTGGTCATTGTGACTCTCTTTCCAATCTACTTGAGGTGATTCATCCAAAAACGAAACCCTACTTTCGTGAAAAGGATAATCCAATCAAGGGGAGAGTTATGGGTAACCCAATGATGGTAATTGTTAGGATTTTCCTCACCCTTTGGCTTTGGGAGTATTAGATTTGAGGCTTAGGCCATGATCACTTGAATCCGGATTGAAAACGGGTGATCAGAAGCCTGAGTTTCGGATTGAAACTCTCTGTTTTTGGGGCGGTCACTAGTGGCGGTCGCTCAACTTAAGCGACCGGCTCGAGTGACCGGTTGGTAAACAGTGACCATATGACTTTTGGTTCTGATTCAGTTTGATTCAATTAACTCATATAATATTGTAACACTATGTTTAGGTATACTCTGTTTGAAAAGAAAGTCCTGTAATAGTTAACGGATCTCTTTTTACGGACAGTTTACTTATATGCAGGTAAGGACTTTCAATCCTATCTTTATGTATAGACTTGAACATGCTAGTTCAGTGTCTGTTAGAATTAGTATTTCTTTATATACATTGCTGTAGTCATGTTTTATATACTAATCTTGTTATACTATTGCTGTTTGTCTTGATTACATATATACTTTGTTGATTATGAATGTTATATATTGTTAACGATTAGTATATGGTTCTGATAGATGAGGTATTCCTTTGGGATATCTTAGCTTGGGATATCAAAAGGCTGTGTAATGGGACATATGCCTGCTGATGTCTCTAGCACTGTCATGATTGTTTTGATGACATTATTAGGTAGAGTCTAGAATTGCATGGCTAGGTACCCCACATGCTACTACCCTTTTGGTAGGGGGATTGAAACTGAGTGACCCGTGATGACAGTGATTTGACGTTGATCCACTGTTAGTCATATAAATGGTAGGGTTGCATATGTTAGGGTTGGGCTCATGGACGTCCAAGGAACGGACCGGGTGTCATGAGGAGTCATGAGAGCATCCGCCCCAATAATATGTGGATGACCATGGGTTAAGGAGTGGAGTCCAATAGCGGTAGCAAGTCCGTGAGGATTCTCATTCCTAGGTTGCAAAGGATACTGAACCGAGTTGGTTGGTGCCATAGGGGATGTATTTGGACTTCATGTAGACATGTTACTAGTACGACCTTGCATTGGATTAGAAACCCCGACATGCGCCAGTACTCATTACCAATGGTCGTGGTGAGAGAGTGTTGACTTAACCCCAGCCATGGTTTGAGAGCCAGGTGTGGACTTTCCCTTTTTGCCCAGGATCCCTACAGAGGTAACCAGTCCTTGCCGGATCAGAGAGACTAGACCTACCCAGAGGAGGGTTGGTGTATATCTTAAAGCATGTTAGCTATTAGAGACTTGCATAGTTAGAAATCATAGTATCATTCATACCTTGCACTCATTCATATCATTTATGCATTTATGCTTTGTTGGATAATTGATGGGATTTGTGATTGTTTCTTACTGAGTTCTTTAGAACTCACTCCTTTATTTTGTATATGTTTATTAGCCTGCACAGAAGAAGGAATTGTACAGGAAGATGGACTGGTTTCCTATGAAGGAACCATCCCGTATGAAGAGGATGTGGCACCGTCAGTGGGATATGGAGATAGCCTGTGCGGGAGCTCCTACGGGTGCATGGAGTGCGCTTATCGCACCTATTGATGATCAGAGATGGAAAGTGGTTAGAAAGTTCGATCAGCGAATGGAGAAAAACTGGAGGACTCCTCACCTTGATAAACTTGAGTCTACGTTTATAGCCTTAGAAAAAGAAACTGGAAAGAAGATTATATAACTCTTTTGTTTACTTCCGCTGAACTCGTATTCATTTTTATTCATTATTCTTTCCTTTATTATTGAATTTGGAGTATTTGGACTCCTGTAATTCCTTTAATTCATTTATTGAACATTTATTGCTCTTGATTATCTTCATTTGTATTTAATATTGTTGATAGACTAAAATCGTGGATCCTATGACGGATCACTCCCACGGGTTGTCGGGTATGTCAAGACAGCTTTCCGAACACGGTATGGCCACTACGAGTTTAGGGTCATGCCCTTCGGATTGACCAATGCTTCTGCGGTGTTCATGGACCTCATGAACCGAGTATTTCACGATGTGCTTGATAAGTTTGTGATTGTGTTCATCGACGACATCTTGATCTATTCGAAGAGCGAAGAAGAGCATGCGAGCCATCTAAGTTTCACTTTGCAAAGATTGCGAGAAAAGAAGTTGTACGCCAAGTTTAGCAAGTGTGATTTCTGGCTTAAGAGAGTAGTATTCCTTGGCCATGTGGTTTCAGCTGAAGGTATTCGTGTCGATCCTGAAAAAGTCCAAGCTGTGGCTGATTGGGAAAGACCGAAGTCGGTAATGGAAATAAGAAGTTTTCTTGGATTGGCGGGTTACTACAGAAGGTTTATTAAGAACTTTTCTCGGTTGGCTGCTCCTATGACTAAGTTGACCAGGAAAGAAGAGAAGTTTGTTTGGTCTGACGCCTGTGAGAAGAATTTCCAAGAGTTGAAAGATAGATTGACAAGTGCCCCGGTTTTGACTATACCTGATAGTTCCGGTGGTTTGACAGTTTATACCGATGCGTCAAAGATTGGATTGGGTTGCGTACTGATGCAACATGGCAAGGTCGTAGCCTATGCTTCTTGGCAATTGAAAGATTATGAGCGGAATTACTCCACTCACGATCTAGAACTTGCCGCTGTTGTCTTTGTTTTGAAGATTTGGAGACATTACCTCTACGGTGAGAAGATTGCCATTTTCACGGATCATAAGAGTTTGAAATACTTCTTTACCCAAAAGGAGTTGAACATGAGACAAAGGAGATGGTTGGAACTAGTCTCTCGATTATGATTGTGATATTCAAGTATCACCACGGGAAGGCAAACGTTGTTGCTGATGCTCTTAGTAGGAAGAACCAGAAGAAGACTTTGGATTTGAATGCTTTGAGTTTACCATTGTGGTCTTCTATTGAGAGCTTTGATTTGGAAATTGTCCCTGAGAATTCTGATTTTATTCTTTCTGCCATGATGGCAAGATCTGGCCTTAGAGATAAGATTGTTGCTCTGCAGAGTTCTGATCAATAACTTTTGATCAAAGTTGAGAAGATTTCTTCGAATCCTGAGTCGGACCCCGACTTTGGTATATCCATAGATGGTGCTTTATTGTTTAGAGGAAGACTGTGTGCACATAAAACGAAGAAATTAAAAAGGAAATATTGAAGGAAGCACACCAGTCAGTTTTTACTATACACCCGGGAAGCACCAAGATGTACAAGGACTTGAAGGAACATTTTTGGTGGATTGGTTTGAAGGCTGATGTTGATGATTTTGTTGCCAAGTGTGAGACTTGCCAAAGTGTGAAAGCCGTTCGACAACCCCCATCTGGATTACTTCAACCTCTTCCTATTCCTAGTTGGAAGTGGGAGGATATCTCTATGGACTTTGTGACTAGCTTGCCTCGGACAAGTAAAGGCAATGACACTGTGTGGGTGATTGTTGATAGGTTGACCAAATCAGCCCACTTCATTCCTATGAAGATCACTCATACTCTGGATAAGCTAGCAAGGCTTTACGTGGTAATGTGGTTCGCCTGCATGGTGTGCCATTGAGTATTGTTTCTGATCGTGATCCTAGGTTCACCTCAAGGTTTTGGAATAGTTTGCAGAAGGCCTTCGGAACCCAATTGAACTTGAGTACAGCTCATCATCCACGGTCGATGGACAATCCGAGCGGACAATTCGGACATTGGAAGACATGCTTAGATCTTGTGTGGTGGATATGGGTGGTAATTGGGATGAACACCTAGCTTTGGTTGAGTTTGCCTATAACAACAGTTATCAAGCAACAATAGGCATGGCTCCATTCAAGGCTTTGTATGGAAGTACGTGTAGGACACCTTTATACTGGACTGAGACAGGTGAAAGAAAAGTCTTAGGTCCTGAGATGATTGAAGCTACGAGTGCTATGGTAGATATGATAAGAGAAAGGATTAAGTCTGCTCAGTCAAGACAGAAATCTTATGCTGATAAGAGGAGGACCGATTTGGAATTTCAAGTTGGAGAGAAAGTTTTCTTGAAGGTTTCACCAATGAAGGGTGTGATGAGATTCAATGTTAAGGGAAAGCTTAGCCCTCGTTTCATTGGACCTTTCGAGATTTTGGAAAAGGTTGGACCTGTTGCGTATCGATTAGCATTACCTCCGCCTCTTGCTGGTGTTCACAATGTGTTTCACATTTCGATGCTCCGGAAATACATAGAGAATCCGTAACACATTTTGCAGCAAGCACCTGAAGGACTTAGTGCTGATTTGACCTACGATGAAGAGCCGGCCGAAATCTTGGATAAGAAGGACAAGCAGCTGCGGAATCGCACCATTCCTTTGGTGAAGATTCGGTGGAAGAACCATACCCATGAAGAAGCTTCTTGGGAGAAGGAAGAAGATATGAAGGAGAAGTTCCCTTACCTCTTTGGAAGCACAGGTACGCTTTCAATTTCGAGGACGAAATTTCTTTAAGGGGGGGAGAATGTAAAACCCAGCCCTAACCTTGACCCGGAAACCTTGTTATTTGTAGGTCCAGTGACCCGAAGTAAAGTAAGAAGTCAGCTTTGGGCCATCCCAGTGGAGGACTTGGTGTCTGGCTTTGAATCTATGAGAGTTGATGATGAGGTTCTATTTATGGAAACTGAATCTTGATGAAGATCGGATTAGTTGATGGACTTGGAGTGCTCTCTATCATGGTTTGAAGGCATTTCTACCTATTAGGTAAGTCACTTGATATGTGTACAAAACCCCTTTAGGATTGGATTTGATCTGGGTCTTCAATTCCCTGTTTAGGAGTTGCTGAACTGATTGGTCGACTGGACCAGTCGACCAATCCACTCGACCAATAGGTTCTGTCTTTGGCAATTAGGTCTTGCTTGCTCTATTTAAGTCCAATCTCGAGTCTACTTCGTATTTTCTGCCTCCAAACTCTTTGGAACGAACCAAAGACCTCTGCAAGTCATCTCCCTTGCATCCTTGGTGTTTTTCTTGACGGATCTTCGTCAAAACTCTTCCTTTTGCATCAAAGGTATGTCTACACTCTCTTCTTCTCCTCCATCTCAGTTTTTCTTTCCTTTTTGAGTTGAGACAGTAGAGGAGATACTGCATTCTTTGTTGCGAACATCTCTGGACTTGTCTCTCATGAACTTCCTAAGGATTAATGGCTAATGCAATGATCTTAACCTTGATCATTGCAAGCTTTTGAAGGAATCATGATCAAATCATGATCTTGTCTTTGCTCATCTTTTGATTTGAATTCTGATCTTCTTAGATCTACTATATTGATCATGTTAGTAGTCAATTGCTGTGTTTTCTTTTCATGATCCATGATCTATCAATCTCTAGTTGTTTCTCTTCTACCATACCATGTTTTCTTCATGAATCATGATAGTTACATATATGGTAGGTTTTGTTTCCTTATTTAGATCTATGCTCTTAGGTCTATTTTCTTGAAGATCTAAGTATGCCTTCCATGATATCTTTATCTGAATCAATGATTCATTCTCCTATTGTTCTTGTCTATGGTTTCTATCTTGAATTCTTTAAGAACCATGATTGATCTAATTATGGTAACTTGTTGTTTCCTAATTTGTATCTTGATGACTTGATTTGATTAGTGTTTTGAGGTCCCCTATATGTTAGGATACTACTAATGTAGTTTACCCCTTGATTAGTACCCTTTTGAACCACCAAATTCGGATTTTATATCTTAAAACTCTGATTTTATAGGCTACTGTCTTCATTGGTCGATCAGGCGAGAGACCAATCCAATCGACCAATGAGTACAGCAACTCCAGAATTGGTCTGTTTTGGATGTTTTGGTATCTTTTCTGTTAGGAATCTTTCCTAATATGTTGTATACACTTGTTTAGGACCTTCTTCTCAAGTTTGTCAAGATCTTACTTGATTTCTTAGGATTCCTTTGCAAGTTATAAAAGGTAAGGATGGTTACTTCTTTAACAACATAAATTGCATATCTTAGTTTCTATATTTGAATCTTGTTAATTTATTTCTTTAATTAGATTCTTATAATGTTATACTACTGTGGTACTGTCTTGATATCAGTAGCATTACTTATTTATATTGAATTGACTCATGTATGATTTACTTACCAGTTATATACAAGTTGATTGTAATTATTGATTTCTTCCATATATGAAGTTACCATATATGTGATGTTATGAATTGATGCTTGTGTATGCTTAAGTATGGTTTGGAAAGGAGAGATGTCCTTTTGACACTTCTGTCCTTGGACTACTACGGGAATATTATGGGATGTTTCCGGAGATGCCCTCTGGACACCTTCCTAAACTGTTGGATGACATATTTAGGACTGTCTAGTAGTGTTTGGCTAGGATGTCCCGTTATGTCAGACCCTAATCGGAGGGGTATTGAGACCGAACGACCCGTGGTAGCAATGGGGATTCATGGGCGCTCAAGACCGGTAACCAACCCGTGAGAGGACAGGAATCACATTGTGGGGGCCATTTATTGGTAGGGTTGCATATGGATAGACTTGGGCTCACGGGCGCTCAAGACCGGTAACCAACCCGTGAGAGGACGTGAGAGCTTCCCGTTTACCATATGTGGATAACCAGTAGGGTTGATGAGTCCGTAGTCAGGGACTATGAGGACTCTAGTGTGAAGGATACCGGAAAGGATCGTCAGGGACGAGGAATGGACATATCTGGATCTGACTTGATGTAACTAAGTAGATGACTTGCATTTGGCTAGGCTTTACCCTGATATGCGCCGGTACTTAGACCAATGGTTATGTGAGAGAGTGGTGACCTATACCCCCAGCCATGGAATGTCCCGAGGGATGCCGGACCCATTACCAACTGATGATGAGTGATTGAGACTTTCCTAAAGAAGTACGGTGCTATGACTTAAAGCATGTCTGCCAATAGAGACTAGCATATATAGAGTTAGATTCATACATTCATTGTTTGTCTCATACCATATTGCATTTATGTTTGTTTTGTAATCCTGCCATTTATGTTACTATGGATTTAACTGCCTTACTGAGTTTCTTTGAAACTCATTCCTTTATTGTACAATGTTTGTTAGACTATTCTCCAGGTTCTGAATATCATGACGGCTCGCATGAAGAAGCGCAAGGAGAAGAGGCATATCTCCAGGAAGGTGATTGCGGTTACGACAATTACACTGAAGATCCCACGAGTGGTTATGCTCCGTACGATGCTTAGTCCGACCATAGAGTGGAAGCGCCCTTGTGCCGTTTATGAGATCTATACTTATAGGGATATTGTCTATAAGATTGAGAACAATTTAGTTACCTTTTGTACCTGCTATTGGGATTAGATTCTATCCTGTTTCTTCTCTTTTAGAACTACTTTTCCGCTGGTTGTAGAGTGGGATTTCGCCTCACTTTACTTATCTGATTTAGACACTCTGATTATATCTAGTACTCTGATTTATATATGATTCATTCTTTCCTTATTTGGATCTATGGTTTATCTTTCGCACTTCGTTTATTATTGTTCATGATTATGTTATTGTTTATGTGGGAGGTTGATTACTCGATACCTGATCTTCGGGCTGTGGATCACACTCTCGGGTATGCCAGATAGGGTACCGGCTGGGAGGATGTGACAGATTGGTATCAGATTGTAAAACCCAGCCCTAACCTTGACCCGGAAACCTTGTTATTTGTAGGTCCAGTGACCCGAAGTAAAGTAAGAAGTCAACTTTGGGCCATCCCAGTGGAGGACTTGGTGTCTGGCTTTAAATCCATGAGAGTTGATGATGAGGTTCTATTTATGGAAATTGAATCTTGATGAAGATCGGATTAATTGATGGACTTGGAGTGCTCTCTATCATGGTTTGAAGGCATTTCTACCTATTAGGTAAGTCACTTGATATGTGTGCAAAACCCCTTTAGGATTGGATTTGATCTGGATCTTCAATTCCCTGTTTAGGAGTTGCTGAACTGATTGGTCGATTGATTGGTCGACTTGACCAGTCGACCAATCCACTCGACCAATGGGTTCTGTCTTTGGCAATTAGGTCTTGCTTGCTCTATTTAAGTCCAATCTCGAGTCTACTTCGTATTTTCTGCCTCCAAACTCTTTGGAACGAACCAAAGACCTCTGCAAGTCATCTACCTTGCATCCTTGGTGTTTTTCTTGACGGATCTTCGTCAAAACTCTTCCTTTTGCATCAAAGGTATGTCTACACTCTCTTCTTCTCCTCCATCTCAGTTTTTCTTTCCTTTTTGAGTTGAGACAGTAGAGGAGATGCTGCATTCTCTGTTGCAAACATCTCTGGACTTGTCTCTCATGTTCTTCCTAAGGATTAATGGCTAATGCAATGATCTTAACCATGATCATTGCAAGCTTTTGAAGGAATCATGATCAAATCATGATCTTGTCTTTGTTTATCTTTTGATTTGAATTCTGATCTTCTTAGATCTACTATATTGATCATGTTAGTAGTCAATTGCTGTGTTTTCTTTTCATGATCCATGATCTATCAATCTCTAGTTGTTTCTCTTCTACCATACCATGTTTTCTTCATGAATCATGATAGTTACATATATGGTAGGTTTTGTTTCCTTATTTAGATCTATGCTCTTAGGTCTATTTTCTTGAAGATCTAAGTATGCCTTTCATGATATCTTTATCTGAATCAATGATTCATTCTCCTATTGTTTTTGTCTATGGTTTCTATCTTGAATTCTTCAAGAACCATGATTGATCTAATTATGGTAACTTGTTGTTTCCTAATTTGTATCTTGATGACTTGGTTTGATTAGTGTTTTGAGGTCCCCTATATGTTAGGATACTACTAATGTAGTTTACCCCTTGATTAGTACCCTTTTGAACCACCAAATTCGGATTTTATATCTTAAAATTCTGATTTTATAGGCTACTGTCTTCATTGGTCGACTGGGGCAGTAGACCAATCCAAATGACCAATGAGTACAGCAACTTCAGAATTGGTCTGTTTTGGATGTTTTGGTATCTTTTCTGTTAGGGATCTTTCCTAATATGTTGTATACACTTGTTTAGGACCTTCTTCTCAAGTTTGTCAAGATCTTACTTGATTTCTTAGGATTCCTTTGCAAGTTATAAAAGGTAAGGATGGTTACTTCTTTAACAACATAAATTGCATATCTTAGTTTCTATATTTGAATCTTGTTAATTTATTTCTTTAATTAGATTCTTATAATGTTATACTACTGTGGTACTGTCTTGATATCAGTAGCATTACTTATTTATATTGAATTGACTCATGTATGATTTACTTACCAGTTATATACAAGTTGATTGTAATTATTGATTTCTTCCATATATGAAGTTACCGTATATGTGATGTTATGAATTGATGCTTGTGTATGCTTAAGTATAGTTTGGAAAGGAGAGGTGTCCTTTTGACACTTCTGTCCTTGGACTACTATGGGAATATCATGGGATGTTTCCGGAGATGCCCTCTGGACACCTTCCTAAACTGTTGGATGACATATTTAGGACTGTCTAGTAGTGTTTGGCTAGGATGTCCCGTTATGTCAGACTCTAATCGGAGGGGTATTGAGACCGAACGTGTCACATCCTCCCAGCCGGTACCCTATCTGGCATACCCGAGAGTGTGATCCAAAGCCCGAAGATCAGGTATTGAGTAATCAACCTCCCACATAAACAATAACATAATCATGAACAATAATAATAAAAGTGCGGAAGATAAACCATAGATCCAAATAAGGAAAGAATGAATCATATATAAATCAGAGTACTAGATAAAATCAGAGTGTCTAAATCAGATAAGTAAAGTGAGGCGAAATCCCACTCTACAACCAGCGGAAAAGTAGTTCTAAAAGAGAATAAGCAAGACAGAATCTAATCCCAGTAGCAGGTATAGGTAACTAAATTGTTCTCAACTTTATAGACAACATCCCTATAAGTATAAATTTCATAAACAGCACAAGGGCGCTTCCACTCTATGGTCGGACTAAGCATCGTACGGAGCATAACCACTCGCGGGATCTTCAGTGTAATTGTTGTAACCGCAATCACCTTCCTGGAGATATGCCTCTTCTCCTTGCGCTTCTTCATAGGGGCCGTCATGATATTCAGAACCTGTAGAATAGTCTAACAAACATTGTACAATAAAGGAATGGGTTTCAAAGAAACTCGATAAGGCGATTAAATCCATAATAACATAAATGGCGGGATTTCGAGAACAAACATAAATGCAATATGGTATGAAACAAACAATGAATGTATGAATCTAACTCTACATATGCTGGTCTCTATTGGCAGACATGCTTTAAGTCATAGCACCGTACCTCTTTAGAAAGGTCTCAATCACTCATCATCAGTTGGTAATGGGTCCGGCATCCCTCGGGACATTCCATGGCTGGGGGTATAGGTCACCACTCTCTCACATCACCATTGGTCTAAGTACTGGCGCATGTCAGGGTAAAGCCTAGCCAAATGCAAGTCTTCTTCTTAGTTACATCAAGTCAGATCCAGATACGTCCATTCCTCGTCCCTGACGATCCTTTCCGGTATCCTTCACACTAGAGTCCTCATAGTCCCTGACTACGGACTCATCAACCCTACTGGTCATCCACATATGGTAAACGGGAAGCTCTCACGTCCCCTCACGGGTTGGTTACCGATCTTGAGCGCCCGTGAGCCCAAGTCTATCCATATGCAACCCTACCAATAAATGGCCCCCACAATGTGATTCCTGTCCTCTCACGGGTTGGTTACCGGTCCCCATTGCTACCACGGGTCGTTCGGTCTCAATACCCTTCCGAATCGGGTCTGATATAACGGGGTATTCCTAGCCAAACACTGCTAGACAACCCTAGGTATGAAAATTAATAATTCAGGAAGGTGTCAATGGGCATCTTCGGAGAACATACCATACTATTCCCTTCGATGTCCAAGGACAGAAGTGTCAAAAGGACACCTCTCCTTTCGAAACCATACTTAAGCATACACATGCATCAATTCATATCATCACATATATGGTAACTTCATATATGGAAAGAAATCAATAACTACAATCAATTTGTATATAACTGGTAAGTAAATCATACATGAGTCAATTCAATATGAATAAGTAATGCTACTGATATCAAGACAGTACCACAGTAGTATAACATTATAAGAATCTAATTAAAGAAATAACTTAACAAGATTCAAATATAGAAACTAAGATTTACAATTCATGTTGTTAAAGAAGTAACCATCCTTACCTTTTATAACTCGCAAAGGAATCCTAAGAAATCAAGTAAGATCTTGACAAACTTGAGAAGAAGGTCCTAAACAAGTGTATACAACATATTAGGAAAGATCCCTAACAGAAAAGATACCAAAACATCCAAAACAGACCAATTCCGGAGTTGTTTGTACTCATTGGTCGAGTGGATTGGTCGATCGGTTCATCGACCAATCGATCAGATCGGTTCGATCGACCAATCGATCGACCAATGCAGACAGTAGCCTAAAAAATCAGAGTTTTGAGATATAAAATCCGAATTTGGTGGTTCAAAAGGGTACTAATCAAGGGGTAAACTACATTAGTAGTATCCTAACATATAGGGGATCTCAAAACACTAATCAAATCAAGTCATCAAGATACAAATTAGGAAACAAAAAGTTACCATAATTAGATCAATCATGGTTCTTGAAGAATTCAAGATAGAAATCAAAGACAAGAACAATAGGAGAATGGATCATTGATTCAGGTAAAGGTATCATGAAAAGCATACTTAGATCTTCAAGAAAATAGGCCTAAGAGCATAAATCTAAATAAGGAAACAAAACCTACCATATATGTAACTATCATGATTTATGAAGAAAACATGGTATGGTAGAAGAGAAACAACTAGAGATTGATAGATCATGGATCATGAAAAGAAAACACAGCAATTGACTACTAACATGATCAATATAGTAGATCCAAGGAGATCAGAATTCAAATCAAAAGATAAACAAAGACTAGATCATGGTTTGATCATGATTCCTTCAAAAGCTTGCAATGATCATGGTTAAGATCATTGCATTAGCGATTAATCCTTAGGAAGATCATGAGAGACAAGTCAAGAGATGTTTGCAACAGAGAATGCAGCATCTCCTCTACTGTCTCAACTCAAAAAGGAAAGAAAAACAGAGATGGAGGAGAAGAAGAGAGTGTAGACATACCTTTGATGCAAAAGGAAGAGTTTTGACGAAGATCAGTCAAGAAAATCACCAAGGATGCAAGGGAGATGACTTGCAGAGGTCTTTGGTTCGTTCCAAAGAGTTTGGAGGCAGAAAATACGAAGTAGACTCGAGATTGGACTTAAATAGAGCAAGCAAGACCTAATTGCCAAAGACATCACTCATTGGTCGAGTGGATTGGTCGACTGGTCCAGTCGACCAATCAGTCGACCAATGCGATGAAGAATTCCAAAACAGGGAATTGAAGACCCGATCAAATCCAATCCTAAAGGGGTTTTGCACACATATCAAGTGACTTACCTAATAGGTAGAAATGCCTTCAAACCATGATAGAGAGCACTCCAAGTCCATCAACTAATCCGATCTTCATCAAGATTCAGTTTCCATAAATAGAACTTCATCATCAATTCTCATGGATTCAAAGCCAGACACCAAGTCCTCCACTGGGATGGCCCAAAGCTGACTTCTTACTTTACTTCGGGTCACTGGACCTACAAATAACAAGGTTTCCGGGTCAAGGTTAGGGCTGGGGTTTACAGAACGACCCGTGGTAGCAATGGGGATTCATGGGCGCTCAAGACCGGTAACCAACCCGTGAGAGGACAGGAATCACATTGTGGGGGCCATTTATTGGTAGGGTTGCATATGGATAGACTTGGGCTCACGGGCGCTCAAGACCGGTAACCAACCCGTGAGAGGACGTGAGAGCTTCCCGTTTACCATATGTGGATAACCAGTAGGGTTGATGAGTCCGTAGTCAGGGACTATGAGGACTCTAGTGTGAAGGATACCGGAAAGGATCGTCAGGGACGAGGAATGGACATATCTGGATCTGACTTGATGTAACTAAGTAGAAGACTTGCATTTGGCTAGGCTTAACCTTGACATGCGCCGGTACTTAGACCAATGGTTATGTGAGAGAGTGGTGACCTATACCCCCAGCCATGGAATGTCCCGAGGGATGCCGGACCCATTACCAACTGATGATGAGTGATTGAGACTTTCCTAAAGAAGTACGGTGCTATGACTTAAAGCATGTCTGCCAATAGAGACCAGCATATATAGAGTTAGATTCATACATTCATTGTTTGTCTCATACCATATTGCATTTATGTTTGTTTTGAAATCCTGTCATTTATGTTATTATGGATTTAACTGCCTTACTGAGTTTCTTTGAAACTCATTCCTTTATTGTACAATGTTTGTTAGACTATTCTACAGGTTCTGAATATCATGACGGCTCGTATGAAGAAGCGCAAGGAGAAGAGGCATATCTCCAGGAAGGTGATTGCGGTTACGACAATTACACTGAAGATCCCGCGAGTGGTTATGCTCCGTACGATGCTTAGTCCGACCATAGAGTGGAAGCGCCCTTGTGCCGTTTATGAGATTTATACTTATAGGGATATTGTCTATAAGATTGAGAACAATTTAGTTACCTTTTGTACCTACTATTGGGATTAGATTCTATCCTGTTTCTTCTCTTTTAGAACTACTTTTCCGTTGGTTGTAGAGTGGGATTTCGCCTCACTTTACTTATCTGATTTAGACACTCTGATTATATTTAGTACTCTGATTTATTTATGATTCATTCTTTCCTTATTGGGATCTATGGTTCATCTTTCGCACTTTTATTATTATTGTTCATGATTATGTTATTGTTTATGTGGGAGGTTGATTACTCGATACCTGATCTTCGGGCTGTGGATCACACTCTCGGGTATGCCAGATAGGGTACCGGCTGGGAGGATGTGACAGGTGGGTGGGGTGTGACAGAGTGGTATCAGAGCCATGGTTTTACAAAGTCAATAATACTTGATACAAGTGTTAGACGAGCAATCTGAGTCATAGATCCAGAAGTGACTCAAAAGAACTAGAGTGAATAATAGAACATCTTTCGTTAGAAACAAACTAAGAAAGTAAATGAATTCTCTTTTGCATAACTTACCATAAGTCAAATGAAATACATTTCACATTTTAATTATCAAGAAAGTGCATAAGAGACAATAATATAAATGCAACAAACATAACTATACTTCATTAATGAGATAAAGCTTTACATAATTCGGAGCGTACTCTACGCTTTACAAAATGATAGGAAATGAACATGTGCTGAATAAAAACTACAATAAACATATCTAAACCCTAAGTCAGTACTGAATCAAAATGGATCAAAGTCTAAGTCTATCTACTGCTATGGTGGAGGTGCTAGTCTCATCTGGCGGAGCATATCAAGGCACTATGCTATCTGGCCCCTCATCTCTACCTGCCCCTGCTCGAACTGGTCCATCCGAGTGAACAGACCTCTAGCCCAAGGTGGTGCGACCTCCGAAGTATCCTGAGCCCCAGATGTGCCTCCTGTCTCGAACTACGAGTCTGCATGATCCTCATCATCAGCCTCTACATCCATGTCCTCCGGCTCGGCTGACATCTCTGGTGAGTTTGGTCCGCCCAGTAAGTGCATCTGAGCGACCAATCTGTGACCTATCGTGCAGTAATGCCCAACCGGAATAGCCTCCTCTCCCTCTAGGTCAACCCCGAAGTGCTCGAAGATGCGTGTAAGAAGTCGCCCGTATCCAAGGTTTGCTCCCCTCGGATAAGCCACTCGATAGATCATGGCATTCTGGATTATGTAAGCCAAGTCTATCTGGTAGTGGGTGTACTCAGAGAAGGTCATCATAGCCTGCATGAGTGAAATCTCACTCTGATGACCTGCCTTAGGCAGCAGGTTCCGTGCTATGATTCGTGAGATGATCTTGCATGAAGGAAGCAGCTTGGTCACTGACTCTACCTCGCTGCACTCCTGTATGCAGATGCTCAAGTAGACGAGAGCTCTCCCCTCCCAGTGAATGACATCGTTTGACTCAGCCCCCGGATCGAACCATCTCCTGTCACTGTGGATGTATGGCACGTCAAGGATGTGAGCCAGCTCCTCTGTGGTGAAGCGAATGTCTGTAGTCTTCACCCAGCTCTCTATCACCAGCCTGGTGTCATGCTCTCCCACTCTCTCTCTGTGGAAGGTCAGGTTGCTGTAGAATAACCTGACTAGCTTTAGGTAGGCATCCTCGTTCAAGAACAAGGTACCTCTCCAGCCCACTGCCTCGAATCTACTCTCGATCTGGAACTGCTTGACCTCTGAAGTCACTACCGGTCGACCATACTCGATCTGGAGCTGACTGAAGTGGCCAAAGTACAGCTCTTGTGCCTCCAGTGTCCTGAAGTAGTCTGGATGGACTGAGTTATGTGCATCACCTCTACCTAGACCACGACCTCGGCCGCGAATCGGTACTCTCCTACCTCCGCGGGCAGCCATCTAGTGAGAAAATCTATTTTTAAGCAAATAAAAAGATGCAAAATGAGAGCCATGAGATGTCCAGTAATTATCTGTTAGCGTAAAAATGCATAGTGAACAGTTGATCTATGCCTAGACATGTTATGGGAAGTAAATGAAACATTTTGCACCAAAGAAAGCCTAGAAATAGTTACACATTGTAGTTTCTTACATGGAAACCATGGAAATGAAGGGTTTTGTGAGAAGATTACTTGTGTAGTGTGTAAGCGTCGCGTGGGAAGTAGATCCGAAGTCAACGGAGTCTCCAAAATGCTTTCCTAACCCTTAGCACGAAATCCCCAGAGCCCCAGTATTGTTTTGAGAAGTGTAGAAGTGCAAATGAGGCCCAAAACCGTATTTGAAGCGTTGCTGTCGCGCGTATTTTGGGGCGGTCGCTCCTGGCGGTCGCTACTAGCGGTCGATTGATTTAAGCGATCGGCTCAAGTGATCGGCCCAGTTACTGTTGCACAGATTTTTGGATTTTGGCTTTGTTTTGATTATTTTTGGACTTTGTGCTTGTTGTTGCTTCTGTTTGTGAATGTTGACCATTGTGGAGTTACTTTGACTTGAGGAATCTTTTTCCGGACTTGATCATTTAGTGTTGCTAATTTCTGGAATTCTTTTCGCAGAATGGTTCAATTAAGGAATCGTGATGTTAATGGTGAAGAAGGTGGAGAAGATCAGAACAGCGGCATACTATAATGCTCGTGTCAGTCCTAAATCTTTTAAAGTTGGAGATTTGGTCTTGAGGAAAAAATCAGCATCAGACCTGAGAAATTGTGGAAAGCTCTTCGCAAACTGGGAAGGACCATATGTGATAACAAAGACTGTGAGCAAAAACACATATTGGCTCAAGGATGTTCATGGAAGCTGTTTGAGGTGGCCATGGAATGTAATTCACCTCAAGAAGTATTATCAATAGAAAGGGAGCAGAATTTTCTGATATTCTTGAAGAAATTATTTCTATCCACCATTGTCACCAAAAGATTCTTCTTCAAATCGCACGAAAGGTCTTTTTCATTGAACCAGTTTTCTGATCATGCTTTTTAAAGCTAATCCAGGATCATTCCTTCCGAGGGTGATCCTGGCTTTCTAAAGTCAAGCTCTAGTAAGCCAGCCTTCCGAGGCAGCCTTTCGAGGCCTGATTATGCAAGCTGATCACGGATCATTCCTTCCAAGGGTGGTCCCGACTTTCAGTAAGTCAGGCTCAAGTAGCCAGCCTTTCGAGGCCTGGTCATGCTTTCCGAAGTTGATCACGGATCATTCCTTCTGAGGGTGGTCCCGACTTTTCGTAAGTCAGGCTCAAGTAGCCAGCCTTCCGAGGCTTGGTCATGCTTTCCGAAGCTGATCACGGATCATTCCTTCGGAGGGTGGTCTCGACTTTCCGTAAGTCAAGCTCAAGTAGCCAGCCTTTCGAGGCCTGGTCATGCTTTCCGAAGCTGATCACGGATTATTCCTTCCAAGGGTGGTCCCGACTTTCCGAAGTTAGGCTCAAGTAGCCAGCCTTCTGAGGTAGCCTCTCGAGGCACGATCATGCTTGTAACAACCCCCGTATTTCTAACCCAAGATCCGTATTGCAGGTCCGAGAACCCGAAGGTCTAATCAGGTAAATTTGTGGAGTGTTCGGATAGAAGTCCATGATCCATACCCTAAACCCATGGATCTGGATTCTCTGACTGAAGAGCCTGCTTGCTTGATAGTTGGACTTCTGGAAGGCAAGTGATGTCTGGTGTGAAACCCGGCCCTAACCTTAACCCGGATACTCTTTTGTCTGTAGGTCCGAAGACCGAAGTAGAAGTGAAAGTCAACTATGGGCCATATCAGTAGAAGATATAGTGTTCGACTCTGAACCTATGGAGATTGGCGATGATGCCCCATATTTGAAGACAGTGTTGGATATAGAAAAGAGACTACGCCTTGATGAAGAGAAGGTTGGTTGATGACCTTAGAGCTTGGTGGGATATGATTTAAAGCCATTTTTCCATACTAGGTAAGTTATAGTATATGTGTTTAAAGTTTCGTTTGATTCCGAGTAGTGGAAGGCCCTCAATTCCCTGACTTTGGCTTTGCTGTCTGCTTGGGTTGACTGCTTGGGTCGACTGGGCCAGGCTACCCAGCCAATCGACCCAGAGATGTTGAACTCGAGCAGAATGTGTTGTTTAGGTTATTTTGCTATATATACCTCATGACTTCGTGATTTTAGTATCCCTAGCCTCCAAAACACTTAGAGAACGAAGTGAACTCATCTCTAAGCCTCCAAAGGTGTTGAAGAAGACCTAATCTTGCAAACTTGGAAATTCTCTCTCTTGTTCTTCAATCAAAGGTTAGTATTCAATCTATTGTGTTATTGATTCATTCTTTCTATGATCACTCTCTTCTCTGAACTGAGATTACGATGAAGATGCTGCAACCTTGTAGTCATATCTTTTACAATCTCTTTTCATTCTCTTATGCCATTGATCATCTTATTCATTCTTAATATGATTCTTATGATTTCTTCTTAAACTATGATCATATTCTTATTTTGATTTATTTTAGTATTGTAGATGCCTCTCCATGATTATTCATACCTCTGATTTACTGTGTTCTTGTACTAGAATGAGATCTCATCATCTCTTGTTCATCTCTTTCATTCATAGCATGTTTCCAATGAAAACCATGATTTTTACCAAAATAGGAAGTATGATTTCAAATTAGTAAGTAATGGTTTTAATCGTTGTTTGATGTCTAAATTATGCTTTTTAGTCTTAGACTACTATGTTAGACATTCTCTCCAAGTTTCGTAGCATTCCGCATTGTATAGCATACGTTTCGGATCAAAATACTATTTTTGGATTCGGATTTGCTCTTGGGCAGACTGCCTGGGTTGATTGAACAAATCAACCCAGCCAATCAACCCAGCCAATCAACCCGCAGTGATAGAATTGGATTTCTTCGTCCGTTTTGATTTGATTGATGCTTATTATTTTAGGACTACTTCCTAATGACTGTATGATGTTATTCTAGGGTTTGTTTGCTAACTTTGGATTCATCCTCTTGTCCGTCTGGAATATATTCAAATCTATTTAAAGTAAGGACAGTTGCTACCATATTAACATAGATTGCATAGATTTAGTTTCTAATTTGGGAACTACTTAGATTTGCTACTGTTATGTTAGTTTCTATTATGATATGAATACTGTAAGTACAGTAGGATCTTATTTCCTTATTAAATTTATGTAATTGGATCATGTATGAATACTTATTCATGTATGTTGCTCATTATTTCGATATTGTCTTATTATACTCTTTCATATGATGAGATATCTGTCGTGGATGATATGATTGAATTATGATTGTGATTGTTTAGGTATGATTTGGGATTGGGGAATGTCCATTTGACATTTCTGTCCTTGGACATCATTGGGGATAGTATGGGATATTTCCAATGTTGCCCTTTGACACTTTCCCGGATTAATGGTTGTCATACCTAGGACTTGTCTATCAGTGTTTGGCTAGGATATTCCCTGTTATATCAGACCCGATTCAGAAGGGTATTGAGACCAAACAACCCGTGGTAGCAATGGGGATTCATGGGCGCTCCAGACCGGCAACCAACTCGTGAGGGGACATGCATCACATTGTGGGGGCCATCTATGGGTAGAGTTGCGTATGGATAGACTTGGGCTCATGGGCGTTCAAGACCGGTAACCAACCTGTGAGAGGACATGAGAGCTTCCCGTTTACTATATGTGGATGACCTATAGGGTTGATGAGTTCGTAGTCTGGGATTATGCTGACTCTAGTGTGAATGATACTGGAAAGGATCGCCCGGGGCGAGGAATGGACGTATCTGGACCTGAGTTGATATGACTAAGTAGAAGACTTGCATTGGGCTAGGCTTTACCTTGACATGCGCCAATACTTAGACCAATGGTGATGTGAGAGAGAGGTGAC
This sequence comes from Hakea prostrata, assembly GCF_041222555.1. Lineage (NCBI taxonomy): Eukaryota > Viridiplantae > Streptophyta > Magnoliopsida > Proteales > Proteaceae > Hakea > Hakea prostrata. The sequence continues at coordinate 6,684,475 of NC_142605.1, forward strand.
CTAAACCCCTAACCAAGGAATGTCCAAAGTAGCCACATCAACCCTTCGTTTCATGATGTCGTTGAAAGTCACTAAGAACACTAATGGACCATAAGGTCCAAGACTCACACAATGAGAGGAGCAGGGATCCATCCTCTCATTTCCAATGATCGCTAAGCACACATAGTATGATATACGTCCTATGGTGGAGCATTCTTGTCACATCCTCCCAGCCGGTACCCTAACTGGCATACCCGAGAGTGTGATCCACAGCCCCGAAGATCAAGTATCGAGGAAATCATCCTCCCACATATACAATAACATAATCATAAACAGGAAATAATCAAGGTTTAAAATATTATAAACAAAAGATTAAAGTCAAGAAATGAATAATCAATATAATCAGAGTGCAAAAAATGATACCAGATGTAATCACATCAAAAGAAGTAGAGTGAGGTGGAAACTCACTCCACAAAAATACAGCGGAACGCAGAATGTAAGTCTAAAAGAAATAACAACTAAATCAAAGGAACTAAGAGAAATAACTAAACATTAGAGTTTTCTATTCTATAGATAACGTCTTCAAAATAGTGGACTTCATCAATCCATTTGAGACGTTCCACATATACGTTGTCTTTAATCGTACTACGCAGCTTGATCAACTAAGGGATCATCAGAGTAATCTTGATTGTTGCCAACACCTTGCGTGTAGTACGCTTCATCGGCTTGCGCTTCATCGTACTGTTCGCCATAGTAATCAGTACCTATAGAATAGTCTAACAAAAACAATGTACAAAAGGAATGAGTTTCGAAGAAAATCAGTAAGGTAGTTAATCCATAAGAACATAAATAACATGGAAGCAAACCATAAGATGCAATGCAATATGAAACAAGTAATGTATGTATGCATCTAAACTCTATGTATGCTGGTCTCTATGGCAGACATGCTTTAAGTCATAGCACTGTACTTCTTTGGGTAGGTCAATCACACAACTCCTTTTGGTAGTGGGTCCGGCATCCCTCAGGACAAACCATGGCAGGGGGTTAAGTCAACACACTCTCTCACAACCATTTGGCATAAGTACCGGCGCATGTCAGGGTAAAGCCTAGCCCAATGCAAGTCATCTACTCAGTTACATCAACTCAGGTCCAGATACTTCCATTCCTCGCCCCTGGCGATCCTTTATGGTATCCTTTCCACTAGAGTCCTAATAGTCCCTGACTACGGACTCATCAACCCTATAGGTCATCCACATATGGTAAATGGGAAGCTCTCACGTCCTCTCACGGGTTGGTTACCGGTCTTGAGCGCCCGTGAGCCTAAGTCTAACCATATGCAACCCTACCGATAAATGGCCCCTTTCGAGTATCCACAATGTGATCCATGTCCTCTCACGGATTGGTTACCGGTCTTGAGCGCCCACGAATCTCCATTGCTACCACGGGTCGTTCGGTCTCAACACCCTTCCGAATCGAGTCTGATATAATAGGGGTATATCCTAGCCAAACACTGCTAGACAGCCCTAGGTATGACAACCAATGATTCGGGAAAGTGTCGATGGGCAACCCCAGAAACATCCCATACTATTTCTGATAATGTCCAAGGACAGAAGTGTCAAAAGGACACCTCCCAATCCCAAACCAAACTTAAACAAACACAGTCTCAAATTAGTCATGACATATACAATCAGCAACTCATTATATAAAAGAGAATATAAAGTCATGATCAAATCATAAAACAATATAGTAATAAGCAATCTCACATAAGTCTAAGTAATAAAAGAACATGATAAAGAGCTACTGTTATCACAGTAGTATATCAGAATATAAAGTGTACAAACAGTAACCAACTCAGATTTTCGTAAAGTAGAAACCAAAGAGTATGCAATCTATGTAGTTAAGTAGATAACTGTCCTTACCTACTAATTCGTAAAGGAACTTAGAGAATCAAGTAAGACCTTGACTAAACCTAAGAAAAGAGTCTTAAACAAGTGTATACTATGAGTTAGGAAAGATACATGGAAGGAAAGATCACAATTCAATCAAAACAGACCAAGAATGGGGTTGCTGTACCCATTGGTCGACTGATTGGTCTACTGCCCAGGTCGACCAATGAGTCGACCAACAGAGACAGTAGCCTTCAAAAATCAGAATTTTTAGAATATGAATCCGAATTTGGTGGTTCAAAAGGGTACAAAATAAGGGGGAAACCTTAATGGAAACATCTAAGTCTATAGAGGACAACAAACCATTAATCAAATCAAGTTTCCAGGTCACAACTCAGGAACCAGAAAGTTAACCTAATTAGGTTAAACATAGATTATGAAGGAAAAATATAATATGATCAAGGGTAAGGAATTAAAATTAATAGGTCACAATTTTAGTAAAGAAAATAAAGTGAGAGTCTTCTAATATGATCAAAATAGGGGTTCTTGATCTTACCCAAGAAATTAGGGTTTCACCCTTTTTGGTTCCCATGAAAAGGTTGAGAGTTCCGGATGAAGGGAGGTAAATTGTTAGTCAAAAATAACAAGAAGAATCATTCAATGATAAAGTTTAGGTTCATATAAATTTTACCCAAGAGGTTTCCCTCTCATGGGGAATTACCAAAGGTTCTCCAGATGACCACACAAGGTTAGGGTTTCAAGGGTTAGGGTTTCCAGGATTCAATTGGCAAGGGTTGAGATCATGATGATGATCATGGATCTCAAGGAACATGATGAGATCATGGAATAGATGGTTGCAAGAATGCAGCATCATCTTCTTGATCTCAATCAAGAATAGATTTAAGAAAAGAAAATCAGAGATAGAGAGGAAAGAGATCATACACATACCTTTGATGCAGGAGGATGAAGATTGCTTGAGTTCTTGCGAGATATCAATCAAGGATGCAAGGGAAGCGGTTAGAATAGGGTTCTAACTCGTTCTAGAGGCTTAGGAGGCAGATGAGGCGGAGTATTCCCGAGTAGACTTAAATAGAGTAGCCACGATTTAAATTTCAAAAACAGAATCAATTGGTCGATTGATTGGTCGACTGGTCCAATCGACCAATCAGAACAGCAACTTCAAAACAGGGAATTGAAGGCTCAGATCGAGTCCAAACATCAAGGGGTTTTGCACACACCTAAAGTGACATACTTAGTAGGTAGAAATGCCTTCGAACCAATACAGAGAGCACTCCAAGTCCATCAACTAATCCAATCTTCATCAGGGTGCAGTTTCCATAGAAGGGACACTGACATCCACACTCAAGGATTCCACTCCAGCCATCAAGTCTTCAATTGAAATGGCCCAAAGCTGACTTCTTGCCTTACTTCGGGTTGCTGGACCTACAAACAACAGGGTTTCCGGGTCAGGGTTGGGGCTGGGTTTCACAATTCTATATACAATAGAACGTATGTCCATCTCAACACCATACAGGTCTTAGTCTAGTCGCAACCTCTTGTGCCTAACCCGAGTTTCTTTATTGTTGCCACCCTAGCGCCACATAAAGTACTTGCACTGGCTCCTATAGGCAACATGAATAGTGGGAACATTCATGTCGATTCTCTTCACAATAGAGAAACTCATCTTGATTCCAAATCAAGGCGACATCATGATTATGAATTGACCTACGCAAAGTCATTCACAATTCGTCTCATCTCTGCTCGCCTCCAAGGCGCCAGAGGAGAATGCTCATGTGAGTGAGCCATTCTCTTACCTATTGACATATCTTGTTTTATGCTAGAAATACACAATCACACAGAAAGTGAATAAATGAAATGCTGGAATGGACTCGTGTTACTCATTAATAAGAAAGTCTCAGTACAAAAGTAAGTCACAATCTACGCAAGCCCAAGGATTTTACACGAGAAATAAAAACATCCTTGGCTATAGGTTTGGTTAGAGGGTCAGCTACCATTTGACTAGTAGATATGTGCTTAAGTACAACTTTCTTCCTTGATGTAATGTCTCTAACAAAGTGATATCTCAACTATATATGTTTGGTCTTCCCATGATACTTGGGGTCCTTGACATAGCTAAGAGCTGCCGTACTATCACAGTAGACAAGGGCAGCCTATTTGGATGTCATCACAATCCCAGTATGTCGAAGGAATCTCCTCAACCAAACAACCTCTTGAACAGTAGCTGAGCATGCTACATACTCTGCTTCCATGGTCAAGAGGAATATACAGGTCTGCTTCTTGCTACACCACGAAATGGCCCCACCATTCAGCAAGAAAGCATATCCAGAGGTTGATTTGCGCTCATCAATGTCTCCAGCCCAGTCGGCATTGCTATAGCCAACTAACCGCAAATCCAATCCTTGGTAACACAGCATGTAGTTATTCGTTCCTCTGAGATATCTCAATATCATCTTGACTGCTTTCCAGTGCTCTATGCCTAGGTTTGATAGGTATCGACTAACCAAACCCACTGCATAACAAATATCCGGCCTAGTACACATCATAGAGTACATTAGGCTACCCACTGCACTGAAATATGGAACTCTTTCTGAGTCTTAGGACCCATATCAAGGCTCAAATGCAAACCTTTCTCCACTGGAGTATCAATTGGTTTGCAGTTGTGCATTTGGTATCTCATCAAGCATTGTCAATATAGGTCTCTTAAGATAAACCCAGTAATCTCTTTTGCCTATTTTTGACAATCTTGACACCAAGCACATAGCTTGCTTCACCCATGTCCTTCATATCAAATACGGAGGACAACCATTTCTTAATGGTTTCCAATAGCTCCTTGCTATTGCTAGCCATAAGTATGTCATCTACGTACAGTGTCAGAATGACATAATTACCATTAGATCTCTTGGTGTAAACACAATGGTCTTCCTCAAGCATGGAAAACCCATTTTCCATCATAGCTTGGTGGAAGCGCACATTCCACTGTCTAGATGCTTGCTTTAAGCCATATATGGACTTCTTAAGCTTGCACACTTTGCGCTCAAGTCCATTAGCTTCAACGCCTTGAGGTTGATCCATATAGATCTCTTCCTCAAGTTCTCCATTGAGAAAAGCAGTTTTTACATCCATCTGATAAAGCTCCAAGTCCAACTGAGCAACAATGGCTAGTATGAGGCGGGTTGAGGCAAACCTAACCACAGGGGAAGAAAAAGTTTCCTCATAATCAACGCCCTCTCATTGGGTATAGCCCTTAGCCACTAAACGAGCCTTGAATCTCTCAATAGATCCATCTGCCTTTCTCTTGATCTTGAGAACCCACTTGTTCCCAATTGCCTTTCGGCCTGGCAGCAAGTCAACCAAGTCCCAGACATGATTAACTTTCATCGACTCCAACTCTTCCTCTATTGCTTTCAACCATTCCTTTTAGCTTGACCCCGCAAGAGCTTCGTGCACGCTCTTCGGTTCATGCTCATCAACTGAAGTCATCTCACAGTCGATCTCTTCAGGAGTTACCAAGTAGGCTTCATCCTCTATGTCGAAACGTCAAAAAGGAACTAGCCCGCGCCCACTACGGCGCAAGTGCATGTCAGATTGCTCACCCTCTGAGGTAGCTATAACATCTGCACTCCCACTCCCACTAGGATCTTCTGGATGAACCCCAGGTTCATTATCTAGAATCTGAATCCCTGGAGTGACAAGACCACTATCTTGTATCTCAAAGAATTCCGATGATTCTTTGTTAACTCCTGAAAGAGATGGAAAATCATTCTCCAAGAATGTTGCATCCCTAGACTCAAGTTCTGTTCTCCTCTCACTCTCATCTAGTCCAATGAAGACATGGCCCTTTGAGGGTTCAGAATATCTCACAAAGATACACTTTCTTCCTCTGGGTGCAACCTTTCCATATTGGTGAGAAGTAGAGTGAACATATGCTGCACATCCCCATGCGCGCAAGTAACTCAAATTTGGCTTCCTTCCGGTCCACAACTCATGGTGTGGAAGGAACCAATTTGGTTGGAACTCTATTAAGGATATAGGCAGCAGTCAGCAAAGCATCTCCCCAATAAGAGATGGGTAGATTTGCCTGCACCATCATGGATCTCACCATGTCTAGCAAGGTTCTATTCCTTCTCTCAGCAACCCCATTTTGCTGTGGAGTCCCTGGAATAGTAAGTTGTCTAGATATCCCCTTTTCATCACACAACCCTTTGAACATATCGGAGAGATACTCTCTACCTCTATCCGTTCTAAGAGTTTTAATCATTTTATCTAACTGATCCTCAACTAAGCTCATGAATTTCCTAAAACATTCTAGAGCTTCTAAATTATGAGAAATTAGATAAATGTGACCATACCGTGTATAGTCATCTATGAATGTGATGAAATAAGCATGTCCTTTTCTAGTATGCACATTCATGGGTCCACACACATCTGAATGGATAAGTTCTAAAGGAAGAGAGGCTCTCAATGCCTTTTTAAATGGTTTTCTAGTTGCTTATCCTGCTAGACATGACTCACAGGTTGGCAAATCAGATAGTGAACCTTGGCCTAAGAGACCTTCTCTTGCCAACCTGTTCATCCTATCTAAGCCAATATGTCCTAGTCTAGCATGCCACAAATTAGAATCAATACACACAATATTTTGGCAAACAAAAGCACTACTAGAATTAAATGAATAATCAATTGTATCCAATACAATGAAACCATTATTAAGAAAACCATAACCATAAACTGTATCATCCAGATAAAATCAAAGAATTGTTTTCAAATACAACTCTAAAACCATGTCTTAAAAGATAAATAACATAAACAAGATTTCGTCGAATGTCTGGAGCATACAACACATCATGGAGTAACAGCATCTGGCCACCTTGCAAAACTAATTTGCATGTGCCTATGCCATGAACCTCCACGCTTGAGCTGTTCCCCATCGTTATTCTTCTGCTTCCTCTTGGAATACGACGGTATTCCACGAAGCTCGAGCATTCCCTTGTTATGTGTTATGTCGCACCTGAATCAACAATCCACAAAGGATTTAGTTCAGCAAGCATAGTAGAACTTGTTACATAACAAGATGAGGTATAACACAAAGTACATACCTCCTGCTCAGTGCAATCATGAGCAAAATGACCAAGCTTTCGGCACTTGAAGCAAATCAAAGCTGATTTCTTCTTGCCAGCACTAGTCCCCCTTGAACGCTTGGGGCGACTCTTGTTTTTGTTCCCACCTTGGTTACTTTGCTTGGACCGCTGAGGATGAGCTTTCTCTCTCTTGCGCTTGAAGCCTGCACCCTTACTAGTGCTAGCTTCAGCAACAAATACTTTAGTTTGAGGGGCATCGGCCAACATCCGATCCTCATCTAGCTCAAGGTGCTTGGCAGCTTGATCAAAAGTCTTGACATTATCAGCATGAGTCAAGAAGATCTTCATATGCTCCCAAGTCTTTGGCAACGACCTGATGACATGGAGACTTGCTCCTCATTCAGTCTTCTAGCGCCCACATGCGCTCAACTCACTAATCATGTTTGACATGATGGTTATATGCTGCCTCATGGTGTGACCTTGGCGCATCTTATAACCGTCAAAGGTGAGTCCGAGCTGGCGACCTCTTGTGGTGAAAGTCCCTCCGTACTGGAACTTCACAGCCTCCCACAAAGACTTTGCAGTCCTATGCTTCTCAAAACGAAGCATCAGGTAATCCCTCATGGAGCTCAGGATTGTAATCCTAGCTACCCGGTCTTTCCTCTTCCAAGCATTGTATGTCTCAAGGTCCCTGCGATGCTGTGCAGTGGTACCTTCCTCAGGTGGGTTCATGGTCTGGTTTATGGTTTCTAGCATATCCTGCTCTTCCAGGAGATATTGCACCTTTCGATGCCAGAGGTCATAGTTCCTCTCATTCAGCTTATCTCCTTTAGTAAGGTCAGCAACTATGCTTGTAGTAGCCATTTATTCTAAAGACATTACATACAAGGATGAGTTCAACTATTCTAGCATAAAACACAACTCAAGCAATAGCAAATCACACTAGCATAGTAAACCTTTGGGGTAAGCATTTAAATCAAAAGAAATGCTAACAAACATTCAACCAAATTCTTATGCAAACCCACATAGACTTATACACTAGTTTCAATCTGTGTAGGAAACATGATTGATAGACCCATAATTAAAAAAAAGTTTTAAAAAAATAAATCATGCAATCATCTTAATGCTATGAGGTGGTTCACACAGAACACTTCTACCTCATTAGCTCCCACTAAGCCCTCAATGCTCAAACATCACATAGATTGTGAGCCATTGATGTCCAGTAAACAGAAACACATTCAAAACTGGACAAAAATTCAGATGGATTCTGAGACGGCTCTCCGTCTGGCTTTTTGCAACTAGACGGTCGACCGTCTCCCAGACGGAAAATCCGTCCTGGTCACCGGTGTCTTGTCGACAATAGACGGTCGTCCATCTGGTCCATAGTGACAAAAAAATAGCGTTTTTTGGATTTTTTCATGAACGATGTTTTTTTCAAAAAACGGTAAAACATGTTTTTTCACCCAAAAAATCATCCAAAAACACATGGAAAAAAATCCAGCAATAAATATTAAAAAAAATATTTATCATGGATTATCAATTCATGCAAAAAATCATAAGGGAAATTTACAAGGATCCTCCCATGGGTTTCGTATTAAACCCCGAATTCTCCGTGGGTTTCCATAAACCCTTGATCCTCCCATTGGATCCATACAATGAAATTAAACAATGGGGAGGAACCGAGAATCGTGGGAACCACAGATCTGATGCCAATGTTGGTAATACTCCATATATATAAATTCAATTTAATTGATAGGGGAAAGATTCCTTACCTGGTTTCGCTTTCCCTTTTATGAAGTATTTGCAGCGGAAGTAAATCTAGATCCACGTTCTCATTCCACCACCAAATCTCTACCGGGATGATTCCACAATCACAAGGAAAGGGAAGTATTTCCACAACCCAAATGCCTTGTGGAAAGAATGATGGATGAGTGATCTAAAGCAAAGGAAGGAAACCTCCAATGAGTTTCTCCTTCCTGCGTTTCTTGGCGAAAGGGAGAGAGTGATGGAGCCTACTCTTTTCTGGAGGAAATCTCGTACGAATCAAATCACACTTACTCACTTATGCGGTGGTTACCAAAATATATAACCCTATTTTGTAACCGCCCTAATAGTGAGTTTCCAATTTTGCCCTTGGGCATTTAATTTATTAATCATATTAATAAATTCCAACATCTAAGTTAGACATGCTTTATGTCACACCCTACCCGCCGGTCTCAGTTATCCGCCCGACAACCTGTGGGAGTGATCCGTCACAGGATCCACGGTTTTAGTCTATCAACAATATTAAATACAAATAAAGATAATCAAGAGCAAAAATGTTCAATAAATGAATTAAAGGAATTACAGGAGTCCAAATACTCCAATAGAAATAATAAAAGAAAGAATAATGAATAAAACAAATACGAGTTTAGCGGAAGCAATCAAAAGAATTATATCAGTTTCTTTCCAGATTCCTTTTCTAAGGTTAAATAGTGTTTTTCATGAATTTCAAGATAGGGTTACCTCCAGTTCTTCTCCATTCGCTGAGCGAATTGTCTAACCACTTTTCGTCTCTGACCATCAATAGGTGCAATAAGCGCACTCCATGCATCCGTAGGAGCTCCCGCACAGGCTATCTCCATTTCCCACTGACGGTGCCACATCCTCTTCATACGGGATGGTTCCTTCATAGGAAACCAATCCATCTTCTGGTACAATTCCTTCTTCTATGCAGGCTAATAAACATATACAAAATAAAGGAGTGAGTTCTAGAGAACTCAGTAAGAAACAATCACAAATCCCATTAATTATCCAACAAAGCATAAATGCATAAATGATATGAATGAGTGCAAACTATGAATGATACTATGATTTCTAACTATGCAAGTCTCTAACAGCTGACATGCTTTAAGATATACACTAGCTCTCCTCTGGGGAAGTCTAGTCACACTGATCCGGCAAGGACTGGTTACCTCTGTAAGGATCCTGGGCAAAAAGGGAAAGTCAACACCTGGCTCTCAAACCATGGCTGGGGTTAAGTCAACACTCTCTCACCACGACCATTGGTAATGAGTACTGGTGTATGTCGGGGTTTCTAATCCAATGCAAGGTCATACTGGTAACATGAAGTCCAGATACATCCCCTATGGCACCAACCAACTCGGTTCAGTATCCTTCGCAACCTAGGAATGAGAATCCTCACGGACCTGCTACTGCTGCTAGACTCCACTCCTTAACCCTATGGTCATCCACATATTATTGGGGAGGAAGCTCTCATGATTCCTCACGACACCCAGTCCGTTCCTTGGACGTCCATGAGCCCAACCCTAACATATGCAACCCTACCATTTATATGACTAATAGTGGACCAACGTCACATCACTGTCATCACGGGTCACTCGGTTTCAATCCCCCTACCGAAAGGGTAGTAGCATGTGGGGTACCTAGCCATGTAATTCTAAACTCTACCTAAGAATGTCATCCAATAGTCATGATAGTGCTGGAAACATCAGCAGGTATGTGTCCCATTCCACTACCTTCTAATATCCCAAGCTAAGATACCCCAAAAGAATACCTCATCCATTAGGACCATATACTAACCATCATCAGTACACAACATTCATAATCAACAAAGTATATTTGTAAACAAACCAAAAAACAGTAATATAACAAGATTTATATATAAAGTATGACTACAACAACATATATAAAGAAAGACTAATGCTAACAAACACTGGACTAGCATGTTCAAGTCTATTCATAAAGATAGGATTTGAAAGTCCTTACCTGCATATAAGTAAACTGTCCGTAAAAAGAGATCCGTTAACTATTACAAGACTTTCTTTTCAAACAGAGTATACCTAAACACAGGGTTACAATAATATATAAGTTAATTTAATCAAGGTGGATCAAAACCAAAAGTCATTTGGTCACTGTTTACCAGCCGGTCGCTCGTGCCTGTCGCTTAGGTTGAGCGACCGCCACTAGTGACCGCCCCAAAAACAAAGAGTTTCAATCCTAAACTCAGGCTTCTAATCACCCGTTTTCAATATGAATTTCGAGTGATCATGACCTAAACCTCGAATCTAACACTCCTAAAGCCAAAGGGTGAAGGAATCCTAACAATTACCATCATTGGATTACCCAAAACTCTCCCCTTGACTGGATTATCCTTTTCATGAAAGCAGGGTTTCGTTTTTGGCTGAATCACATCAAGTAGATTGGAGAGAGAGTCACAATTGAATTAAAAGGGTAACCACCATGATGAGGGAATGGGTTAACACTAAATTAAAGACAAAGGAGATAAAGAATGAAGGGTGAATTCATTACCTCACTTCAGAATACCAGAAAAAGGGAAGGATTGATCTCCAGATCACTGCCAGCACTTCAGATCCACTTTTGGCACTTCTCCGCAGCCGTCTAACCTCCAAAATCAGTAACCACGAATAAAATATTCGTTACTTGGACGAGGGTTACCTTTTATAGAAGTCAGGGGGCAAAATAGGGCAAAACCCCGAAAACAGATCGGGCGGTCGCTCCAGTCGGTCGCTTGGTTTGATCGACCACCACTAGCAACCGCCCCCATGTAATTTACCATACAAGGGTGCTTTTGCTAGGGGGTTGATATCCAAGTACAACCTAGCCCTAAAGAAGAGATGGGGGGCATCTTACCTTCATGCCAGACATCTTCGAACAACACTTGTCTTTCAGAAGACCAACTACCAAGCAAGGTTGGCTCTTCAGACAGAGGATCTAGATCCATGGGTTCAGGGTATGGATCATGGACTTCTATTCGAACACTCCACAAACTTACCCGACTAGACCTTCGGGTTCTCGGACCTGCAATACGGATCTCAGGTTAGAATTACGGGGGTTGTTACATCCCTCCCTCCTTAAAAGAAATTTCGTCCCCAAAATTACAACGTACCTAAAGGTCCAAAAAGTTGAGGATACTTGGACCGCATCTCATCTTCTTTCCCCCAAGATGCTTCCTCAAATGAATGATTCTTCCATCTGATCTTCACCAAAGGTATAGTCCAGTTTCTCAACTGCTTATCCTTCCGATCCAAAGCCGGTTCTTCATCATACATCAAATCCGCATTCAAATCTTCCAGTTCATGCTGGAGCAACTGCTCTGCACTTGCCAAGCATTGCCTTAGCATGGACACATGGAAAACATCATGCACACCAGTAAGAGATGGAGGCAGAGCCAACCAATAAGCTACTAGTCCAACTTTTTCAATAATGTCAAAGGGACCAATATACCTAGGGCTGAGCTTTCCTTTGATATTGAAACGCATGACTCCTTTCATCGGCGAAACTTTCAAAAACGCACGCTCTCCAACTTGAAACTCAAGGTGTAATACCCCCCGTATTTCTAACCCGAGATCCGTATTCTAGGTCCGAGAACCCGAAGGTCTAGTCGGGTGAACTTGTGGAGTATCCGGATTGAAGACCATGATCCATACCCAGGACCCATGGATCTGGATCCTTTATTTGAAAAGCCTGCCTTGGCTGGAGTGGGAAATTCTGGAAGTCAGGTGTCGTTCAGAGATGTCCGGAATGAAGGTAAGATCTCCCCCATCTCTTATTTAGGGCTAGGTTGGCCTTGGGTATCAACCACCTAGTAAAAGCACCCTTGCATGGCAAATTACATGGGGGCGATTACTAGTGGCGGTCGCTTAACCTAAGCGACCGGCCCAAGCGACCTCCCGGTCTGTTTTCGGGGATTTTGCCCTATTTTGCCCCCAGACTTCTATAAAAGGCAACCTCCGTCTCATTAACGATTACTTTATTCGTTATTTCTTATTTGGGAGTTAAGACGGCTGCGGGGAAGATCCGAAAGAGTCTCTGGAGTACTGACAGTGGCTTGGAAGATCAGTTCTCTTCTTCTCTGGCTTTCTGGTGTGAGGTATTGAACTAACCCTTCGTTCTCTACTCTCTTATCTCCGTTAGTTTGGTTTTACCCTTTTTCCCTCGTCACTGTGATTACCCCTTGGTTATTCTTTACCTCTTTTTTAATCTACTTGAGATGGAATAACCGTAAACGGAACCCTACTTCCGTGAGATGGTAAATCCAATCAAGGAGAGGGTTAGGGGTAATCTACTGATGATAGTGGATTGTTTTCTCTTACCCTTTTGGCTTAGGGAGTGTTTAATTCGAGACTTAGGATGAGATTACTCGAAAACCGGATTGAAATCGAGTAATCAGAAGCCTGAGTTTCGGATTGAAACTCACTGTTTTTGGGGCGGTCACTAGTGGCGGTCGCTTAACCTAAGCGACCGGCACAAGCGACCGGCTGGTAAACAGTGACCAAATAGATTTCGATTTTGATTCAAATTGGTTTATGTGACTTATATATTCTAATAACCCTGTGTTTAGGTGATTACTGTTTAAAAGAAAAGTCTACTAATAGTTATTGGATTCCATTTTACGGACGTTTCAGTTATATGCAAGTAAGGACAGTCTATCTTATCTATTTATGTATACTTCAGCATGTTGATTTATTAATTGTTATTCTTAATCTGTACCAATATAAACTGCTGTAGTTTCATATATAATTCTGTTATACTACTGCTGTTTACTTTGATTTCATATTTACTTTATGGTTTGTGATTGTTATGAGATGGTGGTAGTTGGTATATGATTATGATAGTTGGGGTGTTCCTTTTGGGATATCTTGGCTGATGTTATCAGGAGGCCGTGGAATGGGACACATGCCTGCTGATGCCTTCAAAGACTATCATGATTAATTGATGACATTGTTAGGATGAGTCTAGATTGCATGGCTAGGTACCCCACATGCTACTACCCTTTCGGTAGGGGAATTGAAACCGAGTGACCCGTGATGACAGTGATGTGACTTGGTGGTCCACTGTTGGTCATGAAATGGTAGGGTTGCATATGTTAGGGTTGGGCTCATGGATGTCCAAGGACCGGACCGGGTGTCGGGAGGAATCATGAGAGCATCCGCCCCAATGATATGTGGATGACCATAGGGTTAAGGAGTAGAGTCCAACAGAGGTAGCCAGTCCGTGAGGATTCTTACTCCTAGGTTGCGAAGGATACTGAACCGAGTTGGTCGGTGCCATAGGGGATGTATTTGGACTTCATGTAGACATGTAACCATTATGACCTTGCATTGGATTAGAAACCCAGACATGCGCCAATACTCATTACCAATGGTCGTGGTGAGAGAGTGTGGACTTAACCCCTAACCATGGTTTGTGAGCCAGGTGTGGACTTTCCCTTTTTCCCTGGATCCCTACAGAGGTAACCAGTCCTTGCCGGATCAGAGTGATGAGACTTACCCAGAGGAGGGCTGGTGTTTATCTTAAAGCATGTCAGCTATTAGAGACTTGCATAGTTAGAAATCATAGCATCATTCATGTTTTGCATTCATTCATATTACTGTTGTATCATGGCATTTTTGGATGATGGATGAGATATATGATTGTTTCTTATCGAGTTCTTTAGAACTCATTCCTTTATTCTTTGTATGTTTTTAGCCTATACGAAGAAGGATTTGTATTCGAAGATGGGCTGGTTCCCTATGAAGGAACCATCCCGTTTGAAGAAGATGTGGCACCGCCAGTGGGAGATGGAAATAGCATGTGCGGGAGTTCCTGCGGGTGCATGGAGTGCGCTTATCGCACCGGTTGATGGTCAGCGGCGAAAGGTGGTCAGGCAGTTCGCACTGAGACTGGAGATGAATTGGAGAACCCCTCACCTTATTAAACTTGAATCTAAGTTCATTGAGTTAGAGAAACAAACTGGAAAGAAACTGATTTAAATACTTTTATTCCGCTGCCCTCATTTTTGATTTATTTGTTATTCTTTATTTTCTTTCCTTTGTTATTGGAGCATTTTGGGCTTCTGTAATTCATTTAATTCAGTTATTGAATATTCTGGCTCATGATTATCTGTATTTGTCTTAAATATTGTTAATAGACTAGAACCTTGGATCTTGTGACGGATCGCACCCACGGGTTGTCGGGCGGGTAACCGAGACCGACGGGTGGGGTGTGACACAAGGTCAGACCTTCTTTTATTCGCATAAGACTTCTGTCGAGACTAAGCAGTTTTGATCCTTTCTCTAATCATATCCACCATGGTACCGGTAGTTTCGATTAGATCAGGGCCAAGAACACGCCTTTCCCCAACTTCATCCCAATACAGAGGAGTTCTACAAGTCTTTCTATACAGAGCTTTAAATGGGGCCATTCCAATAGTAGACTGATAACTGTTATTATAAGCAAACTCCACCAAGGCTAGGTGGTCATCCCAGTTACCACTCATATCTATGACGCACGCTCGAAGCATATCTTCCAAAATCTGTATGGTCCTTTCCGATTGGCCATCGGTCTGAGGATGATGAGCAGTATTCAAATTTAGCTGAGTACCCAGAGCTTTCTGCAGACTATTCCAGAAACGCGAAGTAAACCTCGGGTCTCTATCTGACACAATGCTAACAGGAACACCATGCAGTCTCACCACATTATCAACATAAAGCCAGGCCAATTTATCCATAGAATAGGTGATCTTCATCGAAATAAAGTGTGCCGATTTGGTTAATCGGTCCACTACCACCCACACTGAGTCATTCCCTTTGCTAGTTCGGGGTAGACCTGTGACAAAGTCCATAGCAATGTCTTCCCACTTCCAACTAGGTACTGGAAGAGGTTGCGGAAGGCCAGACGAAGGCTGCCGGACAGCTTTCACACGTTGACAAGTTCCACACTTAGGAATGAAGTCTTCTACATCATTCTTCATGCCAAACCACCAAAAATACCCTTTCATATCATGGTACATCTTCACACTTCCGGGATGAATAGTAAAGATGGACTGATGAGCATCAGTCAAGATTTCATTTCTGAGGTCTTCAACAGCAGGAACACAAACTCTCTCTCTAAAAACAAGAGCACCATCAAAGGCTAGGGAGAAATCTTCCACATCCTTAGTCTTCGAAGCGATCAGGTCAATCTTCTTCTTCAATTCCGGATCAGTCAACTGCAGAGCAACAATTCGGTCCCTCAAACTCGGTCGAACTGACACAGCTGCCAATATAGCACCGGAACCTTCTGACAAAATCTCAAGTTCAAAACTGACAACGGAGAACAATAAGGGCTTACTAAGAGATGTCAGAACCACACTTCCTCGATTACTCTTTCTACTCAAAGCATCAGCAACCACATTACCTTTCCTGGATGATACTGAATATCACAATCATAGTCCTTCACCAGTTCTAGCCATCTTTTCTATCTCATATTCAACTCCTTTTGAGTAAAGAAATACTTGAGACTCTTGTGGTCAGTGAAAATCGATATCTTTTCACCATAAAGATAGTGACGCCAGATCTTCAGAGCAAAAACCACAGCTGCCAATTCCAAGTCATTAGTAGGATAGTTATGTTCATAGTTCTTCAACTGCCTAGAAGCATAAGCTACAACCTTCCCATTCTGCATCAAAATGCAACCCAAACCAACTTTAGAGGCATCGGTATACACTATCAAACCTCCAGAGTCATCTGGTATCGTCAACACAGGAGCGTTAGTCAACCTTTTCTTGAGTTCTTGGAAACTCTTTTCACAGGCTTCATTCCATTCAAACTTGATTCCTTTTCTGGTAAGCTTAGTCATAGGAGCTGAGAGTCTAGAGAAATTCTCAATGAAGCGCCTATAATATCCCGCCATACCAAGAAAACTTCGAATCTCAGTGATTGACTTAGGTCAGTCCCAATCGGCAACAGCTTGAACCTTTGCAGGGTCAACCTTAATACCGTAAGCAGAAACAATGTGACCTAGGAACATAACTTTAGGTAACCAAAAGTCACATTTACTGAACTTGGCAAACAACTTATTCTCTCTCGAACGTTGCAGAGCAAAACTCAAGTGCACAACATGTTCTTCTTCGCTCTTTGAATAAATCAGAATGTCATCAATAAATACAATGATAAACTTATCCAAGACATCCTGAAATACTCGGTTCATCAAATCCATGAATGCTGCCGGAGCATTAGTAAGACCAAAAGGCATAACTCAAAATTCATAATGCCCATATCTAGTCCTAAATGCAATCCTGCAGACATCACTAGACTTTACTCTTAACTGATGATACCCAGAATCTCGATTGATCTTTGAGAACACAGAGGCACCTTTCAACTGATCAAACAAGTCGTCGATCCTAGGAAGAGGATATTTATTTTTAAACGTCAACTTGTTCAATTCCCGATAGTCTATGCACATTTGCATACTACCGTCCTTCTTCTTCAAAAACAACAACGGGGCTCCCCAAGGCGAAACACTGGGTTGGATAAACCCTTTGCTTGACAAATCATTTAACTGAGTCTAAAGTTCCTTCAACTTAGTCGGAGCCATCCGATACGGAGCTTTCGACACAGGGGCTGCTCCAGGAATTAGATCAATTGAAAACTCTAACTCCCTCTCTGGAGGCAAACCAGACAAATCATCTGGGAAAACATCATGAAAGTCCCTGACAACTTCAATATCAGACAACTGTTTCACACCTTCCGAGACATCCACAGAAGAGGAAAGAAGTCCAACATCCTTAGTCCACTGCCTGACTTTCACAATCGCAGCCACTATCTTCTTGCTCAACTTCCCTTGACTACTTTGATACTCAAACGGACTATCATTCTTAGGATGAAACAGTACCTTCCTTTCAGAACAAAGGATGATTGCGCCATACTTAGATAACCAATCCATTCCAAGTATCACATCAAAATCAGACATATCCAACTTGATCAAACGGGCTTCAAGGGTTTTACCAGCAATAACAACCGAACAAGATTCAACCACTTCATCTAATCTAACAACAGATCTGGTAGGAGTACTAATAACTAATCCTCTTTCCAACTTTGCAAGTGTAACAGGAATACTGTCACATCCTCCCAGCCGGTACCCTAACTGGCATACCCGAGAGTGTGATCCACAGCCCTAAAGACCAAGTTTAGGAACGATCATATCCATTTCGCACAATAACATAATCAAAAGCAAGAACAAATCATAATGTTCAAGTAATTTATAATAAAAGTCAAGAAAGGATCTCAGAAGGATCACTAAGAATATCAGAGTGCAGAAAACAAGATACCAAATCAAAAGACTACTGTAGAGTATAGCGGAAATATACTCCACAACATATGCGGAAGGTAGATCGAAATCGAAGTAAACCTCTAAGCTAATACAAGTAAAGTAAAAGATAAGTCTAGAAGAAACAAGAGAAATCTAATACACATCTTCAGTCGGCTCTTCTTCACCTTGCGCTTCCTTATATGAACCGCCATCGTATTCCAAACCTGCAGAGAAGTCTAACAACAAATATGGTACAAAAGGAGTGAGTTTCGAAAGAAACTCAGTAAGGCAGTTAAATCCATAATAACATAAATGGCAGGATTTCAAAACAAACATAAATGCAATATGGTATGAGACAAACAATGAATGTATGAATCTAACTCTATGTATGCTGGTCTCTATTGGCAGACATGCTTTAAGTCATAGCACCATACTTCTTTAGGAAAGTCTCATTCACTCATCATCAGTTGGTAATGGGTCCGGCATCCCTCGGGACATTCCATGGCTGGGGGTTAAGTCACCTCTCTCTCACATCACCATTGGTCTAAGTACTGGCGCATGTCAGGGTTAAGCCTAGCCAAA
Organism: Hakea prostrata; assembly: GCF_041222555.1. NCBI lineage: Eukaryota > Viridiplantae > Streptophyta > Magnoliopsida > Proteales > Proteaceae > Hakea > Hakea prostrata. Next base: position 6,703,091 of record NC_142605.1, read on the forward strand.
TGCAAGTCTTCTACTTAGTTATATCAAGTCAGATCCAGATACGTCCATTCCTCGCCCCTGGCGATCCTTTCCGGTATCCTTCACACTAGAGTCCTCATAGTCCCTGACTACGGACTCATCAACCCTATTGGTTATCCACATATGGTAAACGGGAAGCTCTCACGTCCCCTCACGGGTTGGTTACCGGTCTTGAGCGCCCGTGAGCCCAAGTCTATCCATATGCAACCCTCCAATAAATGGCCCCCACAATGTGATTCCTGTCCTCTCACGGGTTGGTTACCGGTCTTGAGCGCCCATGAATCCCCATTGCTACCACGGGTCGTTCGGTCTCAATACCCTTCCGAATCGGGTCTGATATAACGGGGTATTCCTAGCCAAACATTGCTAGACAGCCCTAGGTATGAAAATCAATAATTCAGGAAGGTGTCAATGGGCATCTTCGGAGAACATCCCATACTATTCCCTTCGATGTCCAAGGACAGAAGTGTCAAAAGGACACCTCTCCTTCCCGAACCATACTTAATCAATCACAATCACAAATCAATCATATCATGTACATTTACAATATATAGAAAATATACCATAATAAGATCCATCTCATATACAGTTGACAAATAAAGACTTTCATAAACTAAGGAAAGCAAGTAAATAATGCTATTGTAATTGAAGTAAATACAACAGTAATATATTCATAAAAGAATCTAATTATGGTAACAAATCCAAAAGATTCTAATGTAGAAACTAAAATCACACAATCTATGCTATTATAGAAGTAACCATCCTTACCTTATATAACTTGAAGAGAATCTCCAAGGATCAAGGAAGATCATCCTAAACTTGGCAAGAAAGTCCTAAACAAGTATACATATTATATTAGGAAAGAAACCTAGAAGGTAAGAGATCAAATCATCCAAAATAGACCAAATATGAGGTTACTGTCCTCATTGGTCGATTGACTTGGTCTACTGCCTCAGTCGACCAATGAGTCGACCAATAGAGACAGTGGCCTACAAAATCAGAGTTTTAATAATAAAGAACCGAATTTGGTGGTTCAAAAGGGTACTAAACAAGGGGGAAACTACTATGACAGTATCCTAGTATATAAAGGACTTCAAAACACTAATCAAATCAAGTCTTCAAGTTACAAATTAGGAAACAAAAGTTACCATAATTAGATCAATCATGGTTCTTGAAGAATTCATAGTAAAAATCATGGACAAGAACAATAGGATGATGGATCATTGATTGTGATAGAGAAATCATGAAAAGCATGCATAGATCCTCAAGAAAAATAGATCTAAGACTAAAGAACATGAATCTAAATAAGGAAACAAAACTTACCATAAATGTATTAGTCATGGTTCTTGGAGAAAGCATGGTATGATCAAGAAGAAAGAACTAGAGATTGATAGGTTACAACTCTTGTAAAGAAAACACAGCGATTGACTACTAATATGATCAATAAAACAGATCTAAGAAGAGCAGAATTTGAATCAAAAGATGAACAAAGACAAGATCATGATTTAGATCATGATTCCTTCAAAAGCTTGCAATGATCATGGTTAAGATCATCGCATTAGCCATTAATCCTTAGGAAGATCATGAGAGATGAGTAGAGAGATGTTTGCAACAGAGAATGCAACATCTTCTCTACTGTCTCAGCCCAAAAAGGAAATAAAAACAAAGATGGAGAAGAAGAAGAGAGTGTAGACATACCTTTGATGCAAGAGGAAGAAGATTACTTGAGTTCTTGCGAGGGATCAACCAAGGATGCAAGGAAATTGATTAGAATGGAGTTCTAACTCGTTCCGAGAGGCTTAGGAGGCAGAGGAGACGAACTAATCCCGAGATTGGACTTAAATAGAGCAAGAAAGACCTAAATCTGGAAAACAGATCTCATTGGTCGATTGGATTGGTCTATCGCCCAACGACCAATCAATCGACCAATGGAGACAGCAAGGTACAGATTGCACTGTTTTGGTCATAACTTCTTCGTTTGAAGTCCGATTGATCCGAAATTCGAAAGGGAACTTCACACAAACATACTAAGACTATCTAGCATGAATTGGGCATCATCCATGGTCCAAAAATCAGTACTTTATGAATTGGGAACATGAGTTTCTAAATTGGAAACAACATGGTTCTCATAGCAAACTCACCATGGATTCAAGGGAAGAATTAGAGAGAACAAGGCTTCTCTCTAATGGAATATCAAGAACATATCAAAGGCAAGAATAACTAAATAGAAAATCAAAAGAATACTAATCCTAGAATGAGAGGAATCAAAAATAGAAACTTACTAGAATGCTTATATCAATGGTCAACATAGAAGGCTAAAATGGCTAGAAAGAAAGGGGAATTGATTCAAGGAGATGAAACACATTGGAACAGCAGTAAAGGCTAAGATCAAACATGTTAAACATTAATTAGAAAAGAAGCTACAGTAGAATGATCATGCTGTCCAAAACTCAACCAAAATCAGTGAAGAATTGAGGAGTTTCACCATGTGGTTTCAAGGAATGCATAAAGTGATTGGGAGTTCACTCTAAGACATAAGGAGATTAGAGAATAGGTAGTTATAGTAGTGTAACACCTTCTCCACAATCAAAACATCAAGATAGAATAGTAAGAAGAAGAAAAGAGAGAAGAAGGAGACAGAACACTGAAATCAAGGTCCAACTTCAAGATGTAACATTAAACTAACCTTTCTTCACCCAAAATAGATAGGGTGTCCTGGCTAGGTTTGGGCTGGATTTCACAAATACGACTCACAAAAGAAGATACTATGAATGAATGAGATGCACCAGTATCAAATAATACGAAAGCAAAGGTAGATGATACTGAAATAATACTTGTCACAACATCGTGATCTGTCTCAGATTCTGAACCAACAACATTGAACACTTTTCCAGAGGGAACATTCGAAGCAGGCTTCAAAGCTGACATCTGAGAATTCGGCTTCTAAGTGCAGTTACGAGAATAATGACCCGGCTTTCCGCAGTTAAAGCAGATCAAATCCCTACCACTCACAGTAGCTGCTGAAGGAGGATATGCAGGTCTCTGGTTATTAACCACTGGAAGAGGGTTAACATAGATCGATCCAGTACCCTGACTACCTGCAACAGGACGCACCGGTGCACTGCTAGAACCATAGCTCGAGGCAGAGCTAAAACTGGAACTAGCTCCTCTAGGCTGAAATGAAGGGGCAGAATAAGGAGTAGGCCTAGAGAATCTCCGGTTACAGTCAACCAAATGATTCATGTTCGCAACAGAATGCTAGAGCATATAATTCTCTTTCTCATTATCTTCTACCTTCTTCGCATTCTGTACCATCTCAGCATAATCCACAATCGGATGAATCGCCAGGTAAGTCTTCAGTGACGACCTCAAACCTTTGAAGAACTTCTTTGCCTTCTCACGATCACCTTTGAAAGTGGCCGGGGCAAGGTAGAACAAATCTTCAAACTTCTTCTGGTACTCCAGAACAGTACTAGGTCCTTGTGTGAGTGCCATAAACTCAGCTTCTTTAGCATCTCTCACAGACCTCGGAAAATAATTCTTGCAAAATGCATCCTTGAAAATTTCCCAAGTAAGAACTGGGTGCGAAGCTTCCAAAATAGGTCTGGTAGCATTCCACCACGCATCAGCTTCATGCTGCAGTCTCTGTTCTGCACATAGAATCTTCTGAGCTTCATTGCAACGGAGGTTGCGAAAAGCTTTTTCCATCTCTCGGATCCACTTGTTAGGGAACAATGCATCCGACAAAATACCAGTAAAAGCAGGGATCTGAAGCTTCAAGAAATGCTCCATCAACCTTGCATGTGGACCAGGGGCAAAACCATCCACAAAAGTACCAGCTCCATTAGGGTTAAGAGATGCCTGGGCATTCTGCTGAGTTGTCGCAAAACCTTGCATCATAGTAGTAAATTGATTCTGCTGCTGATGCATCATGTTTCCCAGAATATTCATCACATCCTGGATAGAGACTACTTGTGGTGCACGCGGAGGATTTTTGCCAATAGAAGGAATTTCAACTCGGGGAGGCTCAGTTCCAGTGTTTACGACAGGTATCTCAACACGGTTCTGATCTTCTCCTTCTTCTTCACCACCTTGACCATTAATAGCACGATTCCTTAATTGAACCATTCTGCGAAAAGAATTCCAGAAATTAGCAACACTAGATGATCAAGTCCGGAAAAAGATTCCTCAAGTCAAAGTAACTCCACAACATGGTCAACATTCACAAACAGAAGCAACAACAAGCACAAAGTCCAAAAAGAATCATAACAGAGCCAAAATCCAAAAATATGTGCAACAGTAACTGGGCCAATCGCTTAAATCAATAAACCGCCCCAAAATACGGGCGACAGCAATGCTTCAACTACGGTTTTGGGCCTCATTTGCACTTCTACACCTCTCAAAACAGTACTAGGGCTCTGGGGATTTCGTGCTAAAGGTTAGGAAAGCATTTTGGAGACTCATTTGGCTTTGGATCTACTTCCCACTTGACTTCTACACGCTACATAGGTAATCTTCTCACAAAACCCTTCATTTCCATGGTTTGCATGTAAGAAACTACAATGTGTAACTATTTCTAGGTTTTCTTTGATGTAAAATGCTTCTTTCACTTCCCATAACATGTTTAGGCATAGATCTACAGTTCACTATGCATTTTTACGCTAACAGGTAATTATTGGACATCTCATGGCTCTCATTTTGCATCTTTTTTGCCTAAAAACAGATTTTCTCACTAGATGGCTGCACGCGGAGGTAGGAGAGTACCAATTCGCGGCCGAGGTCGTGGTCCAGGTAGAGGTGACGCACATGACCCCGTCCATCCAGACTACTTCAGGTCACTGGAGATGTACTTCGGCCACTTCAGTCAGCGCCAGATCGAGTATGGTCGACCGGTAGTGACTTCAGAGGTCGAGCAGTTCCAGATCGAGAGTAGATTTGCGGTTGTGGGCTGGAGAGGTACCTTGTTCTTGAATGAGGATGCCTATCCAAAGCTAGTCAGGTTATTCTACAGCAACCTGACATTCCACAGAGAGAGGGTGGGAGAGCATGACACTAGGCTGGTGATAGAAAGCCGGGTGAAGACTAATGACATACGCTTCACCACAGAGGAGCTGGCTCACATCCTAGACGTGCCATACATCCACAGTGATCGGAGATGGTTTGAGCTGGGGGCTGAGTTAGACGATGTCATCCACTGGGAGGAGAGAGCTCTCGTCTACTCGAGCATCTGCATACAGGAGTGCAGCGGGGTAGAGTTAGTGACCGAGCTACTTCCTTCATGCAGGATCATCTCACAAATCATACCACGGAACCTGCTGCCTAAGGTAGGTCATCAGAGTGAGATTTCACTCATGCAGGCTATGATGACCTTCTCTGTGTACACCCACTACCAGATAGACTTGGCTTACATAATCCAGAATGCCATGATCTATCAAGTGGCTTATCCGAGGGACGCAGACCTTGGATACGGGAGAATTCTGACACGGATCTTCGAGCACTTCGGGGTCGACCTAGAGGGAGAGGAGGCTATTCAGGTTGGGCATGGCTGCACGATAGGTCACAGATTGGTCGCTCAGATGCACTTACTGGGCGGACCAAACTCACCAGAGATGCCAGTTGAGCCGGAGGACATGGATGTAGAGGTTGATGATGAGGATCATGCAGACTCGCCACCACCTTCTCAGTTCGAGACAGGAGGCACATCCGGGGCTCAGGATACTTCGGAGGTCGCACTACCTTGGGCTAGAGGTCTCTTCAACCGAATGGACTAGTTCGAGCAGGGGCAGGTAGAGATGAGGGGCCAGATAGCAGAGTGCCTTGATATGCTCCGCCAGATGAGACTAGCACCACCACCTCCTCCACCACAGTAGTAGATAGACTTAGACTTTGATCCATTTTGATTCAGTACTGACTTTAGGGTTTAGATATGTTTATTGTAGTTTTTATTCAGCACATGTTCATTTCCTATCATTTTGTAAAGCGTAGAGTACGCTCCAAATTATGTAAAGCTTTATCTTATTAATGAAGTACAGTTATGTTTGTTGCATTTATATTATTGTCTCTTATGCACTTTCTTGATAATTAACATGTGAGAATATGTTTCAGTTGACTTATAGTAAGTTATCCAAAAGAAAGGTTCACTTACTTTCTTAGTTTGTTTCTAACGAGAGATGTTCTATTATTCACTCTAGTTCTTTTGAGTCACTTCTGGATCTATGACTCAGATTGCTCATCTAACACTTGTATTAAGTATTATTTGACTTTGTAAAACCATAGCTTTGATACCACTCTGTCACACCCCACCGCCGGTCTCGGTTATCCGCCCGACAACCCGTGGGAGTGATCCGTCACTGGATCCACGGTTTTAGTCTATCAACAATATTAAATACAAATAAAGATAATCAAGAGCAAAAATGTTCAATAAATGAATTAAAGGAATTACAGGAGTCCAAATACTCCAATAAAAATAATAAAAGAGAGAATAATGAATAAAACGAATACGAGTTCAGCGGAAGCAATCAAAAGAATTATATCAATTTCTTTTCAGATTCCTTTTCTAAGGTTAAATAGTGTTTTTCATGAATTTCAATATAGGGTGACCTCCAGTTATTCTCCATTCGCTGAGCGAACTGTCTAGCCACTTTTTGTCTCTGACCATCAATAGGTGCGATAAGCGCACTCCATGCACCCGCAGGAGCTCCCGCACAGGCTATCTCCATTTCCCACTGACGGTGCCACATCCTCTTCATACGGGATGGTTCCTTCATAGGAAACCAGTCCATCTTCTGGTACAATTCCTTCTTCTATGCAGGCTAATAAACATATACAAAATAAAGGAGTGAGTTCTAGAGAACTCAGTAAGAAACAATCACAAATCCCATCAATTATCCAACAAAGCATAAATGCATAAATGATATGAATGAGTGCAAACTATGAATGATACTATGATTTCTAACAAAGCAACTCTCTAACAGCTGACATGCTTTAAGATATACACCAACTCTCCTCTGGGGAAGTCTAGTCACACTGATCCGGCAAGGACTGGTTATCTCTGTAGGGATCCTGGGCAAAAAGGGAAAGTCCACACCTGGCTCTCAAACCATGGCTGGGGTTAAGTCAACACTCTCTCACCATGACCATTGGTAATGAGTACTGGCGCATGTCGAGGTTTCTAATCCAATGCAAGGTCATACTGGTAACATGAAGTCCAGATACATCCCCTATGGCACCAACCAACTCGGTTCAGTATCCTTCGCAACCAAGGAATGAGAATCCTCACGGACTGGCTACTGCTGTTGGACTCCACTCCTTAACCCTATGATAATCCACATATTATTGGTGCTGGTGCTATTTCTGCCGATCGCCTCGAACCATAGTTTTCCGCACCGAACTCCTCAGATCTGATTCGATCTGGTTTGCTCTTCGATCGATCAACCTCTCACTCCTGAAAGAAACAGAATACCAGTAAGAAATGGAGCCGATCGTCTTGATCGGCGTCTCGTCTCCGACGATCTAGTCAGTATGGTGTCGATGGTGTTTCAGAGCTCTCTGGAGCTTCTAAAATGCTAGTAATGGAGTTCAATCAGAGTGAGCTTAGAGTTTTGGTTGATTCTCGAGACTTACCTTCTTACGGATCTTCCCTCGCTTTTATACTAGCTTTCCCGCTTATAATACTCTTTCAATCATGGCCATCGGATCATCGCTCCTCTTTGGACGTCTTTGATCATCTTATTTTTATCTCTCAATCGAACCTGGCTGAGGTTGGTTTGGCCGGTATGAACCGGCAGTGGATATATTAGTTACAACAATTGGGGCGGAAGCTCTCATGATTCCTCACGACACCCGGTCCGTTCCTTGGACGTCCATGAGCCCAACCCTACCATTTATATGACTAACAGTGGACCAACGTCACATCACTATCATCACGGGTCACTCAGTTTCAATCCCGCTACCGAAAAGGTAGTAGCATGTGGGGTACCTTGCCATGCAATTCTAAACTCTACCTAAGAATGTCATCCAATAGTCACGATAGTGCTGGAGACATCAACAGGCATGTGTCCCATCCCATAGCCTTCTGATATCCCAAGCTAAGATATCCCAAAAGAATACCTCATCCATCAGGACCATATACTAACCATCATCAGTACATAACATTCATAATCAACAAAGTATATTTGTAAACAAGACAAACAGCAGTAATATAACAAGATTTATATATAAAGTATGACTACAACAACATATATAAAGAAAGACTAATGCTAACAAACACTGGACTAGCATGTTCAAGTCTATTCATAAAGATAGGACTTGAAAGTCCTTACCTACATATAAGTAAACTGTCCGTAAAAAGAGATCCGTTAACTATTACAAGACTTTCTTTTCAAACAGAGTATACCTAAACACAGGGTTACAATAATATATAAGTTAATTGAATCAAGGTGGATCAAAACCAAAAGTCATTTGGTCACTGTTTACCAGCCGGTCGCTCGTGCCGGTCGCTTAGGTTGAGCGACCGGCACTAGTGACCGCCCCAAAAACAGAGAGTTTGAATCCTAAACTCAAGCTTCTAATCACCCGTTTTCAATATGAATTTCGAGTGATCATGACCTAAACCTCGAATCTAACACTCCTAAAGCCAAAGGGTGAAGGAATCCTAACAATTACCATCATTGGATTACCCAGAACTCTCCCCTTGACTGGATTATCCTTTTCATGAAAGCAGGGTTTCGTTTTTGGATGAATCACATCAAGTAGATTGGAGAGAGAGAGTCACAATTGAATTAAAAGGGTAACCACCATGATGAGGGAATGGGTTAACACTAAATTAAAGACAAAGGAGATAAAGAATGAAGGGTGAATTCATTACCTCACTTCAGAATACCAGAAAAAGGGAAGGATTGATCTCTAGATCACTGCCAGCACTTCAGATCCACTTTTGGCACTTCTCCGCAGCCGTCTAACCTCCAAAATTAGTAACCACGAATAAAATATTCGTTAATTGGACGAGGGTTACCTTTTATAGAAGTCAGGGGGCAAAATAGGGCAAAACCCAGAAAACAGACCGGGCAGTCGCTCCAGGCGGTCGCTTGGTTTGATCGACCGCCACTAGCAACCACCCCCATGTAATTTGCCATACAAGGGTGCTTTTGCTAGGGGGTTGATATCCAAGTACAACCTAGCCCTAAAGAAGAGATGGGGGAGATCTTACCTTCATTCCGGACATCTCTGAACAACACTTGTCTTCCAGAAGACCAACTACCAAGCAAGGCAGGCTCTTCAGACAGAGGATCCAGATCCATGGGTTCAGGGTATAGATCATGGACTTCTATCCGAACACTCCACAAACTTACCCGACTAGACCTTCGGGTTCTCGGACCTGCAATACGGATCTTGGGTTAGAATTATGGGAGTTGTTACACTTTAAGTCATAGCACCATACTTCTTTGGGTAGGTCTCAATCACTCAAGCCGGTGGGAATTGGGTCCTGAAACCTTCCGGACAACCTTGGCTGGGGTTTCGGTCACTGTTCTCTCACATCACCATTTGGTCTAAGTATTGGCGCATGTCAAGGTAAAGCCTAGCCCAATTCAAGTCATCTACTCAGTCATATCATGTCAGATCCAGATACGTCCATTCCTCGCCCCGGGAGATCCTTTCTGGTATCCTTCACACTAGAGTCAGCATAGTCCCAGACTACGGACTTATCAACCCTATTGGTCATCCACAAATAATAGACGAGAAGCTCTCACGTCCTCTCATGGGTTGGTTACCGGTCTTGAGCGCCCGTGAGCCCAAGTCTAGCTATTTGCAACCCTACCAATAAATGGCCCCTTTCGGGTATCCGTAATATGGTTTATGTCCTTTCATGGGTTGGTTACCAGTCTTGAGCGCCCATCAAACCATACCCTACCACGGGTCGTTCGGTCTTAATGCCCTTCCAATTCGGGTCTGATACGACAGGGACATCCTAGCCGAACAACTAGACAATCCTATGTATGTCATCCAATAACTCGGGAAAGTGTCGATGGGCACCTTCGGAGAACATCCCATACTATTCCCTCCGATGCCCAACGACAGAAGCGTTAATAGAACACTCCCCAATCCCAAGTTATACATAAGCAACCACATACTCAAGTCCAACATCTCACATACATTTGATACATCATCATAATGGAAGTTCAGTCATAATATTGAAATGATTCATCATAAGTATGAGTGACAATAATAATTAATCATTATAACAAGAATATATGAAATCACAATACTACTGTTCTAAAGCATGTATAATAGTCCTATGATGTTCAAAAGTAATAAAGAGACCATGTTCACCAAGTTATGAAAATCAAGGCATAAGCACATAGCCTATGTATTTATGGCGATAACCATCCTTACCTTAATCGAATCGAAACTAATCCCAAAGATCACTTAGAATAGTCCCAAACTTAGTGCTTGAACCCTAAACAACACATGTGCCACATTAGAGAAGAAAACAATCAAATTGGAGGTCAAACGGAGCAATTAGGGCTAGTACAGAGTTGCTATCATATCTTGGTCGACTGGCTGGTCGACTGTCAGTCGACCAGAGCAACCAGTAACGGGGAGAAATGGAGATTTGGCCAGAAATTGATCTTCCGGTGCTCCGATCGATCCGAAACTTGGAGGGAATGATTATGGCAATATAAGAACACTATACACTAAGTTTCATCAAGATCCAATGGTCCAATTAGGAATACCCAAATTGAAACCCTAGGTTCTATATGCTAAACATCAAGAATTGAATTGGAATTGATTGCAATTGCAAGGAATGATGGGGAATCAATTAAGGGAATGATAAGAACTAACTTAGAACCATAAATCCATAGTAATTTAGACCTAGCATACATCTACTCATCGGTTTGAATTAAAGAATAGGTTGAAATGAAAGAAATCATGGAATTGCATGTAAGTAATCATAATGGAAGTATATCATAGCAAGAATGAAGTGAGATTGATGGAAATGAAAGGGGAAGCTCATGGCCAAATGTTTGCAAGGTTGCAGCACTTCAGCCATGGTCCCAAGAGTATAAATTAATAGGAGATTGAGTAGATTAGAAGAAGAAGAAGAGAATCCATACCTTGAAGAAGTGATTCAGATGGAATGCCAATGATTAGAGCCAATAATCTTCACAAACACCAAGAGATGGCCTAGGGAGTGTCACTCCTCGTTCTATGGAGTGCCAATGATTAGGCTAGACCTTCATTCACGAGTTCCAAAAAGGTAGGGTCAAAATAGTCAAGATTTTTGTTAATTTTCGAAGTTAACAATTTCTGGTTGACTGGCCAGTCGACCAGACAAGAACAGTAACTTTGGACAGGGATTTGGAGGGCTATACGGGGTCAAAATGAGTGGGGTTTTCTCCTACAAGTCAATCAAGAAGTCTAGTTTCTAGAAATACCTTCGGATTGAGCATGGGAGTTCATTAGGTCCACCAACTAAGCTCATCTTCATCAGGCTGCAGATTCTTAACTAACACTGACAATGCATCCAAGTATGGAGCACCATCAACCACATCCATGGGTTTCGGGTCAAATACCATGTTTTCCACCAAGAGGGCCCATAGAGACCTCTTCCTTCACTTCGAGACATGGACCTACCCTAAGGGAAAGATCTGACATGACTTCCTAAGGTTTTCAAAGATAGTAACACTGAAATCAAGGTCCAACATCAAGGTCTAACATTAAACAAGTCTTTCTTCACCCAAAATAAATAGGGTGCCCTGAACTAGGTTTGGGCTGGGTTTCACAGTTGCTGTAGCATCCACAGCCCAAATTCAGGGGAGGGGAAATTGATTCCCAATATTTATTCCACTTATTTTAGTTCTTTCAGTTGTGTGCTCTACATTTAGGATATATAGTTTAGTTAATCTGTCATTCGTTTATTTAGTTCATTCACAAAGTAATTTTGTCAATTTTGTTTAAATTAGTCTTCCTTTTACATTGATAGTTAATGATAAAATTCTCCATGGGATCGATATTCTACTTATTATTTACTACTTGATTGCGACATGTGCACTTGCGTAGCATTTTTAGACACAAGCAAACAAGTTTTTGTCCTCACAACTTTCGTCCGCTCCTTGGATGTCTATGAGCTGAAACCCTAACATATGCAACCCTACCATTGCATGATCAACAATGGACCACTGAATCTCCGCATGGACTGGTTACCGCTGTAGGATGAAACAGAGTTACATCGCTACTATCACGGGTCATTCGGCTTCAATACCCCTACTGAAAGGGTATTAGCATGTACGGGTACTTAGTCATGCAATCTAAACTCTCTAGGTATGTCATCCAACAATCATGATAGTGCTGGGGGCATCAGTAAGCATGTGTCCCATACCACAGCCCTCTGATATCCTAAGCTATGGATACCCTTCCATCACAATTACATCACATCACCGACCATTATAACATAATCATTCATTCTATATCACAAAGTAATAAAGTACATATAAACATCATTTACAGCATACATTCAACTACTAATCAATGAATATACAATTATAGCAAGTTACAATAGCAATGATATATATAAGAATTAAACAGTTCATCATAGAACATATCATCGCATTTATATAAGAATGTGTCATTACCTGTAAATATGTAAAAGCTTACGAAAATGCAAATAATCTTCACCCACAATAGTTTTAGAGAACCTCAGAGATCACCTAAATATAGAGTTGCAAAAATATATAGAAGGCATGAGTCAAATCAGAGCAAATACCAACTTCATAAAGCTATTGTGACCCAGTCGGTCGCTTTGGGTGGTTGGTTGGATCAAGCAACCGCCCCTATTCTAGACTACTTCTAAATCCGGAGCTTCGACTTTTGATCTCCCAAATTTAATCTGATTTTGGGAAGATTTAAATCCGAATTTTGTCCTTAAGGAGCCTATAACACAAGCACGAAACAGAATCCTAAAATTATAAAGAGTCAATATTCAAATCATCTCCTTCGATTAGATCTGTCCTTTATTCGAATGCAAGGATTTGTTTTCGGACATGATCTAATCAAATTCATTGATGGGGAACAGAACCAATACAATTAACTAACTACCAACCTAAAGGAAATAGATCCACACCACTCCAAAAGATGATGAAAGAAAATAGAGAATGTGATATTACTTATCTCCACTTGATTCGCAAAATTGAAGAAGTATTGGATCTTCTTTGCAAACTATGCTTCTCTCACCTTCCAGCACGTGTTTTCTGCCTCCTAACCGTCAACAACAGCAACCCCAAATAGAATAATGAGTAAAAAGGTCAGGGTTTGCTATATATATAGGATTGTGGGCAAATTAGGGTAAAAACCTTGCAAGCATACATGGCGGTCGCTTTGGGCAGTTGATTGGTCAATCAACCACCTTAAGAAACCGCCCCCTAGTTGTGAAATCCGGCCCAAACCTAGCCAGGGCACCCTATTTGTTTTGGGATAAAGAAAGACTTGTTTAATGTTAGACCTTGAAGTCGGACCTTGATTTCAATGTTGCTATCCTTGAAAGCCTTAGGAGGCCATGTTCGGCCTTATCCTAACCTTGACCCGGCCCGGAATCTGTTATGTTCGTAGGTCCGAAGACCTGTGGGGGAAAAAGAGACTTGTGGATCCTTTTGGTTGATAATTTGGTGTCGAAACCCAAGCCCATGGACATTGACGATGATGCCCCTCACTTGAGAGCATTCTCAGTGTTAGTTTTGAATCTGCGCACCGAAGAGGGGTGAATTAGTTGAAATACCTAATGAACTTCTATACTCAATCTGAAAGTATTTCCTAAAACTAGACTTCTTGATGGACTTGTGGGAGAAAACCCCACTCAATTTGACCCCATATAGCCCTCCAAATCCCTGTCCGAAGTTGCTGAACTATGTCTGGCAAATCCTGCTTGCGCATCGAAGAAGGTGAGCTTAGTTGGTGGACCTAATGAACTCCCTTGATCCAAAGGTATTTCTGGAAACTAGACTTCTTGATTGACTTGTATAAGAAAACCTCACTCAATTTGACCTTGTATAGCCCTTCGTATTCGCATCCGAAGTTGCTGAACTATTCCTAAAAATTCTGTTGAAACTACTTTGGGTCGATACTGTTGGTCGATACCATCAACCCAAGGATACCATCCATGGTACACTGTGTCGGCGATATATCGCCGTGTCGCTGGGAGGCGACACGACTCCCCCCAGCGACACGATATTTACAATATATCTGCAATATATCGGCCTGTGTCAGCGATATATCTCCGAAATGTCGATATATAGCCGAAAAATCGGTGATATATTGCTACATTCGCATATATAACAATATTTCATTCGTTTTTCGCCGATTTTTGCCAAAGTGACATAGGACCTCTATAGGCTCCGGGGGCGCTGCCCCCACACCCCCGCCGAGGTGGCCATGTCCGTCAACAACAATATGTGAAGTGTGAGCCATACTCAACATAATTGTATAATGAATTGTAAACTTTAATACATCTATTTACTAGTTGTGTATTTGTGTTCTGTTTACATATTTACATTAGTTTATATGAATTTTTCAAACTTCTAGTTTTGCCTGCATATAGCCGGACATGTTCTAATTATAAACTTTAGATTATGTGATGTTTTAGGTCAAAATAACACTCCCAATGTGTTTATTGGCCTCAAATTAGGCTACATGTCAAATTTCAGGTCAAAATGACTTGAAATACCCTTCAAAACAGGGGTTCGATTTTTCATCGAACCCCTGCCAAAAGTCGGCCGACATCTGGTGATTGTTGCCCGAGTCGCCGTGTCGCCATGGTCCGACACGGCGACACCGACCGACATGTCGGACCATGGTTCCATCCGGTTCCGATCTGGTTCATTCTTAGTCGACTCTGGTCGGTCTGTCTAAAGTCGATCCTATCACTTATATATCCATAATAATATAATTGTTACAGAAAAGAAAAAACCCATAATATAATATTTTAGCCAACACAGACTTCTCAGCTACCGAGTTGATAAACATGCGACGTAGTAAACCAAACGTGGTTGGGAGGTCAGACTGCCAGTGGGACCCACACGATCTTGGAAAGCAAAACAGACGTAATCGATGAGTCACAGCCAGCCTATGGAGTAACTAACCTTTCGTCTTCCAGATTTTGGCTCCTGAAATCCCTTTAATTTATAGTTTGCATGCCTTGGATATCATTTCTTACTCCATTCTTCGTTGACCAGCTGCGAATCTCTGAAAGCCTGAAAGGTGTGTGTTTCTTCTTCTTCTTCTTCTTCTTCTTCTTCATAAGTGATGTATTCTCTGCTTCGACCGAAAAACCAAAAAAAGTAAAGTGATGTATTCTCTGCAACTGTTGAAATGAGCTCTCTCATGATTTAATTCGGTTTTTCCCTCTTCCCCCACACTTTTTGCAGTTTATATGGTGAGAAGAAGAAAAGGAACAACTCGTGCATTTAAGGCAAACTACTACTTGTTCTTCTGCTCTAATTGTTGTCATTCTCTCTCTCTAACTCTCTCGTTCATGGTTGGCTTCAGTTTCTTCACTCGCAACTCATCCTTGATTAGGCTCTGTCGATTTCTAGTTGAAGCGTGACTGGAAGAAGTGGTAATGGAAGTGAAGGGGCGGGCCAGAAAAAAAGCAGTAGAAGAAAAGGGACTAGTGATGCATCTCCCACTTGGTGAATGCGCATCAACTTTCAATCTCGGAAAGGCTGTTTGCAACCATGGGTTCTTCATGATGGCTCCAAATCAATGGATTCCATCTACCAAAACCCTTCAACGCCCCTTGCTCCTAGCTGACTCCACAACCTCAGTGCTTGTTCGAATTTCTCATCCCAGAAGCAAACACCCTTCTCTCCATCTCCTCGTTCTTGGGATCCAATTCCTCTCCCCAGAAGACCAAACAGTTTTGTGTGTGAGCATTCTTCTTTATTGAATCCAGCAAAGTTTTACATTTGATGTCATGTATGAATATGAATCTGCATGCACAGTAAAATTAAGAAATACGTACCTGCTGCAGGATCAGGTGGCTCGAATGCTAAGGATATCAAAGGAGGATGAAGAGCAGAAAAGAAAATTCCATGAGATCCATTCCAAAGCCAGGAAGAAAGGGTTCGCCCATCTTTTTCGCTCCCCGTCCCTTTTCGAAGATATGGTGAAGTCAATCCTCCTCTGCAATTGCACGTCAGTCAGTTGTCTTACTTATTCATTTTTCTTCTCTCTTTATTGATTAATTCATTGCTTCAAGTAATTATATATGAATTATTTGCTTTGCTTCAATTACTGGTAAGTACTGATATATAACTGACCATATATACTACTAAAACTTATTTCGTTCTGTAGGTGGAAGAGGACTTTAGATATGGCTAAAGCACTTTGTGAGCTTCAAATGGCATTTAAAGGTGGTTTAGTTGATGAATCTTCGAGCTCAGATCCTAAAGGTGAATCCATGATGACGAGGGGGCTGAAAATAAAAAATGGATCCCATGAAGAAGCCACCATTATCAATAATACTGATGATGATAGACAGATGGTTACCTCTAACCCTAGCTCGTTTGAAGGAAGAAGACTATATGGAAATTTCCCTACCTCGAAAGAAATAGCTAAGCTTGATGTTGAACTACTAAATAAACATTGCAACCTTGGGTACAGAGCTAGCTACATATTGCACCTTGCCCAAGAATTTGAGAGTGGTGGAATCAAGCTGGATGAAGATGAAGACTCTTATGATGATGATGATGATGAATTGTATATGAAGTTGAAATGCTTGAAGGGTTTTGGCTCATTTGCATGTGACAATGTGATGATGTGCTTAGGATTTTATAAGAGGATTCCAATTGATACGGAAACTGTAAAGCATTTGCAGAAGGTATGTTTGTATTTCCTTTATTTTTTTTTTTTTTAATTAATTCCCTTCTGATTCTTCATTAATGCATTTCCTAAGTAAATAGGAAAATGACTACACTCTTAATCAAGTTTTGTGGCTGCAGTTTCATGGAAGAAAAGATTGCAGTTTAAAGAATGCAGAAAAGTACATTAAGAAAATATATGGGAAGTTTGAACCTTTCCAATGTTTGGCATATTGGTACGAGATGCACATTTCCACTTAGGTAGTGATGACTACATCGTAGATACTGGTCAGCTGAAACAAGATTCCTTGTTACTTTGTGTTTGTTTGTTTGTTTCTTTTACAGGTTGGAGTTATTGGAGTTCTACGAAAAGAAATTTGGGAAGCTAAGCAAGTTGCCTTGTTCTAGATATCATATTGTAACTGGTTCCTTTAACACACCGATATCTCCAGCGAAGATTAATCTTGAAGATGACGCAGAGATGTAAGCAATTCGCAACGGTTACTTACTAGTGCAAAAGCAATAGCTTATGGGCTTATAGCTATAGCTCATCTCAGGGCTAGCTTTCTTCTCTAGGTGTTTCTACCAATTTTGTGTCTGAGTTCTACGAATTGATCCTTGGGCTGGCAAAGGTTTTTCATGTAATGAAGTTTTGGACTGGAAGTAACTCAGTTGTGCGGGCAGCATGAAACTTAATTTGTCTGTTCTATTTTTTGGAAGGTAACCCAAAATAACAGAGAAATTAACCAATCCTGTGGCTGATTTGGCGAAACTGAAGTTACATTTTAGATGCATGTTGGATCCTTGAATTTCTTGGCTTGTGTCTGTGGGAGGTGACCTCAACATTGATTCTTTTCACCGTTATGGGTTTACAAAGTTTCCAAGTCTTGTTGTTTTTGTAGTTATTTATTTATTTTTTAATTAATCAATTAATTAGTTTTTACAATAACTCTCAAGGTTCGACATGTCGGCCGTGTCGCCGTGTCGGACCCTGGTGACATGGCGACTCGGGCGACATGTCGCCAAAAGTCGCCCGACTTTTGGTTTCATCGAACCCCTATTTCGATTGAAATTCACTCTGTTGCTTCTTGTCTGAGATGGCTCTTTCCATAACTCCAAGAGTTTTTTTCTCGCCGGCAACTGGAGATTTGAAACCTTCCTCTTTCTGTAGTTGCAAGGTTTCTTTTTCTTACTTGTTTACCGTCGTTCTTGGTGTAGGAAGCCGAAAGGTTGTGGAGCGACAACCACGGTCAGTGAAAGGATGGCGGTAGCAAAGTACAGAGGAACATGGATGAGAGAGAAGAAGCTGACGGAGATGATAGAGAAGAAAGTGATGGAAGCGGAAGTGTTGTGCGAAGGAAACGAAGCGTCGGATGAGTGCAGGGTTGGGTGGGATGAAGTGGAAAGTACCAACTTCTCACCTAACGATTCTCCATTGCATCGGACTCGGAGAGTACCAACTTCTCACCTTCATTTTGCTATCGCTGCCGCGGCCTCCGGTAGGTTGTGCAGGAGGTTCAAAGAAAGAAGAAACTCCTATCAATTTGGATCTTCTCATCGTCTTCACTACATATTAGGGTTTCTTATATTCTGTGCCTTCGTCTGTATCTCTTTTGAGATCTATTGCATTTGCCGGTGGAAATGCGAGAAAATTGGTTGCAAGGGGTTACAGATTCAGAAAGCCATGGAATTCGATATACTGTTGCAAACGGAGGAAGACTGCTTGAAATCTTCTTCCAAGGTCATCGATAATCTGCCTGTAAAGATGGGACCGAAGGGAATCCTGATTACGAGTGCCTGAGATCTGAGCTTAGAAGGTTATCGATGGATTCTGGTGATTCAACGGCGATATATCGACCATCGGCGATATATCGCAGATAAGTCGGCGATATATCACCGACTTTTGGTAAAGTCGGTGTTGCTGGGGGGTTTCGTGTAGCCCCCAGCAACATGGCGAAAAATTGCCCTGTGTCGGCGATAAATCGCTGACACAAGGTACCGTGATAACTCTCCATGATTTCAAGGTTTTTTTTTTCCTTCTTTCTTTCTTTCTTTCTTTCTTTTCCCGAAAGGGGAGAATGCGGTTCATCTGGGTTAGCTTACATTTAGCTAGAATAGGATTAACAATCATTTGCAGTTCAACAGCAGAAAGCAATGCGCAGAAGATGCAAAATATAGGGTTAAGATTAAAAAACTCCAAATCATAATGTTTAAACCCTTAGTGTTAAGCAGAGATATGTGCATAGCAAACAATTTTTATCCCTTCAACTACATCTTTGAGATAGTTCTTATTCAAATATACAGAAGTCCTTCGCCCCTAGCTCTAAGAAAATTCTTCTGACCATAAGGTGGGAATTGCCCATCCCCCCAGCCGTTTTTATTTCTTTATTACTTACTGTTTATCCTATTTTCCTTTTCCAACACAATCTACCTTTTAGCTAAAATAAAAAATAAAAAATAAAAAACAGTCTTGAGATCTATTAATTTGGCTTTAGAACTAGAAACACAAAAAAGGAAACCCCCAGTGACCATATTCTCTTAAAAGCTCTTCATTCATATGGCTGTGGCTATCATGCAAATGTATGCCCTTCCCTTCTTGTATATTGTACTCCTGTGCTAAGGAGTTAAAAGAGAGTAGAAAGGAGTGAATTGCATAATGTATCGGAATCTTCCTGTTACAATATGTCTGGGCCATGAACATTTCCTTGGGACTTCAATGCAGTATCTCATTGGGGGGGGGGGGGGGCGAATGTATGTGGCCCAATGTGGGACCCACTGTAGGTCCCATCTAAGAATATATTATTATATTTTAATGTGGAGTCTACATTAAAAATTAGGTAAATTAATAAAAAATTCGTGAGTGTGAGAGAGAGAAAAGAATAATTTGAGAAAGAGAGAGTGAATACTTGATGTGGAGAAGATTTAGGAAAATTCCAAAATTTGCCAACTACTTCAATATTTTGTGAGATGTGTGAGAAAAAATAAGAATAAAAGAGGAGATTCATGAGAGAATAAATAGAAATGAAAATATGAGAGAATATATGAGGAGAAATTCATGGATTCATGAGTTAGTTTTTAAGTTAGTTTTTAATTAGAATTTAACGTTTTATTCCTTAAAACTAGGGATTTAATGATAACCATTAGATAAAACAAGGATATTTATAATTTAAAAAAATCCGGGGGGCTTGGCCCCCTCTGGTCCCAACGTGGCTCTGCCATGCTTGCAAGCTTGATATAATATTTTCCTGCGTTGTTTGGCAACAATTAATCCATCAATTTGTCTGTTCTCAGAAGACATAGCTTGTATTTAAACCATTCAAAAATTTCAAAACTTCGAATCCATCTTAAAAGAAATTTATTAAAATTGTTATGAGAGGAGCGAATCCAGTGCCATATAGGCATCCGCTCAAGCAGAGACAAGAGAAGATAATTTCCCTAGCATTTTTTTGGCTGAGAAACACTGAAGACCAAATCTATGGTATGGACTGTTGTCTAATACCAATTTCTCTTTTTTTGGGTTGGTCTAATACCATTTGTTTAACTTCAAATTTTCAAATTTTCTCCTTCGATCGTTGCATTACCAAATAAATAAAGAACAATGAGTCGAGTGAAAACATATTATAATTAATGATTATATTTTTTTCATTATAAAGTTGATGGGTCTAAGATAAGTATCTCCGTTGAGAATGGGTCAATGATTTCAAGATAAATTTGAGATTAATTTATAGACGCCTATAAGAACATACATTTTATTAATAAATATCTTGTTTCATCAAAAAGAATTCAATCCTAGGAGTTATCTCAACCGTACTTGCGTAGTACAATTATAACTAATTAGCATGAACTCATTGATAGGCCGGTGTAATCAATTTACAATGTGTAATAGTATTAGGTCCCAGTACATTAGGTTGAATATGTATCTATATTGTATCGTATCAGTTGTATCTAATAGACTAGTATTGTATTGTATCATAAGATGCTTTTAATCTTGGTAAGAATTCTGTGTGTGTATTTTTGAATGCATGCTTTTGAACCTTCTAAGGAAGGCACTAACTTTACTTTGTTAGCACTCTGTTTCAATCTACCTCTCTATGATCTCTCGTTCTATCACCTTACTTTATTGAATATGCTATGGTGGGGGGGGAATCTACCTTATTAATATTCAGAGGTGAGTCTTCCACTTGAATATGCAATGAAGATGGTGTGATATCAAGGGTAGGGTATCCTTCAATATCCACTTGGATCTTTCAATAATATGGAGAGAATCATTCCATCTCTCATCCATATTTCACTAAAATCACGTTTAGCTCACTCAACACCTCTTAATGTAGAGATCAAGGATTCAATTCTCCTTAGATATATGTAATATTCCCCATTACCCCCAAAAAAAAAAAATGTAATATTCCCCACAACACCCACCCTCTTTTCTCTTTGACCACACCCCCCACAAAAAAAAGGAAGTCCACGTGGTATATTTTATGTGAAGGCCTCGTATCAGTTCACGTACAGTGTGATGATTCAAAGGAACTGCTTTCGTTTACAATCCCAAATTCTAAGAATCTAATGTTGTAATCTAACCAGTCAGACAAACGGGGATCTATTCCAAGCCTGTAAATGTACACAAAAGCCAAAACACTGCTTTCTGTTTACTGCCGGGAAGGAGCAAGGGCAACAGAAGATTGAACAGGTTTCAATATTCTATATAAATAAAAAAAAATTTAAAAAGAGAAAAAGAGAAAAAGACGATGAGAAAATTATAACATCAATTTACAATCAAAGCACCTGATCATAAGAATAAATCAACTTCCACGCAGGAGGAAGAATCCATGGCTTCAAAAAGCCTTCTCAGGAACGACTACCTGGATAGAAGTACTCAACACCATTTTCCTTGATGTTGAAATGAAGATTACATATTCTGTTCTCTAAACTCCCATTCTCATCAATAAGTCCCTTGTTAGTAACCGTCAACTGCAACAAAGAAAACCAGTACCGATTAATCATCAAAGAACAAAAGAAATAGAGTATGATTAGAATTATACCTAAATACCACACCTTATCCTAAAAAAGACCATGAACATGATCAACCACAATCCATAACAATCTCTATCAATTTCATAGTCAATTGTGTAAAGGATGATCAGAGTTCTACTCAAACTTCATCTTCACAGACATTATCAAGATCCCACTAAAACTCAAACTCAAACTCAAAAAGGCAAAACCTTGACTTGCAATCCATCTTGATTGTGTAACCGTAGTTACACTCAAATCATTATTTTCTTGTATTATTCATACTCTCAACTCTTTAATACAAACACTAAAAATAAATTTGGTCTAGCTGTGAAATCTAGCCCAAACCCTAACTCGGAAACCCATTTGTTTGTAGGTCCGAAGACCCGAAGTGAAGGTAGAAGACAATTATGGGTCATCTCAATGGAAGACATGGTGTTTAATCAAGAACCCATAAAGATTGATGATGGAGTTCCATACTTGCAAACCTTGTCAAAGTTGGAGAAGAAACTGCACCTTGAAGATGAAGAGCTTAATTGATGGACTTGAGGCCTAGTTGGACAAGGTTTGAAGGGTCCCTCAATGCTAGGTGAGTTGCTTGTTGAGTTGGGAGAAGCCCCATCAAAAATCTTGAGGTTTGGAGCTTCATTTCCCTGATTTGGGCTTGTTGTCAGCCTGGGTTGATTGGGCCAATTGACCCATCCAGTCAGCCCACAGTCACAGGGGCTTATGCGTGAAATTCTGATTTCTAGGGTTTTTTATGCTCTATTTAATGGAATTATGTGGTTTTCAACCCCAACGTGGGAAGCCTCTCTCAAGCCTATTCTTTCGAGTTGTGGAAGATCCTTTGCGAATTCTCAAGCTTTTCGGCGAATTTTCTTCATTAAGGTTAGTAATCACTCATAATCTTTCATTGATCTATTCTTCTTTTGATCTCTTCTTATCTCCGTGATTATGGAGATGGTTTTGTATCATTACAAATACCTTTTCCTTAATCTCTATTGTTGTGAGTGAATTTCCATTCACTCCAATGCTTCTGTGATCTACACACCTGATTTTAGGATGAGATCTTATGAGATTTTCGTAGATGTATGATCTTTCAATGTTTTTGAATTCTAAAGCATGCTAGATTCATTCCTATATTTATTTCTATCTAAAATCTATTATTCCTTTCTTTCTAGAGTGAATTCTCGTTCTCTCTAACCTCTCTGTATAATTCAAGATTGTTTTCTTTGAAAACCTAGTTTTGATTAATTTAGAATTCTATCATTTTGATAATTGTTGATGCCTAATCTATGCTAGATAGTCTTAGACTACTGTTCTAGAGTTTCCCTTAAATTTTCGGAGTGTTTCGAATCCCGGAAGTTGAGTTTCGGATCAAAATTGGGTTTTTCTTCCCATACTTTGTTGCACAGGTCGACTGCTCAGCTGCCTGCCAGCCCGATCAGCCCACAAGGATGAGTTGTTTTTGTTGTCTTTTTTGATCCGTTTGACTTCCAATCTTTGAGGGTTAGTTTCTAATGATTGAACTATGCTTATATAGGGTTTATTTGCTAACCTTGGACCTATCCTCTTTGTTCCTCCGGAATTCTTCGAAGCTAATTAAGGTTAAGGACGGTTGATTTTCTAATAACCTAAAATGCATGATTACTTGTGTTTGAATTCAGATTGCATGATCATACTGCTGTTCTTATAATTTTCATATAATTATATTACTGCTGTAAGTATTGTAATTACAGTAGGTCTTGTTCATGTAATTCTTTTATTATTTTGATAATGTAGGAATGGTTATTTCCCAATGTATTGATTCATCAGTTGTGTTTGTGAATGACTGATTGGGAATGTGATTGCTTAAGTATAATTGGGGAATGGAAAATGTCCTTTTGACATTTCTTTCTTTGGACATCAGTGGAGGTGGTATAGGACGCTTTCCAATGATGCCCCTTAACTCTTTCCCAGATTATTGGTTGACATACCTAGGGCTTGTCTAGCAGTGTTTGGCTAGGATGTCCCTATTATATCAGACTCGGTTCGGAAGGATATTGAGACCGAGTAACCCATGGCAGCAATGGGGTTTGTGGGCGCTCAAGATCGATAACCAACCCGTGAGAAGACATGAATCACATTATGGGGTCATACATTGGTAGGGTTGCAGTAGTAGACTTGGGCTAATGGGCGCTCAAGACGGGTAACCAACCTGTGAGGGAACATGAAAGCTTCTCGTTTACTATTTGTGAATGACCAATAGGGTTGATGAATCCGTAGTTTGAGTTGGTTGTAGCCATAGGACACGCTGACTCTAGTGAGAATGATACCGAAAAGGATCGCGAGAGGCAAGGAATGGAAGTATCTGACTCTAAGTTGATATAACTAAGTAGAAGACTTGCATTAGGCTAAGTTTAACCTTGACATACACCAATACTCAAACCAATGGTAATGTGAGAGAACGGTGACCTAAACCCCAGCCATGGAATGTCCGAGAGGGATGCAAGACCCAATTACCACTGAAGAACCCAACATACCGAGATGGTTGAGAGAGAGTGATTTGAGACCTACCCAGAGGAGTGTGGTGCTATGACTTAAGGCATGTCTACCAATAGAGACCAGCATACACAGAGTTAGAATCATACTTGCATGTCTATTTTATATCATATTGCATCCTGTATGTTTTGCTATCATGCTTTATTGGGTTATTGTGGAATGACTGATTTGCTGATTTCTTTTGAACTCACTCCTTTTTACAATTTTGTTAGATCTATCTGCAGGTGTTGATGATTATGATGGATCAGTATATGAGATTGCCCCGGATGACTCATACTACACCCAAGGTGCTAGCTACGATGATTACAACGGTGAAGACTATCATGGTGACGGAGGAGCGTATCATGATTAGTCGTACTCATGTGCTAGTATAATGTAATTTGGATATAGAGACCTTTACTTTTAGAAGTGTTCTCTTTAGACTTGAAGAAAAATTAGTTTGGATTTTAATTACTTCTTTTCTTTTCCTTTTATTTTGGGAATAGGTTGTAATCTTTCTTTTTAGTTTTGATATACTTTTCCGCTGCTACTATAGAGTGATTTTCCACTACACTCTACATTTTATTTATTCTATTGGTATCATTTTTCGCACTCTGATTATATTATGTATTCTTTGAATCTTATCTTGATCTCTCAGTTAATATAGTTAACATTGATTTTGCCTTGTTTATGATTATATTATTGTAAATGTGGGAGGTTGATTTTCTTGATACTGATCTTTGGGGCTGTGGATCACACATTCGGGTATGCCAGATAGGGTACCGGTTGGGTGGATGTGACACTAGCTCACATACAACTAACGGCCAATACAATATTTTCTATTCCGTAGCATCATCGTGTCTTTGACCATCATCCAAAAAAATAAAAAACCAAAATAGAAGAAGTGCACAACAACGTTCTTCTTCTCTCTTCATCTTTGGATCACATTGTTCATCTAAATTCTCTTCTTTTCTTCTCCCTCACTCAGATTGGTGCAATTACTGCAAATTGTTGGGGGGGGGGGGGGGGACACACGTAGACACTTGCCTCCTTGGTGCGGTTCCTGTTGGGGGGGGGGGGGGAGGATAGAAGAAGAAGAAGAAAAAAGGAAAATTGTAAGGCATCATGTCTACCACCACGTCCTCTTCTTCTGTGACTTCTCTCATCTATCCCTCAATCACGGCATCTTCCCATTAAACTGGACAGCACCAATTTTCTCCAATGGTGTGCACAGTTCATGCCTTTACTTCTTGCTCACGACTTTTAGGGTATGTTCATGGGAGCTTTCCATCCCCATCGCCTACAAATCCAGAACACGCCCTCTAGAAATGATAGGATCAGCTCATTCTAAGTTGGGTTATTTCTTCTCTCATTGCGCAATCCATGGCTCATATTGCTGGTTTATCCATTTCTCGAGCAACAAGGCTCCCTCTTGAACGCACCTATGCTTCCCACTCTCAAGCACGAATTATGCAGCTCAAATGTCAGCTAATGCAAATTAAAAAGGGCTCCTCCTCCATGGTTGGCTATCTTCAAAAGGTCAGAGAAATTGTTGCAAATTTAGCTACTGCTTCTCACCCTGTTTTTGTTGCATACACTATTATGACCATTCTATGTGGCCTTGGCACTGAATATGAATCTTTTGCGACCTCAATCACAACTTGTACTAATCCTCTTAGCCTTGATGACTTCATTGGTCCTCTTTTTAGTCGAGAAATTCTCAAAGAGTAGCATTCTCCTATTTTGGATCTTCCATTGGCTGAAGCAAACATAGCAGCCAAACCACCTTCCTCTCAACCATAGGCCGCTTACAATTACTCTTCTGGTCATAGCCGCAAGTACCTTGATAGCCATGGATGTGGCCATGGACGCTTCCTGCCTAACCCTACTCATCAAGGAGCCTCTACTCTTTGTCGGATGTGTCAACGTGGCAATCAATCTGCTCTCAACTGCTACGACAAGTATAATCGAATTTTCAAAGGCCACTAGTCATGGATCTCCTACAAGCTTGCTAGCAACCCCTTTTGTCAGATGCAGCGTGGTACCCTTAGTCAGGCCTGCTTCTTCACTGGACAATTTACATACTAGAACTCTCTACAGTGGATCTGACCAAGTTAAAGTTGGTAACGGTGAAGGTTTGGCAAAAACACACACTAGACATTCTATTCTTTCCACCCCAACTCATTCTTCTCATTTATATGATGTTGAAGTATACGCAGGGACTGTGGACTATTTTACTGTTCATCTGAATGTTAACGTGAACAGTATTATGCCAATGATGTTTGTTTCCTTTTTAGATATGCAACTCTACTTTCTATTTCTAATGTAGGAATCTTGCTACACAAGTTTTGGGAGTTTCAACAAAGCATAGTTTCTATTTTATGTTAGTTACTAATTTCAGAACTTTCATTTTTTATTACTTTCTATTTTAGACAGATTTTAGGAATTAGAAGACTAGAAAATTATGTCCATAAGTCGTACTCTTCATTTCCTTTTTTAGAGGGCAAGATGGCTTGCTTCTCAAGTTGTAATCTAGACTATTGATATCTATAAATAAGAGGCTATGATTCTGGGAGTGCAAAGCTAGAATTGCACGCTTTTGTGATTTCTATCATTCTTTTTCTTTCTTCTTCTCTTTTCTACTTATCAATTCTTCTTGTCGCTGCACTGTTTTGGTTCATTAAAGTTTATTTTCTAACAAATGACATTCTTCATGTCCCTAAAATTACAAAATATCTGCTCTCTGTTAGTAAATTCACCTCGATAAACAGAGGGACTTGAGATCCTTCCACCTAAAGGAGATACAAGAATATGTACCAACTGTACAAGCAAAGTGGAGGAGACAACACGTGGACGGCTTTGTTGGTCCTGCACTATTCCAGGATATTTTTCCAGTGAATTGGCCAAACTGCAGCAACCAAGCCAATGTTGGAGTTACCAGGCTAAGTTTGCAAAATATTGTCAAAGGTGGGGTACCTCCCTCTGAGTGAACAAATTAGTTCTTTTGAAAGCAGCCTTCAAGACACCATCAAGGCTGATGCATCGGCTTCACAACCATCACCCCATGCGGATGCCATTGGCTTAGCAATTAGATTATTTGAGGCTAAACTATGTCACAGAGGTGTTCCACCCATCCATTGAGCAGCATAAGTTTATACAGAACAATCAAAGATTTGTCGAGTGGGGCTTCCCTGTTGTCTGTTAACATATGATGGCCACCAAAATCCAATAACAAGGGCCAGTGGTTTGTATTATAATTGCTACAAATGTTTCATACTGGTTTACAAATGTAAGAGACTGCTCAATTAAGCAATGTGAAGCAATGAAGAAAAATAACCCAATCTAGAGGACAAAGATGTTTGGGCTAAAGTTTTGGTGAAAGCTAGTACAAGATTGAGCCAGGCTCCGATTGATGGTTATGGTGGGTTTTAAGGCTGATTTTGACGAATTTTTATTTGCAGCTGCTGCTGCTGGCAGCAGCTGACGGTTGAGATTCATCCATGTCATCAAACTTACATTTAATGGTCCAGATTAAAACTGAAAAGTATTATATATAAATATAAATTTCTTTTTGCATTTTAAGGGTTTCAGAGTTTTTAAATTTACAAACTCAATCCCTGGTAATAGCCGAATCCAAACCCAGTTGAAAGATTGATTCTCGCGGTTGGAAAATCCGCCGGCACTGATACCCCAACAACATTATGAGATCCCTGTGCCAAAGATTCCGGTAATTCTGGCGACCTTGCATCTTCTCTATTGCATCCTTCGACACCATGGTTGCTTTACTTGGAAGTTGGAACCTTCTTCTTCCCTGACACTGTCTCAGAGATTTAACTTTCTGTCTCAGAGATTTTTAAAGAAAGAGTTCTCTCAAGACTCTCTGGGTCTGGGAGAAGGTTATGAAACGAAGTAGATCAAGAACGTGAAGCCCTCTCCTTCTAGGTTCTCCACTTCTCCTCCAACGAAGATGAAGCAAAAAAGAATAACTATTGGTGTTTTAATTATAAGCTTTTTTTCTTCTTCTTTTCTTACTTGACTTCGCCATTGCCGAATAGCAAGAAGGAACAAGCAACGACAGCTAAGAAATCGTTGGGAAGACGGCCGGCCGTCATGATCTTATGCATCGTCGGTTACAAGCTACATGGTGACATCGTAAACCGTTAGATATGCGATCAGTTGAATGTTGCCGGGGTATCAGTGGTGGCAGATTTTCCGACCACGAGAATCAATCTTTCAACTGGGTTTGGATTCGGCTATTGCCGGGGACTGAGTTTGTAAATTTAAAAACTCTAAAGCCCTTAAAATGCAAAAAGGTAATTTATATTTATATAGAATACTTTTCAGCTTTTAATCTGGACCATTAAATGTAAGTTTGATGACATGGATGCATCTCAACCGTCAGTTGCTGCCAGCAACAGCAGCTGTAAATAAAAATCCGATTTTGACATTGTTTTTGGTAGACATTCTATTTTAAGGCCACCAAACACATTTCTAAAGTTATTATTTACTAAAACATAATACAAACTGGTCTACTTGATTCTCACATGCTTGGTTGAAGTACAAATTAACATAAATGAGAAGCAATTCAATTGAAAATCAAGAAAACATTGAAACTTCATTAAAATGTGCATGACAAACACATAAAACATAAGCAAAACATTCCAGAAGTAATCAAATGTTAATACAATTTACAAGTACAAAACCCCCCAAAATTCTTGAAATTTCACTGAGATTTCACTGGAATTTATGAGACCTCATCGAAATCCAAGTTTTAGTCAATGGCAACATCATTTCATAGTTGTATCTTATCTTAGTGACCCCGAGATACTCAATCTCATGAAATTTCAGAGAGTTTTCATACCATGGTTGGGACATGAGACAATGCATGTCACAGAGAGGTAGCATCATATGGCAATCATTGTTTTGATACACTAGGGCAAATTACACAATTTCTTGAGTTTGAAATTGACAAAAAAGAGGCTCTCTCCAAAGCAGCCAGCCATCAGAGGTCATCGTTACCTTAGGTCAAAAATTTTCAAGCCCTAGTATGTGTATTAAATGTTGTTGTTCAATTGAGTTTCTATTTGTGTATTAAATCTGTGGAGATTGGGTGGTTATGAGCATGGAACGAAGTTTCGATAATTTCGCCCGGTTTGCTACCCAGCGAACCGGGTGATATGGCGAAAAATCGGCGAGATTTCGCTGCCATTAAAAGCTTTATTCAAAAACACTGCAGTTTGAATTTCGCTAAAACCAAAACCTGCATTTATTGTTCTGACTTCTGAGATGTATTGTACAAGTTATAAAAGTATTATTAATTATCCATTAATGTAAGAATGAAGCAAACACATACAGAACTCTTCATTAATTGCGTTTTTTTTCTCATTTCTTCTCGCAGGCAGAGTGCGGAAACCCATCTCAAACCGCCATCACCGTCGCCATCTCCGGCAACCAACCTCTTCTTAGTCTCTCCATCGCCATCTCAAACCTCCATCGTCAGTCTCTCCATCGTTCAGAGAAAGTTCTCTCTTTCTTTCTTCTTCTTCTTCACCTTCAACGATCCGGCAGCGATGTTCGTTCGTTTTCAGCGACGGGCGATGGCTTACACACAATACAGGTCTCCGTTTGGTGACACAACTTATACGAAGGTGTTCGTTGGGGGTTTAGCTTGGGAGACCCAAACTGAAGAAATGAGGAAATATTTTGAACAGTTTGGAGATATTCTTGAAGCTGTTATCATCACAGATAAGAACACCGGAAGGTCTAAAGGCTATGGATTCGTAAGCTTTCATCGATCCGTCAGCGATGAAGATGAAGTTTTGCCGACGATTTTCCAGCGAAATCTTGAAGTTTCGCTAGAAAATCGTGGTATCGCCGGAAAATCGTCGGCAAAAAGTTGAAATCTCGGTTTCGGTCCATTTTTTATTTCGCCCATTGACGATATGGGCGAATTTCGCCGATATTTCCGCGAAATTCGCCGAAATAAAGTTCCATGGTTATGAGGCAGTATCAAGCATTGAGTGGTTGCAATTTTGGGGCCTATTACTTGGGACTTCACCAACTTCATTATCACTTTTGAACTAAATGGCAACCTAATCAACCTTAAAGGGAAAACCATTGGAAAAGATAAGGTTGTGGCTGATCCTATGAACAGGGTTTTGTTACAACTTTGCTCCATCGCGGCTTCCACTCAACAAGTAGAGGGATCCACTTCTGGATCACTGAAACAGTTCCTTGACAATTTCAGTGATGTGTTTGCTGAAGCTTAATGCTTACCTCCCAACCAGCTACATGATCACTGAATGCCTCTCAAGCCAGGTTCTTAACTAGTTTGCACAAAGGCGTATTGTCACCCCTACCTTCAAGAGAGAGAGAGAGTGAGAGAGAGAGAGAAACGGGGTGTCTGAAATGCTTTCAATTGACACCATAAGACCCAGCAATAGTCCTTATTGTGCTCCAGTCATATCGGTGAAAGCATGACAATTCTTGGCATGTTTAGTGTTGCTCTGTTTGCCTAGGCAATGCCTTAGTTTTTATTCACCCTGGCACGCCTTGACATCTAGAAGCTGTGACAACTATGATAACTGTTGCAGGTGGCTATGGATCCTTGTAACATTTCTGTAATGGCAAGCTGGCCTAAGCCTAAAAAGGAGAGGATTGCAAGGGGTATGTGGGGATTTCTTTGCCTAACATGATATCACCAGAAGTCTATTCAAAACTACAGTAAGGTAGTCGCTCCTCTAAAAAAGACGCTCAAGAAAACCATGCTCTAAACTATGTTTAGCAGAAACCTGAACCATTTGACAAAAACCCAAATCATGTCAATTCTGGGAATCTCTGAAATGAAAAAAAAAAAAAAAAAAAACTCGGTTTACCTTGGAACCAATCTTCTCCAAGGGAAGGCGAGATAAAAAATAAAAATAAAAAGCTTAATTTTTCTTTGAAAAAGATCACAAGCCGATTTGCTTCATGGAAAGCCTCCTCCCTCTCCTTTGCTAGAAGAGAAGTTCGCATCAAATCTGTACTACAACCTCTGTCTTTGTACCATATGCATTGCTTTAGCTTTCCAAAGACTTTATGCAGGCAAATTGATTCCATGTGCCAAAGATTCTGGCTAGGGAATCCCAATAAGAGTAAGCAGTTAACTCTAATCTCTTGGGACCGATGCTGCCGTCTAAAATGTCTAGGAGGACTTGGGTTTAAGAAAATGGAAGATGTCAACAGTGCTCTCCTCCTGAAGCAAGGGCGGGGGATGATTAATGAGCCCCATATTCAGTGGGTGAAATCCATAAAGGCCAAGTATTTTCCCAACTCTCATTTTTCTTTCCAAAAGCAAGAAAAAAGAATGGATTTTGGCCATGGAAAAGCATTTGCAGCATTATCCCATTCCCAACTCTCGAGAGCATGGTACGTAGACAGGTGGGTAACAGGAAAGACCTCCTTCTGGTTCGATCCATGGTGTCAAGTACCATGAGTGTCCACAAAGAAAATCAAGATGCAGAAATCTAGGCACCTGAAACAACAATGGCACAAATGTCACAAAATGTCAATATGAACAGGGAGTATCTCTCAGCTCTTACCAATCCCAGTTCATTTCTATCTATTTTATCTCTTAACCAATCTCTTGATAGATGGCTTTCCTTAATATCAACCATTGGCGAGTTCTCAACCAAACTTGCGGGACAAGCATTGGTGAAAGAAAAACTCCGCAATCTTTCTACTGAATTCAAGCAGTGGTGGAATTGCCTCTGGAATTTACCGTTACATCCTAAATTTGGATTCTTCTTTTGGCATCTCTTGAATGCAGGGTAACCAGTTAAATCTACTTTACCCAAATGGACGGAGATGCATCCTATATGTGAATTTTGCGGAGATAATGGAGAGAATCTTTGGCATGTTTTCTTATTATGTGAATGGACCAAGAGAATTTGGACAGCAGAACAGCTAGGACCGTGAACAAAAAAGTTATCCCAAGAATCAATGTTGTATCTGTGTAACTCCTTTCTACTCATAGACTAGATAACAAAACAAAACGGTGGTTCTTTCAGTTTTAATCATAACCTACTATTTCCTGTGGCTAGAAAGAAACTCTTTGGTTTTCAAGAAGTTGTTACATAATATTAGCAATTGAATGAGCATGCTTAATGTAGATATATCTAAGAGAGAGGAAGTTAGAGATGCACGAGCTTAGATAATGAAACTAACAGTGTAGTCTTGCCTATGTAACCCACTGCATGACATAAACATATTTCACTCGCGTCTTATTATATGCAGGGAAATCTAATGAATGCATGAGCAACACAGGGTGGAGTGTGGAAATTGTTGGGAAAAGAAAAGTTCAGTTTATTAAGGCAGAGATAATGAAAAATGCCAACTGTTAGGAAGCCGTACTCCTAGCGGTTTGGGATGGTTAGACCAAGCTCAATTACTCAACCTACACACCAAGGAAATCTAGTGCAATTGTGGGGAGCTGATCGAACTACTACCCAAACATACACATGGTGCATGGCCTTTGGAGCCAACTCTGGTTTTGGTAGAAATAATAACATCATCTCATAATACCCCCTTTTGTAACTTCAAATCCCCGCACTACTAGATAATCTTATTAATATAGCTAGTAAGGCTGCAAGAAGCTATAATGGAAGTACGAACCTAGATGACATATGTAACTGTAACTGCACTTAGAGACTTCTAATGAATTTCTCCTCATTCTTAAAAAAAAAAAAAAAGGGGAGAAAGAAAAAGAGAGGATACTAGTGGCAAAAGAAACCTTTCAGAGGTTGAAGAATGCCAATGATGTCTACACCACTCCCAACATTACCTGAGTTTTGATTACCCTTTATATGAATACAACATAAGTGAGTATCGGTGTTGTTAGTCCTGAATCTGCTCAGCTCCTGGGTTGGTTCAAAGATATCCTGAGTCAGCTCCAAACCAATTACGTGCAAACAAGAAGAACCGCAAGAGTGGGCCGCCTCTGTGGACGGGAAGCCACTTTGGACGATCTAGTCAGATTTCGGATAACACATTCCCTCTTAGTGAGGAGTTAAAGCTTCAAGGATTCTTGATTCCTTGGATGGTTGCAGAAAGTTAATGTTCTGATAATTCTGGCTTACCTTCTTTCTTTAATCCTTGGCCTTTATACTAAGGTTTCATATCACACCCCTAGAGAAGACTCTCTCCTCTCCTTAGATTAGCATATACCAAATAAAGGGCCTGGATTGAACGTGACGCCAAACTTGTTGGAGAAGACAAAGTCCAAATCTTCGTGGAGAAGCTAAGAGCTTGATACACTTGGCTCCAAATATTATCAAGAATCCAAACCCATGTAACCCCTTGATTTGACGAGTTCACTTGCAAACACCTGACAGGTCATCAGGAAGCAGTCCCAAGGAGATTAGGATGGATTAGTATCCTTATGATGAATGTTAAGTACTTAGGGTAGTGGAGTAGAGGCATTAAATGCCGAATTTAATGCTTTGATGCGTCTTTAGCCAAACTCCAGTTGTCCTCCATCTCCCTGTTACCTCTTCCGAGAAGTAACATCTCAAAAGATATCTTTTAAACACCCATACCATCATGTCCCTATGTCCACATGGCACCGTTGCAATGGTGGCCTTTATGAGAAGTCACTTGACAACAAGAATATGCCCCACTAGTTTTCCCACGCTCTTCAAATTGGGTTGAAATCAAAACAATTTGCACCAAACTGAATGGTCCATCCCGATTCGTTGGTTTAAGAAAATATGGCATAACATAAGCCCACTTAGTTTCTGGGTTTGGAGCATTGAAATCCAACTGTCGCCAAGTTGAGGCAACTGCAAGACTGGAGGGAGCTAGTAGTGAGCTAGAGGTGGCAAAGAAAAAGTTGGGTGAGGTTGTAGCCAACTCCAGATATCATAAAAAGGGAAAGGAGGAGGCCAGGAAAGGGGAGAAGGAAGCCCTTAAGCCCAAGGATGCTGCTACCAAGGAGAAGGTTAAGGTCCAAGCTGATCTGGCCAAAAAAGCGGAGGAGGTAGAGGGTCTAGAGCAAGAGGTGGTCAAGCTCCAGAATGATAATGCATTCCTGATTGCACAAAACTTGAGGTTGGGCTCTGAGAAGAAATCTCTCAAAGATGAACTTCGAAGACTCAATCACCAAGTTACTGATCTTAAGGAGAACGCCAGCAAAGTTGAGGACAGGGTTATGGGGAACTTAAAGGCTTCTCAAGAATACAAGGATGAAATCATCAAGGTAGCCATGTTAGGTTTTGAGCAAGGCCTTGACACAGCCTTCTCATTTCTAGTTGAGAAGCTGCCTGTAGAGATGCTCAAACAGTTCAATCCATTTCCCTTCAATGCCAACACCTGCCTGAGGCTAAACATGCCAATGTTTAGCTGGATGGCTCCTCCTACAATTGTTGCTCTGGGCCCCTTAACCTCTAAAGATCCATTCCAAGAAGGACTTCCCCCTTTCACGCCTTTTCCTGATGTGGTGGAGGAAGGCCTCCTTGAAAATAAGCCAGAAGAAGTGCCCCCAACTGAGTCTGGAATGAAAGATGTTGGACTAGGAACCTGAGAATGCTCCCAAGGAACCAGATATTTCTACCACTGCTGTTGTGTGAAGACCCATCTTTTCTTTTGTTGCCCACAGTTTTTGTAAACCAGTACTTTGTACATTTGTACATTTTACTTCAATGGCAATTGGATCTTTTTGTTGAATTATATCTATATTGTATCTATCTCTTTTATTATGTCATTTCTCTAAAACTATGCCTTTCTTTAGATTAGATTAAGCAACTTGGCACTCTAAGTAAGTAGCCAGTCAAACATTGGAAAGAAAGGGAAAATGAAAGGCTAAATTTTCTAAGTATACATACCCGGCAAGTTTCGAGTAGCTACTTTACAAAACATTAAGGTACGTCGACAAGTTACTTATCAACTGCCACAAATATGCCGACAAGTTGCTTATCACTTGCCACAATTTTATTGATAAAATTTCCTCAGATGCATGGCATTCCATGCTCGAGTATGTGACTTACTGGTCTTAGGATCTTGAAGCTTGTACGTTCATGGCTGCAGCTCACGATCCACCAGATAAGGACCTTCCCATCTTGGGGATAACTTATTCCTCCCTCGTGGATTAGAGATGTCAGCTTGGCGGAGCACTAAGTCACCTCTCCAGAAAGTCCTGCTCCGCACTCTAAAGTTATAATACTTAGCAACCCTTTTTTGATAAACACATTTGAAAGAAAGCAGCTTCTTGGACTTCATCCAAAAACTCCAAAATGACTCTTATACCCTCTTCATTTACCTTTTCATCATATTGAGATGACCTTAAAGAGCCTACCAACACTTCCATAGGTACCAAGGTGTCAGTTCCATAGGATAACTTAAAGGGAGTCTCCCTTGTTGGAGTTTTTGAAGAAGTCCGATAAGCCCATAGTACAAGATATAACTCCTCCAGCCACTACTTGTTGCTTTTGTCAGACGCCTCTTAATTCCATCAAGTAAGGTTCTATTAGTGATTTCAACTTGACCATTACATTGCGGATAAGCAACTACTTCTCTTCTGAAATCAATTAGATACTTCTAACAAAACTCCTTAAAAGATGTATTGTCGAATTGAGTTTCATTATCTATGATAAGTATCTTTGGAAGACCAAGTCTATAGATGATTTTAGTTAAAACGAACTTCTCCGTTTGTTTTTCCGTTATGGAGGCCATAGGTTCAGCTTCCACCCACTTAGTAAAATAATCAATAGCTCCTATAAGAAACTTTCTGCCTATTGATGTTGAGGGAAAGGGACCTAGTATGTCCATTCCCCACCTTGCGAAAGGAACTAGACTTAAAATTGACACCAATGGTACTGTTGGGGTCCTCTGAATAGGCGAATGGACCTGACAAGGCAGGCAACTTCGTACATAATCCTGAGCATCTTTAAGCATAGTGACCTAGT
Source organism: Hakea prostrata (assembly GCF_041222555.1). Taxonomy (NCBI): domain Eukaryota; kingdom Viridiplantae; phylum Streptophyta; class Magnoliopsida; order Proteales; family Proteaceae; genus Hakea; species Hakea prostrata. The sequence continues at coordinate 6,739,425 of NC_142605.1, forward strand.
AGATTCCTTGCCTCAGGATTTTGAAAGCTAAGGCCTTGGCTCCCATATGTCCTCCACAGATGCCTTCATGCACTTCAACCAAGTCATATTGAGCCCTTGCAAGCCCTACACATTTTAGGAGAGGTCCCTCAATTGATTGTTTGTAGAGTGCACCCTTTACCATTGTGAATTTAGTTGCTCTCCTCCGAATGGTACGAGCTTGCTCTTTATCCTTTGGCATATGTTCATCTTTGAGATAAGAGATTAAAGGATCCATCCAAGAGGGGTCCTCTTCATCTATATCCATCAATTCCAACTCTTCAATACTTGTTTCTTGAAGTACTTCTTGATAAGCTGATGCCTTAATATCTTCGAACCCCGCAGAAGCCAACTTAGTCAATATATCAGCCTTAGCATTACTTTCCCTGGGGATTTGATTGATGACAAAGTTCAGGAAATGACCTCTTAACTCAGTGACTTTGGCTTTAATATTGAGACATTCTTTACAGTTGAAGAACTCAACTTAAGCTTAAGATCTTCAAAAGCCTTCTGACACTCTTTAGTCCAAGCTATCTCCTTTGTCGAGTTGAGAGACTTTAAAGCTATAAAGAAAGGTAGGTTTTATCTCTGAAGCATGAAATGAAGTGGCTAAGAGTAGCTATTCTTCCAGTTAGACATTGAATCTCCTTCACTATTCTTGGGGGCTGCATTACAAAAATGGCCCTAATTTTCTCCAGGTTGGCCTCAATGCCTCTTTCTGAAACCATGAAGCCTAAGAACTTTCCACATGAAACTCCAAAGGCACACTTCTCGGGATTGAGACACATTTCTGTGCTCTAAGCACCCCCAAAGACTTCTCTTCTCGGGATTGAGACACATTTCATGTCCTCTGAGCACCCCCAAAGACTTCTGTCAAATCGTTGATGTGATCTCGTCACTTTACACTTTTCACCAACATGTCATCGACATAAACTTCCATGTTACACCCAATCTGTTGGCAAAAGATCTTGTTTACAGCTCTTTGATAAGTGGCTCCAGCGTTTTTCAAACCAAATGGCATGATAGCTTAATAGTAACTTTCTCTATTGGTCATGAAGGCAATATGAATCTCATCGTTCGGATTCATGAGAATTTGACTGTAGACTAAGTAAGCATCCATGAAGCTCAGTGCTTCATGACCGGCAGTGGCATCAATCAACAAATCAATTTTAGGAAGTGGATAACAATCTTTGGGGCATGATTTGTTGAGATCTGTATGATCAGTACACATCCTCTACTTCCCATTTGCTCTCTTCGCCATCACAACGTTCGCCAGCCACTTAGGACATTCAATGGGTTGAATAAAACCATATTTCTCCAGTTTATCAACTTCTGTTTGAACGGCTAGATGTTTCTTAAGGGAAAGATTCCTCCTTTGGATGATTGGTGTTACCCCTTTATCAATCCACAATTTATGCTCAGCTACATTTCAATCAATTTCGAGCATATCCATCGCTGACCAAGCAAAAACGTATGCATTCTGTGCCAAAAATGCTGCAAGCTTTTGCTTGAACTCCTCCTTTTGCTCAGAGCCTATCATGGTGCCATGCTCTCGGTTGGAAACACTTAGCAGAACTCTCTGAAGACTTTCCACTGGCTCTCCTATCTACATCTAACTTTCATCCGTATCATCCCGTACCTCGACCTTCAGCACAATGCCACCTACTAGTGTTGATGGTTGTTTTTGGATGAAGTTGAAATAACAGTTTTTGGACTGCCTTTGATCAGTCTTACAAACGCCAACACCTTCCTCAATTGGGAGCTTGATCATCATATGTCTGGGAGAAACTATAGCTCCCAACGCACTCAAGGTTGGCCTCCCTAGAATGATGTTGTAGGCTGAAATATTGCGCACAACCATAAACATAGTAGGCAATATCACTTGACCTGGATAAGTGCCCACTGTTATATCAAGTTGGATGTTCCCTTCCACTGTGGTCAAACTTCCCGCAGACCCATAAATGAGGGTTGTCGTTGGCATCAACGTCTCTTGATCTATCTTGAGGAGACGGAAAGCATTTAGAGATAAAACATCTGTTGATGATCCTGAATCCACCAATACTCTGTAGGGTATATGGTTGGCCAACTTGACCTTGATGACTATAGCATCATCCTACGGAGTACGAACATCCACTAACTCTTCTTCAGCAAATGTGATTGGTTTGCAGTGAGTAAAACGTGTTTTTGGAGGGCCCAATGGTGCCCACCACACGCATGCTCCTTTTTGCTTGGCGAAGGGTTGGTCTCCCAAAGATTGTATTGATATTGGGAAGATCCTTGTCCTGAGAGGTTGTTGGGGCCTTCCCTCTAAATTCATCTCTTTGCCTAAGAGGAATTTTGTTGCGTCTCCTCGAAGGGGATCTTTCTCCTTGATGGCTAGACTTAACGTACTGGTTCAAGTGTCCCCCAACAATTAGCTTTTCTATCTTAATCTTGAGCATGCAGCAATTTTTGGTATGATTCGCTTTGTCCCTATACTAAAGACAATACTTTGACAAGTTGGCCCTATTTTCTGGCCTGGCATGTAACTTGCCGGACTTCTTCAGCAATCCTATGTCTCAGATTTGCATTATAATGGCATATCGTGACCTATTGAGAGGAGGAAAGGCCTCATCACATCATCATCAATACGTTTGCTCCGTCATTCTTGCTTCCCTTTCTCTCTTTTTAGGGGTTTTAGGTTAAAGCTTCCCTCTCGAACAGTCTTGTAATCACTTTGATTTGCCTCCCAGACTTCTTCCACTGTCACCATCTCGTATCCCAAATCTAAAAGTTCAGCCAAGGTCTTGGGCTTTCTCTCCACTATGGAAGTCAACAATTTTTCGTTGGTAAAAGCTCTCTTAAATGAGGTGAAAGCCGTCTTGTCATCCAAGTCCTTGATAAAAATTGAGATGTTGTTGAAGCGAATTATGAACTCGCAAATCGACTCAGAACGCCCTTGCTTTAAGGCCAAAAGGTTGTCTTTTGTCTTGTCTTTCTTGATTCCACTCTTAAAATGAGCTGCAAAGGCATAGCCCAACTCAGTGAATTTTTTAATGGAGTGCATTGGTAGACGTGAGTACCAAGTTGTGGCCGGACCCATCAGAGATGAAAGAAAACATCTACACTTTAACGCATCTCCTCCTCCACACATCGTTATGATGGTGTTAAATGGCTAACACGAGCCATCGGATCTGTTGTCACATCATATATTGTGAAGGTAGGAGTGCGAGATCCCATAGGCAGTGGGGCTGCCATAATCTCAGGAACAAAAGGATCTTGGTTGAGAACCAACTGTATTTCATCTGGGACCTTCTTATCCAGTTGGTAGAGACAATCATTCAAGTCTTTAATCTATTGATAGAGGTGATCGTCCCATCTCACCGGAGAAGCTTTAGACCCTCCATCAGCCGCCATGGATGCACTTGATTCAGCTAAACGTTCCCTGGGAGCCTTCCTAACCTTTGGGAGTTGGCACCCATTGGCAGTGGCTTGGGGGAATGAGTGTCTATCATGCTGAGTGCCCAATCTGTCGAAAACTAAACGATGGGCCACTTCATGGTGATCCTTCCTACAATCATCCACTATGTTCTTGCCTGAAGTAGTGGGGAGCAAAGGCACTCCATCTCCCTGGGCCCCATCTTGGTGATCGATTGGGGAGGGGACCACTATTTCAGGCAAAACAACAGTTGGGCCTGTCAGAGGCATAAGCCGACTCTACTAGTGTACCAGTGTCTAGAAAGAACTCATCATATCCATCATCTTCACTTGGAGCGCTTGTACTTGAACAGGATCATACACAGGGGTTGATGTTGTTCCTTGCAAGGGAAGTACTATATTTTCTTTTGTTCAATGTTCAGGGAGTTGTGTCTCACGTGATGGCCAGTTGGAGATATCTTTTGAGGTTCCCTCTTTTCGAGTATTGGCCTTCTTCTTACCACATGGACGTCCCTGAGACTTGGAACCACTATTATTTGAATTGTCTCCAGCCATCTCTGCTCAGCTAGATAAAACACAAGGGAAAAAGTTATTATCTTTCCCACACACATCACCAAATGTTAGTCCTGAATCTACTCTACTCCTGGGTTGGTTCAAAGATAAGAGTCGGCTCCAAACCAGTTACCTACAGGCAAGAAAAATCGTAAAAGTGGGTTGCCTCGTGGGACGGGAAGCCACTTCAGATGATCCAGTCAAATTCCGGATAACACACTCCCTCTTAGTGAAGAGTTAAATCTTCAAGGACCCTTGATTCCTTAGGTGGTTGCAGAAAATTAATGTTTTGATAATTCTGGCTTCCCTTCTTTATTTAATCCTTGACCTTTATACTAAGGTTTCATATCACATCCCTGAAGAAGACTCTCCTCTCCTTAGATTAGCATATACCAAATAAAGGCTTGGATTGAACATGACGTCAAACTTGTTGGAGAAGCTAAGGGCGTGATACACCTGGCTCCAGATATTATCAAGAATCCTAACCCATATAACCCCTTGATTTGATGTGCTCACCTGTAAACCCCAGAAAGGTCATCAGGAAGTAGTCTCAAGGAGATTAGGATGAATTAGTATCCTTATGATTGACGTTAAGTACTCAGGATAGTGGAGCAGAGCATTAAATGCCGAATTTAATGTCTGACGTGTCTTTAGCCAGACTCCAGTTGTCCTCCATCTCCCTGCTACCTCTTCCAAGAAGTAACATCTCAAAAGATATCTTTTAAACGCCCATGATGTCATGTCCCTATGTCCACGTGGCACCGTCGCAATGGTGGCCTTTATGAGAAGTCACTTGATGGTAAGAATATGCCCACTAGTTTTCCCACGCTCCTCAAACTGGGCTGAAATCAAAACAATGTGCACCAAACCGAACGGTCCATCCCAATTTGTTGGTCTAAGAAAATATGGCATAACAGGTGTCATGCTTCCACAAAAACAATAGCCTACCAAAGTCATGCATTGTGGGGCCATAATATTGATGTAGTATCTAAGACCTCCAAGTCTAAGACCAAGTGGACGGCCAAGAGAACCTGCCCAAATCTCCCAATCAAGAAACCTACATGTACCAATCCACCCATCCAAAATCATTGAAACTTGAAGAGATTATCCTGGGTAATAAGATCTAAATTCAGTCCATGTTTCACCCAATTCTTTTGAGTTATCATCCCATATCTCAAGATCTAACCCATCTCAACCAAAGACCCTATACAGAAAATTTTAACCACCAATATCCCAACAACCAAACCAAACCCAAGCCAGGGAATTATAAGACATTTATTTAGAATCAATTGGGAATTGCTTATTGTAGCAACCCATACATCTTAACTAAAAATAGGTTTGGGCCTGGAAGACATGTACGCTGGAGAACTTGGAAGCTACACCCCTAATTGAATAAGGTTGCATCACAACGGCATGTTATCAGACTTTTACAATCTCTTTCTTGGCAGTGGTCTCTCCTTTCTTGTTGTACGATGTAAGATTGTAAATAGGTGAAGACAGCATCAGCTGCGGATATTAATAACATCTGAAATCTAGCTACACGTTTGTCCATGACCAAATGATGAGGTGCAACTTATAAGGTAGCAACCCTTGTCATTCTCTTTCTTCCCCGTGGTACTTAAATCTCATGAAGAGTTCATCAATCTTGATAACGTTGAGAAACAAACAAGTTTCCCTGCACAGTGCACTGTGCTGTCTGGCTTCTTCGTGATTCATTTCAATCTTATGATCCTTTTCTAAAGAGCCAAGAAAAAAGGCCTCTATTATTTAAAGTCTCTTCTTCTTCTTCCTCAATTCCTTATATTCATAGTTTGGTTTCTTACATTCATGCCTTCTCCAGAAACTTCCTTCTGCGTTTTTTCTGCTTCATGACTCGTAGCTTTCAAGAAATGTGAAAGCTTGACCCAGTTTTTTCATATTTAAAATAAAACAAAATGTTCTCTTTTCCAGTTTCCTTCTCTTACAGGCAAAAAAAAATGGTATGAAATATGAATGATCTTAGCCGGAGAAACTTACATCCTCTGGTTCTCTGGGACAAAGCCATTAGATTTGTCCTTAATTTGCACCGTTCACATTCATAATAAGCAATAATTTATATCATTTTTATATTGTTTAATACTGCATATGTACCATTTACATGTACCTTTTTCATACTGCAACCATAGTATACTGTAGCAGTACATAAAAAGTTTGACAAAAACCGGGGTACACTAGAATTTTGGTTTTGGATATACATTTTCTTTACCATACTAAAACGGCACCACATTATGGTAACTGTGCTGCTTGCCACCCTTCCTTTAATGGACAAAATGAAAGATGGCAATAGGGCACAGAATGCACAATATAACAAAGATCTTGGACTTGAATCACTAAGACAACTTAACCACCCCAGCACTTGAAACAACTGAGATCCCAAGGTTGAAGTTTAAGCACCAATCCCAACCAAAAGCAGCACTCTTAAGAGATAAATTACAAACTGCATAGCAGTATTTAGCATAAACTAACTGATACTTTACTCTACCCCTCTAAATTAGGGGTGAGAAAAGAGAGAAGTGGAGAGGAATCACAACTGGTGTTGGAGCTTCATAGAAAAACTTCTGAAGATTCCAGAATCAAGGTTCTTATTTATATCTGAAAATTACTAGAAAACCAAGAGAGAGTAGGATTAGGAATCCTGTTTCAAATTGTTGAGAATTACACCAGCCTTGGTGCACAAGTTGCACAAGTTTCTATTATGGAGATGCTGCCTTGGTGCACAGGTTTTGGAGATGCAACTTGGAGTTTCCTTTTTGGATACTTTCTATTTTGATTACTTTCTATTTTTCTTATTGCTTGGTTGACAAATAATCTCCCTAGACCAGTTTCCTTCTTTAGTAGATCTGGGATATTCTATGCAATTTTTTTATTTTTTATTTTTTTTTTGCTATAACCAAGGAACGAACTTTCGGCTAAGTTCGCCGTTTCGCCCTCTGGCGAAACCGGCGAAACTAGCGAAACTAGCCGATAATTCGCCGAAAATCTCGACATTTCGATGATGCCCAAAATAAGGTGTTCGGTGAATGGGTGATCTCATTAAGATTTAAGAGTTTAAATTTTAAAACCCCACTTCCTTGTCCCACATGCTGACATGCATTTAATGTTTAAAACCCTACTTTCTAGAATTGGTCCCACATGTTGATATTTAATGTTAAAACTTTTATGGAGAATTACACTAAGGCGGTGAGTGTTTCAGTCTTCAGTTTCACTCTTCTCTAGCGTCCGAAAGCTGAAAGCATATCAGGCGACCGGCGAGTGAACGAGAACATCGATCAGATCAGAGCTTCCTTCTTTCTCATAATTTTCTTACAGTTCTCCTCCATCCATCATTCTTCTTTCTTCTTACCTGAATAAACTCAAACTTAGGGTTGCACAGTGTAAAGATCAACATGTTTTCCCCAGAAGAGCTTAAGATCGAGATTGAAGGCGTCGTAAATGAAAAATAAAAAGCCAAGGAAGCTCCATCTGTGACGACTCTTCACCCTTCGTCGAACGGAACAATGGTCGTCGAATCGTACGTTGTGGATATTCCATCTGGGAACACCATGGAAGATACCTGTATGTTTGTTGATACAATCGTTCGCTGCAATCTACAATCCCTAGCCAAATAAAAGAATTCTAATGGTGATTTCGATGAAGAAAAACAAAGACTAATACAGAGTGTTGAAGATCGTTTCTTTTTCTTCTTTTTATTTTCTATTTCTTCTGTCGTTGGTCCCCTTTCCGGCGAAAGGTTGATGTTTCCGGCGGAAGGTTGCTGTTTCCAGCGAAAGGTTGATGTTTCGCCGGAAAATCGGCGATTTTCCGGCGAAAAGTTGTAATTTCGATATCGCTCCTCTTTTTAATTCGCTCTTCATCGAATTGGGCGGATTTCGCCGATATTTCGGCGAAATTAGCCGAAATTGCGTTCCTTGGCTATAACTTAGTTTAGGAAACTTTCCTAAACTAAGACTTGATTTTACATTATAAATAAAGTACCAAGGGAGAGCCAACATATACATGCAATCTCTCTCCCTTCTATTCTTCTTCTTCAGTTTTCTATTATTCTTTTTCTTTCTGAATTTCCTTTTAGTTCCTAGGCTGATTACAGCTGATATTCTTACATGGTATCAGAGCAAATTTAATCAGCCTAGGAACTGCTTCTCTCTCAATTTTGATTAATTTTGTCTGTTTGCTTCCTATCTAGTGCACAATGGTATAGCTATTATAATCATGCGGTAATAACTTCACCAACAACACATATGAAGTCATCTACCATTCCTGCCATTGGAGACCTAGGGTAATATGTTTTATTATTGAATGAGATCTGAATCTGTGCATGAGAGTCTCTGGTTTTTTAGATCGATCTACTGTTTTTTTTCATCTGGCTAATGATGGATATGATGCCTCCTCATTCTGCAATCAATGTTGATGCTGCTGAAGCTTTGAGGGATTATTATATCTACCTAGAAGGAAACTCAATCACAATCTAAGAAGTTTTTGGTGGTTTGGTTACTATATCCTATTGCCCTCTTTTCTTCTGGCAGAGATTGTTTTGCTGGAATTTTCTAGTTCATCTTTTGGTTCATGATTTGTTGAATCAGATTATATTTTCTCGTTTCCCAAATATTGAGAACATATTGTTGGTTATTGCAAGACCAAGGTATTGCTGCCTCCTTCCTAGGTTTTTTGGTAACTAAGTTTGAACTTCACCTTCTATTTTTCTATTTTCCTTCAAAAACCTCTACTTGGTTTTTCCTTTTTTTTCTTTGGCAGTTTGTTTGCTTTCCTAATTGAAGGCTAAAGATTATCACATTACTAACCTGCTTTCAACTTTTCTTTACTCAATTACCATAAATTCTCTTCCTTTATTTTATATTCATGATATTCATTCATCTTCTTGGGTTTCCTTATTCATAATTACTTCTAAAATTGTTTTCCAATTATTGCTCCTCCATACAGCCCCTCTTTCCATTATTAGTGCTCCATCTATTACCTTTCTTTCCAGCATAAGTTCGTCTTTCCTTGTTTAGTATATTCCTCATGACTTGGTCATTGCTTAAGTCATGCTATTTGCCTCTCTTTATTTAACTTCCTTTTTATACTACTCTTTATTTGGAGACCCCAAAAAAAAAATTCATAGAACTGCCATTAGGGTTATTTTGAAAGGTGGATCCCTCTTTGTGGTCAAAATTTACAGAATAGCCATTGGGCATGTCTGTTAACCATTTTGTTTGATGAGCTCCTATTAGATTAGCTTGTGAATACAGTGCATACATCTTATAATCTACTATGAGGAGAGTTTGGAATTATTTCTTGAATTTAGACTTGCTAAAAAAATGAAGACTATATCTACCATAAAAGGGCACATTGGAGATTCTTGCTTGGGATCGTCCTGTACTAGATATTGGTTGTCACTAATCGTCAATGTGTAATGCTACACATGAAGGGGAGAATGGATGCTCCTTATATATCTGCTCAAAATGGGTTGAAGAATATTATTGATGGAGAACTTTATCCTCCTAAGATGGTATTCTATAGCAACACCCGTACTATTTTCACCTATCTACTTACCTACTTGCAGTCCGTAACCTATACTAACTGTTACCTACCTACTTGGTCTGTAGTAACCTCTACTACTTTCCTACCTACTTACCTACTTGGTCCATAGTAACCTATACTATCTTTTACTACCTACTTGGTCCGCAACGGCTTATAATGCCTTTTACCTACCCATTTAGTCCACAGTAGCCAATATTGCCTAATACCTACCCATTCCTTTGCCTACTACTTTACTTCTTGCAAGAGATTATGTGTGGACGTTGAATCTACAATTTTTTTTCTATTAGAGTGGAGATTCCTCCCTGCTACTGGCACTTTTTGATAGTGCTTTTGATGTTGCTATATTATGGATCGCCGATTGTTCTCATTATTAGATGGGTTGTCCAACTTGAAGAATATAATTTTTTTTTCTTAAGTTAGTTATCTCATGGGTGAACTACTCTTAGTCTTTATTGGCATCTACCATTGCTACATTGTTCAAGACTGAGTGTTGCCTTTCAAGTTTATTCTTATTGTGCAAGCTATAGTTTTCTTTGTATATACTCCAGCTTGAGGGGGAGTGTTGAGAATTATAGCAGCCTTGGTGCACAAGTTGCACAAGTTTCTAGTTTGCAAAAGTTTCTATTATGGAGATATTGCCATAGTGCACAGGTTTTGGAGCTATAGCCTAGAGTTTCCTTTTTGGATACTTTCTATTTTCCCTTTGTTTATATTTTAGTTGTTTTCTATTTTGATTACTTTCTATTTTTCTTATTGCTTGGTTGACAAGTAATCTCCCTAGGCTAGTTTCCTTTTTAGTAGATTTGGGAAATTCTATGCAATATGTAATTATTATTTTTTTGCTATAACTCGGTTTAGGAAACTTTCCCAAACTAAGATTTGATTTTACATTATAAATAAAGTACCAGGGGAGAGCCAACATATACATGCAAGCTCTCTCCCTTCTTCTATTCTTCTTTTTCAGTCTTTTTCTATTCTTCTTTTTCTTTCTGAATTCCTTTTAGTCCCTAGGCTGACTATAGGTGCTAAAATTCTAACACTAATTAGGGATATCCTATTATAATAAGAAATCCAAAATCAACTAGGACAAGGGGATCTCCTATAAATAATTAGCACCTGCACTAATCCTTGATGGGAGCATTTCCTCCCATTTTAGCCTTCTAATACTCCCCCTCAAGTTGGGGCATGTTTCTTCATGCCCAACTTGTTACAAATATAACCAATCGTTGTACTCCCCCAAGCCTTGGCAAATAAATCTGCTAGCTTTTCCCTTGTACAGACATGATTGGGAGATATTAGGCCTTATTATAGTTTCTCATGAACAAAATGACAATGTACTTAAATGTGCTTGGTACATTTCAAGAAAAACAGGGTTGAATACTATGTGAACAGCAGCCTGGTTGTCCCACCACAACTTCATAGACAAATCATCAACAAAGCTGAGTTCCTTAAGTAATTGTCTAATCCGTATCAGCTCATAAGTGGTATATGCCACGGCTCGATACTCTAACTTAGAACTTGACCTTGCAACCACTATTTGTTTCGCACTTTTCCACAACACAAGATTGCCTCCAACAAATATACAATAGCCTGTAAATGATCTTCTATTCAATTGGAGATCCAGCCCAATTAGCATCAGAAAAACCTTCAAGTCGCCTTTTCCATGGTCAGTGTAGAGACCATACCTACGAGCTTTCTTAGGATACCTTAAAATGCGTATAACATCATCCCAATGAGACATTAGGGGAGTCGGCAATTGTAGTGAACTGGCCAAACCATGCCTGAGACGATTGTTTTAGTCCATATAATGGTTTTCTGAGTCGACAAAACATATCACTCCCCCTCCCCCAAGCAACAAATCCAAAAGGTTGTTCCATATATACCTCCTCATGGGTATCCCCATTAAGAACACATTCTTCACATCCAATTGATACAATAGAAGAAAATTCGACCAAAATTGTCGAAATTTCGCCCGCGTTTCTCAAAACCAAAACAAAATACAAGGACAATCACACGAAATGTTTTGTATCAACCGAAATGATATGAAATTTTGTATCGACCCGAAACGGTACCCCATGTTATAAAAATGCATCTTTTCAACAGAATTTCAACATTCTACCATTTCAACCCATATCGCCCATTGAGATTCAACCGATTTTGACTTTTTTTTCTTGCTTTCATCCCTCTTTTCAGTTAATTTCTAAAACTCAATTTCATTCAAACGCTAGATTTGGTTCTTCATTTGTGGATTTTCTCAAATCTTGCATAGTGAGTAACCAACTTCCTCATTTTTTTTATTTTTGTTTTGTTTGTGCCTTAAATTTTCTTGGATTGCTTCCAAATTTAAGTATGTTTACTTTAGACTATTGATCTATGAATTTGTAGTGTCAAAATTAATTTTTGGTTTTTCCTACTATTTTTTTATTTTTCTGTTATTAAAAATTATTTTGCAAATTATGTATACTGCTAAAAATGTATATATATATATATGTATGATCTTCAGATTAATGTATGTGAGAGTAGATTTGTATTGTCATTTGTATGGGGTGCATACGAAAGAGGGAAACATGGAATAGAGTAGACTTGTAATTGGTAGCATTCTCACTTCTTATATTTAGTATATACTCGAATGTTATATTTTCAATGGTTTTTCTGATAAACTAGTAGTTTTATAGTGTTTATTATGCTAAAAAATAGGTAGTGTGCAAGAATCCAAATCATTTTGAGTCCATATGAGGCCCGAAATTGAAGTTCAAATTTTCAAAAAAATCATGTTTCGACCAAAATCTGTTAGGCCTTTTTCAATGTCAAAATTCCTGTTTTGACCGAAATTAATTCCTTGATTGATACAAGGACCAATGGTTGATAATAGCAAGAGAAATCAAAATTCAAACAAAAGTCAACATAGTGACAAGTGAAAACATATCCAAGTCATCAATACCGTACACGTGCATAACTTTTTGCAACAAGTTTGACCTTCAAACAAACTAGAGAATCATCTTGATTAACTTTAATGACAAAAACCCACCATCAGCCAATAGAGACTTCTCTGAAAGTAACAGAATAGGATTCCAGTCTAATTTGCTTCTAATGTCAATAACTCTTCAGTCAATCCAATAGTCCACACACGATCAGATAGAGCTTCTAAAACAATCTTGGGAATAGGATGTTGCTCAATGGTAGACAAAGAGTTTGTACAAGTAATTGATAAACCAGCATACAAGACAAAATTAGAGATAGGATATTGTACACAACTACGAGTACCTTTGTGAAGGGCAATCAGAGATAGGAAGGAGGTAAAGTCCATGGAGCAGAGGAAGCAGCAGCTGTTTTTGGGTGGCGGACATATACTTTGGTGATGGCTGGAGGTGTAGATGGCACAGTGGTAAAGGATTTGTAACTCGTGCAATCACAAATTGAATAACATCATAGAAAGATCATCGTCAAGATTGGTTAGACTAACATATTCTATACAATAAGGAGTAGATTCAAAGAAAGAGTCACCAGTAGTAACAAAATATTTTCTCAACTCAAAAGAATAACAATGATAACCGGTTTAAGTATAAGAGTACCTAATGACGAGACATTTAAGTGCACGGATTCTAATTTAGACTTTCCAAGACGATGATCATGAATGAAACAAACACTACCAAATACACGGAGTGGTAAAACAATAAGAGAGAAGAAGGGAACAACAAAGAATGTGGAATACTACCTTGTAGGATAGAAGATGGCATACGATTAATAAGATAACATGCAGTTCGAACATCAACCAAAAGGGTTTGGACAACTTCATCTCAAATACAGAGAGCAGGCAATCTCCATCCATTAAATGTATATTCTTCCACTTCGCTAAACCATTTTGCTGAGGAGTGTCCTCACAAGATGATTGATGAAGTATTCCATTTGAAACCATAAAACTATAAAAGGGATTTGAAAGGTATTCCTTTGCATTATCACCACTAAAATTGAGTGTGAACATCAGCAATGAACTCAGAAAATATTGAACAAGTCTGGACAATTCTTCATTAAATAAATCCAAGAAACCCTATAAAAATCATCCACAGACGTAACAATAAAATGAAAACCCAAAATAGAAGTAATAACACAACCACCCCACATTGCATACTAAAAAGAATGGTTGGTCAAACTGTTTATTAACACGAGGGGGATAGCTCACCTGGTGAAGCTTCTCAAACTGGCAAGACTAATAACTTAAACTAGAATGAGAATTAGAACGGTTATCTAATAATTTTAAACTATCTAATGAAGGATGCCCAAGTCAAAAGTGACTTGATGTGGAATGGAGATACTAGAACTACCCATAAAGTGTTTTGATGATAACAAATACATATTACTGTGTGCTAACCATCAACTTGTGTGATTAGCACATATCATGGAATGGACAATTGAACCTCAAGGTCATCGTCTTCTCAAGAATATGGTTTCCTCAAAATGACCTGAAGGCTCAACTGTCCCGCAAGCTTTTTGACCGCCATATGCTTGAGAAGAGGATGTCATGCTGAGAGAAGCATTGAAAATAATTGTTGAAAGCACTCCTCCAACCCACTGATCATTAAAGCAGCAAACTCGATGAGATATTCAGTTGTCGGAGGAGACATTCACGCATCAAGTTTGGCCTAGGTTATGAGGATGAGTTATTGAAGCAGAATAAGAAACTTGAAGGCAAAGGCACTGTTAAAGATCCAATAATACTGGCAAAGATGCAGATGACAGCACCTCAGAGAAAGAATGGAAGCCAATTTGTACATAAGAGATCTAGGAGGAGCATGTATTTATGGCTACTGTTACACGAGATATGGTTATGGGCATATTTATTTACCACAAAATTTCAGTTTATTCATTTAAAAATTGCTCATATAACGAATCTCGGAGCATAAGATGAACAGTACCCTCAGAATTACTTCTCTGTGAATCATTTCTTCCACTGATGCAGAACACAAGGTCATTCAACAAATGTAACGTATGGTCCGTATGGACATACTACTAAGTACAGAAGAAGTACGTTTCACATTAAACATATGCAGGAGAAAGAGAAGCCTTCTCACCACCAAGACAAACAGACAAGTCAAAGCAGCTGGTATAAAGATTGCTCCCATCCACTTTTAGGGATTCTAGGAGAATGCCAGCAGCATAATTCACAAGACACATCACAAAGGAACACCATATCCTCTAAATTCCCAAAATCCTAGCTGAACCTAATCCTAGACCTATCATAAACTAGAACCCCACAACTAACCCATTCCCTTCAACCACAGGGTATCCTAAACCCTAATTGACTGCTGATTTTAATGAAGAGGATCCTAGAGTGAACCTAAATTTAGGGCAACATCATTACAAGGTAAACCTTAGACTTTTGGTTCACATGATCACATCAACAACCATATGGTTTTACTTCTGATTCTAGGAATATATTCTGTTATAATCCAAGATCTCTGTAATCAGCAAAGGAACTGAGAAAGAAGAAAGAAGTTGATGTTGCAAGCTATCGAAGCAGCCTGTGACTAGGTTGCTTTTCTCCTAGTCGTGGGGTATGTATTTATAATATTATGAAATCAGATACAATGCCAGTTCTGCCCCCAACTAATGGCAGAAAAATAAGACATAACACAAACAACACTAGACTAAAAAAGAATATAAGGACCAAAATACCTCTACTATCACCAATAGGACTGGTAAGTCCTGGTAATCACAGGACTTCAACATGTTCTAATAACAAGTGTTATGTAATGGAAGGTACATAACTTGTGTACTGTGGTAGTGGCATAGTGCACATGGGTTATGACACGGTTTTGACCCACATATCTTTCACATCTTTCTATTCTTTCTATCTACATTTGTTTCCATTTCTTTGTAGCTTGACTGCTTGAGTATCAAGCAATTCTTAGGATGATTAGTTTCTGTTTTTGAATGTAACCAGTCTCCAAAATCTGGATTTCCTTTTGGTTATTAAAAATAAAGCAGCTGCATGACGGGAAGGACTGCATTCAGCACATCTTCTCCTCTCATTTTTTTTTCTTCGTCCTTTTTTCTGTGGTCTTCTTGCCTCTTGTTTCCTAAAATTGACATATTTCTTTCCAGGTTTGCCCAGCACATTCTTTATTAACCCCTATTGTCTTTTTTTTTAATCTCCTCTTCCTAGTTTACTTATCACCAGCAGTTGCATTACATTCACTTAGACTTCGATTACTTATAGGTCTGCCACTCTTTTGTAAACTTCAAATCCATGTACAGATATGCCACCCCACTTAGGATTAGAGTATTTGCTTGCTTGGGTGGGTTCATAAGCAACCATATAAAAATTATCCTAACCTGGGCTTGCATCAAAGTCTTAGACTTTCATTTGAAAGTGAGAAAACTCAATTGGTCATTAGAAACCCCGATATCATTTACCGAAGACTGTTTAAAACTACAGCATGGAAAGCATCCAAATCAAGAGTCTACATAAAGGCCCATAAATAGAACATGTGATTGTATGTGTGGGTGTGTGTTGGGGGGGGGGGGGGGGGGCTGGGGGTGTGTGAGAGAGAGAGAGAGAGATGGCATAAGTGCGATGAAAAACATCAAGACAGACACCACAAATGATACCTGTCCATGCACATCAGTAGCTAAACCTGTAATCAAAGGCTCTGCCTTTATCACAACATCTGCAAGATATTCCATCTGTAAAATAAGTGAAGGTCCCATCACGTCTGAATAGATGTCCTCATGATTAAGTATTATCAGTGAGCAACCCTAATTAAAATTGGAATAATCAGTAAACTACTAAAAGGCAGATGAAAGGATAAAACATTAAAGTTGTCAACAAGCTCAAAAACATGTTTTAGATTCTTACATGTTCTGAGGTTAAGGTATGACAGTAATGCAGAAAGTCCATGACATGATTTGAAGTGCCATTAGCAGCTACCTCCATAAGAGATATATCATCAATCACAATGGTAATGCAGCTCTTCTTGTATACAGGAGAGACACTACTTTCCAAAGCTTTCTGAATTTTCCCATACAAATTAACCATTGGATCTTCATCACTATTTCCTATACCATCTATTCATGGATCAAGATGACAATGAATTACTGTGATGCATGGATTCAAAATTGTGAAGTTCAAAGAGAAGAACGTAACATGGATTCACTATACAACATCCAAAGCAACATCACTATACTGACCAATGCCTGACCACTGAAATATTTGAGAAAAAAGAGTGCAGCAAATATTAAGAAAGACAGCATGTTTGGCTATACATCTTATCAACCAAACAAACATGGATCAACATCTCGGTTTCGAGCATGTTTCGACCAGATGGAAACTGAGATATGGCTGAGATGGGTTGAAAACATGTCAAAACCAGGGAATTCCGGGATAAAATGCAACAAGTGATGGGTTTGTTCAAACTGGTCAAAACCACTGAAACTTGTCGAAAGTACTGAAACTGGGTTGGTGCAATTAAAATTGGTCATAACTTGGCATTAGTTAATCAAAACTACTGAAATTTTTTATGAGTTGGTCATGAGTTTGTCAACACCACCAAAACTTTTGAAATATTGGTCAAAGATACGAAATTTCTGAAATTCTATTGAAACTCATTGAAACCTGGCACTTTTAAAACAACCCATGGTTTCTCTCGAGATTTAACCAAAATTCAGCCCATCTCAGTGAAAACTTGAACCATGACGCAAGTCATATAAAATTAAAAAGGTCATCTCTCTTGAAGAATACCAGTAAACCACAGAACACAACAAAATATTTATTAGAGATTAAATAAAAAAAGGGGTAATATTTAGAAAGACAGCATGTTTGGCTAGATATCTGATCAACCAAGCAAGTCATTTCAAATTAAAAAGGCCACTGAAACATGGATGAAGAGATTCTTTTGGGTGTAGGCAACATTGTGAGGAGTAAGGTTTAAAATCTTGTCTCATCACAATGTTTTGACCATGTCCGAGATACTGACATATTGAGAATTTGGCTGAAATTCAGGCGAAACATAGCACACCACTTACTAGGGGTTTTAGGTGGTTTTCGGGTTTAATTTTAGTGTACAGTCTAATCTGAGTCCAATAAACACAATGGCAACATTATTTTTTACTAAAACCTAATAGAAAGTGATGTTCTTGATTTGCACATGCCCGGCTGTATGCAGATGAAATTGGATCATATTTTTTCACTAATGCAAACATCGATATACAAGAGAATATTCAAACTTTGATTCATATGCAAGTACAAATATTGAGTAGTAGTTAAATACAATTTACAATTACAATCCCTTGAAATTCTTTAAATTTCATCAAATTTCACCAAACATTCCCAAAATCTCATTTTAAATTTCGAACCATACTTAGTCTCGATAGGCTCAGGACAAACAAAATATTGCGAAATTTTGGTGATGTGAAATTAGTACTATAGTGGGAAAAACTATTTGGAAGTGTGGCTCCTAACCCCTAACACAAGATGGGGAAAGATGACTACCTCACCCCATGAATGGTTGAAATTCTGCCACTGTTGATGATTTGAATTGTGGTCCAAGCAGGGATTTTGCTCTCAAGCACTGATCGTTTTCCCGCAAGGTAAGTGGGTCAAGGCATAAAAATCACCAATTGTATCAAAAGGGTGATTCTAAGAAACTTATCCTGTCATATCAGAGAGACATAAAATATGCGTCTGGTTATATGTAATATATCCGGTTGCTTACACATACTAATAGCAATTTTTAAACATTTTGTTGGTATCGTAAAGTAATATACATAGTAGTTAGCATTGGGAGATATCAAATGATGGGAGCTTTTTTTTCTCTTTTAGAAGGGGGGTTGTAAAGAGGGAAACTAATGAGTAGAGGTGGTGAAGAGAAACTCTCCAAGCCATATGACCATTGAGAAAACTTGTAAAGACCTTTCATCTTTGACATTTTGACCTAAAGAAGGCAATAAGTCATGAATTCCCTCTAAGGAGGAATTAGTCCTTTTTGTGGGCAAGAAGTCATGAATTCCCTCTAGGAAATAGCTTTGTTGGGGTTTGAGTGGTATAAAAATAAATGGTAAAGATGCACCCAACTTGAGAAAGAAAGGCTAAACTCAATGATGGAAATGAAGGCTGAACTTGACTAGAAAAATATGATGCCTAATAATCTAGACAACACTATCATCAACGAAGATGAAAATGTTGAGAACATTGTTAAATAGTTAAGAGAGACTGTTGGATGATGTGGATGATAGCATTGTGTTGCTATCCAACTCAATATCTCAACCAAGATTTCAACGAGACCAGTTTTATTCTTCCCCTTATTTTTTCCCCAGAAGTGCATCAAAATACTGAAATCAAAAGAAGGACCAAAATATCGAGATTTCGCAAACTTTTGTGCTTTTTCATTTCAAACCCCCCCCCCCCCCCCCACATCTTGTTTTGGTGGGGTCGAATTTGGAAATTCTTGGTAGAATTTCGCAAAATATCTTCTCCATGGTTGTACATGCAAGACACCATGCTTACTCCTAGAATTACTAGACTAGAGGACAAGTTCTTTTTTCAAGCCAGGAGAGCTGATACAGAGTCCAAATAAAACTATAGTCCACAGAAGGGGCAGAACCAGGCTAACTGAATTTTGGCATTGGTTCTGGCTCTGCTTTGCCCCAGTTTCTTGCATAGACCAGAACTAGTTTTTATAACATTCATGGGTCATGGATGCTAATAGAAGATCTTTACATGCTCCTACAATCTTTTGTGGAGACTAGATAAGCAAGTTTCTATTGTGTCAAAGAGTTGTTCAATATATAAGGCTATCTTTGGTATGATTTTTTATTTTGTTTTTTACTCATTTATCAAAATAAAAAAACATTACTAAAAGTCACTTAGTGAAAACATATAACTCGTTTGACAACCAAAAGATACACCAGGGTTTAGAAAGAAAAACCACTCATCACATTAAATATGTTTAACTTGTGGGTGAAAAACATTCTTCTTCACTCATCTTCCACCTTTCTCAAAGCTTTCCTTCCTCACTGAATCCATGTGCCATCCACCCCAATGTCTCCTTTTCACTAGGCTGAACTTGCTGGAGAAAATTTTTGCTACTTTAAGCTTGCTAGGAAAAATAAAAACCACTGGTTAATATTCCAAGTGGTGGGAGGGAGGGGTTGATGCAGATCCAATACTTAATTGGCCTATTTTCCTTTGCGATAAAAGTAGGGTTGATAGATACAGGTATTGGGCCTTCGTTCAATATGTGCGTGTGATCATGGACCCCCTATTCTACAGACCCAAAAGTTCAGTGCTTAGGCTAAGTACAAAAATAGTTTAATTAGTTGCCTTTTATTAATGTCAATTCTACCTAAGTTAAGTTTTCCCTTTTTTTTTTTTTTTTTTTTTGGGGGGGGGGGGGGGGGGATCACTAAAGTTGCCTAAGTTAAGTTATAAAGGCAGAATAGTCTTTATGTGTTTTTATTCAATTTTAAGTATCCTACTTCAAGTTAGTTTCTGTTTTGAGTTAGGGTCCAACTCAAAGTTCAAATCAGATTAGGTCTAGCATAAATAGACCCCTCCACTTAATGAGAAGAATCATGTGAGAAGAATCATGTTAGAATCAACCAGGTATTAATACCAAGTTAGAATCATGGAGAGCAACTTTAGAATCAAGAGGCTTTAAACTAAGTAGAACGAAGACAAAATATCTAGTTCGTAAATTTAGTAATTATCGGGCAGACGATGAGTTGGTGAAACTTGACGATAAGAAGATTCCTCAGAGTGATTGTTTTAGGTACCTAAGTTCAATTATAAATAAAATAGGTGATATGAGGGATGATGTTAGAATTAAAATGGGGTGGATGAAATGGAGAGGTGCGTCCGGAGTCTTATCTGATTGAAAGGAAAATTCTATAGGACTGTCAGTCAACTAACTATGATGTACAATGCACAATCATAGAACAAAATTCCCTCAAAGCTTGCGAAATTTCCACCGAAATTTCCCATTTTGGGAACCTCAAAACGAAAAACTAGGGGACCGGAAAAAATCCCAAGTTTCAATCGAAACTGTCGAAATTTGGTCTAAACTTGTTGAAACCTCAAAACCTGGTTCAACCCAACTATACCAGCTGGTTCATGAGAAAAAAATTCCCAAATTTCGTTGAAAACATGGAAAATTTCGTGGAAACTTGGGAAATTTTGTGGAAACCTATGAAATTTCATGGAAACTTGGACAATTTCGTGGAAACCTAAGACTTTTTCCTACAAGTTTCGTAGCTTTCCCATATTTTCAATTTTTTTGTTTCTTTCATGTTTCCCAAATACCCCCTCCATCAGGACTTCCCTATCCAAATTACGTATTCCCTCAGACTATTTATCTTGGGCATGTTGATGACCAGACTTATAAAGTTACAGTTGTCGATTACCTTGACAACCATAGGCATAAAATGTCATGGGATGTCTATGTTCATTGGTTGGAGGAGAGGATGTTACGAGCATAGTACTACTCGGCTCACAGAATGGATCCACCGAGGCACTGCTCTTGTCACTGAGTTGTACTTTCCTTTTATTGTTAGTTACTTTCTATTTGATGTTTTGAAGTTAGAAATTATATATTGAATGTTATGTACATAAGTAGATAAGTTTATAGTGTACTTCTCGAACAACACTACATTGATGTTATGTACATTAAATGACATATCTACATTGACTTTTTTAGCAAAAAAAAAAAAAGGAAATGTGTTCTTTATACTCTAATTAGCTTAAATGCAGAGTCCCACCCTAAAATACTCCCTAAAACCTGTCAAAACTTGTACAAAAAAGTCCTAAATTTCCTCGAAATTTTCCAGTTTCCCACCTAGGTTTCCCATTTTCACCTAGTCAAAACTTAAGTTTCCCTCGAATTTATTTCTATGTGCACAATGTAGATAAACTCAATGTAGCAAAAATGAGGATGCTAAAATGGATGAGTGGAAAAACTAGAAAGTATAAGATAAGGAATAATCATATTAGAGTTGGTCTAGGAGTTGCTCTGATAAGCTACAAGAAAGTTGTTTGGGTAGCACGGCCATGTACAACGGGGGCCTATAAATGCCCCTATACGAAGGAAGTGATATAATCCAAATTGAAGGAATTAGAAGAGCTAGGAGCAAACCTAAGCTAACCTTAAGAGAAGTGGTGAGAAAGGATATGCATAGCTTAGGCCTTGTATCTAGCATCGCCTCAAACAGAACTAATTGGAATGCAAGAATCCGTGTAGCCGACTCCATTTAGTTGGGACAAGGCTTATTATTGTTGTTGCTGTTTGTACTCAATGAGAACATATATTTGAATATTGAATGAAAGCTTCCCTTCAAGCACTTTGTATGTGTTAGTTATAGTTTTGTCAATTAGTTTGAGAATCCATGAAGTGGGAGTTCTGATTCTTTTAGGACCTGTTTGGTTACATGAGTCTGAAGATTTCAAATATCTAGAGATTTCAAATTTATAGATTTCAAATCTATAGAATCATAATTTATAAAATTAAATGTTTGGTTGTGGAATGAAATTTGTGAATACATTCTAAAAAAACTATTTGATCGACGTGATTTTTGTGAATGTGCAAATGTATAACTTTTTTTGAAATCTCTGGATTTCACCCCTTACCCATAAATCTACAGATTCACGTTTTTAGTGTAAAAATGTGAATCTCTAAATTTCATGAATCTAGAGATTTTTACAACCAAACGGGTATAATTCTCAGATTCATGAATCTGGAGATTTGAAATCTCTGGATTCAAGTAACCAAACAGGCCCTTAATAAGTTTGAAGATCCAGATCTTAGAAAAGTTCTAACTAAACGCTAGCTCAGATCCTTGATATGGCTGTAGAAGACAATCTCCGACCACTGTCTTCAACAGAATTCCAGCTCCAACAAGGCTCCATTTAAGGTCATAAGCAAGGTACGAAATTTCGTGAAATTTTGCCAAAATTTGCAAATTTGGATTATGGCAAAACAAAATATTGTCCGAAACACAAAACTATAGAACTTCGGTGAAATTTCGACCGTTGTCGAAATTTCAATAGTCATTCAAAATCTCGTGATATTTTGGGATAAAAAGCGTATATAAGCTGGACTTTGAGAGAATTTAGCTTGAAATTTCTTCCTTGAACTTGGATTTCGGTGATTTTCTACTCAAACTTCTTGTTTTTCTATGTTATTGCGTTGATCTTGACCGCAAACGTGTGAATCGGTTGGATCGAGCCTCGTTTTAGTTAGACCTTGAAGTTTTCATCTCTGAGGTATACCATTCTTCCCTAAACTAATTCTTTTGAAAATGCATGTTAGATAGTTACGGGACACGCATGAACACCGTGAGCCAATCTACTAACTTTTGAAATTTTTTTTGGGCAAAGTGGATTATTATTATTTTTTTTCTACGTCAAAAATATATTTTCCTACATAAAAATATATGTTGAACTCCATGGGCCGATTTACAGTCTCACGAAATCGATACTTTTCCACACAATAAATAATTATTTCCTTTTTAAAATTAGTAAAATAATTATAAATAATTATGAAAAAATAGGGAAAAAGGTTTTGAAAATTATAAAAAAATATGAAATCGCTTTCTATATGTTTTTGAAGTGTTGTCCATATGGTTTCATTATCCATTTTGCTATTGGCAAGTAGGTAGCCAATTTTATTGTCAGAGAAATTTTAGAAAACGATTTTATATTTAAAAAAATATATATATGTAAGCATTAGGAAAATTACTAGCTAGGTACATCATTCATTGTTTCTTTATCTGAAAAAAATTATTATGACTTGTGAAATCATTATAATAGTGATCAATGATCATGTCTGGGAGTAGGAGGTGATCAGCTTTACAAATGCAAGGGGAGGGTGGTTCCCATCCCTCGAGGCACGCGATGACAGAGAGGAGAGTTGGAGAGAGTACAGAGCAAAGACAAGTTGTTGTTCCCTTGCATGGCAGTACTACACACATGTTGATGGTAATACGCAGAAAACCCAGTGTAACTTCTACGGCCCTAAGTTTATGGGTAGTGGCATTAGTAGGTTTAAGGCACACACAGCTCACCAGCAGTTCAAAGGATGTTCCGATGTGCAACATGGTTTCAAGAGAGGTTGTATGGGCAGTAAGAAAGTTTGGAAAGGGGGTAGGAAAGAAGAAGGAAGAGAAACAGAGAGTGTTAGTGAGGAGGCCTTCAACTTACCCCACTGAATATGATTCCGATGAGGATCCCCTTGACGTACATACCAAGGTTGTCAAGGCGGCAAGGCGGTTGGGTCAAATTTTTTCATACAACTACTTTTATGCTAATAAATTCCTATTATAAGCTAAACAAACATTCGAGAATCACATTCACCTAAAAAAAACAAGCATTTAAGAATCATAATTATGAAAGATTATTCAGAAGAGAACATAAACATAAGTTCATCTCATCAAGCATCATAGTAACATATGATTATAAACTATATCAAATTATAAGTATGAAAATAAAAGTATCAAATTATAAGTATGAAAATAAAAGTAGTAATTTTATATTTTTACTTACCTCTATAATAGTATGATGCCAGATAAGTGCCTTATCCGTTTAATTATTCATCGATTCCCAATTCCAAAATGATTAACTATTAAATTCGTATATGGTTTTGTAGAATAAAATTTGATTTTCAAAAAAATAAAGAAAAGATATTATCATGTACAAAATGTCAAAAATGTGACCATTTTGGAGTCTAGGCAGCAATAAGGCACACAATACAACAAAGCGGTAGCAATTAAGTGAAAAAGCAGCCAAAAAATTGCATGTTAATAAAGCGGTTCAAAACAAGGCAGTTGAAAAACTGCCTTGCCGCCTAGGCGAACGCTTTGACATATATGGTACATATAACCACAAAGGCCAGGGAGTTAAGGGGGGTGATGGCAGAGCCCAAGGCATTATTGCATTAAGTGTAAGGAGAGGACTAGAGGCAATGCAAGAGTTGGTCCTTTAGATCAGTAGAAGGTGGATCGTCTGGGCCTAGTGGTGTTTCTTGGATATTTAGGAGGTCTTAGAGTTGGAGGCTGGTCCTTCTCCATTAGCAGATATTCTATGACAACAGGATCCCATACTAAAGTAGGATCTAGATGTTTTCAAGAAGAAGGGGATAAAACAACCCAAGATCTCAGGGACTCAGAAGAATATGAAGAGCAAGGTGAAGGAAGTAGTGGCTAAGCGGATGCTCTTCAACACCATTCTAGCCAACACAGCACAAGGCCCCTACTATCACTCCATGATTGACACCATTACAAAAGCAAGTCCAAGTTACCTTAACCCCTCCCCCCATGAGATCATGAACAAGTATCTTACACAGCAAAAGGATGAGCTTATGGAGTACATCGCATCAATGAGGTCCTTCTGGGAGATATATGGGGTCACCATAATGTGTGATGGATGAAATGGTCCAACTAGAAAGTGCATCATCAACTGTATAGTGTATTGTGATGGGAGGATCATATTCTTAAGTTTTGTGGATGCATTGAGGTAGGTGAAAAGACCCCAGTTACATTTATGGGCTCCTATAGGTAGTCGAGGAGGTGGGGGTGAAGAATGTCGTGCAAATTGTCGTCAATAATGGTAGTAACTTTAAAAAGGCAAAAGAGATAATGATGTAGTCCATGGATTACAGTGTCTTTTCGACACTGTGTACGGCCCATTGCATCAACTTCATGTTAAAGGACATTGGGAGGATCAGGATTGTTGAGAGCATAGTGGACAAGGCTAGACAAGGAATGAACATTACATACGATCACAACTATGCTCTTCACATAATGTGAGAGATATGCAATATTGACATAGTGTGACCAGTATCACGAGATTTTCCATGAACTACATTATCCTACAGAGTATTGAAATTTGAAGGCAAGAGATCTTGGTTGAGATCCATGTTTTCACCACAGGATTGGTTAAATTGGAGAGGATCCAACACTCAGGGTGGGTAGAACACATGCTACTATATCATCAGACAAATTTTGGAAATAGTTGAGGATAGTGTTGAAGAATGATGGACCCCATTATAAAGGTCCTACATATAGTGGAGTTCTTTATGGAGGGGCCCACTATGCCCACTTGGATGCAACCATTGAGGTAATGAGGGAAGTCATATTTCAAGCAAATCAAAGAGGCACTTCCTGAAGATCATAAATGATAGATGAGCTGCACACCTTATGCATTCACTACATAAGGTTAGTAAGTAAATATGCAATTTGTTGGTAATTCATTCATTTGGTGTTAAATTCATAGCCTACAACTAATTGTGAGTTTTTAAATAGTGCAACTTACTATCTTAACCCCAAAAACCAATACAGCAAATGTTTGGGGTTAAATACAGACCTAATTTAGGTAGTGATGGCCATCATTGCAAATTTTGAACAGGACTCAACGCTTCAGTGCTATGTAACGATGAGGTGACTAGGTGAGAAGTAGGGACTTTGAACCTAGGAGTTGCATTTGAGTTTTGAAAGAATTTAGCTAACCATTCACATGATTGTAGATTAAGGTTTCAAGGGACATATTAGAGTCCTTTGGCTCAGATGCAGTTGTGCAAGGATGGGGAAGCACAGATCCAGGTTAGATCAATAACTTGCATAAAATTATTACATTTCACATATTATTAGATTATCTATAAAAGAAAAAACTTAATGCTTTTGTTATAATGCAGCTGGGTGGTGGGTTCTCTATGGTGGACTGCAAAGAACCTCAAGAGAGTGGCAATCTGCAGACTAGTTCTGCCTCTAGATGTGAAGGAATTGTAGTACCCTTTCCTTGATCCAGTCAAAGAGGCGAAACAAATGGGTTATGAGCACCTAAATGACCTTGCCTTAGTCCACTATAACATGAGATTGAAGTTGTAACACATACTGAACCAAGCAAAGGGTAACGGGTAGGACATCATCAATCTCGTAGATATCTTCCAGGTGGATTGAGATGATGAGGACCCCCTCATCGATTGGGCGAGGGACAAGGGTGAGCCAGCATTGGGCCAGCCTGGAGGGAGGCCTGACCCACATGTTGCTCAATAGGCTGGCGTTAATGTCAATGAGTTCATTGCTAACAAGTGTGGGTCGGTTAGATGCACAAGGCAACTGGTGCTACTATTTCAGACGAGGATTGGTCGATGCCCCCATGCAACGATGATGTTATGCCTTCCATATATGCATAGGATCTAGACAAGACTCCAGCCAAGGATGATGATGACGATAGTGGTGATGATCTTGATGGTGGTGATGACAATAATGATGATGATGGTGATGGGGGCGGAGAACTTCCAGAACGTATGGCAGTTCCACTACCAGAGACAGAGCCAAGCCCCATCAAATTCACCAGGGAACGACAGTTCATGCATGCCACCCAGGATGTGCACCATGGTGGCACACCTTGTAATAGGACCAAGGGCTCCACGTCTAGGGGTTACACTGGAGAGCCCTGTGGCTAGTTCCACCCAGCGCGTAAGACAAACACGGACATGGCTAGCTTGGTAGACTCAATAGGATCAATGAGCTTGGATGGTAGGTAAAGTGTGGGGTTTGCACCATATGGTGCTTATGAGCTTGGCTACGTGTATGGATATGGATATGGGGGAACGTATTGTGGGGCATATGGTGGCTCATCTGCTGATTCGGGTGGTGCCGCTACATATGGATCATACCGGCCTGCCACACATGGATTTGAGGATGGATCTACATTATTTATGGAGTCCATTTTTGGTTATACTGTACCATAGTTACCACCACAACC
The DNA here is from genome assembly GCF_041222555.1 of Hakea prostrata. Lineage (NCBI taxonomy): Eukaryota > Viridiplantae > Streptophyta > Magnoliopsida > Proteales > Proteaceae > Hakea > Hakea prostrata. Next base: position 6,766,741 of record NC_142605.1, read on the forward strand.
AAAGTCACAATACCCATTGCATTTCCCTTATGACCTATAGCCTAGGATGTAGGCTACTTTATGTGAATGATGCTACCAACAAAAGGGCAACGACTTACTTCATGGACAACTATAGACGACGTCCAATATGTGCAAAGCTCCAAGGGTCAAGGGATGGATCCTACCGCCATAATAGCTATAATTAGGTTAGAGTAGCTCAAATGCATATTGTAATTGTGGAGTTCTTAGTTCTTATATGTATCTTCCCAATTTATTGTTTGTAATTCATTTATTTACTATTATGTTATATTGTTTTAACCATGTACTCACTACTGAGTTCTACACTACCACTTGTATATTGAATGCTAGTAATTGCATTTTTTTTTTTTTTTGTTGCATTTCAATGAAATTCTTAGAGTTCTCTTGTATAATAGTCATATGTCAATTTGTTAAAATTCATGTCCTAGATTTCCAGTTTCGCCCATATGCATCTGGGCATGTGCCAATCAAGAGGACCACTTTGGGGTTAGGATTTGGGCAAAAATAACACTTCCATTGTGCTTATTGCCCTCAAATTAGGCTGGACACTGAAACCCCCCCTGGCACCCAAAAAAAAAACCCAAAAACTGACCAAAACGTTGCATTGAAATTTGAAAATATATATATGAAATTTCAAGTGCTTCACCCATTTCACCCTAGCGAAACGAAATGAAATTTTCAACTATACCCAAGTACTACTGGAAGCCCTCCTTAAAATCCCCATACCTAACATCTGTGACTTTCTGTTTTAATCCTAAAATCTAGTTCAAATTCTCTCCCCCACCTAAACCATAATACTATCATAACTCCCTAACCCCAGTTTTGCCCCATATTTTTACCATCAATCCACCATAATCCCTTACATTCAATTCTAGTTTCAGCCCAACAGACAGCCCAAATTTCAGATCTGCCCATTCTCGTTTTTATTGCCCTATTTCCCTCCAAAATTAAGAAACCTAATATCTCCCACTCCACCGATCACAAACTATTGAAACTTGAAGCACCCCTAAGTTTTCATCCCATGTCTAAAGATCTACCCCATCTCAACCAAAGACCAAACACACCAAACTCAACCACCCCTAACCCAACAGCCAGATCAAACACATCCCAGGGAATTAGAAGTCATTTATTACAAGCCGATTTGGGAACCACTTATTAAAGCAACCCATACACCCTAAGCGAAATCTAGGTTTGGCCTGGAATACAAGTCTAGCCCTATAGATCTCAGAAGCAACAGCTTATTCGAGTAAGGATATATCCCGGGGAATTTATCTGGTTGTTGATTCCTAACATCTTCACAAAAGAAATTGTGATGTTGCCAAGAAAGTTATTAGATCAATAACTAAACCGAGGGTCTTGGAGATTATGTAGAAGACTAAAATCTTGTGATACCAAAAATGAAACTCAGATCTTCAACGAACCTGCTCACAGCCTTCTTGGATTCTAGACTCTGTCAGATCAGGTCAAGATCTAAGGAATTCCTCAAGTCTCAACAGTCTTCTCGACTCTTCCTGTAACAACTCTCAAAGTTCAGATCTTAGTACCGAGACAATCCATCAGATCTGTTCCAAAGATACTGATCCGTTGCTCTTCAGATTCTGCTCCTTTCCTTTTGCCTAGCCAGGAGAAAATTGTTCCCGTATATAGAGGAACACCGACATTAACTTCAAGAAATCTTGCTTGAATTATCGTTGATAATCTTCATCACATCTCTGATATGCTCTTTTTACCACAGGAAGACCTCTTCGCAAATCATCACCTCATGGCATCTCTAATGTGTGTCGGGAAAGAGTGGAAGGTTTGGCCAAGTAATCTTCTGAACAAGTGGGCATTTACATTTTACAAGTTAACTACACATGGCTGTTAAACACAGTAAATAATAGTGGGAAACGATTTCTATTGAAAAAGATAAAACAACTCTCTAGCTGTTTTCAGTATTAGTATTTTTTTTCAGCTTTTTATATATAAAAATAGGTTATAGGTGGTAGCAAACATAAGGAAAATTGCTCATTTAGGTAACATTAAAATGAAAAAATCACACTGAAGATAGCGTAAGTAGATCTTCAGTAATTCCTATTTAGTAGATGTTGTTTCAGGGACATTACTATCTTTTAGATTTCCTATTTTACATGAAGTTACTAATTGCTTTTATAGGGAATTTCTACAGATCTGCTCCTTGGTATTGTTTGTACTGAAGCATATTTCTGCAGGGTGTAAGCACTATTACATCTATCCTCAACCCCATGAAAATGTTAGGCATTAAGTCCTCAAAATGAAACGGGCATACTTTATCCAGCATCCTATCACTGTGCTCCTTTCTTGTGGTCTATTGTATAGCAATCTGTCGTACAGGTTAGTGTCTTCATCACTCTGCCATTGACAGTGTATTGAGTAGTGTGATATACTAACATAGTGTTTAAACTCCAGGGTTTCCAGAAATCTCAAGTTTTTGTATTATAATATTTTTATTTTCCTTACTCTTTCTCTCCAGTGATAGGATAGGCTGTACCTTCCCGAACACAAGTTAAGAAAAGACAGCTCCTTGAGTGCTGCGAGAAATCTAAAAAGGAGTCCACCATAAATATATTCGACATTCTAGAACAAAATGATTTAAGAAAAGACAGCTCCTTGAGTGCTGCGAGAAATCTAAAAAAGAGTCCTTCACCATAAACATATTCGACATTCTAGAACAAAATGATTATAAATAACAGACAAGACTAGCTAGTCCGATCACGTGGAAAGACCATAAGTGACTCAATCATAAGGAATCATCAAAATTGGAACACCGGGATAGCTAAGGGCTAGGGGCTCAAAGAACACATAACCACCCACACACAGAGGATCAGAGTAAAAGATTACATCAAGACAAAGGAAGTCACTCATAGATCATTCCCAGGAAAATTTGTCTATGCTGCTAACTCTCAATTCGGTCCACTTCTAGTTCAGTTTGTTACTGAATAAAATAAGGAGAGGTGTATGTGGGTTTTGGAAGCCTGATGAAAAAACTAAGAAAGGACGTTAGAAGGTGCAAAATCATTAGGTACCAAGGCTCCTTCAGTGCTTCTGGAGGAACATAGGGGCCAACCAGGCATCATGCGTTCCCAGGCGGACGTTGTCAACGGAAATATTTCCCAACATTTTTCAAGTTGATGAGGTCCTATCTGGTTCAGATGCAATATTCTCTGATAAGAGAAATTCCTGATTGTGTGTTCTACCTCCCTGCTTCCTCATTTGTGAATGAATTGATCTAGCTTAATGGGATAGACTCATCATCAAATTCTTCTCAATATTATGATTCAAGAAGGCAAGGGAAGGGATTTTAGTTCAGAATCAAGCAAATTCGGGTGCACTAGCATCTCAGAACCCAGTTGAAGAAGCAATACCCTTAGACGGCTATGGACCTCACAAGTCACAATTCTTCCAGCATGAACTCCAAAAATAAATATAGATGTAAATGGCTACTAAGAATAATCTTTACAATGCCTTCTCACCTGGATAACCCAGCTTTAGCATGTCAAAGAAAAAGAATCCACCCTTCTCCCTTTGACTGACTAAGTTGCAGCTCTGTTTCAGCAGCCAAAGAACATGGTTCATTTTTGAGGAAGAAGACCAAAATTATTGATCAAAATATATTACAGCCAGACAATCTGAGAATAGATTGCAAGTCCTCAGAAAAGAAAATCAAGATATGATCACAATATGCCAACAGGAAGATAAACTAATAGATATCAAACACACATAACAAAAAATCAAATATATGAAACACGTATTCCATAATAAATATCCAGGAATAATTGCCAAATCCAACAAACACAATTTATACCAAAAGATTCTGATTGTAGAGTCAGGGGATCAAGGAATGATAATTTCATAAGCCCAAGCCCACAAAATTTAACATAAAAAATATGGGTCAATACTGAATGTCAACCAGGAAAGCCAAACAGAGTCACTAGCAGACAGAAAAAAAAAATAACAACAATCTATTCCATTATAAACATCGTAAAAATAATTTTATGAAGTTTTAGGAATGAAAGGGGAAGGGCAAATCAAGTTTTCAGGGCAAGGATGGGAGGTCAAAGTCTATTACCCTTTTCAACTAGGAAAAATCTTCAACTTAACCAAGAACCAATATGGGAGCGTTTTACACTCAAATACAAATCTCATGAGTGCCAGGCCAGTATCCGCAAAAGAGGGTGAGCTTGGGCTTGTTAGGGTCAAGTCTAATACTGCTGGCATCATTAAGCTTAATTGGACAAATGTCTCTCTGAAGAAGAGAACTTAGAGTCTTGGATTGATTTCGCATACTCCAGATAACTCTAGTCTGAGCATATGCCAACTGCATCTTCTCCATTGGATGCTTCATGAGATGGGAGGAAAGCACTTGAATACAGAGGCCTTGCATGCAGATGAGTACTGATGATAGCTTTAATGCTTATATTTGGCTTGGCTGCTTGACAATTGGCATCCTAATGATGTGCTTATTTCCAACTATGATATGAGAGGAATTAGACATAATGCTGATTCTAATCAAATGGCTAAGGTCTTTCCCATTATACATGAAGCATTTGATTCTCTGGCTCTAGTACCCCTCTAATCTTGTTGAGCTTTGAAAGAAACTTCTTACTTCTTAGAATCTGATTGAGACCTAGAAATAATCGGAGACTGTCCACTGGCTCAGAAATTCTACGAAGATATCCCCTACTCAGAATTTGGTGATATCTAAGATCCCTAAGAATTCCCTGATGTAAGAAGGTTTAGTTTAGCACCAAGCCAAATAGATTTGAGTGTTCTAGGAGTAGTTGTCACCAACTTGTTCTTCGCTCCATGCTTCCCCCTCAAGTAATCAGCTTTTCATGCCTTTTAAGGAACTCTCACCATTATCCTAGATTCCTAGGGCTATTTTTGGTTCATGCTTAATGAGGAAGCAATAGGAAGCAATAGGAGAGCATCCTCTTTCCTTGTTGAGAGAATCTCTGCGAAGTACTAAGGGTTCCTAGACATGGTTTTATGTGCGGAGAGCTATAAGTCTATGACTAATTCTCCTCCTACTCAGGGATTCCTTCTCCAAAAAATTTACCCACCATCAGATGTCTTAGATCTTAGTCGAACTCCATGGAAAATAAGGATAACTACTTTTGACAGTTCACTGTCCAATCTGTATGGAAAGTCATTCTCAGAAAATGTCAGCCCACCATATTTATGCTTCACTTGGTTGAAATGCAGGTAAAAACTTGATGGCAAAACAATGAGTGATTCCCTTGGTAAGCTGGCCTTTGGTATTGCGATTCATTTTGTTGGTCGGAGAGAGAGAAGACTAGGACCAACATGGCATTACGGTGCAGTAGATCTAGGAAGGTATCACATTTGAGATTAATAACAATGTTGTAAGGCAGTAGCATTAGTTATTTCATTATTAATGGGACCAATTATCTTCGCTGGTCTGTTTCTCTTCTTGTTGGTCCTCATGATCTTATTAGCCATCTTCACGGGACTTCAGTCAACCTATCTCCTAGCACAGTGTAAGATAAGGGGGAAATTTTATTCATCCAAAAAAAAAAAAGATAAGGGGGAAACCGATGAGTGCTTGGTTATTGGATTTCTTCTCAATTCCATTGAACCAAGTATTGCAGAAAGTTATCACCTTTCTAATGCTACTACAGTCTGGAAGGTTGCCAAGGAGACTTATTCCAAGGTGGGAAAGATGCATAGTGCTTTGAGATTCGACAAAAATCCATCAGCTACAATAGAAGGAGAGTACTACAATACGCTTCGTGGATACTATCGGACCTTGGACTTCTATGTGCATTTTACTCCATCCTATGCTACTGATGTTGCTGCCTATCAAAGGTGGGAAGACAAACGTCGCATATATGATTTTTTGGCAGGCCTGAATATTGAGTATGATCAGATACGCACTCAGATACTTTCACAGGAACCTTTTCCATTGTTAGAGTAAGCATATGCTATGATTGATAGGGAGGACAACTGTAGGACGGTGATGGTGCACAATCAGATACCAGACAGATCTGCGTTGGTGGCTAGTATAGGCAATCAAAATTGCGCAAGTCACTATTCTCGCACACCAGTTAAATGTAAGTATTATGGTCAAGAGCGTCATACTAAGGACAAGTATTGGAAGTTGCATGGTCGTCCAGTTAATTCCCATGGATGAGGAAGGAATGCCAACCAAGGAGGAAACCAAGCATCTGCCCATCAAGTTAATTTTGACACCCTGAGTATTCCATCACCTTTCTCTCTGACGAGCTCCAACACCTTTGACAGTTGATGACCAAGCTTGATGTAACATCTTCTGCACCTATTCCCAATGCAAGTGTTAATCCTGCTATAGTTCCCCCTTCAAATACACAAAGTACCACAAGTATCTCCAGTTGTCACATTGTCAATATAACCTATCCCTCCTAGATAATTTACTTTAGCGCAACCAACCATATAATTGGCTCTTCATGTTTGTTTCATTCATATTATTTTGTTCCCGTGACACAAGTTGTTCGAACTACTAACGGGTCTCTTTCCCTATCTATGGAAAGGGATCTATTATCTGTTCACCTTCCCTAACATTATCTTCTATTTTGCATGTTCCTAAGTTTTCTGCTAATCATTTGCCCATTAGTAGTCTCACTAATGATCTGAATTGCAAAATAATTTTTTCCCCTTCTCATTGTGTGTCCCAGGACCCATGGTGGGAGATCTCGCGAGATATCTCGCTATTTCTGCATAGCGAGACGAGATCTCAAGCGAGATCTAAGAGATGGTAGATCTCGCTCAAGATCTCGCCATCTCGCGAGATCTCGCCGAGATATGGGCAAGATCTCGCCAATGGCCACTTTTTGGCTGTTTTAGGGGCTTTAAAAAGTCCTTGTCTCACTCGAGAGAGGCATATCTTGCCTCTCTCGAGCCTCGCTCTCGCCCTTCTCTCGTTGGAGCTTCAATTTTGGCCGAAAAACTTGATTTTTGGCCAGAATTTGTTGGGGATTCAACTTAGCAACATCATCAACTCATCTACAACAACAAATTCAAGCATATTTCAAGTGATTCAAGCCAATTTCAAGTGATCTTCAAGAAATGTAAGATTTTCCCCCAAATTTGAATTTTTTCAAATATAAGGTTCTACAATGATTATATGAGTGTGGTATAAATATATGTTGATGATCAAGCTTTGATCTACACTTTCATGGAAAAAATTTTAATTTTCTGTTCTTAATTTTATTTTTTTATTTTTTTTGAATTTTCATAGTTAAAAAATATATTATCTAAAAAATTAAATTAAAGATTATAAATAAATACTTATGATATGAATGTGATTATTATTTATGTTAAACTACATTTAGAGGGCTACAATCTCATGTATTAATATTTTGATTATCATGCTTGCTGTATTTTTTTATTTAAATAATTAAATAAAATAATATTTTATTAAAAATTTATCTTTTTTTTTTAAAATGATGCTAATATTATGTAGTTTATTTTAAAAATACAAACATGTCTTATTGAGCATTGTATATATGTTATCTTAGAAAAAAATGTGTTTTGTTGTTTTATAAATTATTTTTACATAAAATAATTATAAAAAATAATATGTTATTAAAAATTTATCTTTTTTTTTTTTTTAAATGATGCTCATATTATGTAGTTTATTTTAAAAATACAAACATTTTTGTTTGAGCAATGTTTATATGTTATCTTAGAACAAAGTGTGTGTTTTGTTGTTTTATAAATTGTTTTTACATGTTTTTATGTATCTAAAAATTATTCTAATGATTATTTGGGAACATTCATGTATGTATTTCAGACTTTAAGTGATGTACATTTGAATCTTAAATGACAACTAGTGGGAGTGGCGGCACTGGTAGTGGGACTCAAAACATTGCTTGGCAACATGGGGATCCACTGATTACTGACAAGAAGAAATCCCGATGCAAGTATTGCCTCAAGACTTTGAATTCTAGTAGTTCAACCAGATTAAAGCAACATTTAGATGGTGGTTACAAAGATGTTTCCAAGTGTCCCAAGGTTCCTTATGAAGTGCAAAAAGCAATTGCAGCAACTTTAAGGGGAGGGAAACAAAAAAAGCACGAGATGGCACAAAAGCAAAGGGAATTTGAGAATACAGTGCTATCTAGACCTATTCTTGATGTTGATGAGGAGTCAAGCGACGATGAAAAGAGGAGGGTTATGGGTGTTGAGTCACGATCCGAATGGAGACAGATGAAGGCTGTAATGGAAGCTAGCAAATAGTCCTTACATGCTGAGAGTGTGAGGCAATATGAACAAACAAGGGGAACAGGTGGTTCAGGGTCAGGGGCATCCATGCCACCTAGACATAGTTTTCAAGGAACTGAGACTGAGAGGACCGAAAGGAGGAGGAAGACTAGACATTATGTATGCGTTTGGTAACGTTTCCGTTCTAAGAAACCAGTTCTTATGCAAAACCATTTTTTAATGTTTCTGTGCTAAAAGACTGTTCTTTACTTGAAAATGGGCGTTTGATAAATCCGTTCTGAAAATATTTTTAAAACACTAAATAGAATATGTTAGTGTTTTTTTTTTTTTTTGGGAGTTGAAAAAGAAGTGGGTGTTTGATAAACTTGTTCTAAGGCTTCAATTTGAACCAATTTTATCACTTCCGTTTCTGTTCTTTGGTAAAAACATATTTTTTATGTTCTGCAAAAAGCGTTCTTTAGAACACTTTTCTGACTGGTCCGTTCTTAAAGAACAGAAGAACGAACCGTTTTATCAAACGCCTCTAACCCGTTCTTCCGTTCCCAAAGAACAGAAGAACGCCATAAACGTTTTTTAAGAACGTTATCAAACGCGCCCTATGATTCCACATTTGACCAAGACCCCTCCCTCTTCAACCAACAAGACATCTATCAAAGAAGCATTCCATATATGCTTGCTGGAGGTAGAGAAAGCAGTAGGGAGGAGAAAGCTAGGTTGGCAATCAACAAATTCATGCTCTACAACAACATTGCAGCCAATGTAGCCAAAACACTATACTATCAGGGGATGATCAATGCAGTTGCTAGGGCAGGTGTAGGGTTTAAAGGCCAAAGTGCTTGGGAAGTAATGAATAAATATTTACCCAAGGTAAAGTAGGAGGTGGATGAATACATTGGTTCATTAAAGGAAAAATGGAGTACATATGGTGTTACTATGATGGTTGATGGATGGACTGGTCCTACTAGACAGTCCATCATTAATTTCATGGCAAGCTGTAATGGAAAGATAACCTTCCTTAAGTGAGTGGATGCCTCAGATAAGATCAAAGATGCTGACTACCTTTACAAGCTTCTTAGAGAGGTGGTCTTCGAGGTAGAGTCAAAGAATGTTGTCCAAATTGTCACAGATAATGGTGCTAACTTCAAAAAAGCTGGAGAAATGTTGATGAGGAAGAAGAGCAGGATCCAAATCTTTTGGACACCATGTGCAACTCATTCGATTGATCTTCTGTTGAAGGACTTGGGGAAAAGAAAGTCAATCAATACTGTGGTTGAGAGGGCTAGAAGGGTAAGTAATTTTATTTATAACCATGGTTATGTGCTGAAGATGATGAGGAACCACTGTAAGGGTGATCTAGTCAGACTTGGATTGACTAGATTCGCCACCAACTATGTAGCTCTGAAAAGCTTCCAGAAGAAAGTGGTGGGTCTTCGGCACATGTTTGCAAGTGAGGAGTGGTTTGGTTGGCGTGGATCTAGCCATCCTGATGCAGTACTAGCCCAACAAACCATTGCTGATTATTCCTTTTGGAGGCAGCTGAATAGGACACTTGGCATTATAAAGCCTATTGTGTTTGTTTTAAGGATGGTGGATTCGGAGAAGAAGCCCACAATGCCCCACATATATGCTGCCCTCCAGCAAATGAAAGAGTTGGTTAGAGCTGCTGCCCCTAGCTCCTTCAAATCCTACAAGAGGATCATCTGATAATAGATGGGAGATGCACTTGATGCATCCTTTGCACTTGGCTGGTGAGTCACTTTTAAGTCTTTAAGTTTTTGTTGTATACTTCAATTTACATTCTTTATTTGTTATAACTTATAATTTATAAACAAGTAAACAACCAAATCACTAAGTCACTAACCAAATTTTTTATTTCCACAATGCAAGCTTACTACCTCAACCCAAAGTACCATTACAAGAATGATCTGGAGCTTGTTGTAAAGTTGATGACTGCGGTGCAAGACGTGGTGGAGAAGCTTGTGTCAAATCCCGTCATGCAAGGGACAATTAATGGAGAGGTGAGAACTTATTCAATTGTTTCTTCAACTTCTTGCATTAGTGCATTAAGCATATACATAATACAATAATTAAATAATTGGTGTACAGATCAGGGAGTTCAGGGATGCCTCTGGGAGTTTTGGAAAGCCTTTTGCAGTTGCAACTAGGCAAAAAACTGATCCTGGTAAATAGTCCACTACTCTATAAGTCATTAAGTCTATAACTCTATAACTCTATAAATGATAACTGATAAGTTATATAAATATAAAGATTTACTTGCCTAATGCATTCATATTTTTGGTTATGCAGCTGACTGATGGGTGCTATATGGAACTAGTGCGCCAAATCTCAGGGACATAGCAATTAAAGTACTCTCACAAACATGCTCATCCTCTGGTTGCAAGAGGAACTGGAGCACCTTCTCGCTCATCCATAGTAAGGTACGGGAACAGTTGGGGAGTAAGAGGCTCGAGGACTTAGTGTATGTGCATTAAAACATGAGATTGAAAGTAGGGCACATACAAGATGATATAGATGACGACAATCGTGAACCGATTGAGTTGACTGATGTATTCCACGAGCCCCCCGCAGAAGATGAGGAAGATGATGTCATATATCAGTGGGTTAGGGATCGAGGTGGTCCAATGCTGGATGGGCCAGGAGGGCAGCCGGATCCTACCATTGCTGCTGCTATGGGCCTAGATGTTGTGGCTGAGCACGTATCTTCTGATGAGGGTCAGGCTGCTGCTGTAGCGGCATCAGAAGGACGACCAACTGTACCATTTGAGGAGCCACCTGGTCGACTTAAAACAACTGAGGTGACAACTAGTAGTGGGGATTCAGATGATGTTGATGATACCAGAGGGCCAAGTGGCCCAAGTCAGCCATCGAGTTCGAGTCATGGAGGCAGTCAGGCTGGTCGTGTTTCTAATGGAAGTCAGTGTCAACAAAGGGAGTCACCTCCACCAGGTTCGAGTCATCCGAGACATGCGACCCACAGTTCCCCTATCTCTCGAACTTATGCTAGGAGTAGGAAGAGCAGATCAAACCAGGGGCAAGGGCAACTAAATGATGATGCGAGCATGCATGATCTTGAATTCAACATGGGAAGCATAAGCCTAGATCATGGTCAGTAATTAATAACAGCAGAGTTTGGACACTTGCCTGTCATCGGGGTACCAATACGGGGATCACAGCACCGGGTCAGATTACAGTGGGTATTTCATAACTATGATTAGATTTGTGAGAAGATAACCCTAACTAATCAAAGAGGTTAGCCCAAGTCTCTAACCTTGCATTTCACAGAATTTCGATTTTACACATAGGGTCGACTTAGGAGACATAGTTAGGGTTATTTTCTCACAAATTTAAGGTCACCAATGTGTTCAAAAGGCCTTAAATAGGCTAAATACCAAGTTTCAGCCCAACAAGAGCCTTTAAACCCACCGAGATGGGCCACCGAGACTACCGCCATTTTTTGGGTAGATCCCGACCGAGATCTCGCCATCTCGATCGAGATCTAGCTTTTTTTTAGTGGCGAGCCACCATGACAGGACCTTGAAACAGGGTATATGATGGGCAGCGAAGATAACAAGGGAGATCTATTTGTCGGACAAGTCTCCGTCGGCTTTTTCTACAGCCTTCAGTTCTGCGTCTTCTACTCTTTTTACCTTGTTATTGCGGCATCATCATTTAAGCTACATTCCCTCACTTACGTTATCTAAGTTTTTTCCCTGAGTTACTTAAGCGCTGTAATTTGAATGATTTTCATTGTGATGCTCGCATTTTAGCCAAGCAATCTAGACATGTTTACCCAGTTTCACATAATGATAGTCGTGTTTCTTCTTCTGTTATTCACTCTGATGTGTGGGGTCCATCCCAGGCTATTTCTATTTTTGGACATCGGTGGTTTGTTACCTTTATTGATTGTTGCACTAGAACCACGTGGGTCTACTTACTCCACCAAAATTGTGTTGTATTTTCATGCTACCAGATTTTTCATAAAATAGTTAGTATACAATTTGGGGCCACAGTAAAAATCCTGCAAACAAGTAATGGAATTAAGTATTTAGGTCGGGCATTTCTCTCTTACCTAGCTAACCATGGGATCATACACCAGGCCAATTGTGTCGACACCTCTCCTCAAAACGCGGTTGGCAAACAAAAGAATAGACACCTTCTTGAGGTCGCATGTTCCCTGATTTTTCTACAAATGTGTCTCCTCAATTTTGGGGGGATGTTGTCCTTATTGCAACTTATTTGATTAACCAAATGCCATCCCGAGTATTGCAACAACTTTATCCCCTTGTTCTTTTCAGGACAACAACCTTACTATTCCACCTAAAGTTTTTTCATATATAGCCTTTGCCCGAAACCATCATCTTCATGGCAAGTTGTTGGACCCACGAAGGCTACGGTGTATTTTCCTTAGTGACCCTGCTACCTAGAAAGGGTATGAATGTTATCACCCTACTTCTCATCATATGTTTGTTCCCATGGATATTATGCTCTAGGAACAAGTTCCCTTCTTTGCCCCTAAACCTCTTCAGGGGGAGAGTGTTAGTGAAGTGGTTTCAGTCCTTGTTCCTCCTTTAAATATTGCTCTTGAGATTCCTGTTGATGATCCTTCCTTAGAAGATGGAGTGACTACACAAGAATAGCTGGTGGATAAAAATACTAATATGCAAGGGGAGCAATGACCTCCAAAGACTTATCAAAGGTGTCCCGTGAGAAAATACCCCCTTCTATACCAAGCCGGTTAGAAGCTCTTACTCTTAGTCCTGAGGTAATAGTTCCAGGTGAGTTTATTCCTGAACCATCTCTTGATCCCAATTTGGATGTACCACTTGCATTAAGAAAGCAGCCATGCACATGCACCAAATATCCTATTTTCAATTTTGTTTCATATCAGTCCCTATCCCTTGAATTTCAAGCTTTGTTTCCTCTTTGTTCTCTACTTTTGTTCCTAACACGTGGCAGGAAACATTGTCTCACTCAAACTAGAAAGAAGCAATGGATGAGGACATTAGAGCTTTGGGGGGAAAAAAGGACATAGGAACTGGTGTCTTTGCCCACAAGAAAGCAAACTATTGGGTGCAAACAAGTAATTGTCATCAAACACAGGGCAGATAGGACCGAAGAATAATACAAGGCAAGATTGGTAGCCAAGGCTTCACTCAGACTTACAGGATAGATTATCATGAAACATTTGTGCCAAGATGAATACAATTTGGGTTGTTCTCTCATGTACAGTAAATAAAGGGTGGAACTTGCAGCCAAGGAAAAAAATTCGACCAAAACACGAATTACGAATTTCGACCTTGCAAAAGGCCGAAATTTCGATTGCATCGAAATTTCGGTCCAAACTGGACACTTTTTTGGGAAATTGCAACTTCAATTTCGGGCCTCATATGGACTCAAAATGATTTGGATTCTTGTATACTACCTAATTCAAGCATATAAACACAATGGAACTAGTATTTTGCCCCAAAAAAGAACCTTTTTGAAAATTTATCATTCAAGTATACTACCAAATGACTTGTTCCAACAAGTGCAAACTGTATTGCATACAGGCAGAGAATCATCAACATACATGAATTGTTTGGTAGAATGGTTACATATACAAGAAGTCAACAAAATAAAATGACCAACTAGATCAAGCGATGGTGTCTCACATATATTAAGTTGAAGCCTATATATCATACATACATAAAATAAAAATACATAATTTTAGAAAATAATTATTAAAATCAGAAAATAAAAATATGGTAGTAAATAATAAAAAGATAAGTTTAACAAAACACAATCATAGATCATAGTCATAGCCTAAACATATATTAATTTCAAGGCAATACAAGATCATTTAAGGCATGAACGAAACAAAAATAAAAAAATGGGAGGTTTGGAACTGTTGGGTATGGGTCATGCTTCACATTCTATTGTTGCCAGAGTTCCTTTGTAATTGTTGTGGCTTAGGAGGTGTTTGGAGGCAAAAAAAAGAGTAAAAAAGGTTTGAAGGCAAAGGAGTCGTGGAAATTAGGTGAAAATGGGATAGAAATCAACAAAAACTAAGGAAAAACAAGTTGAAATGGTCGAAATTTCGGTCAAAATTTCAGTCGAACTGGTCGAAATTTCGGTCGGAATTTGAAACTTTTCCAAAATAATTGGAATTTCATTTAGTTTTTTAAAAATGCAGACATTTCAACCAAAATTGTCGAATTTTCTTCTATGCTTGCAGCAGCTAGATGTGAAGAATGCTTTCCTCTATAAAGAAATTCAACAGGAGGTATGCAATGAATGTACCACTGAGATATGCTACTACTAAGACTCTTGGGAAAGTGTGCAAGTTAACAAGGGCATTGTATGGGCTAAACCAATTTCCCAGGGCCTGGTTCGGAAGATTTCATAAAGTCATGGTTTTATTTGGCTACAAACAAAGCAATGCAGATCATACCCTGTCTATCAAGAGAGAGAATCCCGATACTATTGTACTTACTAGTATACGTGGATGACATTGTAATAACAGGTAACAATGAGGAGGAGATTTCAGCCTTGAAGACTTTTTTGGGAACCGAGTTTGAGATCAAAGACATGGGGAAGCGCAGATACTTCCTAGGACAGGAGTTAGCATATTCAGCCAGTGGTTTTTCCGTTTCTCAAGGGATATATACTCTTAATCCACTGAAAGAAACTGGAATGTTGGGGTGCAAGCCAATCGAGACTCATGCTGAGCCTAATTTATGCTCGAAGGCAAAATAAGGAGAACTGGTTGACAAGATGAGTTGTCATAAGTTGCTCAAGAAGTTGATCTATCTTATACTAGATCAAATATCACGTTTGCTTCAGTCATATTAGTCAGTATATGCATAATCCCTACTCCTTAGGACTTGAATGCAGTATACCGAATCTTGAGATACTTTAAGGCTACTCAAAGAAAAGGAATTTAAATTTCAACCGATGGACACTTAAAAATTGAGGCATACACAAATGTAGATTGGGCAAAATGTCTTGATGACTGAAGATCCACCTTTGGCTACTGTACATATGTAAGAGGCAACCTAGTGACTTACAGGAGCAAAAAGTAGGCAGTGGTTGCAAGGTCTAGTGTTGAATCCGAATTCAGGACAATGGCTCAAGGTATTTGTGAAGTGCTATGGTTAAAAGGGCTACTTCAAAAGCTTGGATCAAATTCAGAGATACCTATACAGCTGTACTTAAAAGTAAATCAGCAATTAGCCTAGCTCACCATCCAATATAGCATGATAGGACCAAGCATGTAAAGATCCAAAAGCACTATATTGAAGAGAAGATTGAGGCATGACTTATTTGTATTACTTTTGTTACCTCTAACTGTCAAAGGGCTTTCAAAGGGCTGATATTCTTACAAAAAACTTGAGTATCAAAGTCTTCAGTATTATCATTAGCAAGTTGGGAATGATAAATATCTATGCTCCAACTTAAGGGGGATTGTTGTAATGCAATACTAGTTATTCTATTATTACTGGTAGAATTGTCTTATCAAATTATTTTCATTATTTTCATTGTAATAGTCCCACATTAGGGAGACATGTTCTTGTTTTGGCAAGTTACTAATATAAATATAAAGGCATTGTTATGTCACTCAGACATAAGTCAGGATTTCTCATATCTTTTAACAAACAAACATCTTCCAAAATGTTGTTTAAGCCTTGCTGAGGTGAACCAAATTCAGGGCCAAAAATAGCCCCTAGGGTTGTTTCCATGAGCCTTATGGCCCCTAGTACCAGCAAGGTTATTTTGGTAACATAGCACTTTTTTTTAGTCAAAATTAGGGTTTAGTTGGGTCCATTATGTTTGTGGAACCCTAAACTTATCTTTGTTTTTTAATTTGAGTCCATATATGTTAAGTTATTAAAGAGTCCTTGTTGGATTCCTAAGTTGTGAAGGCGTCCTTTAGTTTTGTTTTGCTTTTTACTAGGACCCCATATCTACTCTTAGAATTCAATTTGGATTCTTCTACAGTGAAATATGAAGGTTCCTTGTTTGAGTTAAAGCAAAGAATAGACTAAAAGCAGTAATGGCTACCAGAAGAGAAGGAAAGAGGGGTTGAAGTTGTTGTAGGAGCAGTGGAAGGGGATTTGGTGCTCATAGGAGCAAAGGGAGGGGATTCAGTGCCCCATTAGAAAGGGAATGCATCAGTGTTGTCAAAGTGTCCACATCTAGGTGGCAAAGCAGTTTTTCAACTGCTTAATTGACGCTCCCCCCCCACCCCCGCTTTGTCGCCTTGTGTGCCTTATTGCCACCTATACGCTAAAGCAGCCGCTTTTTTGACATTTTGTACATAACTTTTTTTTAAATAAAAAACTATTCTACAAAACCATATATAAATTTAATAGCTTAGTCATTTCATAATCAAGTCCCAAATTGCAATGGAATTCCGAAGCCCAAAGTGACATAGGACCTCTACAAGCTCCGGGGTGCTACCCCCACACCCCTACTGGGGCGGCCTCCCCGGACTCCGTGCTTGTCGGCAATAGAATGTGAAGCATAAGCCATACTCAACATTGAGAATCAACGAATCATTTAATGGACAGTGACTTGGAAATCAGAATAATGAGATCTATTAATTTATCGTGTTTGTCCTGTGAGTACATAGTCATTGTTATGATGAACTTATGTTTGTTCTTTTTTTGGATAATTTTCATAATTATGATTCTTGAATGCTTTTTTTTTTTTGGATAAATGTGACTATTGAATGTTTTTTTAACTCATTATAGAAAGTAGTTGTATTGAAACATTTTGACCTAACCGCTTTGGTCGCCTTATTGCTACCTAGCCGCCACTTTTTTGCCTAATCGCCTAGGTGGAGCCCCAATCGGTTTGGTTGCCTTGACAACCTTGGAATGCATCAACTATAGAAGAGGAAAACCCAGGATCAATCAAATTAGCTTGGTGGAGCTTCGAGAATTTGCTCATTAGAGCAAAAGAATGCTCTTTGATACCATATTATCTTGGAATCCAAGATCTTGCTACACTATGGAGGTTCATCCTTTATTTATAATATATCTTATAAGATACAATATATTTCTTTGGATATGGAAGAACCAGAGAATACATAAAAGGACAATACACATTGTGAATGAAAGGAAAGATAGATTATTATACATAATAAAAGATGTTAGACATAATAAAAGGTGCCACCAATGGAAATATGGATTGCCAAAATTGTGAGGTGAGGCAGCTGAGATCTTCAACTGAAATAATGGAAAGTGGATATCATGCCATCTGTAGAGGATTTGCAGCATATGGAATGAGAATATGCCATCCGTAGAGGATCTACAATATATGGAATGAGATTATGCCATCTATGAAGGATCTGCAATGTATTATGCCATCTATGGAAGATCTGCAATTTATGGAATGAGAATTCCAAATCCACTGATACTTTACAAGAAAGTGGGGACTTTAAATAGCCTCACTTGGAGGGAAAAGACTTGGACTTAAACATGGAAACCAAATTGGACTCAACTAAAGAATCCTTTACAGACTAGGATCCCTTTACAACTCAATATATAACCACTAAAAAGGAATTTTCAAGAAAACAACTTGCAAAATTAATAACTAATTATCCAAAAGGAATCTCACTTTAAAAAACAAAAGTAGATATGGACTCACAAAAATATAAGGAAAATTACTAGACTCTTTTAGTGTCCAAAAGAAATGGAAAAAGGACCAAATTACACCATGTAGGGTTCGGCCAGCCCATTTGGTGCGCCCATTTGGTGCGCCCAATGGGCTTGGTTCTTGGGCCCAATTTGCTAGTTTGAGGAAGGGGGGCCAGCCTGCTTACATCAGAAACCTAGTCCTAGACTTAATTCCCAGGTCTGAAACCCAATTACAGCATAGTATTAATCCCTAAAACCCACATTCCTTCAACCCTCGGCCTGGCCAAAACCTTCAAGACCTGATACTAACCTTTGCCAACCTCAATTCCTCCTAGAGATCTTCAATTGCAAGCTTCCACAGCCCCAGAAGACTGTTTGTTCACAGACAGAGGATCCTGGACTAAGTCCAATTTTAGGGCATAATATTAGAACTCCAAACCCTATAATTTGATTTACATCATTCTCCCTTCCCTTAAGCTTTATCATATCATCCTTTCACCGAGTTTTCCCAAATTTTTCTCATTAGAGGATGACCTGGTGTAGTCTTAGATTGATAGGAGATCAACTTGAACTCAATAACCAGGATTTGGGATGAACAGGTAAGCTTGAA
This sequence comes from Hakea prostrata, assembly GCF_041222555.1. Classification (NCBI taxonomy): domain Eukaryota; kingdom Viridiplantae; phylum Streptophyta; class Magnoliopsida; order Proteales; family Proteaceae; genus Hakea; species Hakea prostrata. Next base: position 6,785,251 of record NC_142605.1, read on the forward strand.
CAAGTCAGAATTGAATGTAGCATCCCACTTAAGAGCTAGGGTCAGGTCAGCGTTTGTGTTTGATGTCAGGTTTAATAAAGTTGCAGGGTGGAATATATTTTGGAAACTACAACTAAATCAGGTTAAGTTTGGGCTCCTAGTACAAATAGGATTGAAGGATAATTTCAGGCAAATGTCTGGGTGGACGGAACTCAAATTTAATTAGAATCTCCCTTACAACTAGGAAATTATTAGACCAAAATGCCAGTAGCTTTAATGGATAGATAATGGCTGGGCAGAACTCTCACAGAAAACACCTTATATTTGACCTTCGAGAATCAAATAAAGATAGTAGCAAGTTTACCAATGCAGCAGCTTACTTGAATTTGGAACCCAAGGATGGATTAATAAACCCTTATGGTTGGATGGAGCAGTCGATGGGAATCGTGTAGGGGATGTGAACAACTCCTTGAGCCCTGCTTCTCAAATCTCCCATTATCTCATCCTCTTCAAGTTTGCTCTCCCACCCAACACTAAGGTGCACACAGTATTTCACGGATTGGCAGTTGAAGAAGGTAGTAGACACCAACATAGTCATTCAGCCACCTCCCCTCCTGTTTAGTTGAGGACTGAGAATAGTGGCTTACCCCGGAGAAGCTGCTTGATATTCGCCATTCACCACGGGAAGACTTTAGCTGCTGATTCAGTGGAAGGCCCTCTTGTGAGAACACTCGGGAGGATTTTGGAGAGGTGTACACAGCCAATTCCCAGATTTTCACCATGAGGACAAGGTGAGACTCAAAAGAGGGAGTGTTGATATGCCCCTAGTATCATGGGCATCCAAGCGAAAGAATAGGATGGGAAGCACTGGATCACCACTAGCTGCTATAGGGGACATTTAAGAAACAAGGCCAGCTAGAAGAGACGTGTTTCAACAGGAGATTGAGGAGAAGCCACACCCTGGGTATATGCAGCAGGATAGAGAAAATGGTCCAGCTGGCAAGAGAGGATTGGAGAGGGAATAGTAGTTAGTTAGGAAGGTTTTGGGTTACGTAAAAGGGAAAGGAAAATGGTTAGGGTTATGCATGGAGTCTATAAGTGAAACAAGAGGGAATTCCTGGGGAGAACTCAGCTCTCAGGTGAGTTGTTAGGGTCTATATGGTGTAAAACCCAAACCTAGGATTTGCCTTCAGAATCTATTAAAGTGAACCAGCAGTAATTTAAGAGTTTATAAGCTTGTGCTTATGGGATTAGGGCTGAATAGGGTGGTTCTAGGAATAAAGTTAAGTACGGTCATGACTAGGAGTGAGGGTTGATTAAATTTCAATCGTGAACCTTGCTGTTATTTTAGATTCAGAATTGAAACTACATGTTTTAGGATTCAGGATGTAAGGACATTAAGATTTAGGGTTTCTAGGAGGTGGCTAGGGCTAGGGTTAAGGTCGAAGGTAAAGGAGGAGGGGTTAGGGATGATGAATCTAAGCAAGAGGTTGGTTTTAGGTAAAGGGTTTGAAAAATATAGGTGAAGGAAGGCTAGGGTTTCTAGGGTTTTGGGGAATTACGGCAGCAAAGTAATTAGGATTTAAACTATGGTTTGGTTTGTCCAGTAGGGCTGGAAATCAGAGGTAGGTCATTAGGGTTGGGGGATGAGGTTCCTAAAGTTTGGAACAGGATCTAATAGGTAGATTAGCTTAGATCTAACCTTGAATCTTTGGTCTTTTGAGAAGTTCAAAAATTCCAGAAAATTTCTGGGGAAAAGAAAAAGGAAAAGAGGATTGGGGTTTAGGGAAGAAGAAGGGATTCAGTCTTTCTAGGGTTAAGCAGGTGATTTGGGCTAAAGTTGCAATGCGAAACTAGGGGAGGGGAGAGATGAGATTCCCTAAAGGGCATGGGAATTGGGGGAGGGTTAGGATTCAAGGAGAAACTATGGCTGCTGAAAGCTAGGGGATGGGGAAGAAGGGCCGCAAAAGAGAAACAAGAAAGAGAGCGGTAGGCTGCAAGTGTGAGATTGTTTGCAATTACTTGAGGAAGAGAGAAGAGGTTGAAAAACTGCAGTAACTAGAACACCAACAGCAGCTGCAGACCTCCTTCCTCAGGAAACACACAACTCGAATACTCACCATCAAATTCCAAGTTTATTCAATAATCAAGTTTGACCTTTTTTCAAGTTAGGCCTTATTTATAGCATTACATTAATGAACTCGCACTAGGACTCAACATTAGAAGGTGACATAGACTAGGAGTCTTAACTAGGACTCCTATTCTAGCAAGGATTCTGAATTAGCTTATCCATAAATGATTCTATAACAAAAAATGCATAAGACTAGACTCCCTGTAGAGCCTGAACTACAACTAAGGGGAATCCTCTCTAATTAGGACCAGGACTCTTCGATAACTTGACCAAAACAAAAGTAGAACTAGCTTCTCAATAGAACTTGGGCTACCACTGTGAGGAATCCCTCTCTAATTAGGAATCCTAGCTAGACTAGGAATTTTGATAACTTAACAGGGAAGTACTCAAATAACAAAATAAAGATAGACTTGGACTCCTGAGTCCTGAGAAGATTTGATTTGAGCTAGATCAACTTGGATTGGACTAGGGGTACCCAAAATGACAAAAATACTCCTATGCTAGCCGAATTTCTCTGGGCTTGCTGGCTGGGCCGTAGATTACTGGCAACCTCCCTAGGCCCTCTTTTTGGGTGGTCCTGGAGCAGGCCCACATCAATTCTCCTCTTCTTAGGGAAACTTTGACCTCAAATTTTATGGTGATTTTGGGGAAGTAACATGTGTGCATCAGTTTGTACGACCCCTAGCAAAAGTCAAGCAAGGTAGGAATGCTAGGAATGGAGTCTTCGACTCTAGGGACTTTCTCGAAGAACCATGGGGGCAAGACAAAGTCGGTATGTTCATGCTTGAAATCCCATCATGTTTTTAGAATCTTCATTATTCCTAGCTTCCACTAGTATGGTGATCTTCATCATGTTGTCATGAACATCTCTAGTACCATCTCCCACCTTGTGCTTCTCATGTCCAGAGTTGGAGGCTCATACTCTAGGACTTAGGTAGCTTATAGTGGAGTACTCTCAATTTCTTCCTCACCTTGCACCAAGTCACCCTTGATTGTCCTGGTCTCTTCTTCTCCAAGAACCTCATCTACTTATATAGCCCCCCTCATTTAGTTTCAAAGATTACCTCTTCTTTGGATAGAACAAGATCAGGAGCTATGTTAAAGGGATAATGAACTTCAAATAGAGAAATTACTTCTTCAGGCAAACCTTCAGCTGGTGTTGCTCAACCTCGTCCTTGTAAACTATAGCAGTATCATGTTCAGCCTCCATAACCTTTTTATCAAGGGCTTAAGTCAACTCTTGGTCATCCACTGTCTTAGCCACGTTGCCCTTGTCAATTATGTTACTAACTCTGGGAGGAGCTTCTAGATTGGTGAAGAAGGTTCACCCTCTGGTTATGGAGTTTCAGCCTCAATGATTATGGTGAAGCAAGGGTTGCCTCCTTGGCTAGGTCCTTCAGATTCGTTGGGCAGAACCACCAAGTACTGCGGTGTGGTACTAGAGTCAGTCTGATTTCATTTTGATTTATCCTGAAAGCTTACATTCCTTGATATCTGCTGGAAGGTTTAGCAGTAAATGTACAATCATCTGGCTTTTATGGACGAATTTGCATGTATTCTCCCTACCTATAACGTTGACCTCGTTGTCATACAACCATGGTTCCAATTAATGATATCAGAAACCCTCATAGGAACAAAATCACCCAGATCTCCTCAGAGTAAAAATGGAGACTGATGGGCATCTAAGATTTACCTCCAGTCTGTCATCGTTGAGGAAGGACACTCTATAGGGTTGGGGTGCCTTTCAATTTTAAGGTTAGCCCTCTTAATGAAGTACTTAGAAACCACATTAACACTACTGCCATGGTCAACTATCACTTTAGCTAGGGACTCTCCTAACCTGAGTCTAGATCTAGTATAGAAACACACTTCTCCAATCTTCTTCTCTTTCTGCTATCAAAATCTTGACATGTATGAAAGGGTTATATTCAAAAAACTCATCAAATGAGGGTAAGTTCTTGAGCACTTATTTGTGGTCGCCTGCAGAATCACCCATGGCTCTGGCTACTGCTGATTTATAGCCCTGATACCAATAGATGTAAACCCCAAACCTACGGTTTGTCTTCACAATCTATTCAAGTGAACCAGCAGTAACTTTAAGCCTGTGGTCACAGGATTAGGTTGAATAGGGTGGTTCTAGGGTTGGGGATAGAGTAAACTAGGTTTGGTTATGGCTTGGAGCAAGGGTTCATTGAATTTCAATCTTGAACCTTGCTGTAATTTTAAATTCAGAACTGAAACTTCAGGTTCTAGGGTTTAGGATGTAACGGTTTATTAAGATTTAGGGTTTCTAGGGGTGGCTAGGGCTAGGGTTAAGGTCGAAGGTAAAGGAGCGGTTAGGGATGATGAATCTAATAAGAGGTTGGGTTTAGGTAAAAGGTTCGAAAAACTAGGGTTTCTAGGGTTTTAGGGAACTATGGCAGCAAAGGAATTAGGCTTTAAACTGGGGTTTGGCTTGTCCAATGGGGCTGGTATTGAGAGGAAAGGTCCTTAGGGAAGGGGGGATGAAGTTCTTAAAGTTTTGGACAGATCTAATAGGTAGACTGGCTTAAATCTGGCCTTGAATTTTAGGTCTTTTGAGAAGTCCGAAAATCCCAAAAATGTAAGGAAAAATTAAAAATTAAAATTAAAAAGTGTCAAAAGTATGGACTGAGGTTTCTAATTAGAATAGAATTCCGTTTCCTAAAAAGTCTATAGTTAGCTTATTATTTCTATTTTTTTGTGTTTCTTTTTCTGGACTCAACTAGATTGTAACTATAAATACACTATTGGGGCCTATGAATCAAATAGCTTTAAGCAATATCTCACCAAATTACAACATGGTATCAGAGCTATGTCAGACCTGAGACACCAACAACCCTTCACAAGTCATAGCAGGCCTTTGCAGGTTTCAAAGAACTAGAAAAGCTTCCACCACCATCTCTCACCTCTGTAACTTCATTCCTGCCTCTAACGAAACCTCCAACAGACCTTAGTCACCTTAGTCACCATAACCACCATCGCCTACCCCTGTGGAACCATTCCAGCCCAATCAAACTCCAATAGCCCTTCTTTAAACCTAGCGATTGATCCTAGAAGAGTCGCCACAACTTTCTGACTCTTCTAGGGCCATCGCCTGCCTTCCCAACTTACCCAGGATCGCTCCTAGGAATGTCGTCTACTTCTTACAACTCTCCTAGGATGATCTGAACTCTAGAAACAAAAGAAAAAAATATTTTCTGTTTGTTCTTCAGTCTGCGATGGTGTTTAGTCTTTTTTTTTCCACCCAAATAGCCTTCATCAATGCTTAAAAATGATTCTTGGTACATTGTAGGTAGCAACGAATGTTTTCTGAGTTCGCATGGGCCTGTTTTGTAAATTCAAATAGTTACAAGGGGGATGTTTCGTAAATTCAAGCAGTTACAGAGATCTTTTTGTAAATTCAGATATTACCAGGGGGTTTTGTGTACACTCAAATCCAAGGATCTGAATGTAAATTCGAAAAGTTTCAGGGATCTATTTGTAAAGTTGAATGATTTCTTCCTACGATGGTTGATCCCACATCACCCTTGTCTAATACATCTAAAGAGTCTCTCATGTCTTCCATTTATAGGGATCGTGAGTTTTCTCCCCTCCAAATTACCACGCTTCAGTTTCCCTAGCTGTTAGTGCTCATGGTCTTACTGGCCATCTTGATGGGACATCTACCAAACCTTCCACACCTGGTCTGCAACTTTCCAAGTGGTACACAGATGAATGTTTGGTCATGGGTTTTCTCATCAACTCCATTGAATCAAACATAGCAAAGAGTTATCTCCTCCTTCCTAATGCAGCAACTATTTGGAAAGTTGCTAAGGATACATACTACAGAGTAGGCAATGATGCACAGTGCTTGAAATTAGATGGAAGATCAATCAGTTGCAATAGAAGGACCTTGCTCTTTCTTAGTACCATAACACTCTTCGAGGATATTACCAGACTTTAAATTTCTATGGGAAGCTTATACCGAAGAATGTTGAAGATGCTATTGTCTATCAACAATGGGAAGATAAACAGAGAGTTTAAGATTTTTTGGCAAGATTGAATATAGAATTTGATCAAATTCGCGCACAGATCCTTTTTAGAGAGCTATTCCCTTCTCTAGCTCAAGCCTGTGCCATGGTAGATACAGAGGATAGTCAACGGACAATTATGGTGCAGACTCTGACATCTGATAGATCTGCATTAGTGGCTGGTTTTGGCAATAATAAACCCGATTCTGGTGATTTTTGCCCACTAGTAAAGTGCGAGTATTATGGAAAAGAGCGTCATACAAAAGACAAGTGTTGGAAGTTGCACGGATGTCCAGCAAATTCCCGTGAAGGAGGTAGGGATGGGAATAAGAGCAACAATCAAGCATTTGCAAATCAAGCTTGTTCTGACACCCTAAGTACTCGAGCACCTCTTTCTTCAGATGAGCTCCAGCATCTTTACCAGTTGATGTCCAGACTTGACTCATCTTCTCCAAAACCGACTTCCAATGCGAGTGTAGCTTCGCCATTGTTCCCTCTTGCTGATCCACAATTCCCTATAGGTATTTTTGGTTGTCACAATGTCGATTTGACTTATCCCTCCTGGATTATCGACTCTGGGGTAACGACCATATAACAAGCCCATCTACTTTGTTCCATACTTATTCATCTATTCCTTTTGCTCAGGATGTTTGAACGAATGATGGGTCTCTTTCCTGTATCTCTAGGAAGGGATCTATTATCTGCTCGCCTTCTCTTACCCTATCTAATATCTTGCATGTTCCTAAGTTTTCGTATAACCTGTTATCTATTAGTAGCCTTACTCGTGATATGAATTACAAAATAATATTATTTTTCCTTCTCATTGTGTGTTTCAGGACCTGAAAACGGGCGTATGATCAGCAGTGGTAAACAGAAAGGGGGGCTTTACTTGCTGGATGGGTCCCCATTAGCTCTTTCTACAGCCTCTAGTTCTGTCTCTCCTGCACTTTTTACCTTATTGCAGTGGCATCATCGTCTTGGCCACGTTCCTTTACCTATTTTGTCCAAGTTATTTCCTGATATGATTAAAAGATGTAATTTGAATGACTTTTATTATGAGGCCAATATTTTGGCCAAACAAACCAAATATGTATACCCTATTTCAGATCATCATAGTAAAATTCATTTTTCAGCCATTCACTCTGATGTGTGGGGTCCTTCTCGAACCGTGTCTTTATCTAGTCATTGATGGTTTTTTACCTTGATTAACTATTGCACTAGGACCACATGGGTTTACTTCACCAAAAAAGTGACGTTTCCTCATGTTATCAAAATTTTTATAATATGGTTGGGACTCAGGTTGGGGCAACAATCAAAATCCTTCATACAGATAAAGGAATTGAGTACTTGGGTGGAGCATTCCCTTCCTACTTAGCAAACCATGGCATCAAACACAAGACTAGTTGCGTCAACACTCCATCTCAAAATGGGGTTACCGAACGCAAGAATAGATATCTACTAGAGGTAGCACATTCCCTTATGTTTACTATGCATATGCCTCCTCGTTTTTGGGGTGAAATAATTCTTACTGCACCATATCTAGTTAACCGAATGTCTTACTAAGTCTTAGACTAGTGCTGTCCCCTTAAAGCTCTTTTAGGGACAACGGCCTTTACAATGCCACCTAAGGTTTTTGGATGTGTCGCCTTTGTCCAGAACCACCATGTTCATGGTAAGTTGGATCCTCGCGAGTTAAAGTGCATCTTCTTGGATTATCCTCCTACACTGAAGGGGAATAAGTGTTATCATCCTAGTTTCGTCATTTCTTCGTCTCCATAGATGTTGTGTTCCAGGAACAAGTTCCTTATTTTTCCCCTACAACTCTTCAGGGGAGAGTCTTAGTGAAGAGGTTTAATGTTGATTCATCCTTTCGATATTTCTCCTGAGATTCCTACAGATGATCCTTCTTTGGAAGATGGAGTGACCAGACAGCAACAGCTAGTGGACGATGTGCAGGGGGAGCCTAGACCTTTAAAGACCTATCAAAAAAAGCAACAAGTGACCCCTTCAGAACCAAGCCAGTTAAAAGCTTCCGTTCCTCCAAGTGATTCTGTCTTGAACCCTGCTTTTGATCCTACTTTGGACTTACCAATTGCATTAAGAAAGCAGCATCGAACTTGCACCAAACATCCTGTTTTCAATTATGTTTCATATCAATCCCTATCCCCAGAATTTCAAAGTTTCATTTCCTCTTTGTCCTCTCCGTTCCTAACACTTGGTAGGAGACATTATCTCACTCAAACTGGAAGGAAGTCATGGATGAGGAAATGCAAGCTCTAGACAAAAACAAAACGTGGGCTTGGTGACTTTGCCTACAAAAAAGCGGACTATTGGGTGCAAATGGGTGTTCATGAACAAGCACAAGACAGATGGGACCATTAAGAGGTACAAGGCAAGATCGGTGGCCAAAGACTTCACTCAGACTTATGGCGTTGACTTCTAGGAGACATTTGCCCATGTTGCCAAGATGAACACAGTTCGTACTATTCTTTCATATGTAGTTAGTAAAGAATAGAGTTTACAACAATTAGATGTGAAGAATGTTTTTTCACATGGAAAACTCCAGGAGGAGGTATACACGGATGTACCACCTAGGTATTCTACTGCCGAGACTCATGGGGAAGTGTGCAAGTTAAAGAGGGCTTTATATGGGTTGAAGCAATCTCCTAGAGCGTGGTTTGGAAGGTTCCATAAGGCAATGATATCTAATGGCTATAAGCGGAGCAATGTAAACTACACTTTGTTCATTAAAAGAGATGGTTCCCAAACTACTATACTTTTAGTATATGTGGATGATATTGTGATCACAAGCAGTAGCAAGGATGAGATTTCAACATTAAAGACTTCTTTTGGAACTGAATTGAGATCAAAGACACAGGAAAACTCAGATATTTCCTAGGTTTAGAGTTGGTATATTCTGTCAGTGGTGTATCTCTATCTCAGAGGAAATATACATTGGACCTTCTTGAAGAAACTAGGATGCTAGGATGTAAGCCTGTTAAGACTCTTATTAAACCTAACCTATACTCGAAGGCAAAGGAAGGAGAACCAATTGACAAGACAAAGTATCAAAAAATTAGTGGAAAAGTTGATCTTATCTATCTCAAACTAGGCTTGACATCACATTTGCAATTAGTCTTCTTAGCAAGTATATGCATGATCCTTACTCCTCACACTTAGATGCAGTATATCGGATCTTGACGTACTTGAAGGCCACTCTAGGAAAAGGGGTTTTAATTTCAGCTCATGGACATTTGAAGATTGAGGCATCTACATATGCAAACTGGGCAGGATGTCCAGATGATAGGAGGTCTACCTCTGGGTATTGTGTCTATGTGGGAGGTAAACTTGTGACTTGGAAAAGCAAGAAACAGGATGTGATTACGAGGTCCAGTGTTGAGGTCGAGTTAAGGGCGATTGTTCAAGGCATTTGTGAGGTACTGTGGCTGAAAGGGCTACTTCAAGAGGTTGGGAAAGATTTGGAGGTTCCTATACAGTTGTACTAAGATGGTAAGTTAGCGACCAGCATAGCTCACAACACAGTACAATATGACAGGACTAAGCATGTGGAGCCTGACAAACATTTCATCAAAGAGAAGGTTGAGGTTGGATTGATCCATATTACCTTTGTTACTTCAAACGAGCAGCGAGCTGATGTGCTCACAAAGAGCTTAAGCACAAAGGTATTCAATAGTATTATTCGCAAGTTATGCATGATAAATATCTATGCTCAACTTGAGGGGGAGTGTTGAAAGTATGGACTAAGGTTTTCTAATTAGAATATGATTCCATTTCCTAATAAGTCTAGAGTTAGTTTCTTATTTCTATTTCTTTTTTGTAGTTCCTTTTCCTACTCAGAGTGGGACTCAACTATATTGTAACTATAAATACCTTATTGGGGCCTATGAATCATATACCTTTGAGCAATATCTCTCCAAATTACAACAAAAAGGGACAAGGGGATTATGCTTAGGGGAAGAAGAAACGACACATTCTTTCTAGGATTAAGGGGGTGGTATGGGTTACAGTTGAAATCAAAAACTAAGGGAAGGGACAAGGCGAGATTTCCTGAAGGGGATGGGAACTAGAAGAGGGGTTTGGGAGACATAGGGTTTAGGTTTCAGGGAGAAACTACGGCTGCTGCAAGCAAGGGGATTGGGAAGAAGAAGGGCCGCAAAAAAGAAAGAAGAAGGAGAAAGGTACAGGCTGGAGGTGAGGAACTGTTTGCACTTTCTTGAGGGAGAGAAAGAGGTTGAAGAACCTGAAACACTGCAGTAAATACAATACCAGCAGCCGCAGGCCTCCTTCCTTAGGAAACCCATGACTCCAATATTCAACTTCAAATTCCAAGTTTATTCAATAATCAAGTCTATCCTCTTTACAAGCTAGAGGCTTTATTTATAGCCTGACATGAATAAACTCATACCAAGACTCAACATTAGAAGCTGACTCAGACTAGGAGTCGTACAGGACCTAGGACTCATATTCTAACAAGGATTTTGACTTTGCCCATCCTAAGATGATTCAAATTACAAAAGATGAGTAGGACTAGACTCCTTGTAGAACTACAAGAGGAATCCTTCTCTAATTGGGACTCCTAACTCGACTAGGACTCTTTCAATAACTTGACCAAAACAAACCAAACTTCAAATCAAAAGTAGAATTTGGGCTACTACAATAGGAACCCCTGTCTAATTAGGACTCCTAGCTAGACTAGGACCTTTCCATAACTTAACAAAGAAAGACTCAAATAATAAAGTAAAGATGAACTCCTAACAAGATTCTGATTTGAGCTAGATCAGATTGTGTTGGACTAGGTCTACCCAAAATGCCCCTATGCTGGAAGAATTTCCCCGGGTTGCTCATTGGGCCACAGGGCACTGGCAACCTGCCTGGGCCTTCTTTGGGTGGTCCTGGATCCAGTTCACATCACTGTAGTTGTTCCTTGCTGTAGTTTTGTGTTTGATGTTAATGGAGGATGCGAAGCAATATTGTTAGTTCTATACTTGATGTCTATTCAGCAAAATATTATTGAAGTAATACCTATTCTCTGCTGTTTTAGTTGTTCTATACTCTTTTGTTCCCTTATTCATGTTTGATTGTGAGCTATATGCCATAAGTGGTGTCAAATTTGCAGTAGCAAGTTTATTAAGGTCTTAACAGTTTATAACCTCACTCATAATGAAAATTGAAGTTGCTGTCTGCAAGCTTGTTCCTGTGGAATTCCCTTATGTTTGATCAAGCAAGCTTGGTATTTGAGCTAGTCAATCCCTCTAGCAGTGTGAAACCCAGGTACAATTTTGGCTGTTCTTATTATTCCCTCATTTTACTTATCCAAAAACAAATCTGTTTTGGTGATTATTTTTCTTTCCAGTTGTTAAACCAAGTCGATCCATCCATTTGATGTCAGAGTTTCAGTGTACATTTTCATTTCTAATTGGTAAATTTGAGTTCAGCTTGGTCCAACTTTAACTCACACATCTGCTCCTGCTATGAACTTAAAATTCTGCCCTATTGCTATGATCTTGAGATACCATTTATACGTCAATTCTGGCTTCAGTCTTATTTACCATATGATTATGTGCTATTGGAAACCTTTCCTTTTCTTAAGTTCATTCTCTCTGAAAAGTTATTGGTTGGCTATTTTTGAACATTCAAATATAATGTTACACTAAGAGGGCTTATTTCCCACCGTGAATATCCACCACAGCCAAATATCATTCTTCTTCCGACCACAAACCTGACGCAACAGAATATCCTAATAAAACCAACCATGCTTTTAGTTATTTTTAACAATAAAAACCAATAATGTCTAAGACAGCAATAATCAGGTCATTCGTAGCCCTGTGGACCACTGGTTTTGCTAGATGGCAAATGACGTGCTGGTTATAATGCCCAAAAGAATCCATAGGGATGTACTTATAATATAAAAGGAAAACTTACCAATTTTCTTAAAATGCGCTCATAGTGAGAGAAGGGTTGGGCAAAGGCGAAAAAGAGCACGATGCCAGAGTTGTTAGGAGACAAAGCACGTTTTATCAATTGGTGGAGAATGAATGCTCCACTGGTCTCAACGCAGTCCTCAATGAGTATGACTCTCCCAGTAAATGAAACCATATTTGCATTGTTGAATCTTAAGGCTTCATCAAGCACATTGAAAGAGTGATCCATGTCTCTTCTTTGAAGCTGGTCAAAAGACTAAAGTAATTGATTAGAAAAACGCAATAAGAAACAACGGCAACAACCATAAACTTATCCCAACTAAATGGCGCTGGTGCATGGATCCTATAGAGGTTAAGATAGTAAGAATCAAGAAGGCTAAAAGGAGTAAAAATAAGCAAAAAGGGAGGGGGTGTGGGGGCAAAGCAAAAGACCATAACTCTTTTTGGTATCATTTTTCATTCTCATTTTTACCTGATTAAAAAGAAATTCGTTGCCAGATACCATTTTTGACCAAAAACTGTTTGGGTAGTCTACAACTAGAATTAATTATGGAATGACAATAGATGAGGTGATATATAAATAGCTTTATCATATCCATTTTGTCCTATTCTGCTCAGGCAATTTTTTCAAACAACTCATAAGCATCTGACATTAAACCACACTAAATACATCTCTAGGACCTTGTGAACCACCACCACCACCACCCCGTTGTGGAGTCACCAAGGGCAAAGCCGAAATATGGCTTCCATGTCGGCTGCTCCAGGGAATGAGTTAAGATTCATCTCTAGAGAACAAAACCCAAATACAACAACTCATGTCAATTAAATCCAAACACACAGTAGTCTGTTATTATCATATTAACCTTTAACCTCTGAAAAACAAACCACCAATGACGTAAGAAAACGTGCTAATTGGAACAAAAAATTCAAGTTTTCCAAGCGAAGGGGATAAAAACCCAAGAAACCTAGCAGGTGGATGGGGTTGCAGGTTGAGGAGGAGGAGAAAAAAATAGAAAACTGAACAATGGTTTCTCCAAATTAGTTCTCAAATCCACAGAAGCTGCAATCTGACTGGTGAGCGGGCATGCTTGAATCCAGGAAAGCTAACGAGAAGAATAAGCTGAAGACAGTGATACTCACTTAAGGTTCAAAGAATATGATTCCTCAATACAAGACTTCGTCTGCAAAACTGCATTTTTGCCATAAAAACCTGCGTTATCCATGAGACCGCCTAAGCGCACCCCCCCCCGCCAAAAAACCCCAGCCAAAAAAAAAAAAAAAAAACCCTGAAGAAGCACACAGAGAGGACGAATCTTACCGTTATGAGTACAACACTAAACACTGTGTGGTCATCAGAGAAACCAACCACAACGAAGTTAACATTCAATAATTGATTTAAATGCGAGAAAGAATGACACTCAAGTCTGTGCGAGGAGTGTAGGGTAGAACTATACAAACTCTTTTCTTTTCTTTTTTGACCGTTTCAAAAAGAATAAATTACAACCTTGATGTGCGAAAGGTAACAAGCTGGGCTTGGGATTTGGGGGGGTGGGAAGAACGGCTAGGATTATTTATTTTTCCCCTTTTTGTCGAAAGAACAAACTTATATTGTGCTCTCCAATTGCCCGTGGTGTGTTCAGAAAGCAGTTTTATGCACGTATCCCTCCCTCACTCATCCATGAGTCCGGATCAGCTCCCCAACGGTTTCTGACCACACAAAGCAGTGGGGCCCACGGTGAAAAACACTTTTTGGAAAAACACACAAAAAAAATTTTAAATTTTACCCGTGGGCCCCACGTTTTGTGTGGTCAGGAACCCGTCAGGGAGCACTCTGTGCTACCCCGACGGGGTGAGGATCCAAATTCCTCATCCATACCTTATGATATCCAATCCAAATCTAACTTCAAAAACCAACAAAACCATGTAAGTCATTAATGAGTTGTTCAATGTTTGGTATTGGAAATTTATCTTTAATAGTTTTTTTTTTTTTTTTTTTTTTGGAAATGATGTTCATCCGGGCCAGCTTGCGCGCACCACGACTACATCCTCAAGGTGCTTTTTACATAATTTATATAGGCAGGGCACCCCTAGCCCCAAGGGGATTCGAACTCTGGAAATTTATCTTTAATAGTTCGAACATTAAGTTGTCTATAATTAATACAAATCGCCAAGTATGGACTCTTACTCAAGTATGTGGTAACAAAGGAATCTGGTAGTTGATGTCCCTTGGAGGGCCAATCCTCACCTTCATATTTCCAAACCTCTCCATTAGCCACCACATCCTCAATAACCTAAATATGAACCAACAATCCTTTTGTGAAATCCCTCACCACCCTAACCCGAAAATCTATGTAATAGGTCCGAAAATCCGAAGTGAAGATAGAAGACAACTGTGAACCATCTCATTTAAACCCATTGGGTCTGACCTATAACCAATGGATGTCGATGATGAAGATCCTATTATAGAAACATTGATTGACTTTGGAAGAAGATGCAACTTGAATGATGATGGACTTGGAAGATAGACTATGAGTACAGTGTAAACACAATTTGAGGATCTTACAAAACCAAGTAAGACTCTTTCATAAGTTGGAAAAGGACCCAAGAGGAGCTTGTGGTTTTTTTGGACCAAAAAATCATTTTTGGCAAAAAATGTATTGTTTGGTCAATTGCCCTAGTCACCCCAAACGACTAAAGCTCCCCGAGACAAATTTGGTACTTTTTGGAAACTAAGTTTCCGAACCCCTATATATTCAAACTTCGATCTAATTCGAATCACTTTGTCATTAAGCTATTGGAAAATATCAGAAGAACTCTGGAATACTCTCTCCAAGGCCAAGGAAGATCCTCAAGCATCCGTGAGACTTTTCACTCGAAGACTCTTCTTCTTTAAGGTTAGTAGATATTCTCATTCCTTCTAGATCTATATTCTCCATTGAGTCTATCCATTGTTGAGATCATGAGGAAGGGCTTATGTTATTGTAATGGCCTACTCCTTCATTCTCTAAGTTTTAGAGTGAATCTCCATTCACTCTATTCTTTTAGTGAGTATCATGGTGTGATTTTGGTAAAAGCCTAGCATAACTATCATGATTGTTTTCCCTTTTGATCTTATTGATTTCTTATCCATGCTAGATCCATTTTGAGGTTATTTTCTGACCATGATCTAATGTTTTCTTATTCCTACTCTAGTTTATTTGTGAAATTTGTAGACTGATTTTTGACTAAACCTATTATATAACTCGTTAGATTTTTATTCTGATGACCATGTTTGATGCCTAGATCATGATAGATAGTCTCCTTATACTATTTCAAAATTTTCCTATTAATTTTGGAGTGTTTTGAAACTCGAACGATGAATTTCTGATCAAATTAGGGTTTTATGTCTGTACACAGAAGGCTTGGTCGATTGGCTTGGTCGCCCTAAGCGACCAAAGGGTACAGTGACAACAACTATCCCTATTTTGGTCGTGTTTCATCTCCAATCCTTTAGGGTTTATTCCTAATACTTAATCCTTGTATGATTAGGGTTTCTTTGGTAACTTTGAACCTACCCTTTGATCTATTCTCCATAATTTTTGAATATAGCTTAAGGTGAGTATGTTCACTCACAATTAACATAATTGCATTCTTCATTATGTTAGAACTTGTATGTATGATTTAACTATTGTCTACTATCTTAGGACTTGTTCATTACTGTTATATCTCTGTAATTTCAGAATATGATCCATATGTTGATTTGCATACTTGCAAGAATGTGATTGATTGATTCTATTGTGAATGGACCAATGATATGATGTGTGTTTCAGAATCATATTGAGATGTGATTGTCTAGGTTGTAATTGTGGGATGGGAATGCCCTTTTGGTTTCTCGGGACACCAGTGGAGGTGGTATGGGACGCCTTCCTATGGTGCACCTTGGCCCTTTTCACGATTACTGGATGTCATACCTAGGACTTGTCTAGACGTGTTTGGCTAGGAAAAACCCCATCATATTTCACCCTATCAACGTGGTTATTGATGCCAAGTGACCCTTGGTAGCAATGGGGATTGTGGGCTCTCAAGATTGGTATCCAATCCGTGAGAGGACACAATCACATTGTGGAGGCCATTCATTGGTAAGGTCGCACATAATAAGCCAGGGATCATGGATGCTCAAGACCGGTAAGCAACCCGTGAGAGGACTTGAGAGCTTCTCATTTATTATATATGGATGACCAATAGGGTTAGAGTCTGTAGTCCGAGTTGGTTGGAGCCATATGATACGATGACTCTAGGGAGAAAGATACTAGAACGGATTGCCTGGGGCATGGAAAGGAGGTATCCAACTCCGAGATTGATATGACTCAGTAAATGATATGCATTGGGCTAGGTATAATCCTTACACCAATAGTGGAGTGAGAGAGTGGTGACATAAACCCCAGCCATGGAATGTCTGAGATGGATGCCTTGACCCAACTACCGTGGAGAACCCAAGATACAGAGATTGTTGAGGGAGTGACTGAGACTACCCAAAGGAGTATGATGTTCTATCTTAATGTGTGTCTGCCACTAGAGACTAGCATATATAAAGTTAGAAGCATAATTGCATTACTGTCTTATATCATATTGCATCATGCTTGTTCTGAACTGTTTGTAATTGTTATTTGTGATTAAACTACTTTTTGAGTTCTTTTGAGCTCACCCTTTGGGTTTGTTAGATGACTTTGCAGGAGAGGAAGAGATCTTGAGCTCCTGTGGTGAGGACTCTTCCCTATATGATGCAGCTACGGAAACAGTGGGAGAAGATAGTGGGCCATGGTACGACCCAAGTGCCAGCTTGGACTACTATGACGACACCCATTAATAATGACAGACATCGTCTTGTTCGCCATTGGGAACGTGATCTGGATGTATATCCTTAGATGCAAGTGTACAAGCCCAAGGAGAAGAAGGCGAAGGTTGAAGTAGAAGAAGAAGAAGAACTAATGGAAGACTTAGATTGATTCTTAGACTTATTTATCTCTTTTTTTCAAACGGTTGTAATACATTAGAGTTTTGATCTACCTTTCCGCTTTAACTTTAGAGTTATCTCCACTATATTCTATCAGTGATTTATAATTGATATCATTTATTCTGCACTCTGATATTTGTTAACGTCTTTCTTAAGATTCATCATTGATTGTTTCTTTAATGATATTTATACAACGATGATTCTTTGCTCTTGATTATATTGTTGTTCTGTGTGGGAGGATGATTATAGAGAATTGATCTTCGAGGCTGTGGATCACACCTCCGGGTATTGCAGTTAGGGTACCGGCTGGGGGGATGTGACACCTTTGCCATAAGATTGGACCAAGAGTTCTGAGCCACTAAGCTCCAAGAACCATATCACAACCCTCTAATGGAATTAACAAAGAATCAATTGCAAAATGATAAGCATGTAATTGCATTAGAATAGCACAACAACAACATAGACTTGTATGTTTTTCCCCATTGGCTACTATGGTGTGCAACAACTTCTCTTTTCCCACTTCTTGGTTGATGTGACTTAGTAGATGACGTGCATTGGGCTTGGTATAACCCTGACACGCGCCAATACTCATACCAATGGTGGAGTGAGAGAGTGGTGACCTAAACCCCAACGATGGTGAATGTCTGAGATGGATGCCCTGACCTAACTTCTGCGGAGAAACCAAATGACGTGCTTAAGAGCTATAAGGGAGAGTGATTGAGATTGCCCAAAGGAGTATGGTGTAATATCTTAATGTGTGTCTGCCACTAGAGACTAGCATATGTTAGAGTTAGATGCATGCATGCACATTGTCTCATATCATCTTGCATCATGCTTTGTACTTGAACATTGATTGAAATGGTTATTTGTACTTGAAATACTTTTTGAGTTCTTTTGTGCTCAACCTTTAGGGACAACGTTTGTTAGATGACTTTGCAAGAGAGGAAGATATCCCGAGCTCCTTTGGTGAGGACTCTTCGCTATATGATGTAGCTATGGAAACAGTGGGAGAAGATAGTGGGTCGTGGTACAACCTGAGTACCAGTCTGGACACACTATGATGGCACATATTAATAATGATAGACGTCATCATCTTCACCATTGGGAACGTGAGTTGGATGTAGATCCTCAGATGCAAGTGTACAAGCGCAAGGAAAAAAGGTGAAGGTCAAAGAAGAGGAGGAAGAACTGATGGAAGACTTAGATTAATTCTTAGACTTCTTTAGTTTATTCAGTTTTAATGCTTTAGATTTTGATCTACCTTTCTACATTTGAATTTAGAGTTTATTTTCACTATACTTTATACTTTGGTTCTATATTGCTATTATTTTTCCGCACTCTTGATTATTGATTTTTGAGATCCTTTTGAGATCCATCCTCGATTGTTTCTTTAAGTATATTTATACAATGATTTATCTTTGCTATTGATTATACTATTGTGCTATGTTGGAGGTCGATTGATGAGAATTGATCTTCAGGGTTATGGATCACACCTCCGGGTATTGCAGTTGTACTAGCTAGGGGGATGTGACAGTTAAAGGCAAAGATTGAGAAATTAATCTCTCAAGAGAAATTGAAGAAGTATATTCGAACAAAGGAAAGAGCTCCTCAACCACCCAATGGAGATAGGAAAAGAGCTGGGTAGACCAGCAGAGAAAGGCATAGAAGCCCCTAACAGAGTTCTACCAAGGAATGGGACGACAATTGAAGAGAACGGTCCCCAATATATACATTGCCCAGTGGTCCAACAGAGGAGTCGATCTGGCAGGCAAAGAGAAAAGCTCGTTACGTAGGTAATGCTAAACCTGAGAGGTCGAACAAGAGGGTAGTATCAGAGCCGATCACCTTCTCCTACAAAGATATGCAAGATACAAAGACTCCCCATGATGATGCCCTGGTGATTAAAAGTCATTTTGGTCAAAACTAAAGTCCACGGGGTCCTAGTTTGTACTGGTTCATCAATAGACATCTTATCCTTAGATGCTTTTAGAAAGCTGAAACTAAGTGAAAAGATGTTTATCCCATGTGGAGCTCAGCTATATAGATTCACAGGATCCTCTACTCGGGCAAAGGGAACAATCAGGTTATACCTTCGAGTTGGCGAGTACCCATGTGACAAGGTCGTTCAATCAAATTTTATGGTTGTTCGTGACCTGTCGACCTACAATGTCATCTTAGGACTACCAACCATTTGTGCTCTAGAAGTACTAGTGTCCACACTACACATGAAGATGAAATTCTTGACTAAGAATGGTATTGGAGAATGCAGTGCCAACCAAAAGTCTAGTCAACAGAATTATGTCAACTACATGAAGAAAAGAGCAAAACTAGTTCGACCATGGATGTTGAAATTAGAGATGATTGAGACGAAGAAGCAATGTAGAGAGCCAAACTGGTCGACAAGCTAGAAATAATTTGTCTCAATCCCAAATAATCAAATCAGGGAACAATGATTGGAGTCGAACAATAAACAAATTTCAAAGCCAAATTGACTCAGTTTCTAGAAGAAAACTCGGATGTCTTTGCCTGGTCGGCAGATGATATGCTTGACATAGATAGACGAGTATCCGAACATGTCACACCCCACCCAGCCAGATCCGGTCATACCGAATACTCGTGAGAGTGATACACCGCAAGACCTAGGTTCAGTGACAACTCCATACAACATATGGTATAGCATAATAAAGACAAGAATAAATCAAGTTAAAGTATAAAGTTATCAAATCTGAAATATTAATAGATTGCAATCAGCCATTATCTAAAGTTAATCAAAATGGATATCAATTTTTAAAGGAAGAATAGTTTGTTTCAGCGGAATTTAATCTAAACTAATTCTCTAATGGAATCCAACCCCATAAGAACAGTCCTGGCAGGGGCATGAAGCTCCATGCGAGTCTACATATTCTTCATTCACTCCTTCAAGAAATTATGCCAACGACGAATCCTCCATTTGGAAGGAGTCCTCATAACTTGCAATATATTCTAATGGAGACAGATATATAAAAGGAATGAGTTCAACAAAACTCAGTGAGGTCAACTCAACATCATATCATGGATTCGTTCACAAGATTTCCACACCACACATATAACATTAATATCGATAATGTAATTACTGATAATGATATGATATATGAATGATTTTGATATTATGCTCCTAACTCTATCATGAAGTCTCTATGGTAGACACACATTAAGTCATACACCAGTCTCCTCTAGGCGGTCTCAATCACTCTTCCCTCACAACTCTGATGCATGTCTTTTGGGTTCTCTACGGTTGTTGGTTCAAGTCATATCAAACCGTGGCTAGGGTATAAGTCACCACTCTCTGTCATCATCATTTCATATGAGAATTGGCGCGTGTCAAGGATTACTCTAGGCCCAATGCATAGTCATATGGTCTCGTACTACATATGGTCCAGATACTTCCCCTATGGCACCAACCAACATGGTTCAATATATTTTTCCACTTAGAAATGGGATCCTCAACGGGAGACACTTGTTGGATTCCATTTCTAACCCTATGGTCATCCACATATAATGTACATGATGCTCTCTATGTCCTCTCATGGGTTGGTTATTGGTCTTGAGCACCCATGAGCCCTTATCTATTATATTCTACTCTACCATCTCATGATGGCAATGGGCCTGCTTGATGCTCACAGGACCCATCCATTGACATCACGGGTCAACTGGTTTCAATACCCCTATCGGAAGGGTAGTAGTACTCATGAGGTTATCTAGCCAAACACTTCTAGACACCAAGCATCCATATACTTAGGTCTAGATGCATACTCATGTAAGTTCACTAGGGTAATGAGAAACCCACAACTCTTGTTGTTAAATAGATATAAGAGAATCTAAGTCTCAAAACCAAATCCCACACACATTCTCATATCATCATTCAAAGAATATTGAAAAATAGAAGTAAACATACTTTCTTACCTTTCATTCGTGCAAAGTCACACATATAATCACAAGATAATAAATACTAAAGCAAGGCAAGATATCAATAATGAAAATTAATTGACATCATTATACATGCAAGATAAGGTTAAGTATATTCCTCACCTTTCAATTCGATTATGTTCTCCAAAGTCCCAAATTTCACACTCATGAGTCAGTGATTAAACTCACAAAAGTCCTAATCATGTAAAAATATTAATAGACATAAATTAGAAGTCAATTGGATTTCAATAGAGTTCCCAAAGTCATCCCACAAAAGCTTAATATGTCATATGGGTTCAAATCCGCCGTTCTCCACCTAGTTTTGGCGAGAAGTCAATATTTCACCACCGATTTAAAGTTGAATCAAAACGAAACTTTGGGAATGTCTAATTGGAAGCAATAGGGTCCTAAGGGTACCATCAATTTGACCTAATTCGTTCTAAATCAAAAAACCCCAAATTTGGCTCTCTGAATTGTCTACGGGCGTCTCAGAGAGTCAAAACGCGAAGTCTTTTGCAATCATTTGCACAAACAACTCACATACTAGAGGGAAGCATTAATACAACTATTTAAGAGCATTAAAAATACCTAACATGCTTCAACTATCGAAAATTCCACATTCAAAAAGAAGAAAACCCCACAAAACTATGTTTAAAGAAGAGGGTTTAAGGATTCTCACCTTTTTCAATGTTCTCGGACGATCTGGGGTCACAAAGCACCTTTGGTTTGATGGAATCTATTCTTATCCTTGGTTTCTCCTCTCCCCCAAGCCTCAGCCCCACTCTAGCATTAGAAAATGCGTTTAGAGGTGAGTTGAAACATAAAATAGGATTTTAAAACCCGAAATCTCGATTTTGTCCCGTCATTAAGGAGGGGTGGGCGGTTGAGTCACCCAACCGGCCACTCAACTTGTCCATAATTGGACCCCCATACAGAGTTTGGTTCCAGTTATTTTCAGCTTGAATGAAAGGTCTTCCAATTTTCTACGTTTGGATATATTTACCTCGTTAATCGGACTCTCCATCATCAGTCTACGGATGTGCCAACATCGCCTTTTAATTCCTTCATGACTAACCTTCTCTCTAATTTTAAATTCTAGGAGAGGTGTCGAGTCATCACTAGGGACATTCACCAACCTTGGGTCCACTTCCAAACCTTTGGGCTCGACTCAAATGGCCCATAGTCGTCATTGTCGACTCGAGGCTTGGGTTCTCGGTCCTGAAACCATGGGTTAAAAGGTTAGAAATCTGGGAGATTTCACATTCTCCCACCCTTAAAAGAAATTTTTTCCTCGAAATTGATGTACCTGAGGCACCAAAGAGGGTAGGATACTTTACTCGTATTTCATCTTCTTTCCCCCACAAGGCTTCCCCCAACATCATCATTTTTCAACCCAACCCACCAATGGTGCTCTTTCAAGTCCTTGTACATCTTGGTGCTACCGGGATGCACGGTGAACAAGGAGTGATGTGCTTCACCCAAAATCTCTTTTCTAAGATCTTCATTCGCCGGTACACACATTCTTCCCTTGTACATTAAAGCATTATCGGAAGATAAGGAGAAATCAATTAGCTCTTGAGGATCCGAAGTACTCTTCTCTTGCTTCTCTTGCAACAATGGATCTAAAGGCTGTAAGGTAATGATCCTATCTCTTAGGGTAGGCCTTGATATCAAAGCAGCAAAGATCACATCGGAACCTTCCAACACAAATCTTTAACTCCAATTCCATGATGGAGTTCAACAAAGGCTTGCTAAGTGCATTATGATCGATCACTTCTCTGGTGCTCTTCCTACTTAAAGCATTGGCCACTACATTTGCTTTATGTAGATGGTACTGGACATCACAATTGTAGTCCTTTACTAGATCCAACCACCGACGTTGTCTCATATTCAACTCCTTCTGAGTGAAGAAGTACTTCAAGCTTTTATGGTCGATGTATATGGCTATCTTTTCTCCATAAAGGTAATGGCGCCATATCTTCAAAGCAAAGACCACTGCTGCCAACTCAAGGCATAAGTGGGATAGTTATGCTCAAACTCCTTGAGTTGACGTGATGCATAAGCTACCACTTTCCATGCTGCATCAAAACACAACCAATACCGATCTTTAATACATCAATATAAACTGTCAAGCCTCCAGATTTATCTGGTATAGTCAAAACCGGTGCATTGGTCAATCTCATCTTCAACTCTTGGAAGTTCATTTTACAGGATTCCCTACACACGAAGTTCACACCTTTCCTTGTCAACCTTGTCATCAGGGTAGATAATGTGAAATCCAGCCCTAACCTAACCTTGACCTTGACCCGGAAAATCGGTTGTTTGTAGGTCCGAAGACCCGGAGTAAAGGAAGAAGCCAGCTGTGGGCCATCTCAGTAGAAAACATGGTGTTTGACTCTGAACCATGGATATTGATGGTGGAGTTCAAATCTTGGAAGCATGTGCTGATCTGGAAAGAAGGCTGCACCTGTCTGAAGATGAGATTAGTTGAAGGACTTGGAGTGTTATCTGACTTGGTTTGAAGGCATTTCTATACCCTAGGTATGTAAAATCTGACCTTATCCTAACCCTGACCTGGCCCGAATTTTATACTGTTGCAGGTCCGAAGACCCGAAGTGGTGGTAGAAGAGACCTGTGGGCCCTCTTAGTGGATGATTCAATGCTTGATACAAAGCCTATGGACATTGACAATGATGCCCCTTACTTGAGCACATTGTCAGTGTTGAGTGAAAATCTGCGCATCGATGAAGATTGAATTAGTTGAAGCACTTCCTGGAACCCCGTGATCAATCCAAAGGTATTTTCTGAAACTAGACTTGTTGATTGACTTGTAGAAGAAAACCCCGCTCGATTTGACCCTGTATAGCCTCCCGAATCCACTCTTGAAGTTGCTGTCATGGCTTGGTCGACTGCTTGGTCGATTGAGAGTCGACCAGCCAATCGACCAAGAGTAATGGAATTCGAATATTCACTAAATCACTTCCCAATTTGCCCCTACATTTTTGGAACTCTTGAATGAGGACCTAAACTAATCATTGGCACTCCAGAGCTCGAGGTTGGACACTCTCTTGGGCTTTTCTTGATGTTTGGGAAGATCTTTGACTCAAATCATTAGTGCTATACATTAATCATCAACTAAAGGTATGATTACTTCTATTCTTCTTCTAATCTATTCATTTTCTATCAATCTATGATCTTGAGACCATGGTTGAAGTGCTGCAACCTTGCAAACACTTAACCATGAGTTTCCCCCTTTTCAATTCCATGATCCTCCCCCACTCATGCTATGTTATGATTCCATTGAGATTACTAGCACTTCATTACCTTGATTCTTTTCGATTTAACCTATTCTTGATTCAAAACTGATATGTAGATACATGTTAAGCTCAGATTATTATGAAATTAAGTTTTTAACTTGATTCTTAGCATTCACTTGATTGATTTCCATCATCCTTTTCAATTCCAATCAATTCCAATTTGATTCTTGATAATTAACATATAGAACTTAAAATTTCGAATTGGGCATTCCTGATTGAACCGTTGGATCATCATGAAAATTAGTGTGTAGTATCCTCTTACTGTTATAAACATGCACTCCAAATTTCGTGTCGATCGGAGCACCGGAAGGTTAGTTTCAGACCAAGTTTTGATTCTGCCCTGAGGATAACAAGTCTTGGTCGATTGCTTGGTCGACTGACAGTCGACCAGCCAGTCAACCAAGATATGAGATCACCCTGTTTGTGACAGAATTGATTCGTTTGACCTCCGATTCGATTGCTTTCTTCTCTAATGCTACTTGTATGTTGTCTAGGGTATCAACACTGATTTTTGGGACCATTCTTGGTGATCATTGAATTTACTTACAACTCGATTAAGATAAGGATGGTCGTTAACTCAAGTATGTTAATTATATCAACATGCTTACATTATGAGAACTTAATGGTTATGTTCCTATATGTATTTCTTTACCATACATGGTTACTATATGCTTTCTCATCAGTAGTAGAATGTTACCTATCATTTAGAATATCATGTTCAATTGTACTTTATGATTTTATATATATGATCAATCATGCTATGATATGTCTTGCTTATATGATGAATCATTTATTTAGTATGATATGATGAGATTGAGCTTGTGATTGACTACGTATGACTTGGGATTGGGAAGTGTCCTTTCGACACTTCTGTCCTTGGACATCAGAGAGAGTAGTATGGGATATTCTATGAAGGTGTCCATCGACGCTTTCCCGGGTTGTTGGATGACATGCATAGGATTGTCTAGGTGTATGGTTAGGATATTTTCCTTGTCGTATCAGACCATAATCAGAAGGGTATTGAGACCGAACGACCCATGGTAGAGTATGGTTGAAGGGCGCTCAAGACCGGTACCCACTCCGTGAGAGGACTTGAACCATACTGCGGATACCTGAAAGGGGCCATTTATTGGTAGGGTTGCAAATGATAGACCTAGGCTCATGGGCGCTCAAGACCGGTAACCAACCCGTGAGAGGACGTGAGAGCTTCCCATTTACCATTTGTGGATGACCAATAGGGTTGATGAGTCCGTAGTTCGAGTTGGTCGGTGCCATAGGATACGCTGACTCTAGTGTGAAGGATATGGAACCGAGTTGGTCGGTGCCATAGGGAAAGTATCCGGTCTGACATGATACGACTGAGTAGATGACTTGCATTGGGCTAGGCTTCGCTGCGACATGCGCCAATACTTATACCAATGGTGATGTGAGAAAGTGTTGACTAAATCCCCAACCATGGCTTGATGAGGACCTTACCCAATTACCACGGCAGACCCAAGATATCTTATGACTGAGGGGGAGTGACAGACGACCCACAGAAGTATGGTGCTATGGCTTAAAGCATGTCTACCTTAGAGACTAGCATACTTAGGATTAGAATCATATTTCATCATTGTCTCATGTCATACTGCATCATATTGTGATTTGTATCGAATGAACTGTGTATTATGAAACAACTTGCCTTGCTGAGTTCTTTTGAACTCATTCCTTTCGTGCAATTTGTTAGATTATTCTGCAGGTACAGAAGACCTTGATGGCACGTCCTATGACCCGAGCTATGATCCCGCATACTACCCTTCAGGTGATGGCTACGCTGAGAGTTAGGATTGCTATGCCAAGGAGGATTATGGTTCATACCAGGGTTAGCCCCACCTTAGTGAGGGAGCGGCCACGTTGGGTTTACTTCATCCACACTTATGAAGAAGAAATCATTAGGATAGAAGAAACCTATGTGTAGGCCCCATTTCCCTGGATGACTGTAATCATTTGGATATTTTCTCTCTAGTTCTTATGGATTTGTTCTTGACACAGGTTGTAATTTAACTTAATTAACCACTTTTCCGCTATTGCTGAAGGAGTGACTTTTGATCACTCTTTCTCTTTGAGATTACCTCTATGAGAAGTTGACATTTGATATTCCGCACTCTGATTAATTATCTTTTCTTATTCATTTGATCTATTTATTGCTTACTTACTTTATACATTGATTATGTTGTTCATGATTATGTTATCGTGTATGTGGGAGGCATGGCCGCTCAATCTGGATCTTTGGGCTGTGGATCACATCCCGGGTATACCAGATAGGATATCGGCTGGGTGGATGTGACAAGGTATGTCACTTGATATGTGTGCAAAAGCCCTTGAGGTTTAGAGCCCATTTGATCCTCCATTTCCCTATTTTGGCCTTGCTGGTTTGCTTGGTCGACTCGACTGGGCCAGTCGACCAAGCACTCGACCAAAGGTTTGCTAAATTCGAGAAAATGCAATTTTAGGGTTTTTCACTTTTATTTAAACCCTACGTGTTTCTTAGTTATGGCAGCCTCCTAAACACTTTTTGAACGTGAGAAGACCTCTCCGAAACTCTCTCTGGTGATTTGAATGATTCCTCTGTAGATCTGAAGCTTCTCATCTCTGATCTGGCAATTCAAGGTTAGTAATCACTTCGACATTACAAATTTCTTTTCTTTAATCTTATTCTTGATTGAGATTAGGAAGAAGATGCTGCATCCTTGCAACCATCCCTTCGTGATCTCATTCTATTCTTTAGGATCTATGATCATCGTCATGATCTTAACCCTAGCCTGATTAATTTCTTGAAACCTTGACCTTGTATGACCTTTCTGGAAACCTTTGGTAACCTCCCATGCGAGGGAAACCTCATGGGCAATGTTTAGATTAATCTAAACTTGATTTTCTTGTTATTTTTGGCCAAGCAATTTATTCCCTGTCATCCTGTGATCATAGCCTTTTCATGGGAACCATAAGGTTGAAACCCTAGTTTCTTGGTTCAAATCAAGAACCCATATTTTGACCATGACTTGATGTTTTTATCTTCCTAAATAATTCTAATACGTTCTAGGAAGCTCCCCTTCGAATTTCGGATCAATCGGGCTTCAAACGAAGAAGTTATGACCAAATCAGTCTTTACATTTCCTTACTGACTTGCTTGGTCGATTGGGTCAGTAGACCAAGCACTCGACCAAAGGAAGCAGTAGCTTCGTTTTTCGCCCGATTTGATTCGTTTGCTCTCTGATCTTTTAGGTATCTTTCCTAATGTTGTATCTATGATTGTTAGGGGTTTATTTGCTAAGTTTG
Organism: Hakea prostrata; assembly: GCF_041222555.1. NCBI lineage: Eukaryota > Viridiplantae > Streptophyta > Magnoliopsida > Proteales > Proteaceae > Hakea > Hakea prostrata. The sequence goes on from NC_142605.1 coordinate 6,812,904, forward strand.
GTGTTACTCTCTTTGATCTTTGGATTATCTTCGGCGATAATCAAGGTAAGGACAGTTATTTCATAATAACATAGATTGCATACTCTCTGGCTTCTACTTTAAGAAACTCTGAGTTTATTTACTGTTCTTGTACTTTATACTTCTGATGTACTACTGTAAGTACAGTAGCACTTCACTTATGTTTTCTTTTTTCATTATTCAAGCTTATATGAATTGCTTATTACTATATTGTTTAATGATTAGATAATGTTTATATTGTGTATGACATGACTGATTTGAGAATGTGTTTGATTAGGTATGGTTTGTGATTGAGGGGTGTCTTTTTGACACTTCTGTCCTTGGACATTACCGGAAATAGTATGGGATGTTTCCGGGGTTGCCCATTGACGCTTTCCCGAATCATTGATTGTCATACCTAGGACTATCTAGCAGTGTTTGGCTAGGATGTCCCCGTTATATCAGACCCGAATCGGAAGGGTATTGAGACCGAACGACCCGTGGTAGCAATGTGATTCACGGGCGCTCAAGACCGGTAACCAACTCGTGAGAGGACGGGAATCATATTGTGGGAGCCATTTATTGGAGGGTTGCATATGGATAGACTTGGGCTCATGGGCGCTCAAGACTAGTAACCAACCCATGAGAGGACATGAGAGCTTCCCGTTTACCATATGTGGATAACCAATAGGGTTGATGAGTCCATAGTCTAGGACTATTAGGACTCTAGTGCGAAGGATACCGGAAAGGATCGTCAGGGACGAGGAATGGACGTATCTGGAACTGAGTTGATGTGACTGAGTAGATGACTTGCATTGGGCTAGGCTTAACCTTGACATGCGCCAGTACTTAGACCAATGGTGATGTGAGAGAGTGGTGACCTAAACCCTAGCCATGGAATGTCCCGAGGGATGCCGGACCCACTACCAAAAGGCGTTGTGTGATGAGACCTTCCTAAAGAAGTACGGTGTTATGACTTAAAGCATGTCTGCCAATAGAGACCAGCATACATAGAGTTTAGATGCATACATACATTATCTGTTTCATACTGCATTGCATCTTGTTATGATTTGCCGCATGTTATTTATGTTGTTATGAGTTAACTTGCCTTATTGAGTTTTTTTCGAAACTCATTCCTTTTTGTACAATGTCTTGTTACATTATCCTACAGGTACTGACTACTATGAAGGACAGTATGATAAAGCGTAAGCCAATGAAGCGTACTACACGCAAGGTGTTGGCGAAAATCAAGATTACACTGATGATCCCGCAAGTGATCAAGTTGTGTACTACGATTAGAGACAACGTGGAATTGGAACATCTATGTTGGACTGACAAAGTCCACTATAGGATAGAAAACTCTTAAGTTTAGTTTGTCTTTCTTATTTTCTTTTGACTCGGTTGTAATTCTTTCTACACTTACATACTACGTTCCGCTATATCTGTGGAGTGAGTTTCCGCCTTTCTCTACTCTATTTTTATATCTTTGGAAATCTGGTATCATTTTCCGCACTCTGATTACATTATTTATTCATTTCCTGATTTGGATATTTTGTTTATAATATTAAACATTGATTTTTTCCTGTTTATGATTATGTTATTGTCTATGTGGGAGGATGATTTCCTTGATACTTGCTCTTCGGGGCTATGGATCACACACTCAAGTATGCCAGTTAGGGTACTGGCTGGGTGGATGTGACAGATAACCTAGAGAAGTTCTTAATGAACCTTCTATAATAACCTGCAAGTGCTAAGAAACTTCTAATTTCAGTAATAGACTTGGGTTGGTCCCAGTCTACCACTACCTTGACCTTATCTAGGTATACCTTGATTCCGTCTATAGATACGACATGAACCAAGAACACCACTTGTGAAAGCTAGGACTCACACTTGGAAAAAATTTCACATATAGCTTATTTTCTCTTAATGTCACATCCACCCAGCCGGTGCCCTATCTGGCATACCCGAGTGTGTGATCCACAGCCCCGAAGATCAGTATCGAGGAAATCAACCTCCCACATTCACAATAATATAATCAAGAACAAGAATAAATCAATGTTAATTGTTGGTGCAACCTAGAGGGGGGGGGTGATTAGGTTGTACCTAGTGGTTTATACCAATTTTCTGGTTTAGTTGCAATTTCAAAATGAGTTGACAGTTTAAGATGAAATCTAAAGACAAACAGCAATCACAAACACAGAATTTATAGTGGTTCGACTCTACGAGTCTACGTCCACTCCTCTCTTAGTCTCAAGAGAGTATTTCCACTAACGGATCTCTTTCAATACAGTGGGTAGAGAAACAAACCCTTACAATCTTCGTTTCGGGGCAAGAGTACTCTTTACAATCTTCGTTCACGGACAAGAGTATCCAATACAATCTTCGTTTACGGACAAGAGTATCCAATACAATGAATTCTAATCAACCTAGACTAGAATTAAAATAACCAATTCACAATACGAAAAGTATTAGATATTACCTATCAAAAGAGAGTAACCCTTTACCCTTTGAGTGCAAATGATGTAATGAATGAACCAAGAGTCAATATACTTCAGCGGTTTCAATAACTCCAGACTTTGCTTTAGTGAAAGCTTTAACTTTGGAATATCCTTCAAAGTTAACCGGAGTTGGGAGGATAGCAAAAATGCTAAAAACACCAAAACTTTGCTTTTTCACTTTGTGAGTGAATATGTGCTAGATGGGGGAGAAGGATGATTCTCAAATGGGGATGGTTGGGCTTTTATAGACCCCAAGTTACTGCTTTCCCCATTTCCCCAACGGATATAAAATCTTTGCGAGATTTTGTTCTAGACGGACGTCCGTCTGCCCAGACGGTCATCCGTCTCAAAGGTATCCGTTAAAAACAGCTGTAGAAGATATTCTTTTTAAAATAGCCGTTATAGTCAAATCCGGGTCGGCGACGGACGTCCGTCTGGCCTAGTTTGGCTCAGACGGGCATCCGTCTGGCCTTCTGTTGTTTCTGAGAAACAGAGTTATGAAAACAGACGGACGTCCGTCTGCTCAGACGGTCATCCGTCTGCCCTGGACTGGTTCAGACGGGCATCCGTCTGCCAGACGGAAATTCCGTCTGACCTTCTGTTGTTTCTGAGAAAACAGAGTTTTGAAAACAGACGGACGTCCGTCTGCTCAGACGGACATCCGTTTGGGCTCTGTTTTTCTAAACAACTTTGGGCTGGGATATGGCTTGGATTTTTTGATCGTTTTGACAATCCTAAGCGTTGTACACCTTACTAACACGTCCTAGGTCACTCTAGTAACATGAATTACATATTATGGATGTATTTACATGTGTGTGTATGCAAAGGTGTCCTAAGCCCTGATTTAGTCTAAGTCTTGATCTTTGACTTGGTCTTTGACTTGATCTTGATCAGTGATCTTGATGCTCTCCTCTTGACTTTGGTTCTTTGTCTAAGATGGTTTGATCTTGAGCTTGACTCTCCGGAATTTTCTTTGAACCGGATGTTTACATCGAGATTTTCTGCAGTGATGAGCTGGAAAAAAAACATATCTTTATGGAAACATTAGTAGAGTGTTTGTCATCATCAAAACTGATTTGAGACTGATGTGGCAAATGCTGACTTGGCATTTTCCAACAATCTCCCCCTTTTTGATGATGACAAACGTGCAAGGAATAAAATGATATAAATCGTGAGACATTTTCATTTATGTATTTGGATGATTATATAAGCATGAAGTGTGCTTATTACTCTTAGTAAGAGTCATATAACCCATCATGTGTATTTTATATAAACCAAATCTTTTAACTAAAAAGGTTTATGGGCTGTATATTTTCCCCCTTTGTCAGAAACAAAAAGGAGGAAAGACAAGAGCAGGGCATGCTCCCCCTACGTATGAAGCTCCCCCTAAACAGGAGGATCCCGTTGTTATCACTGGCAAGAAAACATGAAATAAGAAGAGAGAAGAGACATACAGATGCAGAGAATATTATAATTAAGGTAAACAACAATAAACATAATGTGTTAGCAACCGAGAAAGGTTTTAACAGCAGCAAATGTTCATCTAAACAACATAAAAAAAAACAGAAACAGTAACCCAAAAAGTAAAGTAAACATGGCAGCTAGTCAGTAGCGTCACGGCCGTCTGCATCATCGGCACTCCCATCATCATTCCCACTACCACTGCCACTGCCACTGCCTTCAATGTCGTCAGCGTCCGCATCGCTTTCCTCGGCACCGTCCTCATCGTCATCGGCGCCTTCAGAGTCGGCGACCCCTGGTGACGGGAGAGGGGGAATCTGAAGGTGAGTCATCATACGGTGTATCATGATTGTTTGATGAGCAATCATGCTGTCACTAGTATCCAAGTGATGGCTGATGGAGTCAAAGCGGGTGTCGAAGTGCTGTTGCATATTAGTGAGGCACGAATCAAGAGCTTGAAACCGGGAGGCAGTGGAGGAAGAGTAGGAAGATGGCTGTTGTGGGCCAGCTGAGGTGCCTTCGACATCCATGGGTTGAGAGGTGCTCTTTCGGCGGGCTTGGGCAGCAGTGCGCTTGCGGGAGGGAACAATGCCTTTGTTGTCTATCCGGGAGGCAGGTGGAGTAGGGTCCTCATTTTTAAAGCTAACGTTGAAGTGTCTGAATATTTTGGTGAGTAGACTGCCATAAGGAAGACATTTGTTCCCGATCCACACTGACTGGATCATGTAAGAAAGAATGGCATATGGGAGGCAGAGAGGAATATGATGAATTATGCAATAGGTAACATAGGTTTGAAAGGAAGTAATGTCAGAACGATGTCCCTTTTTAGGGATGACGTTGCGTTGAGTGATCTTACTTACAACCTTAGCTTGTTCAATGAACATGGTTTCTTGAATGTCCACGTGGTAGCGAGGAGGGGTCTCAGGTGGGAGAAGGCTTTGGTAGACAGTATCTATCTGGACATCCTCAGGAGGTGTATCTTTGTAGGTCCAAAAACGAAGAGCACCCTCCGTGGAGAGCTGACAAATTTGGTAAAAGGAGGGGATAGTGAGAGTGATGTCCACTCCTTTGACATAGGAGGTGACTGTGAGGTTCTCATTTGTTCCCACATGCCGAAGATTTGCATAGAAGTGATTGACCAAGCGGGCATAGGTGATTTCCTCAGCATGAAGCATAGACTCCCAACCTAGGGCTTCAAACATGTCCTTGATGGGGAACTTGGAGAAGGCATCAAGGTCAACAGTGGAGCCTTGTTCTATGGTACGGGCAGCAACTCTAGGGTACAGGCATTGAGCCTGTGCATCACGAAACCATTTGTCGAGCCTAGGTGGGCTCGCAGGAGGTGGGTGTCGGGAAGAGCGAGGAGGATTGGTGCTAGAGGTGGAGGCACCACCGTGGACGGACGGATGCTTACGGCGAGGCATGGGATATCTGTTGAAAAACAAAATAACAACAAGTATAAGAAAAACACACTACACAAAGAATGGGTGAAGTGGGATAAAATAAAAGATGGAGCCCTAAGGGCATGTAATCTTCATAGGGGTGAAGATTGTAGGTTGTTTGTACTCATTTGGAGACTTGTTTTAACCAATAGGGATTCCATAGAATATGGTTTCAACAAGGAGCTCAGAGTAACGAAGTGAAGACAAAGAGAGACCGAGAGATAAAGGATGAGAACCAAGAAAAAAAAAAAAAAAAGGGGAATTTTAAGGCTGGAAAATACCAAAGCTGGAAACGAAAAAACCTGGACCTGAGTTGATGTAACTAACTAGATGACTTGTATTGGGCTAGGCTTTTCCTGACATGCGCCAGTACTTATGCCAAATGGTTGTAAGAGAGTGTGTTGACTTAACCCCCTACCATGGTTTGTCCGAGAGGGATGTAGGACCCATTATCAACCGGCTGACCAAGATACCTTAAATGGTTGAGGGAACCCAAGATATCTTATATGGACGGGAATCACATTGTGGGGGCCATTTATTGGAGGGTTGCATATGGCTAGACTTGGGCTCATGGGCGCTCAAGACCGGTGAAATGATCCGTGAGGGGACATGAGAGCTTCCCGTTTACCATATGTGGATAACCAATAGGGTTGATGAGTCCGTAGTCAGGGACTATTAGGACTCTAGTGGAAAGGATACCGGAAAGGATCGTCAGAGCGGACTTTCCTTAAGAAGTATGGTGCTATGACTTAAAGCATGTCTGCCATAGAGACTAGCATACATAGAGTTAGGGAAGAAGTAAAAATGCATAAGAAGGGTCAATAAGAGAGTGCAAGCATACTATGGAGTTGCAGTATGACAGCATGTTAATGACCCAACAATAAACGAAAAAAAATTGAACTCATGTGACAACCATAAAAATAAGAGACAAACAAGCCAGAAATCGAATAAACACCTCATACGTACAGGGGATGTGAGAGATCAATCGTGTGAAAAATAGAAAGAGAAAGAAATTTGAGAACTTACCAACAGAGATGCACACAAGGGGGAAAGCGTGAGTTGCGCAAGAGAGAGAGATGGTGCTGCTGGAAGGTGTGTCGTTTGCAAGGTGTGGGAGGGTTGAAGAAGGAAGGTGAAGGAGAGATATGGGGAGAAAAGAGAGAAATTAGGGATTTGAAACCGTTTGAAACCGTGAGGAGTGAGTAGAGGAAGGAGAGAAGTGAGGGATTAGAAAAAAAATCATCGCGGAGAGGGTTTTGAGGTTTTTTTTTTAAAAAAAAAAAAGCAGACGGATGTCTGGTTGAACCAGACGGGCGTCCGTCTGTTTTACGAGTCTGTGTATTTGTGAACACAGTGAGCCAGACGGAATTTCCGTCTGGCAGACGGGAATCCGTCTGGACTCTGTAGTCAGACGGACGTCCGTCTCGGCAGACGGACGACCGTCTGAAGTGCTGAACTACCCATTTGAGAAGATGGAGTTTGAGAGCGAATAGAGTGGATTATGCTACTCTGAGAGATCAAGTAACCCCAATTCTCGGCGTAGGTCAACAAAGCGGTCTTCACTGAGGGGTTTTGTGAAAATATCGGCTAATTGATGGTTTGTATCAATGAATTCAAGAATGACTTCATTCTTTTGGATACAATCTCTAAGAAAATGATGTCGGATGTCAATATGCTTGGCTCGGGAGTGAAGCACAGGATTTTTGCTTAGATTGATGGCACTAGTGCTATCACACTTTATGGGACATTTGTGGAGTTGAATCTTGTAATCAAGCAAGGTTTGTTTCATCCAAATGACTTGTGCACAGCATTTTCCAGTTGCAATGTACTCTGCCTCTGTTGTTGATAGAGCAACACAGTTTTGTTTCTTGCTAAACCATGACACTAGGCAGGGTCCAAGTAGATGACATGTACTGCTTGTGCTTTTCCGATCAACATGACAACCAGCAAAATCAGCATCCGAAAAACTTAATAGGTCAAAACCTTGATTTTTGGGATACCGAGTCCTAAGTTTGATGTGCCTTTCAAATATTTGAATATTCTTTTAACGGCACATGCATGGGATTGTTTAGGATTAGCTCGATAGCGTGCACAAGCACGGACAATCGAACATGATATCTGGTCTACTAGCTGTTAAGTATAGAAGACTCCCAATCATACCTCTATATTTGGTGGCATCAAAAGGTGTCCCATCCTCATCTTTTGATAATTTCAAAGATGTGCTCATGGGAGTTCCATTTGCCTTTTGAGAGGTAGCATCAAATTTCTTGAGGAGTTCTTTAATATACTTTGTTTGACTGATAAATATGCCATTTTCATTTTGTTTGATTTGTAGACCAAGAAAGAAAGATAATTCACCCATCATGCTTATTTCAAACTCATTTCGCATGCAAGTACTAAACTCATGACATAAGGATTCATTGGTAGCACCAAATATGATATCATCTACATATATTTGAACAATTATAATATCATTTTTCTTATGTTTTACAAATAATGTGGTGTCTACTTTACCCATTGAGAATTCTTTTTGGACTAGAAATTTACTTAGTCGTTCATACCAAGCACGTGGGGCTTGTTTGAGTCCATAAAGAGCTCTTTTTAGTTTGAAGACATGATTAGGAAATTTTGAGTTTTCAAAACCCGGAGGTTGGGCAACGTAGACTTCCTCCATAATGAATCCATTTAAGAATGCACTTTTCACATCCATTTGATACAGCTTGAAGTTTTTATAGCAAGCAAATGCTAATAACATCCGTATGGATTCTAGTCGGGCTACGGGTGCATAAGTTTCATCAAAATCAATGCCTTCCTGTTGATTATATCCTTGGGCAACTAGGCGTGCCTTATTTCTAATGACTTGACCATTTTCATCAAGTTTATTTCTAAATACCCATTTGGTACCTATGATGGTATGGTCTCGAGGTCTTGGAATGAGTTCCCAAACATCATTTCTTTCGAATTGATTTAGTTCTTCTTGCATGGCCATAATTCAATAATTGTCAGTTAAGGCCTCTTTTGCATTCTTGGGTTCTATAGTTGACATGAATGCAGCATAGTTGCAGAAATTTTGGGTTCTAGATCTAGTTTGGATTCCTTGACCTAAGTTTCCTATGACTTGGTCAAGAGGATGATCTTTCCAAGGAACTACCTCTTTAGGTAATTCTTGAGAGTGAGTTCTATTTTCTTCTGGAATGGTTCGAGATTCCTCTAATGATTGGTCATCCACTTTTTCCCTAATGACCTGTTCAGTCCTTCCATCATCTTCCTCGTCAATTAAAGGTTTATATTTATCTTTAGGTGGAGAGACATCACATGTGACATTCATGGATTCTTCCACAACAAGGGTTCTTCGATTTAGTACTCTATATGCTCTACTATTCTGAGAATATCCTAGGAAAATTCCTTCATCAACTTTTTCTTCAAATTTTCCTTTAGGATCTCTAGTGTTTAATATAGTGCACTTACAACCAAATATTTGAAAGTGATCAACTCTAGGTACTTTATTATGATAGAGTTCATATGGTGTCTTGTTTAGAAATTTTCTAATTATCACATGGTTTAAGACATAGCAAGCAGTACTTGTGGCTTCTGCCCAAAGGTATTTGGGCATTGAGAATTCACTAAGCATGGTTCTGGTCATTTCTTGAAGGGATCTATTCTTTCTCTCTACTACTCCATTTGATTGGGGAGTTCTAGGAGCAGAAAAGTTATGAGTTATGCCTTCTTTGTTACAGAATTGTCCAAAGTAGTTGTTGTTATCAAATTCTCTTCCATGGTCACTTTGGATGGTAGTTATAAGGTATCCTTTATGATTTTGAATTTTCTTAATAAGAATACTGAATTCTTCAAAAGCATCATCTTTATGTTTTAGAAACAGAGTCCAAGTATACCTTGAGTAGTCATCAACAATGACAAAAGTATAGTATTTTCCACCAAGGCTAGCTATGGAAATAGGTCCAAATAAGTCCATATGTAGTAGTTCTAGTGGTCTACTAGTAGAGACTATGTTTTTGGACTTATGGGATACTCTAGTTTGTTTTCCTTTTTGGCATGCATCACAAAAGTAGTTTTGGTCAAATTTCATTTTTGGAAGATTTCTAACTAAATTTTTTGATGCAATGATTTCAATTTGTTTTTTATTTATGTGACCTAGTTTTCTATGCCAAATTAGAGTTTCTTCAAGAGACATGAGACAAGTCATACTAAGAGATGATTCATTGAATACACAAGTGTAGATGTTGTCTCTCCTAATTCCTTTAATGATTAATTTGTCATTCATATCTTTCACATAGCAAGAAGAGACATCAAAGGTGACTTTATAACCTATACTACATAATTGACTTACACTAAGCAAGTTATATGATAGTTTATCAACTAGATATACATTTGAGATAGATGTACCTCCAATATTAACTTGACCAATGCCAACAATCTTTCCTTTACTATTGTCTCCATAGGTAACGCATCCTCCATCATATGATCTAAGCTTTGTGAAGATCTTTGGATTTGATGTCATATGTTTGGAACAACCACTATCAATGTACCATTCACTTCTTTGAGTATTCATTAAGCAAACCTACAGAGGAAAGGATAGATGTGCATTGGTCCCCACATCTACATGGGTCCAAATTGGTTAGTTCTTATTGGTTCCATGTTGAACCAACTAGGTTGATATCCTTTTGGTCTTTGAAACCTTGGATCACAAGTATCAAATGGTTCTTGGACTTGAGGTTTTTGTCTTCTTGGTCCATTGAAGTTTTGACTTCTTTGTCCATTTATCTTGTTTGTATTGTTGAAAATATTTTCATTTCTTCTAGGCATATGTGACATATATGAAGGTTGAGGGATATGCTCATAGGGTGCAAAATAGGGATATGGCCAATTATAATTAAACATCATTTGGTTTTGGTTTGGCCAAAATTGATGATGGTTTTGGACATTTTGATAGTTTTTGAATTTTTGCTGCTTATGTTCATAGTTGTTTTGATTTCTATCATTTCTTATTAAATAATTTTGATTATGATAATTTTGTCCTTGATTATTCCTTTGTCCATTCTTCTGATTTTCATTTACTCTTTTACTTTGAATGTAGTAATTTTGCTTTTCATTTTTTCTTCTAATTGTTTGAGGTTGAGTCTTGTTCCCACCTTGAATGTTTCCTTGAGTATTTTTGAATGTGGGTAAAGGGTTCTTACTAGATGTTCCTTTTTCAAAACGAACTTCTTTACCTTTTCTAGGAGTTTCAGTTTCACTATTGAATCCTAATCCTTCTTTGTCTTGGGGATTCTTTTTGGGGTTACCTAGAAGGCTATCTAAGTTCTTTTGACCATTTATGAATTTCACAAGAGAGTTGTTTAAATCTGTATTTTCTAGTTCTATTTTCTCAATATGTTCCCGTAATTCAGTTACGGTGTTGTTGAGATAATGTACTTCTCCTAGAAGACCATCTAGATCTTCTTCCTCACTTGTGGATTTCACATTATTTTCTTTTTCTATTTTTCTAATGTACTCTTGTAAGTTGCTTACTGTTTTATTTAGAGATATTACTTCTCCTTCTAGAATTTTGTTTTTCTTTTCAATTTTCTTGCTGAACTTGTATAAAGTTTCAAAGCCACTAGCCAGATCTTCTTCATCAATATTATCTATATCATTTTCATCAAGTGTAGAGTCAAGACTATCATATATGGAACTTACCTCATGATCTTGTTCTTCAAGTGAGCTGGCCATCAAGGCTAAGTTGATCTTTTCTTCATCGGACTCTTCACTTTCTTCTTCATCATCACTTGTAGTGTAGACTACTTCGGCTTTGTAAGCCTTCTTTTTCCCTTTGGTAGGACATTCGTTTTTGAAGTGTCCTGGTTTTCTACACTCAAAACAAATAACATCCTGATTGTTAGTAGATGCAATTTTACCTTTTGATGAGCTTTTACCTTTGAATTCTTTGGATCCTTGTCCTTTGAATGGAAACCGTTCTTTTCTTCCTTTTAGAAATTTCCTGAATTTTCTTGTGATAAGAGCAATATCACTGTCGGAGTCACTGTTGTCTTCATCGCTTTCATCGTCTTTGATGGAACTTTTAAGAGCGATGGACTTCTTCTTTTGTTCTTTTGACTGGCATTCCTCATACTTCTTATCTTCTTCAAGTTCTGCCTCATGTGCAAGTAGAGATCCCATGAGCTCATCAAGTGTGATATGTTCTAGATTTCCCACTTCTTGAATTGCTGTTTTCTTGGGTCTCCAAGATGGTGGAAGTGCTCGTAGGATTCTTCTTGTCACATCTTCATTTGCAAATTCCTTGCCAAGACTATGCAATTTATTTATAATGTTAGAAAATCTAGTAAACAAAGAAGTTATATCCTCATTATCTAACATCTTGAAATTTTCATATTGAAGCATATAAACATCCATATTTATCTTTTTTATTTGGTTTGTTCCTTCAAATGTAACTATTAATTTTTCATAAACTTCCTTTGCATTCTTGCAAGTACCACACCTATTGTATACTTTTTCACTCAAAGCACATTGTAGGAACATTTTTGCCTTGTGATTTGCTTGGGATTTAATTTTATCAATTCCATCCCATTCAATCCTTGGTTTTGGGACTTTGTTACCATCTTTATCAAGTTTGGTAATCTCATTTGGTCCATACACAATTATATCCCAAACATCTATATCAATAGCACAAACAAAATCTTCAAATCTATTCTTCCAATAAGCAAACCCTTCTCCATCAAAATATGGAGGTCTAGAGGTATTTAAACCTTCGGGTCTTGAGGAGAATTGGTTAGACAATGATGCCATGATCTTTTACTCTTTTTGAGATTGATTTTAATCTCGATTTAAGCTCCCACTCTGATACCAATTGTTGGTGCAACCTAGAGGGGGGGTGATTAGGTTGTACCTAGTGGTTTATACCAATTTTTCTGGTTTAGTTGCAATTTCAAAATGAGTTGACAGTTTAAGATGAAATCTAAAGACAAACAGCAATCACAAACACATAATTTATAGTGGTTCGACTCTACGAGTCTACGTCCACTCCTCTCTTAGTCTCAAGAGAGTATTTCCACTAACGGATCTCTTTCAATACAGTGGGTAGAGAAACAAACCCTTACAATCTTCGTTTCGGGGCAAGAGTACTCTTTACAATCTTCGTTCACGGACAAGAGTATCCAATACAATCTTCGTTTACGGACAAGAGTATCCAATACAATGAATTCTAATCAACCTAGACTAGAATTAAAATAACCAATTCACAATACGAAAAGTATTAGATATTACCTATCAAAAGAGAGTAACCCTTTACCCTTTGAGTGCAAATGATGTAATGAATGAACCAAGAGTCAATATACTTCAGCGGTTTCAATAACTCCAGACTTTGCTTTAGTGAAAGCTTTAACTTTGGAATATCCTTCAAAGTTAACCGGAGTTGGGAGGACAGCAAAAATGCTAAAAACACCAAAACTTTGCTTTTTCACTTTGTGAGTGAATATGTGCTAGATGGGGGAGAAGGATGATTCTCAAATGGGGATGGTTGGGCTTTTATAGACCCCAAGTTACTGCTTTCCCCATTTCCCCAACGGATATAAAATCTTTGCGAGATTTTGTTCTAGACGGACGTCCGTCTGCCCAGACGGTCATCCGTCTCAAAGGTATCCGTTAAAAATAGTTGTAGAAGATATTCTTTTTAAAATAGCCGTTATAGTCAAATCTGGGTCAGACGGACGTCCGTCTGGCCTAGTTTGGCTCAGACGGGCATCCGTCTGCCAGACGAAAATTCCGTCTGGCCTTCTGTTGTTTCTGAGAAACAGAGTTATGAAAACGACGGACGTCGGTCCCCCCAGACGGTCATCCGTCCGGCCTAGTTTGGCTCAGACGGGCATCCGTCTGCCGCACGGAAATTCCGTCTGGCCTTCTGTTGTTTCTGAGAAACAGAGTTATGAAAACAGACGGACGTCCGTCTGCTCAGACGGTCATCCGTTTGCCCTGGACTGGTTCAGACGGGCATCCGTCTGCCAGACGGAAATTCCGTCTGACCTTCTGTTGTTTCTGAGAAAACAGAGTTTTGAAAACAGACGGACGTCCGTCTGCTCAGACGGACATCCGTCTGGGTTCTGTTTTTCTAAACAACTTTGGGCTGGGATATGGCTTGGATTTTTTGATCGTTTTGACAATCCTAAGCGCTGTACACCTTACTAACACGTCCTAGGTCACTCTAGTAACATGAATTACATATTATGGATGTATTTACATGTGTGTGTATGCAAAGGTGTCCTAAGCCCTGATTTAGTCTAAGTCTTGATCTTTGACTTGGTCTTTGACTTGATCTTGATCAGTGATCTTGATGCTCTCCTCTTGACTTTGGTTCTTTGTCTAAGATGGTTTGATCTTGAGCTTGACTCTCCGGAATTTTCTTTGAATCGGATATTTACATCGAGATTTTCTGCAGTGATGAGCTGGAAAAAAAACATATCTTTATGGAAACATTAGTAGAGTGTTTGTCATCATCAAAACTGATTTGAGATTGATGTGGCAAATCCCCCCCCTCCCCAATAACCAAAAAAAAAAATTAATAAAAAAAAAAAAAAAAAAAAAAAAAAAAAAAAAAAAAAAAAAAATAAAAAACCCCCCCCCCCCCCCCCCCCCCCCCCCCCAAATTAAAAAAAAAAAAACAAAAAAACACCAGCCCTCCCCCCCCCCATCCTCCCCACCCCCCCCCCCACAATATTATTATTCTCCCCCTCCCCCCCCCCCCCCCCCCCCCCCTCACCACCCCCCCCCCTAAAAAAATAAAAAAAAAAATGTTTTTAAAAAAAAGGGGGTTAGGGGGGACCCCCCCAAGGCAAGTTATTCCATAACAACATAAATAACATGAAAGTAGAACATAGCATGATGCAATATGATATGAGACAGACAATGTATGTATGAGTCTAACTCTATGTATGCTGGTCTCTATTGGCAGACATGCTTTAAGTCATAGCACCATACTTCTTTGGGTAGGTCTCAAATCACTCTCTTTCGGTTGGTAATGGGTCCTACATCCCTCTCGGACATTCCATGGTTGGGATTTAAGTCACCACTCTCTCACATCACCGTTTGGTCTAAGTATTTGCGCATGTCAAGGTAAAGCCTAGCCATATGCAAGTCATCTACTTGGTTATATCAACTTAGATCCAGATACGTCCATTCCTCCCCTCTCAGGATCCTTTTCGGTATCCTTCTCACTAGAGTCAGTGTATCCCTCTCGGACTACGGACTCATTAACCCTATTTGTCATCTATAAATAGCAAACGGGAAGCTCTCATGTCCTCTTACTGATATACTCACCGGTTTTGAGTGCCCATGAGCTCAAGTCTACTACTTGTGACCCTACCAATGAATGGCCCCCACAATGTGATCTATGTCCTCTCACGGGTTGGTTACCAGTCTTGAGCGCCCACAAACCCATATTGCTATCACGGGTTACTCGGTCTCAATACCCTTCGGAATCGGGTCTGATATAATAGTGACATCCTAGCCAAACACCGCTAGACAAGCCCTAGGTATGACAACCAATAATCCGGGAAAGCGTCAAAGGGCACCATAAAAAATATCCCATACTATTCCCACTGATGTCCAAGGACAGAAATGTCAAAAGGACATTCCCCAATCCCAAATCATACCTAATCAATCACATTCCCAAATCAATCATAACATACACAACTGATATCTTGTCATATAGAAAGATACATATGAACATGATCAAATGCATATGTAAATGACAAGGATAAGTAATCATTTATGATTCAAATAATAAAGAAATACATGAATAAGGTACTACTGTACTTGAAGTACTTACAGCAGTAGCATCATATTAAGAAACTATAATAACAGTAGCAAATCTAGGAGTTTCCAAAATTAGAAACTAAGATTCACGCAATCTACGTTAATATGGAAATTACTGTCCTTACCTTAATTAGCTTTGAAGATATTCTGAGTGAACAAGAGAATGGGTCCAAAGCTAACAAACAAACCCTAAACAAGCATTATACAGTCATTAGGAGACAATCCTAAAAGAATAGACATCAAATGGATCAAGACGGACAAAGAAATCCCTTACTGTCATCCTGGGAAGATTGGCTGGGTTGATTGGTCCAGTTGACCCAAGCAATCGACCCAATGAACAGTATGCAACAGAAATCTGATTTTTTTATCCGAAACTCATTCTACAAGATTCGAAACACTACGAAACTTGGAGGGAACCTCTAAAACAAAAATCTAAGACTAACTAGCATAGATTAGACACCAAACACTGACCAAAACCAATACTTACTAATTTGGAAACATGACTTTCTAATTTGGTAAAATCATAGTTTTCAATGAAAACAAACTATGAACTCAAGAGAAGAACTAGAGATGATAAGATCTCATTCTAGTATATTAAAGTAGTAGATCAGGGATAAGAATAATCATGAAGATGTATCAATCATGCTAGAGAAATCAAATCAAGAGTGTGATAAGAATCATGGTTAAGATCAAATATGAAGATCATAGCACCATAAAAATGAATGGAGATTGTAGAAAAGATAATTGCAAGGATGCAATATCTTCTTCATATATCAGTACAGAGAATAGATCATAGTAAGAGTAAATCAATATCAAATAAGAGAGATTACTAACCTTTGATTGAAGAAACAAGAGAGGAGCTTGAGAATTTGCAAGAGTTCTTCACCAACACCAAAGAGAGGCTTTAAGAGGAGTTCTCCATGTTCTCTAGGGGTTTTAGAAACAAAGGAGGCTAAGAAATATGAAGTTCTATTATATAGAGCATCAAAAACCTAAGTAGAGGATCTTAAACATATTCTATCATAGTGGGTCGATTGGCCCAATCGACCCAAGCTGTCAGCAAGCCTAAGTCAGGGAAATGAAGGTCCAACTCTTATCAAAATCAAATGGCTTCTCACAACACAACCTACAACTCACCTAGCATAGAGGAATACTTTCAAACCATGTCTAACCATGCTCTGAGTTCATCAATCATGCTTCTCTTCATTAAGGTGTAGTATCTTTTCCAATTCCATCAAAGTCTCCAAGTATGGGACACTATCGTCAATCTCCATGGGTTCGGTGTCAAATACCATGTCTTCCACTGATATGGCCCATAGTTGACTTCCACTTCTACTTTAGGTCCTTGGACCTACAAACAATAGAGTTTCTGGGTTAAGGGTAGGGCCGAGTTTCACACTTAACCTTTGCAAAGCAAACCTCAAGTGTTCGGCATCTTCCTTCTCATCCTTAGAATATATCAAGATATCATTAATAAATACTATTATAAATTTATCTAAGACATCATGAAATATCCTATTCATCAAGTCCATGAAAGCGGCTAGTGCATTAGTAAGACTGAATGGCATCACCTTGAATTTGTATTGATCATATCGAGTCCTAAAAGCTGTTTTGCATGTGTCGCTTGCTTTCATTCTTAGTTGATGCACCCCACCCAGCTGGATCCGGTCATACTCGAATACCTGTGGGAATGATACACTGCAAGATTTAGGTTCAGTGACAATTCCGTACAATACATGATAAAGTAAAATTAAATGGATAGGAAAATAAATCAAGTTCAAGTATTTCATTATCAAACTGAAAAAAAAGGATTACAATTGTCCAAGACCTCCAATCAAAACTAAACACCAGAGTTCTAAGAAAAGAAAGAACGTTTAAAGTCTGCAGCGGAAGATAATCTAAGGAAAACTCTAAGGAAAGGTAACTCCATAAAAGCAATCCTGACATGAACAAGAAGCGTCATGTGCTTCCACTTCTTCTTCGATTACACCCTCCTGGTAACCACTTGCCAAATGATCCTCAATGAAAGTGGGGTCCTCATAACCTGTAGAGTAGTCTACGAACAAACAAAATAAAGGAAGGTAGACTAACATCCACATCATATATTCATCCAATTTCCATATCATAATTCATAAGACAATCATGTTTTCAATAATATAAATAAACATATGCATGGTGATGATATGAGGTTCCTAACTCTATAATGTAGTCTCTAAGGTAGATATGCATTAAGTGGAAACACCAATCTTCTTTGGGCGGTCTCAGTCACTCTCCCTCAACAAGAAACGTCTATTGGGTTCTCCGTAGTTTTTGGGTAAAGTCTTATCGAGCCATGGTTGGGGACTAGGTCACCACTCTCTCACATCACCATTGGTATAAAATCTAGCGCGTGTCAAGGATAATCCTAAGCCCAGTGCAAAGTCATACGGTCTAGTACTAAATATGGTTTGGATATCTCCCCTCACGCCTAGTGCTCTTTTGGTTCAATACCTTCCCACCTATGAATGGAATCCTCAACGGGAGGCATCTGTTGGATCCTATTCCTTAACCCAGTGGTCATCCACATATAATGGATAGGATGCTCTCCATGTCCTCTCACGGGTTGGTTACGGGTCTTGAGCGCCCATAAGCCCTTATCTATTATATGCTACCCTACCTCTCTATGATGATAGTGGGCCTGCTCGATACTCAGGACCCAGCCACTAACATCACGGGTTAACCGGCTTCAATACCCCTACCGGAAGGGTAGTAGTACTCATAGGGATTCCTAGCCCAACACTACTAGACACCTATCAATCATGCATTTGGGTTTAATAGCACCACATAAGGTTACTAGGGTAATAGGCAAACCCACAACCCTAGTAGAAAAATACAAGGTAAGGAGTATACTAACATTCCTCCTCTTCTTTCTCATACATTACCATACCACTTTCATGACAATATTATAAGATTCAAATGTAAAGAGCAATATCAAAACAACTAGTTTCATCTTCCATTTGCCCAAAGTCACACACAAGCATATCATGGTAGATAGAGATTTATAGAGATTTATAGCAATTTATATCATCAATGGAAACTAAAATAACAATAATTAATTTATGCATAAGATGGTTAGTGATTCCTCACCTTTCAATTGGATTCTTTTCTCCAAAGCTCAAAATTCACTCCCACAAGAAGGTGACAAATAGATAATTGAACCTAATCATGCAAGAGGATTAACAAAATAAAGTAGACATTAATTTGGGTTTAGAAAATATCACAAAATCTTCCCACAAAAACCCAATCTAAAAACTAGGTTTACAAAAGGTAGTTCTCAACCTCACTAGTGAATGGTCTCTATTTCGCTACCGATTCGATGTCAAATCGAAACGAAACCTTGGAAAAATCTAATCAGTATTAAAAGGATCCTAAGGGTGCCCTCAATTTGATCCAATTTGATCTAGATCAAAAAGCCCCAAATTGCTCTCCTAAATCACCCTTGGATGACTCAGAGTCAAAATGCAAAATATTTCGCAAGGGATCACACCATTATTTCTTATACTAAAAAGCAAACTCAACAAGAGAATTCAATAATGAACAATGAACCTAACAGGCTCCCACTACCAGAATCTCATCAAAAGAGAGAACAGAATTTCCCACAAATCTGCGTTTAAGAGAAGGATTTAAGAAATTTAACCGTTCCTAACATTTTCGCAAAGATCCGAGACACAAAGCACCTTCAAATGGATGGGATCCACTCTTCTCCTTGGTTTCTCCTCTTCCCACAGCCTCAACCTCATTTTAGCATAAAAAAATGCGTCAGAGGTGAGTTAAAACATAAAATAGGGTTTTAAAACCCAAAATCTTGATTTTGTCTCGTAACATAAAATGGGGTGGGTGGGGTTGGTCACCCAACCAGCCACTTGACCGGCCCATGGTTGGGACCCCAAATGAACTCTGATTTTGGTTTTGGTTTTTTGGAAAGGTTTTTCGAAAATCTTCGTTTGGATACCTTAATCTCATCAATCAAACTCTCCATCGCCGGTCTACGAACATGCCAAAATCGCCTTTTAACACCATCATGATTGATCTTCTCTTTTCTGTTAAACTCTAGGAGAGTTGTCGAGTCATCACAAGGATCATCCACGATCATTAGGTCCACCTTAGAAACTTCGGGTTCAGCTCAAATGGCCCACAGTTGTTGTTGAATTGATGCCCGGGTTTGCAGTCCTGAAATCATGGGTTAATAGGTTAGAAATCCGGGGATTTCACAGATGGTATCCCGACCTCAAGTCAATCTTGGAGAATACCGAATCTCCCTTCAATTGGTCAAAAAATCATCAATTCTCGATAGAGGATAACTATTCTTGATGGTGTGCTTGTTTGACTCTCTATAGTTGAAACGTAGCCTCTTGCTTCCATCCTTCTTCTCCATGAACAACATTGAAGCTCCCCAAGGAGATACACTAGATTGGATGAAACCTCTCCCTAGCAACTCATTTAGTTGGTCTTGAAGCTCTTTCAACTCTAAGGGTGCCATCCTGTATGGTGCTTTGGATACAGGTACAGCTCAAGTTACCAACTCAATGGTAAACTCTAACTCTCTTTTCGAGGGTATTCCGGGTAATTTGCCGAGAAAAAACATCCTTGAAGTTTCTTCACTACTTCAAGGTCTTCAATAGGTTTCACTTCTTTCTTATCTTCTATGGAAAAACACAGTTTAGCACCCCCAACTAGCTCCTTGACTTGAAGAGCCTATGGTCTTCTCATAGTGCTTTGCTAAATCACCTTGGAATTCAAAAATAGGGGTTCCCACAGGATGGAATTGGACTTTCTTCTCGAAACATGAGATGATGGCCTTGTGAGCTGTTAGTCAGTCCATGCCCAAAATTGCATCAAAGCCTTTCATGTCTAATTTCCAAGTTGGTCATCTAGGTTCTTCCCTTCTATAGTTACATGACATTGTCCAACTACCTCATCAAGTTTTACCATGGATCGAGTGGGTGTACTAACCACTTCATGACTCAACTTGCTAGATGATAAAAAGTATGCCTCATAAATGACGATACAATGAATGAATGCGATGCTCCAGTGTTAAATAATACAAATGCAAGAACTGAAGCAATAAGAAGTGTACCTGTCTCCACATCGTGACTCTGGTCTATCTCAGTCCCTACCTGTGAAATCCCTCGAATTTCTACCCCTTTAACCCGTGGTTTCAAGATCGAGAACCCGAGCCTCGAGTCAGCAACAACTGTGGGCCATTCAAGTCAAGCCCGAAGGATTGGAAATGGAACCAATGCTGGTGGATGACCCTTGTGGTGACTCAACAACTCTCCTAGAGTTTAAGTGAAGAGATAAGATTAATCACGATTGTATAAAAAGGATGATTTTGGAATGTCTGTAGATCAGTGATGGAGAATCTGATTGATGCGAATAAGGTATCAAATCGAATATTGTCGAAAGAACTTTCCAACGAGCCAAAAATCATTGAAATCGGAGTTTGTTTGGGGTCCAAACATGGACAGTAAGTTGGGCCGGTTGGGTGAACCAACCCCCCACCCCATTTTCTATTTAGGAGCAAAAACCAAAATCCGGGTGTTTTAGCTCTATTTTAAGTTATAACTCATCCGTAAATGCATCTTTGGAGGCTAGAATGAGGCAGAGGCTTTAGGAAGAGGAGAAAGGAAGGATAAGAGTATTTCCCATCCAATCAAAGGTGCTCTGCGACTCGGATTATTGCGGGAACATTGAAGGAGGTTAGTTTTCTTTAATCCTTCTAGACACAGTTTTGTGAGTATTTTCTCTTCTCTTCTTTTGAGAGATCTTAAAGGGAAGCATGTCAGGTTCTTTGGATGCCTTTATTTTATTGTATCAATGTTTCCCTTGTGTATGGGAGTAATGGAATGTTCCCTTGCAAAAGATTTTGGAATTGGACTCCCCGGGTCACCAACGGGTGATTTAGGAGAGCCAAATTTGGGGCTTTTTGATGTAGATTACATTGGATCAAATTGAAGGTACCCGTAGGATCCTTTTATTGCCAATTATATTTTTCCAAAGTTTTGTTTCGATTAGACTTCGATTTGGTGGCGGTAAGGTTGAGAACTACCCTTTGTAAACTAGTGATAAGGATTCTGTTTTCGTGGGAAGATTTTGGGATATCCTTTGAAACCCAAATTGACTTTAATTTATGATAATTATTTCTTTTGCATAAATAAGTTTATGTATCTTGTATCTTTAGTCACCAAGCTGTGGGAAGGATTTACTGATCTTTGGAGAAAGGAATCTAGTTGGAAGGTGAGGAATATACTTAACCTTATCTTGCATGTTTAATTATATTAATTAATTTTTATTATTAATATCTTGACTTGCTTTAGTATTATCTTGTGGTTGTGTATATGATTATTGAAAGGTAAAGAAATAAATTTGCTTCTAATTGTTAATATTCATTAAATGGTAATATGAGAATGTATGAGATGGATGAGATTGAATGGATTGAGTTTTTCTTTTACTTAAATTATTGATATGAAAATATATGGATGATATTGAATTAAATTACTCCTTTTATTTTATGTTGCTTACTAGCGTTGTGGGTTCACCCATTGCCCTAGTGACATTATGTGATTTCTTAGATTGTGATTGGGAATTGGGAATGCCCTTTTGGCATTTCTGCCATAGGATACCAGAGGAGGCGGTATGGGACGCATTCATATGGTGCCCTTGGCGCTTTCCCTGATTACTGGTTGACATATCTAGGGCATGTCTAGAAGTGTTTGGTTAGGTGACCTCATGAGTACTACTACCCTTTCGGCAGGGATATCGAAGCCGATTAACCCGTGATGTTAGTGGCTGGGTCTTGTGTGCCAAATAGGCGCACTATCATCATAGAAAGGTAGGGTTGCATATAATAGATAAGGGCTCATGGGAGCTCAAGACCAGTAACCAACCCGTGAGAGGACATGGAGATCACCATGTCCATTATATGAGGATTACCGCTGGGTTAAGGAATGGGGTCCAACAGATGCCTCCCATTGAGGATTCCATTCATAGGTGGGAAAGTATCAAACCCAACAGAGCACTAGGCTTGAGGGGAGATATTGGACACTGAACCGAGTTTGTTGTTGCCATAGGGAAGTATCTATACCACATGTAGTACGAGACCGTATGATTTTGCATTGGGCCTAGGATTATCCTTGACATGCGTCAGATCTTATACCAATGGTGATGTGAGAGAGTGGTGACCTAATCCCCAATCATGGCTTGGTAGGATTTTACCCAAGAATCGTGGAGAACCCAACAGACGTGCTTGAGTGCTGTGTGGGAAGAGTGACTGAGACCACCCAAAGAAGACTGGTGTATGACGTAATGCGTGTCTACCATAGAGACTTCATGATAGAGTTAGGAGCATAATATCATAATCATTCATATATCATATCATTGTCATTAATTACATTATCGATATTCATGTTATATGTCTGATGTGGAATCTTGTGAATGAATGCATGATATGATGTTGAGTTGACCTCATTGAGTTCTGTTGAACTCATTCCTTTTTTTATGTCTTTTTCTATTAGATTATATTGTAGGTTATGAGGACTTCTTGCAAATGGAGGATTCGTTGCCAATATTTCTTCTTGAAAGAGTGATCGAAGAAGAAGTGGACGCACATGGAGCTTAGTGTCAGTGTGGGTTCCATTAGAGAATAAGTCTAGTTTAATTTCCATTGCGAAGAAACCATCATCTTTTCTTTTCAAAACTCTAATGTTATACCTTTTGATTTGAAGTAATGGATAATTGTAACCATTATTTCAGTTTTGATAATTTATTACTTGAACTTGATTTATTCTTGTCCATTTAATTATGCTATATCATGTTTTGTGTGGATTTGTCATTGAACCTAGATCTTGTGGTGTATCACCCCCACGGGCATTCGGGTATGACCTGATCCGGTTGGGTGGGGTGTGACACTACCAAACTATAGACTCTTCCTGCTTGAGGATACTGAGTCGGCCTGAAAGTTGTAGTAGGTTGGTTCCCTTTCTTTGGGCATTTTCGAGCAAAATGTCCAGGCTTCTGGTAGATGAAACAAATAAGTTCCCTCGAACCTCGAACTATTGTAGGGGTAGCTGCTGGCCTAGGACCACTAACAGGATGGGGATTTGCATAGGCAAGTCCTAATGGTTGTGAGACTCCAACTGGGTGCACTGGGGTATCACTCATATGACCAGACCCTGTTTCTCTTGGTTGAAACCGAGGAGTGGGGTAAGGTGAGGACCTAGTAAACCTTCCCTGATTCCTGTTCACATAAGAGTTGGGTCCCTTGTTAGCCAAACTTCTTTGCAGAAGATAAATCTCTCTCTTTCCTTCCTCTATCTTCTTCGCTGCTTGCACAACTTGAGCATAACTCACAATGGATTGTATGGCCATGCAAGTCCTAGTGGTAGGTCTCAAGCCTTTTGAGAACTTCTTAGCCTTCTCCATATAGGCTTTCATGAACACCAAAGTGAAGAAGAAGAGCTCCTCAAACCTTTGCTGATAGTCTAAGATCGACAGAGGTCCTTGTTGGAGTGCCATGATTTCCTCTTCCTTAGAATCTCTTACCGACATTAGAAAGTAATTCTGAAAAAAAGCTTCCTTGAATATCTCCCATGTTACTACCAGATGTTGTGCCGCCAAGATAGGTTGTGTGGCATTCCACCACACATCGGCTTCATGTTGCAACTTTTGCTCGACACATAAGATCTTTTGTTCTTCATCACACCTTAAGTGGCGGAAGGCTTTTCTCCATTTCTCTCAACCATTTGTTTGGAAACAAGGCATCTTGGTGATTCCGGTGAATGATGGGACTTGGAGCTTGAAGAAGTGCTCCATGAGTTAGGTATGAGGTCCCAAACCAAAGTTTCCATCATTCCCTCCTTGAGTGGAGGTTCTAGTTCCTCGAGCTTGAGGTGCATGATGGTTTCCTATCGCCAACACCCCTTGTGTGAGTGCATTAATTTGTTTTTGCTGCTGTTGCATCAAGTTGGTCATGACGTTGAACACATCTTGTGTCATGACCATCGATGGTGCATTAGGTAAGTCACCACCTTGAGGGAGGGGTGTTTCAGTAATTAGTGGAGGAACTGCAATCCCTTCTTCATGGCTTGAACCATTAGATTGGCCTACGCCACTCCCGTTTCCAATGGCTCGACTTCTCAAGTTAACCATCCTAGCAAGACCGTAAGATTTCATTAATTCCCAATTCACAAAAGCACAAACTTAAAACACCCATCTCTTGTATTAAACTCAAGCAAACCAACCATTTGAACCATATAAATGCATTCGATTCATTTAAAACGCCAAAAACGACCAAAAACACACTTTTTTAGGGCCGGTTGGTTGGGTCGGTCGCTTATACCTAACCGGTCACCCAACTGGTGGGTTTCAGATCTCAAAAAGCCCAGAAAATTGAGTTCCAGAGGACTACCGGTCGACCAGCCTACTCAGCAAGTCCCCCGTGTGGCGTGCTATGCGCGTGGTGCACTTTGTGCTCAAGTGATTCTAGGTGTCCAAAAAAGAAGAAACTTCTCTGTTGAGAAATATGAGGCAATCCGAACAGAGGTTCAAAAATTGAAGCAATCAGGTTTCATAAGACATATTGACCATCCAACTTGGTTGGCTAATGTGGTAATGGTCATGAAAGCACATGGAAAATGGAAAATATGCACAGACTACACTGACTTCAACAAAGCATGTCCCAGAGATTGTTACCCGCTTCCTAGGAGTGACCTCCTTATAGATGCAACTATTGGACATGAAATGTTTAGTTTCATGGATGCCTACTCTGGGTATAATCAAATTCTGATGTACCCAGATGATGAAAAACATTCAAACTTCATGACTGACAGAAATGGTTACTACTATAAAGTTAAGCCATTCGGTCTGAAAAATGCAGGAGCAACATACCAGAGAGTAGTAAACAAGAATTTTGCCAATCAGATAGGTAGAAACATGGAGGTGTATGTAGACGATATGTTGGTGAAAAGCACTTTGAAGGCCGACCACTTAACTGACCTGGCAGAAGTGTTCGACGTACTTCGAACATATAGAATGAAGCTCAATCTTGAAAAATGTGCCTTTGGAGTGTCGTCCATAATTTTTTTTTGGGCTTTATGATGTCCCAAAGGGGAATTGAAGCCAATCCAGAGAAGATTATAGCAATTATGGATATGAAGCCACCAAGAAATATCAGAGAAGTGCAATGTCTCACTAGTTAGGTAGCAGCACTAAATAGGTTCATTGCTCGGTCAGGAGAAAAATGTTTGCCATTCCTCAAGGCTCTAAAGGATGTGTCCAACTAGAAGACTTGAATTGGAACGAAGAATGCCAAAAAGCTTTCAATGAACTGAAAGAGAAATTGTCACATCCGCCTCTGCTCATTTCTCCAACCCCTAAGAAGAAATTGCTTCTATATTTAGCCACATCATCAACTGCAGTCAGCGTCGTGCTCGTTTAGGAGGAAGGTAACATTTAAAATCCAACTTAATACATAAGTCATGTGTTGATTGATGCTGAAACCAGGTATCCCAAAGTGGACAAACAAGCATGGCTTTGGTGACTGTTGCACGGGAACTCTGACCATACTTTCAATCACACCCTATTGTTGTGCTTACTAACTTTCCTCTAAAGAAGATATTGCACAGGCCAGACTTGGCAGGACGACTTATTACTTGGGCTATCGAACTCAGCGAGCATCAGATTAAGTTCTGTCCTCGGATGACCATTAAAGGTCAAGCCCTAGCGGACTTTATTGTTGAAACCCAACATTCCATTGACGAACAAGCAGAGCAGAACTACTCCCCAAACAAGTAAAGAGATGGGTTCTATTTGGTAATTAATCCAATAATGCTCAGGGGAGCGATGCAGGATTGCTTTTACAAAGCCCAAGAGGGTTTGAAATAAAGTATGCACTATGTTTCAAATTCAAAGCTTCCAATAATGAAGCGGAGTACGAGGTGTTACTGGCCTTCTTAGAATAGCAACATCTCTAGGGATCCAAAACTTGGAGATCAAAAGTGATTCACAGTTGATTGCGAATCAAGTAAATGGGGTGCATGAAGCAAAAGAAAAGAGGATGGCCATATACTTGAGCTTGGTTGACCAATATAGACAACACTTCATAGACTTACTAGTTAGACAAGTACCCAAGACAGAGACCGACTAGGCAGATGCGCTTTCTCGCTTAGCCACAGAAAACTTGGACATCACAAGACCAATGGTTTACATAGAAGAACTATGAGTCTGAGCATCCATGTGGTCAATCATATGTAGATACAAGTCAAGCAAGGTTGGATGGAACCGATTGTCACACACCCCAGCTGGTACCCTATCTGAAATACTTGGAGGTGTGATTCACAACCTTTAAGATCAAGTCTCAAACAATCATCCTCCCACACCAGACAATAGTACCATCATGAGCAAGAATAAATCATTGTATTAATGTAATTAAAAGAACAGTGAAAGTATGGATCTCAGAAGGATCTCAAAACAAATTTCAGAGTGCGGAAGTGAAGTCAATAATCAGAGTAATAGAGTGCGGAAGTAACTCTAATAATCAAAGTGCGGAAGAATAGTCACTAATGTATTACAATTGAAAGAATAAAGAAGATTATCAAAATTAATCTATGTCTTCTAGAGGTTTGTTTTCTTCTAATTTTTGCCTTCTTCTCCAAGATCTTGTACTCTTGTAACTTGGGATTGATGTCTAGCTCGTAGTCCCAATGACGGGCAAGGCATCTTCTATCATTGTTGATCGGAGCCGTAGTAGTACTCCATACTGGTACCTGGATCGTGCCACGTGCTACCGTTGACTCCCATTGGTTCCTCAGTTCTATTATATAAGGAAGGGATCTCCGAATAGGAGCTTGGGATCTATTCTTCACTTTCAAAACCATCTAAAACAAACATTGTCCCCGAAGGGTGAGATCAAAAGAACTCAGCAAGTAGTTCACATACAAATAACAATTACAATCCAATTCAAGATCACAACATGATGCAATATGATATGAGACAATATGCATGAATGCAACTAACTCTAACGGATGCTAGTCTCTAATGGCGTACATGCATTAAGATGAAACACCAACCTCCTCTGGGAAGGTATCGGCACTTTGATCCCTCATGGACAGACTTCCTCTTTTGGGATCCCTAGTAATGGGTCAAGGCATCCCTCTCGGACTATCACCATGGCTGGGGTTTAGGTGACCGCTCTCTCACCACGATTGGTATGAGTATTGGCGTGTGTCAGGGTTATAACTTGGTGAAAAGGCTCTACGTGGCAAGGCCATATTAAGAGTCAAGAACTCTTGTCATCCTCTATGGGCGCAGGAACTCTACACACTCAAGGATCTTCTCAAGCCCCGGGTTGGCGGTTGGCTTGCCCTCTTTTCTGAGGCCTCTGTCACATCAACAGAAGGGTGTGATAGGCTCGTTTCTTGCTGATGGGACCCCCTGATGGCCAAGTCAACTCTTTGGTCGCATCTTGAATCCTTAACATGCAGAAGTCATCTCCACCCTCCATATCATCAAGGCAGCATCCAAAGGTTGTGGAGCCTGCCATCCTTGGAGGTATGAATCAGCTATATAATTCGTCATCAAGCCCAAACTAGGTAAGACCTAAACTCTCCAGCTACCACTCTCTTGCTTTCTAACCCTTTGAGGGCATGATCTTCATCATCTCTGGGGATTTTCACTCCTCAATGGAGTCTTTGGTTTGCTAGCCTGCACTAATTCGATTGTCGGAGGTGGCTTCCCGTCCTCAGAGGTGGCCCACTTTCACCTTGTTTTGGTCGTAGGAATAGGGTCTGGATCGAGCACAAACCATGGAGCTAAGATCATATTTTTACACCAATAGATAGTATTCAGCCTTCAGTCATAATCTTTGGGTCCTCACAAGAATTCAAAAGTTAGACACTTCTGATTTGATCTTCACTCCACTTTTTAAATAAAAAAGGGGGGAGGGCCTGGAAGACATGAGGAGTGAAACACATTTGTTGTTTAAGAAACAATTAGAATTTGGTATGTGTTTTGATGAGGCTGCTTCGTCTCTCATACATTAGCACAAAACATAGAACCAGATTGAAGATCCATCTCCCCTTTCTCTCCTTCAAAACTATCACTTTGACAAAGGTAGTTTTGCTTTGAGATGAGAAGGAAGTTAGTGTTAGGATCAAAACCGCAGAACAATCGCACAATGAAAAAAAAATGTAGAACACGAGATTTTACGTGGGAAACCCTTAAGGGGAAGAAAACCCATGGTTGCCAAACAATCCACTAATTTTCAGAAACTGAAAAAACTTATTACAGTGGAGGAGAGTTACATATTTATACCAGAAAACCCTAAACCGAGATATAATTAACATCGTCTATATCTCAGGTAATCAGGGCCGTTGGATGAAGACTTTCCATGTAAATTAGGTAAACAAAAATAATTTTCAGCACAAAGCTCCCTACCACCCCTTGTAGTCACGTAGAATTAGTCCCACATACATAACAAATCTCACACTTGGGACTAATTCTATATTGTTTCTTTACGTAGTTGATTGAGGTGATGTCTTGCCAAAAGTTAAGTAGCAAGACCAAGAGAAGTGGAACAAAACTCCAACCTCTCCCTTGAAACTGACTTGGTAAGCATATCTGTAGGATTTTTACTTGTGTGAATCTTCTCTAACTTGAAGGAATCTTCCTCAACCAAAGACCGTACGAAGTGATGTCTGACATTGATATATTTGGTCCTCAAATGATATGCAGAATTCTTTGCCAGGTGACTGTCATTGTGTAATTTCCAATCTACCTGCTTATACCCCAATTCAGTCAATAAACCCTGCAACTAAGTCATCTCCTTACAAGCTTCCATTGTAGCAACATACTCAACCTAAGTAGTTGACGAAGGAATAGTTTTTTGCAACCTTTGACACCAAATAAATTGTTGCACTGCCCAGAGTAAACACAAAACCTATAGTACTCTTTCTTCCATCAACATCTCCAGTCATGTCAGAATCAACAAAACCATGCAATTGTATATTAGTACCTAAATAGCACAATGCCACATCCTTCATACCTGCAAGATACCTAAGAATCCATTTTACTACATTCCAGTGCTCCAAACCAGGATTAGAAATATACCTGCTAACAACTCCCACTGTGTGAGAAATATCTGGTATTGTATAGACCATGGGATACATGAGGCTATCCATTGTTTTTGCATAGGGAATCTTTTCCATCCTTTTCTTTTATTCTTCAATCTTGGGACTATGCAATTTTGAAAGATTTTTGAAATGCTCTACTAGAGGTGTGCTAATTGGCTTAGCACTCTCTATCCAAATCTCTTTAACACCTTCGAGATGTACTCTCTTTGGCATAATTTCATAAAACTTAGTCTTCCTGTCCCTTTCAATCTTCAATCCCAAAATTTGCTTTGCAGCACCTAGATCTTTTATTGAAAATTCTTTGGACAATTGCTTTTTGAGGTTCCTAAATTTTTGCTATGTTAGAACTTGTAACTAGCATATCATCCATATACAAGAGCAAAATAATGTATAAATTTTTAAACTTCTTGAAATAACAACAATGATTTGCATGACAACGAGTATAATTATTTCCTAACATAAACCTGTCAAATTACATATTGTCCTAAGGCCTGCTTAAGTCCATAAAGACTTTTCTGCAATTTGCACAGAAGGCGCTCCTTGCCAATCTTTGTATATCCCTATGGTTGTTGCATATATAGATCTTCCTCTAGGTCATTGTGGAGGAAAGCTGTTTTGACATCCAACTGTTCTAATGTAAATCTTTAGCAGCAACAATACTTAAAATAGTTCTAATTGTAGACAATTTAACCACAGGAGAAAAAATTTCAGTAAAATTGATACATGCCTTTTGTTGGAAACCTTTCACCACCAACCTGGCCCTGTATCTTTGAGAATCATCATGTTCCTGTTTTAGCCTAAAAACACCCATTTGTTTTGAATTGCCTTCTTCCCAACTAGAAGCTTAACCAATTTCCAAGTTTGATTTGTGTATAGAGAATTCATCTCATCATCCATTGCATCCTTCCATTCCATCTTACTATCAACCTGCATTGCCTCATCATAGCAACTAGGCTCGCCACCATCTGTGAGCAATAAATAATATAGAGATGGAGAGTAACGGGTTGGGGCAGTAATAGTTCGTCTCTCATGCCAAACTGCAATGGGCGGAGTCACTAGCTCCTCTTGATTGTCATATTCATCAAGCTGTCCAAGATCATCAGAAGAAATATCATCAAATTTGACATATTTTGGTTCCTCCAATTTGTTCTTTTCTTTGATCTTATCCTTGTGCAAAACACCTTTATTAAATATCACATCTTTACTTCTGATCACTTTTTTCTTTTCATGATCCCATAGCCTATAACCAAGCTATCTCCTCCATAGCCAAAGAAAATGCATATTTTTTTATTTTGCATCTAACTTAGATATATTTTCAACATCAACATGAACATAGGAGATAGAACCAAAAATTCACAAATGTGACAGTTTTACCTCCTTTCCTGGCCAAGCTTCCTCAGGCAATCTGCAGCCACTGGTTGTAGATGGTCCTTTGTTGATCAAGTATGCAGTAATGTTTACAGCTTCAGCCCAAAACTTCTTAGGTAATCTAGAATTCAGCAACATGCTCCTAGCATGCTCTGTAATGGTTCTTTTCATGCGTTCTACTACGCCATTATGTTCTGGTTTACTTGGAATAGTCTTCTGTCTTCTTATTCCATTTACTACACAATACTCATCAAACTCCTCATTGTAGTACTCACCTCCATTATCTAACCTTAAGCATTTCAATTTTAAACCTGTCTCATTCTCAACTAGACATCTCCGCTTTTTAAAGATATCAAATACTTCAGATTTATTTTCATAAAATAAATCCAAATCTTTCTAGTTGAATCATCAATGAAGGTAATATTATATTGAGAACCTTTAAGAGAAGGTACCTTTGAGGGTTCGGAGACATCCGTGTGCAAAAGTTCTAGATTCTCAGCTTTGGGAGTTCTACCAATTCTGGAAAAACTAACTGATACGGGAAAAATCATTGTTGAACCGGGTCCGCCCTTGGTTCGACCCTCAACTCCGGTCGGGAAGAAACGGACCGACTCGCATCTGAGCAGGCCGGGTATAAAGATAGCTTGCTGAGGAAGAAACCTGACTCAGTCAACAGGCACGCCCAAATCCGTAATTATCGAAGTGGACGAATCGTCAAGGAGACGGTTAACGGCACTTACGGGAGCAAACGATCGTTCTTACTCAGATAGCTGCCATGCTATGATCGTGCAGTTATCCATTATCCCACGAACGAATGAATCTATTATCAACGGATCTAATCGTTAAGATCGGACGGCCACCCGAAGAAGGCTCAAGTAAATCCAACGAAGGAGATTCGAAGGTAAACACTATATAAGACATGACCTACGTACAAGAGAGGTATTTGAATTGTATTCCATATATTCGTATTCATACTTTTGCTATGTACTCAAGCAAAGCCTTTTATGATCAGTTCATCAATTGACTTAGCCTTCGGAGGTGGACTCCCGACCCCCATGGTCGAGCCACATCTGACGATTGTTTTTGCAGGTCATTTATCCATGATCTAAGGGCTGAGCGGATTTTGGACGCATCATTTGGCGCCGTCTATGGGAAACGCTTCAGAAAGTCATGGTTACCAGATCATCAGCAGCAGCAGTAGCGGCTGCGGCAGCTCAACGAGATGTTGACACTCAACTTCCAGGAGGGAACAATCCAGATGATATCCCTAAAGGAAGTCGACCTCGTGAAGTATGAGAAGATGGTGGACAAGGGGACAATGACCAATTGCATCCTCCTAATCCACTCCAATAGCAGTTGGATCAACTGAAGCTCCAATTCTTGGAGATGAATCAAACGCTTCGGACGTTGGTCAAGCAAGTGAGAAGGTGTGTAAGAGAAGGGGAGGAGGTATTTACCTCTCTTCCACGAGGGCATTCCCCATGAAGGGAAAGAAGGCTTCTAGAGGACCAGAATGTTGGCAAGAATTTCCAAGAAGATGCCCGGAGACAAGGCAGAGAACCAAGAAGAATTGGGGAACTCCCTAGAAAAGACGAGCAATTCGAACGACCCCAAGGAAGCACTACACATTCAACGACAAGGTTGGAAGCAGGAGTACGAGCTCACTCACCAACCCCCAAGCGTGTGGTTCAGGACAATGCTCGCGTCACCAGTGACCGTTCAATGCATATTGGCCAAGAACTAGCCAATATTAATCAGAGGCTCAGACAACTAGCTAGAGGAAGAATAATTGACGATATATATTCGGTCATCAGAAAAAGCGTTCGCCAAAGCGATAGCCAGATATCAATTTCCTCATAATTTCCGGTTACCAACTTTTTCTTCGTTCAACGGAATGGGAGATCCTATCACTCATATCAGTTATTACCAGCAGACTATGTGTCACATCCCCCCAGCCGGTACCCTAACTGGCATACCCGGGTGTGTGATCCACAGTCCCAAGGAACAAGTATCGAGGAAATCATCCTCCCACATAAGCAATAACATAATCATGAACATAAATAATCAATGTGCCAATATAAATGAGAGATCCAAATAAGGAAGGAAAAGATCATATAACATCAGTGCGAAAAGATAATAGATAGTGTCAAGTCAAGAAGTAAAGTGAGGCGGAAACTCTACCAAAACAACGGAAAAGTAGCTCAAAAAGGAAAGAAAAGAGATTACAACTAATCCCAAAAAGAAGTAACATAAGTAACTAAATTGTTTTCAACTTTGTAAAGAACGTCCTTGTAAGTGTAGACTTCTGAGATAAGGCAAGGACGCTTCCACTCCACAGATGGACTAATCATGGTACAAAGCATGAACACCCAAGGGATCTTCACAGTAATCATTGTAACAACTATCACCTTGCGGGAAATATGCCTCTTCACCCTACGCTTCCTCGTACGTACCGTCATAGTATTCCGAACCTGTAGAGAAATCTAACAAAAGATATGGTACAAAAGGAGTGAGTTTCGAATGAAACCAGTAAGGCAGGTTAAATCCACAATAACATAAATCACATGATTACAGAACATAACACGATGTAATATGATATAAAATAGACAATGTATGTATGAATCTAACTCTATGTATGCTGGTCTCTATTGGCAGACATGCTTTAAGTCATAGCACCGTACTTCTTTAGGAAGGTCTCATCTCACAACGCCAGTTGGTAGTGGGTCCTCCATCCCTCGGGACAATCCATGGCTGGGGTTATAGGTCACTGCTCTCTCACATCACCATTGGTCTAAGTACTGGCTCATGTCAAGGTTAAGCCTAGCCAAATGCAAGTCTTCTACTTAGTTATATCAACTCAGTTTCAGATATGTCCATTCCTCACCCCTAGCGATCCTTTCGGGTATCCTTCGCACTAGAGTCAGCATAGTCCCTGACTACGGACTCATCAACCCTATTAGTTATCCACATATGGTAAACGGGAAGCTCTCATGTCCCCTCATGGGTTGGTTATTGCTCTTGAGCGCCCATGAGCCCAAGTCTATCCATATGCAACCCTCCCAATAAATGGCCCCCACAATGTGATTCTTGTGCTCTCACGGGTTGGTTACCGGTCTTGAGCGCCCATGAATCCCCATTGCTACCACAGGTCGTTCAGTCTCAATACCCTTCCGAATCGGGTCTGATATAACGGGGTATTCCTGACCAAACACTGCTAGACAGCCCTAGGTATGACAACCAACAATTTAGGAAGGTGTCAATGGGCACCCCCGGAAACATCCCATAATATTTCCGTTGATGTCCAAGGATAGATGAGTCAAAAGGACACCTCTCCATCCCGAACCATACCTAATCAGTCACAATCATCAGTCAATCATATCATACACAATTCTAGTAATTCCTCATATAGAAAGTATACAATAACATGATCCATCTCATATACAATTGACAATAAAAGACATTCATAAACTAAAGAATGCAAGTAAGTAATGCTACTGTAACTAAAGTAAGTGCATCAGTAGTGTATCCATAAAAGAATCTATTTATGGTAACAAATCCGAATGATTCTAATATAGAAACTAAGATCACACAATCTATGTAATTATAGAAATAACCATCCTTATCTTATATAACTTTGAAGAGAATCCCAAGAATCAAGGAGAATCTTTCTAAACTTGGCAATAAGATCCTAAACAAGTATACATACCTTATTAGGAAAGAAGTCAAAAAGGTAGAAGATCAAATGAATCAGAACAAACCAAGAAAGGAGCTACTGTTTTCATTGGTCGATTGATTGGTCTACTGACCCAGTCGACCAACTGAGTCAATAACAGACAAAAAGAGAGGTTTCTGATTCGAAAATAGAATTTTGCGATCTGAAACACCACATACAAAAAGGGAATTTCAATGACAATGTACTAGTGCTAAAGAACAAGTCTAACACTATCATTAATCAAAACCTAAAGATACAAATAAGGAAACAAAACTTACCATAAAAGTAACAGTCAGGGTTTTTGAAGAAAACATGGTATGATCATGAAGGGAAAACCAGAGATTGATAGATTACTAATTTAGTAAAGAAAACATAGAGATTGTACACTAATCTAATCAAGAAAACAGATCTAAGAATATAAGAATTCGAATAAGAAGATGAATCAAAGAAGAAAATCAAAGAGAAGATCATGGTTCCTTCAAAAGCTTGCAATGATCATGATTAAGATCATTATATTAGCCATCAATCCTTAGGAAACCATGAGAGATGAGTGGAGAGATGTTTGCAACAGAGGATGCAGCATCTACTCTACTGTCTCAGTCCAAAAAGAAAAGAAAAATAGAGATGGGGAAGAAGAAGAGAGTATAGACATACCTTTTGATGCAAGAAGAGAGAAATGTAAGAGTTCTTGCAAGAATCCAACCTAGGGTGCAAAGAAATTGATTGGAATGGAGCTCGACTTCGTTCCAAAGGCTTAGGAGGCAGAGGAGACGAAGTAACCTCGAGTATGCACTTAAATAGAGTAGCCACGACCTAATCAGCAAAAACAAATCTCATTGGTCGATTGGTTGGTCGATTGGCCCAATCGACCAAGCATGACAGCAAGGCCAAAGTTGGGATTTGGAGGATCAAATGAACACCAAACCTAAAGAGCTTCAACACACACCTCAAATGACTTACCTAGGGTATAGAAATGCCTTCGAACCAAGTCAAATAATACTCCAAGTCTTTCAACTAATCTCATCTTCAATCAGGTGCAGTTTCTTTTTTAGTTCTGAGCAAGTTTCCATAATTGGAACACCAACACCAACATCAACATCCATGGGTTCAGGGTCAAACTCCATATCTTCCACTGAGATAGCCCATAGTTGACTTCTTCCTTTACTCCAGGTCATTGGACCTACAAACAACAGGGTTTCCGGGTCAAGGTTAGGGCTGGGTTTCACACTATGGCAGTGGCTGGTAATTCAAATGAAACCCTTTGTAGGGTATTCGGTTCATCTTTGACCGGAGCAGCGCAAAAGTGGTTCTCAAATCTTCCTTCAGGAAGGATTGTGGACTTTGAGGAGCTAGCACGAAAATTCATCGGTCGATTCCAAACAGAATTCAGATCAAGAAGACTGAGGAAACCTTGTTCACTATTAGACAAGGGAAAAGCGAATCGATTTGTGAATACCTGAAAATATTCAACAGGGTCACGATGGAGATTGAGAATTTAGATGAACAAGTAGCTAAAACTGCTTTGTTCACTAGACTCACCAACCGGAGACTCTTGGAGTTATTACTTCAGGATATGCCTACCACCTATGCTGAACTGGTGCAAAGGTGTCAGAAGCAGGGGGAGGTAACAGAGATCTTGGATGCACGTCAGGGAGACATGAAGGCCTCTGCAAAAGAGCAGAAAGCTCTCGAGAAAAAGCAAAAGCCCAAGCAGCATGTTCGAGATCGAGTTGGAAGGCCCCGTATGGCGTGGCGACAGAGGTCTCCCGATCAAAGAGAGTATACACCCTGAATACGCCTCGGGCAGACATCTTAAATATCATCAAGAGGCAAAATATCCTAAAATGGCCACCGAAGCTTCCTACAAAGCCTGGGGAGCGAAATATGGAGAAGTATTGCCGTTTCCAAAAGGATTACGGTCACTATACCAATGATTGCAGGCATTTAAAGGCCGATATCGAGAGATTGATATCACAAGGTCACCTATCCGGCTTCGTCAAGGGGAGACAGACAGAACCACGAGGAACCAGTGACAAAAGGGAGCATTCGATAAGTCGAGAGTGGCCAATCGAAGCTCCTAAATCTAAGAAAGGGAAAGAAGTGATCGATGCTACCCGATCACCCATTTTGACAATATTCGGAGGACCCGAACCTGAGTCACTTCGAAAGTTGAAGGCCAAATCCAAATTTATTGGAACTGGAGAAACGCAAAAGTGGAAAAGACTGAATGGTGAGGGTTTGATCACCTTTGGTGAAGAAGATGAGAGAGACGCATGTATACCTCATGATGACGCCATAGTCATCAAGGTAGAGATTGCACGCCGAGAGGTGCACAGAGTATTGTTGACACAGGGTCTGCTGCAGACCTTTTATCTTATGAGGCTTATCAAAAGCTCAAAGTCGAGGAAGATCTAATGGGGCCGACATCTACGCATCTTTACGGCTTTTCCAGGTCATCAGCTGTAGCCGAAGGATCGGTACAACTGGATTTATCAGTTGGAAGCTTCCCCAAAGAAGCTACTATTCGGGTGAACTTCCTGGTGGTTCGGGAACTTCTGGCTTACAACGTCATTCTCGGCAGGCCATCCTTATCAAAGTTAGGTGTTGTAGTTTCGACAAAGCACCTGAAGATAAAATTCCCAACTAATATGGGAATCGGTCAGGTTTCCTCTGACCAAAGAATCTCCCAAAAGTGCTACGTGGCATATCTGAAAGATAAGGAAGGCCCAAAGAAGGCCACGGCATTGCTAATAGAAATACGGGACGATCGGGATGAGACAGAAATGCAAAGACCCGAGCCAAGAGAAAGGTTAGAGCGAATCCAGCTGGATCCTGACAATGAAAAAAGAACTACTCATATCGGATCCGAGTAGCTGGAGGAATTCAAAACAGAACTGAAATTATTCCTTCGGGAAAATAGTGATGTGTTCGCATGGTTTGCGGAGGATATGCCGGGAATAGATCGACAGGTGGCAGAGCACAAATTTTGGATAGATCCAAAGATAAAACCAGTTCTTCAAAAGAGGAGAAACTTCTCGATAGAAAAGCACGAGGCCATCAGGGGTGAAGTCAAAAAGTTGAAGAATTCAGGGTTCATTGAATCCATCGAGTGCCCAGTTTGGTTGGCCAATGTGGTAATGGTCAAGAAGGCGAATGGAAAATGGAGAATGTGTACAGATTACATAGATCTCAACAAGGCTTGCCCAAAAGGCTGTTATCCGTTGCCCCAGATATATCTTTTAATAGACGCCACCGCTGGATATGAAACGTTAAGTTTCATGGATGCATATTCAGGGTATAACCAAATCCTCATGAACCAAGAGGATGAAAAGTTTACTACTTTCATGACCGATCGTGAAAGCTTCTATTACAAAGTCATGCTGTTTGGCTTGAAGAACGTAGGGGCTACTTATCAGAGGGTAGTAAACAAAATATTCAAGGATCTGATCGGGAGAAATATGGAAGCATACGTTGATGATATGCTCGTGAAAAGCACAGCAAGATCAAAGCATATTGAAGATTTGGCAGAAGTATTTTTTGTCACATCCACCCAGCTGGTACCCTATTTGGCCTACCCGAGTGTGTGATCCACAGTCCACAAGATCCAGTATCGAGAAAATCAACCTCCCACATTCACAATAATATAATCAAGAACAAGACTAAATCAAGGTTAACAATATTATTTAAAAAAATCAAGGTAAAGTAACGAAGTAATCGTCAGAGTGCGGAAATGATACCAATAGACATATATAATCAAAATGTAGAGTGAGGCGGAATCTCATTCCACGAGTACAGCGGAATGTAGATCGAAAGTCATAAGAAGATTACAACTAATTCTAAAGACAAGAAATAAAGATATAATCCAACTAAGCTAGAGTCTATTCTACTTTATAAAGAACGTCTTCATAAACATAGACTTCCTCAATCATGCTCAGACGCTCCCACTCTACAGCAGGGCTAATCTTGGTAACAAATAAAACCACTCGAGGAATCCTCAACGTAATCTTCATAGTTGCCAACACCTTGCGTGTAGTACGCTTCTTCATCTTGCACTTCCTCATCTTGTAGAATAGTCTAACAAAAGATGTTGTGCAAAAGGAGTGAGTTTCAAAAGAAACCCAGTAAGGCAAGTTATTCCATAATAGCATAAATAACATAATAACATAAACAAAGTATAATGTGATATGACATGAGACAGACAATGCATGTATGAGTCTAACTCTATGTATGCTAGTCTCTATAGGTAGGCATGCTTTAAGTCATAGCACCATACTTCTTTGGGAAGGTCAATCACTCCCCCTCAGCCATCTTGGCATCTTGGGTCTGCCGGTGGTAGTTGGGTCTTGCATCCCTCTTGGACATTCCTTGGTTAGGGGTTTAGGTCACCTCTCTCTCACATCACCATTGGTCTAAGTATTGGCGCATGTCAGGGTAAAGCCTAGCCCAATGCAAGTCTTCTACTTAGTCATATCAACTCAGGTCCAGATACGTCCATTCCTCGCCCTGGGCGATCCTTTCCAGTATCCTTTCCACTAGAGTCAGCATAGTCCCAGATTACGAACTCATCAACCCTATAGGTCATCCACATATAGTAAACGGGAAGCTCTCATGTCCTCTCACGGGTTGGTTACCGGTCTTGAGCGCCCATGAGCCCAAGTCTATCCATATGCAACTCTACCCATAAAATGGCCCCCACACTGTGATGCATGTCCCCTCACGGGTTGGTTACCGGTCTTGAGCACCCATGAATCCCCATTGCTACCACGGGTCGTTCAGTCTTCCGAATCGGGTCTGATATAACAGGGAATATCCTAGCCAAACACTGCTAGACAAGTCCTAGGTATGATAACCAATAATCCGAGAAGGTGTCAAACGGCAACATTGGAAATATCCCATACTACTCCCAATGATGTCCAAGGACAGAAATGTCAAAAGGACATTCCCCAATCCCAAATCACACCTAAACAATCACAATCATAATTCAGTCATATCATCCACGACAGATATCTCATCATATGAAAGAGCATAATAAGACAAGATCAAATGAATAAACAACATACATGAATAAGTATTCATACATGATCAAGTACATAAAGTAAATAAGGAAATAAGGTCCTACTGTACTTACAGCAGTCATATCATAATAGAAACTAACATAACAGTAGCAAATCTAAGTAGTTCCCAAATTAGAAACTAAATCTATGCAATCTATGTTAATATGGTAACAACTGTCCTTACCTTAAATAGATTCAAATATATTCCAGACGGACAAGAGGATGAATCCAAAGTTAGCAAATAAACCCTAGAATAACATCATACAGTCATTAGGAAGTAGTCCTAAAAGAATGAGCATCAATCGAATCGAAACGGACGAAGAAATCCAATTCTGTCATTGCGGGTTGATTGGCTAGGTTGATTGATTCAGTCGACCCAGTCAATCTGCCCAAGAGTAAATCCGAATCCAAAAATAGTATTTTGATCCGAAACCTATGCTATACAATCCGAAATGCTACGAAACTTGGAGAGAATGTCTAACACAGTAGTCTAAGACTAAAAAGCATAATTTAGACATCAAACAACGATTAAAACCATTACTTACTAATTTGAAATCATACTTTCTATTTTGGTAAAAATCATGGTTTTCATTGGAAACATGCTATGAATGAAAGAGATGAACTAGAGATGATGAGGTCTCATTCTAGTACAAGAATACAGTAAATCAAAGGTATGAATAATCATGGAGAGGCATCTACAATGCTAGAACAAATCAAAATAAGAATATGATCATAGTTTAAGAAGAAATCATAAGAATCATATTAAGAATGAATAAGATGATCATGGCATAAGAGAATGAAAAGAGATTGTAAAAGATATGACTACAAGGTTGCAGCATCTTCATCGTAATCTCAGTTCAGAGAAGAGAGTGATCATAGAAAGAATGAATCAATAACACAATAGATTGAATACTAACCTTTGATTGAAGAACAAGAGAGAGAATTTGCAAGTTTGCAAGATTAGGTCTTCTTCAACACTTTTGGAGGCTTGGAGATGAGTTCCCTTCGTTCTCTAAGTGTTTTGGAGGCTAAGGATACTAAAATCTGAAGTCATGAGGTATATATAGCAAAATAACCTAAACAGCACAAACTGCTCGAGTTCAGCATCTCTGGGTCGATTGGCTGGGTAGATTGGCCCAGTCGACCCAGGCTGATAGCAAAGCCAAAGTCATGGATTTGAGGGCCTTCCACTACTAGGAATCAAACGAAACTTTAAACACATATACTATAACTTACCAAGCATGGAAAAATGGCTTTAAATCATATCCCACCAAGCTCTAAGGTCATCAACCAATCTTCTCTTCATCAAGGCGTAGTCTCTTTTCTAAATCCAACACTGTCCTCAAGTATGGGGCATCATCTTCAATCTCCATAGGTTCGGAGTCGAACACTATATCTTCTACTGATATGGCCCATAGTTGACTTTCACTTCTACTTCGGGTCTTCGGACCTACAGACAATAGAGTATCCTAGTTAAGGTTAGGGCTGGGTTTCACATTTTCGTAACTCCGGAAATACAAGATAAAGCTGAACCCAGAAAAGTATGCCTTCGGTGTATCATCAGGGAAATTCTTAGGTTTCATGGTGTCTCAAAGAGGTATTGAGGCTAACCCGGCCAAAATACAGGCTTTGATTAACATGGAATCTCCTAAGACCGTTTGGGATGTGCAATGCCTAATGGGAAGAGTAGCTGCGTTGAACCGATTCTCACAGTCAAGAGAAAAATGCCTCCCTTTTTTCAAAGCACTCAAGGATTTGAGGGGCAATAAGGAGGCAAATTTGTCAGAAGAATGTCAAAAGGCGTTCGAAAATCTGAAAGAAACATTGGGTAAACCACCGTTTTATCCCGACCAGAAAAAGGAGAAATTTTGCAAATTTATTTAGCAACATCACGCTCGGCGGTGAGTGTGGTACTTGTTCGGGAGAAAGACAAAAAGCAATGGACAATCTATTATGTCAGCCATGTGCTCCTCGACGCAGAAACGCGATATTCCCAGATCGAGAAGCAAGCTTTGGCTCTTATGATAGTGGCCAGGAAACTAAGGCCATACTTTCAAGCACATCCGATAGAGGTATTAACTACTTTTCCTCTTAATAAAGTTCTTCATAAGCCTGATTTGTCTGGAAGAATGGTAGCATGGTTGGTTGAGTTTGGCGAATTCCAAGTAAGTTTCAAGCCTCGAACGGAAATCAAGGCCCAAGCATTGGCCGATTTCGTGGTAGAAACCACTGCACCGACCGAGGAAGTAGCCGAACCCAGTATTCCAACCATGTGGGAGGTATACGTAGACAGCTCGAGCAATAAGCAAGGAGCTGGAGCTGGGATTCTTTTGAAAAGCCCGGCAGGATACATTATTCGCTATGCTTTGAGGTTCACATTCGAAGCAAGCAACAACGAGGTAGAATATGAGGCCTTGATAGCTGGACTCTGTCAGTCAAAAGCACTGGCAATAGCAGAGGTAACTATCTTCAGTGACTCACAGCTTATTGTCAATCAAGTGCAAGGGGAGTATGGTGTCAAGGAGCCCCGATTGCAGAAATATCAAGAAATCATGCAAGCGTTGCAGAAGGAATTCAAGAATCTGAAAGTATGTCAGATTCCAAGAAAAGAAAATGCAATGGCAGATGAGCTTTTGAAACTGGCTAACGCCAAAGAAAAGACTCTAGACCCTTCGGTCTACATTGAGGAATTAGCATTCCCAAGTAGTCAGAAAAAGGAGATATCCTATATTGAAACTGAACGATGCTGGATGGACCCGATCGTGGAATATCTCAGAGAGGATAATCTACTAGAAGATCCAAAGGAAGCAAGAGTAATCAAGGTACGGGCGTAAGGTTTATAATGCAGAATGGAAGGCTGTATCGAAGATCTTATGCTGGATCCCTTTTGAGATGTTTGGGTCCCGAAGGATCGAAAATAGCGTTGGCAGAAGTTCATGAAGGAATTTGTGGAGCGCATATGGGCGGTCGAGCTCTGGCCCACAAAATCTTAAGGCTCAGTTTGTATTGGCCGAAGCTCCAAGAGGCGGCAATGGAATACATTTGTCGCTGTAGCAATTGCCAAATCCATGCCACAGTATAAAAAAGGCCATCTGAAACCCTAACATCAATTCTAGACCCTATCCCCTTTGCGATGTGGGGAATTGATATTATGGGAAAATTCACCAAGGCTGTGGGCGGAAGAGAATATCTTATCGTAGCAATTGATTACTTCACCAAATGGGTAGAAGTTAATGCTTTGGCAACCATCACTGAAAAGAAGGTGGAGAAGTTCGTGTTGGAATCTATCATCTATAGGTTTGGGATGCCAAAAATCCTCGTAACCGACCATGGTACACAATTCGACAACCCATAGTTCGAGCAGTTTTGCAACACTTACCTGATTGAACACCGAATGCCATCAGTAGCATACCCACAGAGCAACAGGCAAGTGGAGGTTACCAACCGAACTCTACTCGATGGAATAAAGAAAAGACTCGAGTCTAACAAAGCGTTATGGGTTGAAGAGTTGCACAATGTTCTATGTGCTTATCGAACTACGGTTCGGACTCCCACTGGAGAAACTCCATTTAAATTAGCCTATGGATCATAAGCATTGGCACCCGTCGAAGTAATGGCTGCGACACTTCGGGAAAGAGAATTCAAGGAAAAAGCAAATGAACAAGGATTGCTAGATAGCCTCGAACTACTAGATGAAGTTCGGACAAAAGCAGTTGCCCGAACTCAACATTACCAGCGAAGGATAGCGTCACACTATAATTCCGGAGTAAAGCATTAGCAGTATCGAGCGGGAGACTTGGTGTTAAGGAATACATTAGCTTTAGATCCACGACATCAAAAGAAATTAGATCCTTCGTGGGAAGGACCATATATGGTAATCAAGCCGGTCGGCTCGGGGGCATATAAGCTGAAGAACATGGCAACAGAAAAAGAGCTGGATCGTTCGTGGAATGCTAGACATCTGAAGAAATATTATCCCTAGAAGATTATCATTTTCATTTATGATGTAAAGCATTCAACTCAATCAATGCAATTCCTGGTTTTCAACACAACATCTTTTGATTGGGGGCAACACACAATATTCAGCAAAAATGGATCAAATCAAAAGGCATCGGTTTGAAACCCGAGTGGGACCTTCGCAAGCTTAGAAGAATTCTTCGGAAATTCCTAAGTAAAGGCATTGGTTTCAAACCTGAGTGGGACCTTCGCAAGCTTAATGATTTTCTAAGGAAATTCTTAAGTAGTCACAGAGGCATCGGTTTAAAACCCTAGTAGGACCTCCGAAAGCTTAGAAGAATTCTTCAGAAATTCCTAAGAAAAGGCAACGGTTTCGATCGGCTAAGGCCTACTAAAGCAAAGACTTCGTTGATTGACAAAGTTTAAGGATAAAGTTAATTCTTTATTTCTTTAAACAACCAGAAGGGGCCAACCTTTACAACATCAAAAAGTTCTCAGGAAAAATGCATATGAGGTAATAAGTGTTGAGGTCAAATCTTCGTTCACTCAAGAAACAGCGAATTCTAAGTATCATCATCGGTGATTGCGAAGAGTTCCGTAAACTTTCCTTTGTCGAAACAGAATTGGGAAGAAATACAAAAGCAGCTTTCTCGGAAGCAACACAAAGTCAAGAAGAAAAATTGAAACGGCTCCCATATGCTGAAACAGAGTCGGGAAGACATAGGTGGACTGCTGGCCGTGGAGACATAGGTCTCTCATCATTTGACTGACCCCTCTCATCCTCGGTGATTGCGAAGAGTT
This sequence comes from Hakea prostrata, assembly GCF_041222555.1. Classification (NCBI taxonomy): domain Eukaryota; kingdom Viridiplantae; phylum Streptophyta; class Magnoliopsida; order Proteales; family Proteaceae; genus Hakea; species Hakea prostrata. The sequence continues at coordinate 6,857,184 of NC_142605.1, forward strand.
CTGTAAGCTCCCACCTACAAGACAAAATCCTCTGCAATTCCATACTCTTCATCCAGCTTTTTCAGAAGAAGCCTGGCCCTTAGTCAAACCTGCATTCAAGGCAAGATCTTCATAGATGAATACTCTAAGGGGGGACAAAGGAGGAGAGTCATCAAGATAATGCAATATATACGGATCTGGAATGGGCCGGTCAACCACATCCTTAGCCCAAGCAGGAAGAGGAAGTCGCAGCTTTTCAAACACTTCGGGATGATAGCTTGTACGATGGGGAGCCATGTTGAAATAAGGATTCCTCCTTAAGATCGACTTCCATACCTCGTTCTCACCGTCCCGATAAGCCTGCAAGTTATAAGTATTCAGCATATCAACAAATGGCTTACTCTGCAAGTATTTGAAGATGCTAGCCCTGCGAACATCAATCGAAAGAGTTTCAGGCTGAGGAGTAATGGCTTGCCTCTGAGGCGTAGGCGTAGGAGCTTTAGCTTCAGACCCCTTCAGCTCTCCCGAAAGCTTCTCAACTTCCCACTCCAGCTGTGAAACCCAGTCCTAACCTTGACCCGAAAACCCTATTGTCTGTAGGTCCAACAACCCGAAGTAAGACAAGAAGTCAGCTTTGGGCCATTTCAGTAGAAGACTTGGTGGCTGGATTGAAACCCATGAGTGTTGATGTCAGTGTTCCATTTATGGAAACTGCACCCTATTGAAGATCATATTAGTTGATGGACTTGGAGTGCTCTCTGTATTGGTTCGAAGGCATTTCTACCTACTAGGTAAGTCACTTTAGGTGTGTGCAAAACCCCATTATGTTTGGACTTGATCTAAGCCTTCAATTCCCTATTTTGGTCTTGCTGTCTTGATTGGTCGACTCATTGGTCGACTGGACCAATCGACCAATTGGTTCTATTTTTGCTAATTAGGTCGTGGCTACTCTATTTAAATCTAATCTCGGGATTACTCTGCCTCATCTGCCTCCTAAGCCTCTGGAATGAGTTAGAACTCCATTCTAATCAATTCCCTTGCATCCTTGGTTGATATCTCGCAAGAACTGAAGTAATCTTCATCCTCCTGCATCAAAGGTATGTCTATGCTCTCTTTCTCTTCTCTATCTCTGGATTTCTTTTCTTTAATATTGTTCTTGATTGAGATCAGGAAGAAGATGCTGCATTCTTGCAACCATCTATTCCATGATCTCATTCTATGCTTTGAGATTTATGATCATTGTCACGATCTCAACCCTAGCCGAATTAACCCTTGAAACCCTAACCCTTGTATGATCTTTCTGGAAACCTTTTGTAACCTCCCATGCGAGGGAAACCTCATGGGTAATATTTATGTTAATCTAAATTTGATTTTTCTATGGTTTTTCTTGTTATTATTGACCAATCATTATTTTCCCTTTTATCCTGTGATCTCAACCTTTTGATGGGAGCCATAAAGGTTGAAACCCTAGTTTCTTGGGTCAAATCAAGAACCCATGTTTTGATCTTGTTATTATCCAGTCAATGTGTTTTGATTTGTAACCTATCAACCTCTAGTTCTTTATCCTTGATCATACCAATGTTTTCTTCATAATCCATGATTAACCTAATTAGGGTAAACTTTTGGTTCCTAATTTGTAACCTAGGAACTTGATTCAATTAGTGGTTTGATGACCTCTATATACTAGTATACTGCCATTAAAGTTTCCCCCTTATTTTGTACCCTTTTGAACCACCAAATTCGATTCTATTTTCCCAAAATTCGGATTCTTGAAGGCTACTGTCTCGGTTGGTCGACTCATTGGTCGACTGGGGCAAGAGACCAATCCAATCGACCAATGAGTACAGCAACCTCATTCTTGGTCTACTTTGATTGTTTTGATATCTTTCCTTCTAGGTATCTTTCCTAACATGTTGTATACACTTGTTTAAGACTTTCTTCTCAAGTTTAGTCAAGGTCTTACTTGATTCCCTAAGATTCCTTTGCGAGTTATAAGGTAAGGACAATTATTCTTTAATTACATAGATCGCATACTCTCTGGTTTCTACCTTATGAAACTATGAGTTTGTTTACTGTTCTTATAGTTTATACTTCTGATGTACTACTGTAACTATAGTAGCACTTCACTTATGTTTTATTTTTATTATTTAAGCTTATATGAATTGCTTATTACTATATTGTTTAACAATTAGCTTATGCTTTTACATTCTCTTTTATATGATGAACTGTTGGTTGTGTATGTCATGACTGATCTGAGAATGTGTTTGACTAGGTATGGTTTGGGATTGAGAGGTGTCCTTTTGACACTTCTGTCCTTGGACATTATCGAAAATAGTATGGGATGTTTCTGGGGTTGCCCATGGACGCTTTCCCGAATCATTGGTTGTCATACCTAGGGCTGTCTAGCAGTGTTTGGCTAGGATGTCCCCGTTATATCAGACCCAAATCGGAAGGGTATTGAGACCGAACGACCCGTGGTAGCAATGTGATTCACGGGCGCTTAAGACCGGTAACCAACCCGTGAGAGGACATGAGAGCTTCCCGTTTACCATATGTGGATAACCAATAGGGTTGATGAGTCCGTAGTCCGGAACTATTAGAACTCTAGTGGAAAGGATACTGGAAAGGATCGCCCGAGGCGAAGAATGGAGGTATCTGGACCTGAGTTGATGTAACTGAGTAGATGACTTGCATTGGGCTAGGCTTTACCCTAACATGCGCCAGTACTTAGACCAAATGGTGATGTGAGAGAGAGGTGACTTAACCCCCAGCCATGGATTGTCCCGAGGGATGCTGGACCCACTACCAACAGGAGCCGAGTGACTGACCTACCCAAAGATGTATGGTGCTATGACTTAAAGCATGTCTGCCAATAGAGACCAGCATACATAGAGTTTAGATGCATACATACATTATCTATTTCATATTACATTACATCTTGTTATGTTCTGCCACGTGTTATTTATGTTGTTATGGATTAACTACCTTACTGAGTTTCTTCGAAACTCATTCTTTTTTTTGTACAATCTCTTGTTAGACTATTCTACAGGTACTGACTACTATGAAGAACAGTACAATGAAGCGCAAGCCGATGAAGCGTACTACACGCAAGGTGCTGGCGACAATCAAGATTACTCTGATGATCCCTCAGACGATCACATTTCGTACTACGATTAGAGGCAACGTGGAATTGGAACATCTCAGTTGGATTGATGAAGTCCACTATTTTGAAGATGTCATCTATAGGATAGAAGACTCTTAGTTTAGTTATCTTTCTTATTTTCTTTTGTTTCAATTGTTATTCCTTTTAGACTTATACTACGTTTTGCTGTATTTGTGGAGGGAATTTCCGCCTCTTTCTACTTCTTTTGATGTGATTACATCTGGTATCAGTTTTTTCCGCACTCTGATTATATTGTTTATTCATTTCTTGATTTGAATCTTTGTTTATAATATTTAAACCTTAATTATTTCTTGTATATGATTATGTTATTGTATACGTGGGAGGATGATTTCCTCGATACTTGATCTTCGGGGCTGTGGATCACACTCCCGGGTATGCCAGTTAGGGTACCGGATGGGGGGATGTGACAGAAGCTTTCAGATTCTCTCCCTAGCACCATCCAAATCCGAATGAAGTCGCCCGATTTCAGAATTCTTCACTCGGCCAACTTCCCAAAGCCTGTCCCGAAGATGAGCGAGCTCAGCATCTTTGGCTTTGGATTCTTCCCGTAGCTGGGAAAGATCATTATTTAAGCTACTAAGCCTAAAAGCTGATTCCACCTGCTTGTGGAAGTTATCAGCAAGGCTCCTGCAATACCGCAAGAGTTAGTCGGGAGCAGAAAATTTTCAGAAAGAAAAATGATGAAGAGATACTTACAACACAAATGACCTTATAAAGGCCTTGTCTGGAACAGTGTTGAAGGCTCTGTTCTCAGCAGGCATCTAAGCAAAAGTGCACCATTCTAGCGCCTTTTCAAAATCGCCTGTCACCAAGTCAGACCTCTTCAACGACCAGGAAGGCCTGTACACTTCATCATCTGACCGAGAACGCTTTCTTTTGGAAACAGCACCCTCAGCCTCTTGGAAAACCTCCTCCACTACCGGAGGAGGAACCTCCACAGGTTGTGGAAGGTTGGAGGAAGATGCCAACGAGGCACCAGATGGGGATTCGGAGGCGCGGACAACAGCTTAAGGAACTACATCTTCCTTAGCAAGCCGAAAGGTCTCCATCATGGAAGAAGATGCCAACGAAGGACCAACTGGAGTTTCAGAAGCCCGAACGACAACAAAAGGAATCACATCTTCCTTGGTGGGCCGAACGGTCTCCATCATGGAAGAAGACACAAACGAAGCATCAGCAAAGGCTGTGGGAATCTGAACTTTAGGAGAATCACCAACAGCAACCTCTTTGCGCTGAACAACCTTTTTCAACACTGGAGCAGTCTTCTTAGAAGATTTTGCCCTAATAGCATCCAAGTTAACTTTTGGAGACACTGCAAGGAAAGACAAACGTCGCCAGTTATGAAAGGTTAGCCAACAAAAAAAAAATAGCAAGGAAAACCCTGGATGTCTGAAGTTCAAAAAAGGATATTCCAACAAAAAGGCTTCTGGAATGAATAACCACCAAGTAAAACTACTTTGGAGTTACTCAGGGAGGAGAAGCTAAAGAGCCCAACAGAAGAGGATGGAGTGGATTAGGAGAAAACTCACTTGTTCAAATTCTGATTAGGGTATCGTCAGAGGATAGAAATGCAGAAGCACCAATGGCGAAGAGAAACGACTGTTCTTGCAAACGACAGAGACAAGAGTGAAGCACACTTGAGGGATTTAAATAGCCCCAAGGGGTGATGTGATGGTTTAAAGCTCGTATGGATCAAGGGTCAAGGACAAGAGACGATTCGAATTTCGAAAAACAAATCCAAGATCAACGGTCAGGAGATAATGACGTTTCAAATTCGAAACTTAAAAGTTAAGTTCGTCCCAAGCCTCCACGTGGAGCATTGTGCACCTGATACGAGGATGCGCAGCAAAAAACCAACCGTCGCACCAATATTAAATGAAAAGAATATTTCCAATTTCTTGGGAAGTACAACTCATACGCAAATATGAGGAAACGTTTGAGTTTCGTCATAAAGTGGGTGCAACTTGGAGAAAACCGCTTCAAGTAAGTCACAGGGGATTCGGATTGAACCGAATCAACTCAGAGGCAGGGGTGTATCCCAAGGTTCCCGAACGTCAACCCCTCTGAGGTTCCCGAACGTCAGCTTCGACCAAGGTACAAGGTTATTTCAGAGCAAGCCTAGTTCATTTCTGAACGTGATTCTAAAAGAAGAAAAGGAGCAAATTCTCTAAGTACGCTATGAGAAAATACTACCAGATCATCACAACAAATATTGCGAGAGTTCGAGAAAAAGGAAGTAAAAATTCATTTCATTTCCAAGGGCCATGGGGGGCCAACCCTTACAAAAAAAAAAGAAAAAAAAAAAGAGAGACATTTTCCTATTTTTCTTGGACGGGTTTTGCAGAAGGATCTGCGACTAGAGCAAGCTGCTGAGGTTCCTCAGGAAGAGGTGGCGAATCATTGAGAAACTCCTCAATGTTCGGATTCGCCGGAACAGGATCCTCTTCTTCCTGAGCCCAATCAGGGAAAGGCAGCTCAAGCTTTTCAAAGACTTCTTTGTGGCAAACATCCTGAAAAGGAGTTGTATCAAAAGTAGGGTTTGCCTCAAGGATAGCCTTCCAGACATCATTTTGTCCCGCTCGGTAGGCTTGAAGGTTGTATGGAGTCATTAGTTCATTGAAGTGGACGCTGTTCAGGTACTTCCGAATGCAATCCCTCCGAAGATCTTAGGAAAGATGTTCAGGTTTGTAGGGAACGGTCACCTTCTTAAGACCATCATTGTAAAGGCTCAAAATTTCAACCCTATCCATACATTCGGAGACATACATTTTATGTTTCTTCACGTCACGCTCCAGAGCTCCAACACGACTAATGGATAAGTCAAGTTCCTTCTTCAAGGTGTTGACATTGTCATTTTCCTCCTTCAACACTACAGCTTCCTTCTTCAACCGATCCACTTCAGAATTTTCCATCGCCAACTGCTATTCACAACTTTGGAGTAGGGAGCCACCGTGACCAATCCGGTTCAAAGCCTCGATATGTTGGTAGAAATTTACCACAGCAGTCCTAAGAAAACAGACAATTATTAAGAAATCCTAGAAAGGATTACAAAGCAAGTGACAGAAGACCAAGGAAACACAGTACCTTGTTGAGAGACGAACGAGCGTATCGTCACTCAAAGACTCAAGAGCTTGACGATCGGCTGGCATCAAGCTAAGAGAGCTCCACTCAGCGGCTTTTTCATGATCTTGTGTGACCCAATCCGACACGATCAGCGTCCACAATGGAACGAAAACCTCCTCAGAGTCTTTACTCTTCTGAGATTTCTTCGAGACAAAAGCTTCGGTTGGGTCATGCTTCCTTTTGGTTCGGGCTGAAGAGGGAACTTCCACTTCTTCTGTTAGCCTTTTTCCTTTCCCCGAGGTTTCAACTATTGGTTTCAAATTCCTTATACCATTGTAAGAAGGGTTCGGAGGAGGCATATCAACTATCTCATTTGCCATCAATGCCTGAGGAGACCTTTGCTTTGCAGCTACAACTGCCTTGGCCGCCTTGACCCGAAGGTTCTCTAGTTAACTCTAGGAGGCATTGCAAAGAAGGATAAAGGTCAGAAAATCAAATAAGGTTGCAATACATTCCAAAAGACAAATGCAACAGTTTGGAAGCTCACAATGAGCCAGCCCCCAATATTGAAGAATCGGGGTGTATTCCATCTCAAGACCATGTATCTCTTGGTACCATGGAATTGACTTGATCTTCTTGGCAGTTGCTTTATCGGCTTTGGATAGGGGAAGGACCCAGTTGCCCTCAGAATATGAAGTAAGCAGCTTCCAAGTGATCGGGAAGTTAAGATCTGATTGAGGCGCTTGGCAGAAAAAATACCGTCTACGCCACCCCTTGTGATTGGAAGGACAGGTTCCCCTGGCAAGGATACTGTCCGACCATCCAAGCTCAACCTTGTTATGCTTGGAAAGAAAAACCAATCCAAAGGGTGGGAAAGAGACAAAGCATGAAAATGTACAAAAAGAGGGAGAGAAGGTTCGATGACAAGTTCAAAACATAAACCCAAAAAGCCAACGATAAGACGCCAGCTATTGGGGAGAAGCATTCCGAGACAAATGTCACAATGATTCAAAACAGCAGAAAACAAAGAATGGAAGAACGGAAAACGGACTCCACTCTCCAGTGTATCTATATACAAAGAGAACTCTTCGGGCAGGTTCGAATTGTCCCTTTCATCAGAATTGGGAGCTCTAAGAAAGTAGGAAGGAGGAAAGTCAAAAGGTTCATTCGCTAAAGGGAGTTCAACTTCAGTGAATGAGGAAGGAACAGAGACGGGTTCATCCTTGGGTCTGCTAGGTTGCTTAAATTGCCGAGGGGCCTCGGCAATGGCCTTAAGAGTTCTGGACTGTCCAGACTCAAGAGGCGCGGAAGAAACTTCAATACTTTTCCCTACATTTTTTGGATAGCTCACTTCTTCGAACTCACCCCAAATGGCAGTCAAAGTTCACTTGTCACTATCTGATTGTTCGACGGGGACAGAGACAGAAGCCTCACCGCCTGAGTCACCCTTACTGGCACTATGTTCGGAAGGACCTTCATCAAAAGTCCTACCACTTCTCATCACTAGAAAAATCTGGTTCTGGTTTTCAATGGAAGCGGGGATGAAAGCAAAAAGAAAGATCGAGACAAATAAAGGATACAAAAGAGTCAGTGAACTTACTGATTCACCGAAGCAGAGAGCTTAAAAGCGAGAAGACTGTTAGGGTGCAAGAAAGACGACAAAGTTTCAAACTCCAGACAAAGAAAATGAAACATGCGAAGACAACGAACATCTTTTAAACACCCAGATAATCGAGGATGTGTATGATTAGGATAACTTCAGGATCGATGATCGTGATCAGGAGACATTTCAAAAAAGTTTGAACAAATCGAATCAAAACAGACGTTTTGAGAAACCGTCATTTCAATTTCATGAGGAATGATGATTTCGGCTGCAGAGGACACGTGGCGTCACCCCCATGAAAAATGAAGACATTTGTGAAACTCGAGGAAAAAGTGATGCAGCGGCATTAAATGTGATTCGACATTTAATAAGCGAAGGATCATTCAAAACCAAGCCCTCGGAATCACCCGAACGCTTGGTCTGGGGGGCTCGTGATATGGGAAAAATCATTGTTGAACCGGGTCCGCCCTTGGTTCGACCCTCGACTCTGGTCGAGAAGAAACGGACCGACTCGCATCTGAGCGGGTCGGGTTTAAAGATAGCTTGCTGAGGAAGAAACCTGACTCAATCAATAGGCGCGCCCGAATCCGTAATTATCGGAGTGGACGAATCGTCAAGGAGATGGTTAATGGCACTTATGGAAGAAAAGGATCGTGCTTACTCGGATAACTGCACGATCATAGATAACTGCCATGCTATGATCGTGCAGTTATCCATTAACCCACCAACGAACGGATTTATTATCAACGGATCTAATCGTTAAGATCGGACGGCCACCCGAAGAAGGCTCAAGTAAATCCAACGAAGGAGATTCGAAGGTAAACACTATATAAGACATGACCTTCGTACAAGAGAGGTATCTGAATCATATTCCATATAGTCGTATTCATACTTTTGCTTTGTACTCAAGCAGAGCCTTTTATGATCAGTTCATCAACTGACTTAGCCTTTGGAGGTGGACTCCCGACCCCCGCGGTCAGGCCACTTCTGATGATTGTTTTTGCAGGTCATTCATCCATGATCTAAGGACTGAGTGGATTTTGGACGCATCACTAACTATCTTCTATTTTCCAAACACACAACTTTCACAAAAAGGTAAGTCAATCTATGATAATCCGTCTAACTTCCCTTTTGACATCATTACTTTCATTCCTCTTTTACTCATATGCCCAAGACGTTGATGCCACACCTCTGCACTAATCTTCGAAGAAGTAACATTTATGCAACTTTCACTAAAAACCTTGTAGAGAGTTCCCTCTCTCTGCCCTTGAATTACTACCATAGCACCCTTGATGATCTTCCAAGACATTTTAGTGAGTTTTGTATCAAGTCCTATATTATTAGCTAATTGACCCACTGAAATCAAATTTCTTGTAAGTTTTGACACGTCTAACCCGTTGCAATGTTAATTGTGTCCCATTTGGCATTCCAATCTGCACATCTCCTCTACCAATTATGTCAAAGATGCATCATTACCAAGATATAGGTTGCCAAAATTTCCTTGTTCATACTTGAAGAAACACTCCTTGTTGGAAGTAGCATGGAATAATGCACCAGAGTCTAGTATCCAATAGACTTCACCTTTTCTATTACAACATAGAATCGAAGCTTCATCTTCAGAACTTGATTCATTGAAGACAATGTTGTTAAGGCAACAAAGTGACCAAAGCAATTGATGATCCGCTTAGGCGATTAGGTGACAAAGCGGTGCCTAGGCGGCAATAAGGCTACCAAAGCAGTTGGGTCAAATTTTTTCAATATGACTAATTTTAAGATGATAAATTTCTATTATAAGCTAAACAAACATTCAAGAATCACATTCATCTAAAAAAACAAGCATTCAAAAATCATAATTATGAAAGATTATTAGTAAAAGAACAAAAACATAAGTTCATCTCATCAAGCATCATAACATACAACTATAAACTATATCAAATTATAAGTATGAAAATGAAAGTAGTAATTTGTGTAAAAGAAATTCGAGGGAAACTCAAGTTTCGACTATGTGAAAATGGGAAACCTAGATGGGAAACTGGGAAATTTCAAGGAAACTTAGGACTTTTTTGTGCAAGTTTCGACATGAAGTTTTAACAGGTTTTAGGGAGTATTTTAGGGTGGGACTCTACATTTAAGCTAATTAGAATATAAAGAACACATTGACTATATTTTGCTAAAAAAACAATGTAGATATGTCATTTAATGTACATAAAATCATTGTAGAGTTGTCTGAGAAGTACACTATAAACTTAACTACTTAAGTACGTAACATTCAATATATAATTTCTAACATCAAATACAAAGTAACTGACAATAAAAGGAAAGTACAACTCAATGCCAAGAGGAGTGTCTCGGTGGATCCATCTTATAAGTCGAGTAGTACTATGCCTATAACATTCCCTCCTCCAACTAACGAACATAGACATCCCATGACATTTTATGCCTATGGTTGTCAAGGTAATCGACAACTGTAACTTTATAAGTCTGGTCATCAACATGCTTAATATAACCAGTCTGAGGGAATATGCAATTTGGATAGGGAAGTCTTGAAGGAGGGGTATTTGGGGAAACATGAAAGAAACAAAATAGAAAATATGGGAAAGCTACAAAACATGCAAGAAAAAGTCCAAAGTTTCCACGAAATTTCCCAGGTTTCCACTAAATTTGGGAATTCTTGTTCTCCTGAACCAGCTGGTATAGCTGGGTTGAACCAAGTTTCGAAGGTTTCGAGGTTTCGACAAGTTTCAACAAAATTTCGACAGTTTTGATCGAAACTTGGGATTTTTTTTCCGGTCTCCTAGTTTTTCGTTTAGAGGTTCCAAAAATGGAAAATTTCAGTGGAAATTTCGCAAGTTTCGATGGAATTTTGTTCTATGGTAATTTTATATTTTTACTTACTTCTATGATAGTGTGATGCTAAATAAGTGCCTTATCCATTTAATGATTCATTGATTCCCGATTCCGAAATGACTAATTGTTAAGTTTGTATATGCCTTTGTAGAATAAAATTTGTTTTTTAAGAAAATCAAGAAAAAAAATATTATTATGTACAAAATGTCGAAAAGGCGATCATTTTGGTGTCTAGGCAGCAATAAGGTGCACAAGGCGATAAAGTGGTAGCAATTAGGTGAAAAAGAAGCAAAAAAAACTGCATGTTACAAAGTGGATCAAAATAAGGCGGACACTTGACAACCATGATTGGAGACGTTCATTGAACTGTCTCTTTTGTCATTTTTACTTTCTTCTTTGGTGTTTTACAGTCACGTTTGAGATGACCCTTTTTCTTATAATTCTAGCATGTCAATTGTAGACCCCTTCCCTCTATTGTTGCCCCATTTTGAAGATCTACCTAATTCTTCAACATTTAGGGCAAAACCAGATGTTTCCCCAAACGAGTTGTTCTTTATCGTGTATATTTGTTAAGAAGAAACCCTACCACGTTCTCAAACTTGAGAGTAGTAGAGCCTAAAGAGTTACTCACAACCATAACCTGATTGTCCCAACTATTAGGCAAACTCCACAAAATTACAAGGGCTAAAACTTCATTATCAAAATTAATTCCCACGGATTCTAACTGATTCATGATGGTGGTAAAATCATTCAAGTGCTCTTGCATAGACATTGTTTTAGATATCTTCATATTAATAGTTTCATTAGGAATACCTTGTTTGACGCTAAGGGTTTTTCATACATTTGTGCTAGGGCTTTTATCACATCCTCTGTAGTCTTCTCCTTGGAGGTGTTGAAGGCTACCGACGATGACAGTAAAAGACGGATCACCCCAAGGCTTTCCAATCAAATACCTCCCACTTCTTATCGTCCATATCATTACGCTGATATTTCTTCCCGCCAAGTGGAAAATAGAGATACTTATGAATTATGATATAGGTAGTCTTCGATCTGCATCTTCCAAAATCCAAAGTTTAAACCATCAAATTTTTGGATCTGCAACTTCCCTTCTTCCGTCATTGCTTCCACTCGAAACTATGGCTTTGATACTAGCTGTCAGGACTGAAACCAAAGAACAATCGCACAAATTAAAAAAAAAAATGCAGAACACAGTAAATTTTTATGTGGAAAATCTTCAAGGGGAAGAAAACCCACGGTCGCCAAACAATCCACTAATTTTTGCAAACCGAAAAAACCTAATTTTGGCAGATCTTTCCCTTTCAGCATGCTTCTTACCATGTCGAGAATCGTGTGATTTTTCTATTTTGCAATTCTATTTTGTTGTGGAGTGTAGGATGCAGTAAGCCAGTGCAAGATACCATTTTTTTTTTGCAAAAATCCTCAAATAACGTTGAAGTATATTTACGTTCTCTATTTTATCTGAGAGTCTTAATATGATAGCCATTTTGTTTTTCAATCTCTACTTTAAACTCTTTAAATTTGTCTAAAGCATCTTATTTTTCTTTAATAAAATATACCCAAATACTACGGCTAAAATCATCAATAAAAGTGATAAAGCATCTGTGTGAAATCCCTTATGATCCTAACCCGAAAATCCTTATTGTAGGTCCAAGAATCCAAAGTGCGAGTAGAAGGCAACTGTGGGCCATCCAGGGAGATACCATTGGATTGGAATCTAAACCAATGAAAGTGGATGGAGATGATGCCAAGTTGGGAATTATGTCAGAGTTTGGAAGGAGATCTAACTCGGACGTCTACGGATTTGGTAGATGGATCATGTCACATCCACCCAGCCGGTACCCCATTTGGAATACCCGGGATGTGATCCACAGTCCAAGGATCAATGATCTGAGGTCCATGCCTCCCACATACACGGTAACACAATCATGAACAGTAATAATCAATGGTAAAAACAGCTAATACTAAGTATCATGAATAAGATAAGATTAACTAAATCAGAGTGCGGAATATAGATAATAATAAAGTGTGATCAAAATCATAAAGGGTGAGAAGGTGTGGTAGCCACCCTCTCAGAGCAGCGGAAAAGAAGTAAATCAAGTTAGTTACATATCCAAGTGTCACCAGAATAATTCAAAGACAAGTTAATTACAATATCCAAGGTTCCACAAATACACCAGGGGAATGGGGCACTATGCTAGGGTTTCTTCTATACTAATGGTAGTCTCCTCAACAGTACGGATGAAGTAAACCCAACGCTGCCGCTCCAAAGACAACTGTGGGGCTAACCCCGGTGCGGATAGTAATCCTCCTCGGCTCCAATATACGGATCCTCACCGACGCCACTACCCGAAGGGTAGTATGTGGAATCATAGTCCGCCTCATAGGAGGTGCCATCGTAATCTTCGGTACTGGAATGTAATCTAAAACATTTGCACAAAAAGGAATGAGTTCGAAGAACTCAAGCAAGGAAGTTATTCCATAATTAGAAATCATACACATTCGAACATATAATAATGCAATGTGATATGGAACATATGATGCGAGATATGAGCCTAACTCTATGAATGCTAGTCTCTAGGGTAGACATGCTTTAAGTCATAGCACCGTACTTCTCTGGGTCGTCAATCACTCTCCCATTTCCATATCTTGGGAATGCCCGGGGAAGATCGGTAAAGTCATCAAAAAGTCGTGGTAAGGGGATCGGTCACCACTCTCTCACATCACCATTTGGTCAAGTCTTGGCGCATGTCACAATAAAGCCTAGCCCAATGCAAGTCATCTACTCGGTCGGTCAAGTCGATTCAGATACGTCCATTCCTCGCCCCCGGCGATCCTTTCCGGTATCCTTCACACTAGAGTCAGCAAAATCCCGGACTTCGGACTCATCAACCCTATTGGTCATCCACATATAGTAAACGGGAAGCTCTCACGTCCTCTCACAGATTGGTTACCGGTCTTGAGCGCCCGTGAGCCCAAGTCTATCCATATGCAACTCTACCAATAAATGGCCCCTTTCAGGTATCCGTAGCATGGTTTATGTCCCCTACCGGATTGGCTACCGGCCTAGAGCGCCCATCCAACCATACACTACCACGGGTTGTTCGGTCTCAATGCCCTTCCGATTCGGGTCTGACACGACAAGGATGAACCTAGCCACACAACTAGACAATCCTATTTATGTCATCCAATAACTCGGGAGAGTGTCGATAGGCACCATCGGAGAACATCCCATACTATTCCCTCCAATGCCCAAGGACAGAAGTGTCAGTAGGACACTCCCCAAATCCCAAGTCATACGTAAGAAATCACACATCGAATCTCATCATTTCTCATGCATCCAATGCATATTCATAATAGTAATCAAATCATGATATTGAAACGAATCATTATAAACATAAGCAAATCAAAATGATAAAGTAACACAACAAAAGTATAAAGATTTAAATGCTACTGTTCTAACACATATGTAACAGTCTCATAATGATTGAAAGGAAATTTAGGGATTTCATTCTTTAAATAAAGCACAGTTCAATATTTGATGACTTATATGTTTATGGATATAACCATCCTTACCTTGGATGAGTTGATGATGAATTGAGAATACCAAGAATAGTCCAATAGAATTGTTAAGGCCCTAAACAAACATCAATAATAAGTTAGAAAAGAAGTCGGGAAGATCGGATGTCATTTGGGTCAAAACTGACCAAGGTTGCTGTCAGCAACAACTTTGGTCGATGGTCTTGGTCGATGGTATCGACCAAAAGGATCGACCAAAATTGTCATCGGGGCAGAATAGTGGATTTTGGGGATTTTGGTCCAAAATGAGTCTTCCGGTGTTCGGATCAATCTGAAACTTGGAGGCATACTTAACAACAGTAGTAGGACACTATAAATCAAGGAATTAACCCAATCCAATGGTCTAATTAAAAAGCCCCAATTTGAGCTATCAAGTTCAAGTGATAAACATCATCGCATGAGTTGGAATTGATTGCATTGATGAGGAATAGCATGCAATAGCTAGAGGAACTAAAAGAAATTCGATTGGAATCATATGGCAATGTTAAACATGAACATAATACACTCTATAGCTCAGTTTGATATCAAATGGTATGATGTTAATAGGTAAATCATGGAATACATATGCTAGGCATGAGATATAAGCATAGCATCAATGAATGGCTAAGGGAATCATGGATTGAGCATGAGTAGGCACTTGGAGTGGTGGTTGCAAGGTTGCAGCACCATTCCAAATGTCTCATCAGCAAGATGACAATAGAAAAGAGTAGAAAATGGTAGGGTAGAGAGTGGAATGAGGAGTCATACCTTAGTGTGGAAGATGAAGACAAGAATCAATGATAAACTAAGTGTCTTTGATGAGATACCCTTCACACTAACCAAGGAGCTGCTTTGGGAAGCTCTCCCCACGTTCCCAGGTGAGAAAAATGATTGCAAAAGGCTCAAGGCTCGAGGTCATATTAAATAAAAAAGGAATATTCCATGGAATCATTAACTTGGCAGACTGGGATATTTTGGTCGATGGTATCGACCAAAAGGATCGACCAAAATATTTTCAGTAGAAAACTCAGGTTTAGAACAGCAATTTCAAGTAGGGATTTGAAAGGCTATACAAGGTCAAATTGAGTGAGGTTTTCTTCCACAATTCAATCAAGAAGTCTAGTTTCGGGGAATACCTTCGGATTGTGCACAGGAGGTCATTTGGTACATCAACCATATTAATCTTCTCCGATGCGCAGACTTTCCTTAAACACTGACAATGTATTTAAGCAAGGGGTATCATTGTCAATGTCCATGGGCTCGGTCTCCGAATCATGATCATTAATCAGAATGGTCCATAAATCTCTTCTTCCACCGCTTCGGGTCCTCGGACCTGAATACAACAGTGGATCCGGGTCAGGGTCAAGGTTAGAATAGGGCTGGATATTACAGATTAGGTGTCCATTGATGACACATGTGGAAGGTCAAGAAAATCAAGTAAAATCCATTTGGAGTGTAGAATAGGATCTAGGACAAAGCCATGGGCTATTTGGGCCTTGATTCTACTCTTGGAACTAAGTTCTAGGGGCTAGTCGATTGGCTTGGTCGCCTCCTGGTTCCGGGCGAAAAAGAGCAAACTTTGAAAAATTAGATTTTCGAGGCTTTATTTAATGTGTTTTCGTTCTAAAACATGTCATTATGATCCATAGCCATCAGAGGACGTCAAAAGCTTGTTAGAGAGTGCTCTGGAAGGTGAAAGGCAATGTGGAGATTTTACAAAAAGCGTTCTGTGCAGCAAGTAACTTTCTATTAGTACTCATCCCCGTTTTTTCTAATTCACTTTTGTGATTGATTTCTTCTCCTATTTAGACCTAGTAAAAGCCTTCTAGTTAATGTATCGACCTAATTAATTTCTTGTCTCTGCCCTAGAGTGAATCCCCATTGACATTGGTTCATCCATAATTCTTCTAGATTAATTTCGGAAAAGACCTAACTTAGGAATTCGTTAGGTTTTCCTTTCTTTTGCATTGTTGAATGCTTAAATCATGTGAGATCATGTTCTGGTATTATTTAAGAATTTTCTATGTTTTTTTGGAGTTTTTCAAATAGATTCACCTGTTAGAATCAAAATAACCAAATGGTTTTTCAGACAATTTACTTGTTAGAATTAGCATAATCGAACAATTTTTTTTTAATATATTTTTTTATCACGAATAGATTCTTTTTTTTTTTTTTTGGTAAACAGAAATTTAATTAAAAGAGGGACAAGAGCCCAAGGTATCCTGAATACAAGCTTCCTGAAGCCAAGGAGAGGAAAGAGACCAAACCATCCCACTTGTCAGGGATAGGGCCTTCCTAGCTAGACAATCGGCTAAACAATTAGCCCATCTAGAAATAGAACGAACCGACCAAGACGGTTCCAACCTGAGAATAAGGCGAATGTCTTCCACCACTCGCAGAGCCTCCAAGTCACAGGGGAAAAATGGATCTTCCACGCTGTGAATCAACCTGTCCGAGTCACTTTCAAAGACGATATTCTCTAAACCTTTCTCTTGCGCCCATATCAAAGCCTCTCTAAGAGCCATAGCTTCGCCCAAGAAGATGCTGCAACAGTCACAAGGGATTGAAGTTGCCCAATTACAAATGCCATCAGCATTCCTTAATATGAATCCATATCCTGCAACATTATTAGCAGAGGAGCAGGAGAAGTCCGAATTTATTTTAAGGAAATTTGCACCTGGCGATTCCCAAACCCTAGAGATGGTATGCATAGATTGGGAAGTCTCTTTCATTTGGCTCCAGAATTCGCTATAGGCTTTCCATGATCGATCAACAATCTGCTGGTTCCATCTGGAGTTGTTGAAGCATAGGTCGTTCCTCGCAAGCCATATATTTCAGCAGGTAAAGAGAATCAGGTTGAAGGTCTCTTTCTTCAATTTCTTCTCAGAGAAGCGCACACTATTCCAGCTGTTAAGCAAACTCGTCAACGAGTTTTAAGAGTGAACTTCTGCAATTTCGGTTAGTCCCATCCCAAACCAGATTACTTTAGAGTGTTCACATTCGAACATGATGTGATCTAGAGATTCAATTTCTTTATCACACCTTTTGCACCCAGGATCTGCTTTAATTTGTCTGATCAATAGGTTATCACCGGTAGCCAAAGCCTGATTCATCGCCTTCTAGATGAAAGATTTAATTTTGGGATAACAATGTGCAGTCCAAATCAGTTTCCAGGTTCTTGATTCCACTTCTTTCCATTTGTGCTGGCGAGATGTAGAAGGAGCCAGTCTAGCTCGTGAGTCTCTCTCATTACAAAGTAAGTGATAGGCACTCTTGACGGTGAAGCTGCCATTGCTAGTTCCTCCCCACCTTACAACATCACCTCCTGGTAATCGACTAAGCTGGATTTTCAGAATTGCTTTGATCTCTTCTTGTGTAAATAGTTGTTGTAATAGTTGTCTATTCCAAGAGTATGAAGAGGGCTCGATAAGATCGGAGACCCTTTGAATGTTGCAATTCACTGGTTTAGGAGATGAAATCCTGAAAGAGAGCAGACTTGGAACCCAATTCACTTCCCAGATTGGAGTATTTACTCCATTGCCAATAATGGATAAGAGGCCCATTTGCAACACTTCCCTACCTTTAAGGATGCTCTGCCATGCCCATGAAGCCATTGAACCTTTATGGGCCTCCAAGAAGTTGCAGTTGGGGTAGTATATAGATTTAATAAACTTAGCTCACATGGAGTCCGGCTGGGCCCATAATCGCCAAGCCACTTTTGCAAGAAGGGCCCAATTATGAAGAATAGGATCCCGAAAACCTATGCCCCCTTTCTCTTTTGACCTACAAAGTCTTGACCAAGACATCGAATGCAATTTGCATTCCTCTCCTTTCTGACCCCAAAAGAAGTTAGACATGCATTTTCTTGTATCATTGTGCAAAGCTGTAGGGAGAAGAAAATGAGATCCAACATATGAACAAATTGAGGAAGCCACTGATTTAATAAGTATTTCCCGTCCCGCTTGAGAAAGCAGTTTCTCCTTCCATCCTTGTGTCCTCTTGCCAATTTTCTCTCCCACCTCCTTGAAGATATCCGATTTTTTAACACCAAAGTTGGAGGGTAATCCAAGGTATTTCGAGGGACCTTCACCATATTTAATTTTTAGAACTCTAGAAAATCATCTTCTAAAATGAAGTGGAGTGTTAGGACTAAAGGTGAATGAAGATTTACCTTCATTAATGGCCTAACCACTTGCTTGACAATAGAGTTCCATACATGCTTTGAGATGACATATTTGTTGCAGATTAACATTTGAAAACATTAGGCAATCGTCAGCAAATAACAGATGAGAAACTCGAGTAGCTCTATTTTTCACGCTGATTCCTTTGACTAAACCTTGGTCTTCTGTATCATTTACTATGGAGCTAAGAACCTGAGACCCCAAAATAAATATGAAAGGAGAAGAGGATCGCCTTGGCGAATACCTCGAGATGGGCAAAAAGAACCTTTCTCCACCCCATTGATCAAAAGAGTATAGGAAACTGTGGTCGTGCATTCCATAACCAAGTTCACCCATTTAACTGAGAAACCCAATTTGAGGAGAGTGGCTCTAATGAAAGGCCATTATAATCGGTCATATGCATTTTGCATATCCAATTTCATAGCAAGAAATTTTTTCTTTCCCTTTTTTCGATGCTTCACATAATGAAATATTTCATGGGCCATAAAGACATTATCAGAAATAAGCCTATCAGAAATAAAGGCTGACTGGGAAGGAGAGATGATACCTGCTAGTGACTCCTTGAGCCTGTCAGCAAAGATTTTTGATATGAGCTTGATCACTACCCCACAAAGACTAATTGGTCTAAATTGTCCTGACAACTTTGGATTATCACATTTTGGAATCAAGCATACATATGTCCTGTTCAACTCCTTAGGCATCATACCGGAGATAAAAAATTCTCTAACAAAATTGCAAATCTCCTCTTTAGTTATGTCCCAGTATTTTTGATAGAAGAGGGGTGGAAAACCATCAGGACCGGGAGACTTCAAGGGGCCCATGGATTTCAAGGCTGAGAGAATTTCCTCATCATCCGGAATACGACAAAGCAACCCATTCAGCTCATCACCTACCACCGGCTGAACCTTTTCTAAAGCAAGACTCAAAGCATTATGAGAGATACCCTCAGATGTAACAGCTCCACTGAAATGCTCTAATAACAGCTCCTCCATTTGAAATATTTGAAGTCCAATTACCATCCGATCTTTTTAATTTCAGAATTCTGTTTTTCCATTCTTCTTTGAATTGTAGAAGCATGAAAAAAGGCAGAATTTTTGTCCCCATGCTTGATCCATTCAATTCTTGATTTTTGGTGCCACAAAATTTCCTCATTCTTAAGCTCCTCATCAAGAAGATCCTGCAGCTTGTTCTCCTCATCAATAAGCTCTCCATAGTACGGGTTTCTTTGAATGGACTCAATCTGACTTTTTAAGATTTTGATTTTCTCTTGGACTGTACCGAATTCCTTCTTGCTCCATTTCACGAATAGATTCTACGTAACCTAATTCTACATAATATTGATTCTCTGGAAATATAATTCTAATATTGACTCCACAACAAAATTGCAGAACCAAACATAACCTGATGCCTCTGGGTGGGTTTCGTCTGACCCAACAAGGTTTTGTCGACCCGCATAACATGAACCAAATAATGACCAGACGCGAAGCGATTGACGTCCTCTTTGAAGACGGACGGGCATTAGAAGATGATAACAGGGTAAACTCTTGGGAGTTCTTATGGAAGCAGCAGAAAGAGAAAGGGTGGTTTTGCATAGGAAACACCACCTAAAGCCGATTAGGAAGAAACCTAGCCATAAATCCGGGAAGAAGACTAGATGTGAACCTCTAGAGCAGGAAAAAATTGATTTGCTTCCTCTTCCTCATCATCCGGAGAAGGGTTCCGACAAACTTCCCTTGTCTGATCATTATAATGACGGAGATACTGACTCTCTGAAAGTCGTGATTGCGTTGCCGGCGCCTCAATCCCAAAAACGTCTCAGAGAAGAAGAAGCAGCATCATCAGCAGCAGCATTCGTAGAAGGGGAAGCAGAAGAAGAAGGCAAGGACTTTGACTTGTTTGATGATGGGGTTGGAAGCAACACTAAGAAGAAGCCGCAGAAGAAGAAGAAGAAGAAGAGTACGACAACGACGACATGCGTGCTGGGGCCTTCCGATTCTCAGAAAGGAGAGAAAAAGCGAAGAGGTGAACCACGTTTTGTGACAGAGACTGAGGTCCCTTCCTTTTCCTCTGCTGAAGCGCATCCAAGGAAGGATGCGAAAAGGAGGAAGAAGAAGGAGAAGTTGCAATTGAAAGTCGTATCTCCCTTCTTCCAAGTCGATAAGGAAACTCTGACCCAGAAGAGTCCACAGACTTCACTTGCCAATCCCTTAATCAAGGAGAAAATCAGTCGAATTCTACGCAATTCTCCATTCTCTTGGTCGTCTTCTTTCCGTGGAGAAGATGATGGGAAAACTATTCTAGAGGCAGATAACGGTCTCGGTCTGTCGGAGAACAAACAAGATTGTAAAATAGAGAAGAAGTCTGATGCAGAAGTCACCGCGGCCACTGACGCTTCTCCAACCAATAAGAAGCCAAGCAGCGTGCCTAAGAAAGCGGCGGAAAAAGTTTCTGTGGTTTCCTCTTACTTCCAGAACCCAACGCTAGAACCCAACTGCGAAACCCAGATCCGCCGTTGCGGCAAGAAGAAGGTGGTGGTAGTTTCCCCGTACTTCTACAATGTTGCCACCGAGGAAGGGGAGAATGACAGCAAACGACGAACCCTTTCGTCTTCTCAGAAATGGAATGATGCTTACCGACGGGTGACTCCATACAACCAGTGGAAGCCTCCACGCTCCCATTACCCTCTTCTTCAAGAAGACCATATCCACGATCCTTGGAGGGTACTGGTTATTTGCATGCTTCTGAACCGCACCACAGGTGGACAGGTATACTTACTCCATTATTTGGGACATCCATGATTATTCTTGTAATTTGAGGATAATAATGTATTTTACACCCAAGGTTTATAGACATGATTAGTTGCTTCTTGGCCTTTGCATGATTACCTGAAATTGTGTCTCTTGTCATTTGCTTTCGGTGCCAAATATTTCTCATAGAACTTTACGTTCTCAACATCATTTAGTTCTGCGTAAGGACTTATCAAAGGGTTCGATCCTTCTTGTACATGCTCTATGTAGTCAATATTATTGCTATAGATATATTCTGGCCAACTTCCAAAGGTGAACTTGTATGATTGATGGCGAAAAGAGACTGTAGAGCAGTATTATTGTGGCCATTTAGTTCGATTCTAGGGGGTACAACTGCTGATATTGGTTTCACAAGGTGCAGTACCTGTTGAGGGCTGATGATTTGTATTCTGTCGTATATGTTGTGAGCTGCCTTTAAGGTCTGAGACTCTGAACTAAATATTTCTTCACGTTATGTTTGTTTGGTTGTTTTTTTTTCGTGTGTTTCGTTTCATTTCTGCATCATGTATACCTATTATATTCATGTTCAGCCTCTTTGGATCTATTAATTGACCTCATTTAGTTGGCATCATGGTGCAAATTTAGGTCGAAACCGTCAAAATTTTCAACTGAAATCTCAGTTTTTCCAAAAACCAAGTCGAAACTTGTTAGTAATTGAAAAAGTACCAAGTTACGACCGAAATGGTTGAAATTTTGACCAAGATTGGTCGAAACCTGGTTTCAGTCCATTTTATAAAACTACCCCCTTTCGGTCGAAACATGCAAGATTTCGTAGGTTTCCCTTCCATACCCCAAGGGGCAATTTTGCAGGTTTGGTCCATCCTAGATGGCACAATTACGAGCTGGCCGAACATCTATAGGGGCAATTTGGTAATTTTTCCCTTTTATTTGGTTGATGAATTTATTTGAGTAACTTTTTTTATTTCTTCAAGTCCAAATCTGTTTTTAATTCCCTGTTTGAGCCATTCAAGTGAATTCTAGACTCTAGTGTCATTGGGAATTTATTTTAAATAAAGATTCCTTGTGGATAATTAGGTCTTTTAGTACAAATTAAATTCCTTAAATTTTGTGGTTAGTCTTTATTTCTTAAATTTTGTAAGGGCAATCCTAATCTATAAAGGAAACCCCAGTTGAGTTAGTCTTTATTTCCTAGTCAGAGTCTAAGTCTCTCTCTCTCTCTCTCTCTCTCTCTCTCTCTCTCTACCCCTTTGTGTAAGGCTATATACATAAGCCAGTCCTCTTATTGTAAACTTAGATTTAATTGAATAAAGAATTAAGCTGGGAGGGCCTCAGCTGAATTAGCAGCTTCTTTACTCAAGTTCAGCAGCATGTCTTCAAGTTCCAGCAACGTTCTTTCATCCACAGCAGCCTTCTCAGGTAAGTATGACACTCCCTTTCCTCTTTCACCCGCAGCTCTCCCCACTCCTTCTCCTTGCGTAGGCTCTAGAAACCCCTCCCCTCCACTCCCATCGCAGCCTAGGAAACTCCGTCCCCTCCCTTTGCAGCTTCCTAAAACCACTCCCCCACCCATTGCAGCCTTAGGAACCCCCCCACCTGTTGTGACACCTCTAATTGCCTCCCCCACCACCCCCAACCCTTGCGGCTCCTCCTTTCCCCCTGCTTTCTCTCTCGGACCCCTCTCTTTCCCCTTCTTTGACTTGTGGCAAGTCTGAAAACAGAAAAAGAGAAAGAAAAAGAGAACAAAGAAAAGGAAGAAAAGATTCATGAAAGATTACCCAAGATCTAGTTCAAGAAACCCAAAAAACCTCCCATCTCTCAATCCATCATCCCTACAATCTCCCCTAACCACCCCAAGCTACTTTGGTTAAACCCTTTTCCTCCCAAGGTCAGCCCCCATTATTCTCTTTCAACCCGATGGTAATTTTTAGTCTTTTCCCAAACTTGTCCCATGAAATTGTTAAAA
The DNA here is from genome assembly GCF_041222555.1 of Hakea prostrata. Classification (NCBI taxonomy): domain Eukaryota; kingdom Viridiplantae; phylum Streptophyta; class Magnoliopsida; order Proteales; family Proteaceae; genus Hakea; species Hakea prostrata. Next base: position 6,880,348 of record NC_142605.1, read on the forward strand.
CCCTAACATCTCACAAGCACTTCTGTTAGAATTTCAATAACTGTATTCAGCCTAGGGACTGAAATAAAATTTATAAAGAAGAAGAAAAATAGAAGAGGGCTGAAGAACAGAAGGGAGAGAGCTGGCATGTATGTGTTGGCTCTCCTTGGTACTATTTTTATATTGTAAAATCAAATCTCAGTTTAGGAGAACATTCCTAAACTGAATTACAGCAAAAAGGAAAATTGCATATTGCAGAGGATCTCCCAAAATCCACTGAAAAGGAAACTATCTTAAGGAGATTACTTGTCAACCAAACAATAAGAAAATTAGAACATAATCAACATAAAAAGTAACTAAAATTGAAAGTAACCAAAATAGAAACCTAAGCTGAAATATTAATGCGCCCTCTCAAGCTGGAGTGTGCATATCAAAGGCTCTTGCTTGGAATAACAAGAACATATCAAGAATTTTTGTTACACTTGAGCATATGTAATAACAGACATTGATAGACACCGAAAGAGCTTCACCCAAGAGATAATTAGCAACAACTTAAGTAAACAATCTTCATGTTGAATGAACCACCCAACAACGAGAATTATAGGTAGTGGTGAAGGCGAACCATGTTCATTAGTATAATCGCAACAATAACGTTAAGGGGCACTATCCAAATAACGCTAATAGTAGAGAGTAATCTCCACACAAGTAGGTAGGTGAAAAGTAGTATGGGTTACTGTAGGCCAAGTATGTAGGTGAAAGGTTAACTGCAGACCACGTAGGTAGGTAAAAGGCAATATGGATTATTAAGGTCCAAGTAGGTAGGTAAAAGGTAGTATGAGTTAGTACAGATCAAGTAGGTAGATAAAAGATATATAGGTTGTTGTGGACTAAGTAGGTAGGTAATTGTCCAATGCTTTGAATCTTGTGCTTTTGTACACATTTCTAGGGAGATCAACCATGTAACTGATCACCTAGCTAGGAGGGCCAGGTCGGTGGAGTGTTTGACCTTGTGGCCTGTTTCCATTCCTTGTCTATAGTCACTTTGTTTGTTTGTTCCCTCGGCTATTCACTCTGAATGAAGCAGTCCCCCCCCCCCCAAAAAAAAAAAAAAAAAAAAAAAAAAAAGAAAGAAAAAGAAGTAGGTAGGTAATTGTTGTTATTGTAGAATACCATCATAAGATAAAAATCTTGAGTAGATAGAAAATAGACCTTCAATCTCCCCTTTATGTGTAGCATTACACATGAACACTTAATAACAATCAATTACCAACATCTCAAAGTTTGTATTGAGGAATTGTTTGGGTACTTGAATGAACCATGTTACTTGATGAAACGAGGCACATGAACTTCCTGTCATTGCTGATGTCAAGTAGTTACCCATAAAGTGTAGAACAGTAGTGACAAGTCAATGGAACTGCAAGACTCAATCAATGATTGGACCCTATTTATCGGATGAAGATTAAAAAAACAACTATAGGTGATTAGGAAAGCGGTCACATCAGTAGCCATTAGAGTATCCTTTAGAACCCAATAATGTAAATCAATAGTAATAGGAGAACACCAATTAGTGCACCTGCAGAACAATTTGTGATTCATCCAAAATCTTGATAGGACAACAGTAGTATTTCCCAGAACATTGACTTGGTAGCATAGTTGTCACAGCGACGAGGCGATGCGAGGCGGTTTTAGCTAGTTGGGGCGATGAGTCGACGAGGCACCCTCTGAGGCGCTTTTGAGGCGGTCGAGGCGTTTTAAGTGAAATTTTTACTTTTTAGTGTACATCTCATACACTAATTCATTATAAACGTATCTTATATATAATAAAAAAACTAATATTAGCCATTTAGCCTACCTCAAGTCATCCAACATACTACAAACCACACATAGTAGGTCCTAAATAAATTTCAAGTATCATACTATCATTAACAAGAATCAAGATACGATAAAATGTAACTAAATAGTAAACACATAGATGCATGAGCAAAACAAATAAACACTAGACAACATCCCTTCATTAAATGTCACCAACACTAACACCATCAAATGCAAGGGATAAATAAATAAAAGCAGATAATATCAAAAGAATTGTAGTTCAAAGGAATCTCATGTACACAGTGCATACACCAAGCAGAATATCTTAAGAATGCAAACCAAACTAGAAGAAAGAAAAAAAAAAAAAAAAAAAAGCAACTTATAACATTGTTACAACGCAGAAAAAAAAAAATTATGGCGACATACCGTCGCCTGAGATGGTGACCGAAGCCGCTGCAACTACGGTGGCTTTCGTATGAGCCTATGAGGGGAAAAAAAAAGAAACAGAAGCAGAAGTAAGAGAGTAGCAGGCTAGCAGTAGAAGTCAATCAATTTTGGACCTTCGAAACTGAAAAAGACAGTACAGTGTGTCGCCGGTGATATTTCTGGTTGTCGCTGGATGTCGCCGGAGTCGCTGGCTGTTGTCGTCGATCGAGTGGAACTGAAGAGAGTAGCAGAGGAAGATAGTACCAGGTGTGAATCGTGATAGAAGAAATCAAGAAATGAAAAGCTGAAGAGAGTTTTGGGCCTTCTGGCTGTCGCCGGTGATACTTTTAGTTGTCGCTGGAGTTGATGACCTTTGTTGTCGATGAAGAGAGTAGCAGAGGGAGAGGGCTGAGAGACAGAGACGACGAGAGCAGAGAGTTAGGGCTCGCAAACAATTGGGATCGAGTGATTCTCGGGTTTTCTTCTTTTTTTTTTTTTTTTTGGTTAATGATTTAATGTTAGAATGAGCCCATGTATCTCATGTAAAACTTATATATGCACTCAACCATTAGATGATTCCCAATTGGAATCTAATTTCTAATTCATATTTTACCTTTGATTTAGAATAAAAAATATGATGGTTTTTAAAATCCACAAAGGCGGGCGCCTATGGGTTTGAGGCGTCTGAGGCGACACATAGGTGACGCCACAGAGCCTGAGGCGACACATAGGCGACGCCACAGAGCCTGAGGCGACTGCCTTATGTACTTTATATGAGGCGCTTGTCGCCTCATCTCCACAAAGACCGCTAGGACGCCAAGCTAGGCGACGCCTTGACAGCTATGCTTGGTAGTCAGTAAAGAAAAACTGAATAAGTAACAGGTGATAGAACCTTCACATAATCCTCATTAATCTCCACCAGTGACAAACATAAGGAATTACTACTGAATAACTATAATTTCAGAACAGTAAGAACAGCAGTGAGGTAACAGCTGAATTCATTAAGCAACACTTAATAGTTAACACTGATGAATACAAGCTGATTCTACTAAGTGATAGTTGATTCTAGAAATAGGAAAAACAAACTAAAACTCCCTGAAAACCAAGAACGGCCCAATACCCAGATCATCCCCGAGAGATTCCCCTCTCCCACAAGCGCTGCTTGCTACTTCTTTCTTACCCCTACTCTTCTCCCCCCTCCCTTACATAACCGAACAATCCTAAAAAACTCTTACACTTCTTCCCAATCTTCTTCTACCACCTGGACTGTCCCTTCTGCACCTCTGCTGTGAGCAGAGTAGTGGTTGCTGTCCAATAGAAGGTTGCCATCTATCTTCTCTTTACTTTGATCACCTGCAGCAGCTAGAGGCGATATTGTGTTCTTCCCCCTATTCTTATGCTTGTACACCCGAGTTATAAGGGGCTTATCAACGGTAGTATTTCCCAGAACATTGTCTTGGTAGTCAGTAAAGAAAAACTGAACAAGTAGCAGGGCACTCAACTGCAGCAGTAAGGTAACTCAACTTGCAACAGATTCCAATAGGGGCAGCAGCCAATGCAGTAGCTAGCACAGTATTTTTTTCCCGGGGGGGGGGGGGGGAGGAAGAAAGCAGCACATCATTAAGGGAAACAGCATTAGGAAATAGTTTAATCAGCAATAGGTTTCTATTTATCAGACGATAGGGAACTGAGTTGGTTCTGATAAATAGAAAAAGACATGATTAACCCAATGGTAGCACTCACAAATATATGAAGAACACCATAGCAGTAATGGCAATAACATGATAGGACCAGTAGTAGATATGTAATTACCTCAGGTGGTTCGCTGTAATCATTTTTTTGGGGGGGGGAGGGGGAGAGGAAGAAAGGTCTTCACCAATATTAGGGTAGCAGGCTGTATAGTTTATAGACTAAGTCACTAAACAGACTTTTACGCCATAAAACAATCATCCCACAGAGGATCACAATGGGGCTGATAGATCTCAGGAAACAGGAGTTGAGTTGCATTGATTTATTTGTGGTCTCGGCAGATAGCAAACTGGAGAAAACGGGGGCAGTGAAAAAATTTCGTCCTTTGGGTCTTCTGTAGTAGGTAGACCTCTTCACAAGTTGTCAAGAAAGGATCTCAGTTACATAGATAAAATAGAGAGATCAGGGCCTTAGTACTTGACTAAGCTAACTGCTCTGGCACTTAGCACTCATTCATACTCAGTCAGCCTTTAACCCCTCATAGGAGAGAAATGGAAGAGAACTTGAGAGAAAGAATGCGTTGTATTTCTTGAGAACACTTACAAGCTTGGAATTAAATTACTTGATTGTCTCTACACAATGAGACCCCCCTATTTCTAGTTACACTAGTGTATAATGAATGTTTAGGATATTTACATGTGTCCTCCATCCAACTGATGTAACCCAGGGTCTGGGTTAGATCTTCCAGGATCTTCTTAGATAAGAACCATCGCAAAGCTATGGTTTCTGGGTAGTTCGGCTAGGGTAGAACAGGTACTAAGCTTGTGGCCTTTGAAGGTGCAGACCTAATTCGTAATGGCTCTGATCAATGGAAGGTTTTGAACAGCAATAGAGTTAGCGTTCAGATCTCAGAAGGGTTATAATAGTTGCAGAAATTTTCAGAAATTTTCTGTTTGTCTATTTTCTGCTTAAACAGGGAGCCAAATGAGAGAAGGGGAGGGGTTCAAGGGCCTGCGGGTGTGTGGGGTTGATGTTTCTGCAATGTGCAGAACATGGGAGGGGGTAGGGATGCCTTGCGTTGATGGAGAGGGTGAGGGACAGACTGGAAGCTAGCTGGAACTGAAGTGAGAGGGGAAGACGCGATGGGGTGGGCGTGACCTTCAACTGACTTGGGGCTGCGGTGAGTTGCGTGTGCACTGACGTGGAAGTGGATGATTGCTGGAACTTGCTGAATTTCTGAGAATTACTCTCCAGCCCTGGCCACAAGGATGTCCTTCCCCACGGCCCAAGCCTCTGATTTACTCAAATAATCCAACCTACTGTATTCAGAAATAAAGAGGCTATTTATAGTGATATTACATGACACTTGGATTCAACTTGGGATTCCTTGACTGTTAAGGATCCAACTACTGACCTAACTTTTCAACTTAGAATTAATTAAAGAATTGGACTCTAGGTGGGTCTCCTTTATAGTTTAGGATACCTTCTCCTTATTACAAGGACTATTTAAATAAAGACAATTTTTATTTAAAACAATCTCCTAAAAGATAAGAACCCTCTTGGATAAGGAATCTCATCTTATCTACAACTAACTAACTCAAGACAACTCAAAATGGACTATAACTCTCCAACTACTAACTCAAACAGAAAAATTAAAAATAGATCCATGACCCTTGGATCGAGGGGTTTCTTTCTAGACCCATATTGAACCCTAAAGGGGGCAAGGAAAGTGACTAAAATACCCTTGAGGGGGATTCGGCCAGCTTTGGATTGGCTTCTTTGGGTCTGAATTTTGGGCTCAATTATAGTGGCCCAACCCAGGTTACATCAACTGTGGAGAGCCTTCTAGGTCCTGGATATTTCTGTGGGAGTTATACAAAATAGATATTTTACAAGGACTTGGATTCTTTTAGAATTCTCCCCATATGTAATATCTTCTAGACAGTGGGCTAGGCTTAGCCCAATAGGACCTTTCTTGAACTAGGCTATGTGTGGCCCTCATAAATTAGGTGTGTTGGGCCTACATGAGGACAGATTGTGACATTCTCCCCCACTTAGTCCATCGACATCGTCGTTGTGTCTTCTTCGTGGAACCTTTGTATTTGCTCTTTGAACTACCACGGAAAGTTTGCCGGTTCCCACTCGCTTCGCTATTAGAAGTCCCTTCCACTTCACCAAATACTCTCGACTAAGAGGTACTCCTCTCTTTCGGAGGACTTGATCCACACTCATATACTCCTCGTTATTGTAGGATGTAGTTACACTCATTGGTGCTCTTGTTGATATTCCATAACTTGGGTCCTCTATGTCTCTGTGATATGGCTTGAGCATGCTTGCATGGAAGGCCTGGTGAATCTATAACTTAGGTGGTAGGTTCAGCTGATAGGAAACCTTCCCCACCTTTTTCACGATCTTGAAAGGGTTCTTAATTTTGACGGACCAATCCTTAGTGCACCCTCCTTACGGACTTAAGTTGTTGAGGCAGGCACTTCACCATAACTAACTCCCCAACTTCAAAACTTGCAAGTGGTGTATCATTGTCGGCCCACTTCTTCATCTTCTTTATCAAGATATTGTTCATCTTCTTGGTTACTAATGGTTTTATTTCAAGGAGTTGTCAGTCCTCTAAAACTTGATTTTGAAACATCTCTTAATAGTCAAAGCATTTATTGATAGGGTGTGGGTCAATCATGGTGGTGGTCGATCGATTTTCTAAGTATGGCACTTTTGTGGTGGCACCAAGGGATTGTACGGCAGTAGAGGCGGGGAGGCTATTCCTAAAGAACGTCGTGAAGTATTGGGGTGTGCCATAATCAATTATAAGTGATCGTGACCCTCAGCTCACATGGAGGTTTTGGAGCGAATTGTTGAACTTGTTGGGCATGCCATTACGCTACTCAACAAGATTCCATCTGCAAACAGATGGGCAAACAGAGAGTATAAATGCGTTGTTGGAGTTATACTTGAGACACGTTGTGAGTGCCAATCAACATGATTGTTCTAAGTTGCTTGATGTTGCTCAATTCTCATACAATCTCCAAAGAAGTGAGGCCACAAATCAAAGTCCATTTGAGATTGCCATCAAGCAACAGCCATTGATGCCAGAAACAATGATAATGAAGAAGATGAAGAATGGGTCGAGAAGGATAGACAACCCGTGAATTTTGTGTGGCCCACCCCTTGGCATACAAGTGGCAAGAAAAAGTGGATGTGGCCAAGGCTTACTTAGACAAGGCCACAAAGAAGATGAAGAAATGGGCGGAGAAGGATAGACAACCCGTGAATTTTTTGTGGCTCACCCCTTGGCATACAAGTTTGCGAACGAGTGGCAAGAAAAAGTGGATGTGGCTTAGGCTTACATAGACAAGTCCATGAAGAAGATGAAGAAATGGGCCGAGAAGGATAGACAACCCGTGAATTTTGAGGTTGGGGACGTAGTTATGGTGAAACTACTACCACAACAGAATAAGTCCCTAAGGGAGGTGCACAAAGGGTTGGACCGTTGGTAGGAAGGCCCGTTCGAGACCGAGAAGAAGGTGGGCAAGGTTCCCTATCAGTTAAACCTACCACCTAAGTTGAAGATAATCCCGGTCTTCCACATGAGTATGCTCAAGCCTTACCATAGAGAGGTGGAAGACCTAAGCCGTGGAACATCCACAAAAGCATCAATGAGTGTAATGTCCTATGATAAGGAGGCCGAGTACATGATCGCTGGTGAAATTATGCTGGAGTATCTCTGAGTTGAGAGTATTTGGTGAAATGGAAGGAACTATCTGAGAGCAAGGCAAGTTCAGAACCGGCAAACTCTTTGTCACAATTCTAAGAGCAAATAAGGAGGTTTCACGAGGAAGATTCGATGAGGACGTCAATGGATTAGGCAGTGGAGACATGGCTTGATTCATCATAAGCCCATGGGTCTAGTGAGGGCTACACTAGGCCTAGTCCAACAAGTGGGTTACTAATGGGCTAAACCTAGCCCACATTCTAGAAAAGGGGAGGAATCTAGAAGAATCCTAGTCTTGCAAAATATCTTGAGTCTAGAGTCTTCTCTAGAAATATCTAAAACCATTAGAATCTTCTCCACCATTGGACAGTGGACACTTGACCGTACAGTGTATACTACATCTCCTATAAATAGGGGTGAGCTCATTTGTATAAATAATCAAGTTGGGATCAATCAAGTTGTAAGCAACCAAGTAGTAATACAAGTGATTCTTTGAGATAAAAGACTGATTTATCTGAAGGAGTCCTCTTTAGAGAAAGACTCCTTACCTAAGTAAACCACAATCACTAATAGAGACAACTTCCAATTGAAAACAGACTCCTAAAATATAGGAACCCTTCTTGTAAAAGAGTCTTATCTACAACTAACTAATGGAAACAACTCAATCACAACTCTAGTAAGGAATTTAAATTGGATTGGGACTCTTCTAAAATTCCAGAATATAGATTCTAGCATCCTAAAATATCCAAAATACCCCTATAATAGGGTTCGGCCAGCTTTCATGGGTGGGCCTTGGGCCCATTTTAGGGTTCGGCCGGGGTCATCTGTGTTCACGTCACTCACCCCTCAGCTCCTACAATGTAATATAGCCCCAAGAAATCCTAACAAACCTACTTTCCATGTGTCCCTCCCACATGGGTTATTTTGATAACCTACAAACACCCTGCCCCTGCACCCTCAACATGGTGTCCTATCAAGTTTTCGAAGAGTCTTTGTTAGGTTAGGATTCCTAAGTTGTCAGGAGTCCTCTAGTTGATGTAAATTATTTTCAGAGGTTCCACAGGCCCTAGGGTTGTTTGCGTAAACCCTAGGACCCCTAATTCGATCTAGGGTATTTTGGTAATTTTGCTTAATTTGTGACAATTAGGTCTGGGTCCCATCAAGTCTAGGATGTCGTCTGGACCTTGAACGTATTTTGATTTATGTTTCTGATTATGATTTTGCAAGTTATTTGGGAGTCCTTGTCTAAGTTAGATTCCTAGTTATGTTGGGATCCCACAATTTTAGTCAATCCAATTATCTTTATTTAGGAACTCCATATCTACTCTTTGAATTTGGAATGGAATCCACTAGGGTTTGTTTTTGAATTTTCTTGTCTGGGTCAAAGTCTTAGTCAAGTCGTACTTGATTTAGTTTTGGATAAGCCAATTAGAGTTTTAGTTTGTTTTCCAATTTAGAGTCCTTTCTGATTTCTTTACTTGAGGCTATAAATAAAGCCCTCAAGCCATGTAATTTTTTAGTTGAATTGAATAAAATTAATCTGGTTTTGGAGATAAGTAAAGTCATGGTCTTCTTGGGAGGGCCATGGCAGTTTTAGAGTGATTTGTTCTTCAATTTCAAGGAGTATTCTTCAATTCCAGCCGCAACTCAGCATTCACAGCAGCTTCTCACCATCAACCAAGTACAGCCCCTCGCCTCCCCATCTAAGATCTTCTTCCCTCTTCCCTGGCTCACGGCAGCCCTCCCCCACAATTCCCTTTCCATCGCAGACATCCCAGCCCCCTCCCTTACTGTGCGGCACCACTAGAAACCCTTCCTCCACCATCGCAGATTTCCCCAGCCCCTCCTAAAACCCTGCAGCACCTTTAGGATCCCTTCTTCTACAAACCCTAGTTCATCCCCTACCCTCCCCATCTCTAAAACCTGAGAATCCTATAAGTTACTTTCTTATTAGGAAATCCTAACCCTTGAATTCTTCAAAACCTAAAATTCTCAAATCCTAAATCAAAATTACAGTTCTGAAATTGCAAGTATAGCAAGGTTTAAGGATTGAAAACATAAAACTCTAGACCTCCAAGCCTGTCCAAACCTTCCCTAACCCTAAGCCAACCTTGCATCACTAGTATTTGTCATAAAACCCTCCACCGAAGGGTGTTCCAGTGTAGAAGACTGCTGATTCTCAGGGAAGAGGATTCTGGAGTGAGCCTAGATCTTGGGCATTATTCCAATCAACCTATCCCTAGATCCTGGTTCACATCACAGATCCTGATGAAGACTGATTTCACATTAAGATAGAGAGTCTAGTCTATCACATTTCTGCTTCTTTCTCCCATAGTTCTTTCTCATTCTCTTGGTTATCTAAAGTTATAATCCTGTTACAGCCCTGATACATGATAATCTATAAGGATTCTGTTTAAGGTGGCATGGCATCGGGCAGCGGAGTCCTTCGATGCCCCAGTTTAGAGATAATCTGGAGCTAAAATCAAGAGAACTAGTTTAATAAACCCACAACAAACCCAATTAGAAACTCAGGACTTAGCTAAAGCTTAGGGTTTCTAAACAAGCCAGACTGAGCCAATTCTGAACAGTAAGTAGGTGGGCTATAGGTTGAACACCTAGCAGATTGAGCCCAGTTTTGGAGAGAACGGTGACCTGTAGTAGATAAGATGCTGCTGCAAATTTGAGATGATTTTGAGGGTTGAATTTCAGTTATGGAGGGAAATTAGAAAGTAGCATTTTTACTTGAGGCAATCAAGTAATGGAGGGTTCGGAAGATGGATGGAATGTAGGGAAGGTGAATAAGGCTATTCAACCCAGAAGATTTGCTGGATGGAGGAGGGAGAAAAGATTCATCCTACAAAGCCTGATGCCATACACCTGTTTGAATGAAGGATTCCAGCAGTTGTTCTGCACCGCAGCTAGGGGAGGAGATGATGTGTATTTGGTGGTCCTTTAATCAGCCTCAGCAACAGCACAAACACAGCTCCAGCAGGTACTAACAATCTGAAAAATAGAAGGGAAACAAATGAAAAGTAAAAGGATGAATGTGGTTCAGCATTCTCAGCAAGGTTGGTGCAGCCAGAAGAGGGGGCAATCGAAGACTCATGTGTTGAAGACGAAGCAGAGAGTGAGTGAGTGAGTGTAAGAAATGAGAAATCATACTTCCACAATTGTTCCAGGCTTCTCTGTGATTTGTAAGAATTCTGTGATTTGTAAGAATTTCAGTCGTTAGGTAAAAATAGAACTTGGTTGCATCCATTTGTACTTGATGGTTATGACTGGGGGTCATACAATGCTTTCACTTACTCATCTATTAGCTTATTTTGGATACTCAGATTGATCTACTGCCTGTTGCCTAAGCTTTGTTGCTTCAATTGGCTGGCTACTAGCTTTGGTTGGACTCGGTTCTTGCTACAGTTGTTCTCAGTGATATTCTTGCGTTATAGGGCATTTGGTTCTATATGCATTTTGATGTACAGCAGGCATCATTTTTACTTCTATTTGTTTTAGAAAAGTCAACTTTTGCCAAAATAAAAGGTATAACTTCATGATGTATTTACATGGAAAAGTTAAAATGTTATCTTTGGGAAGTATCTGGGAAGTATAATTAGGAGATGGGTCTAGTTTTCAAGGGTAATAGCCAGTCATTTTGGAAGCTGGCACTTGTTTAGGAGACTCAAATATCACTAATTTAGCATCATGTTCATTTTATAGTAACAAAATTTAGGAAAGGGAGAATTTGAAAAGGGGAAGTTGAACTTTGAGGGAAGGGTGAGAGTTCTCATGGGTATGGGTCTTCGTATTGTTGACTTGGAATCATAATCTGCAAGGCTGAGCTAGAGATTGTCATATAAACTCAGAAGCTGTAACATCATTCTTAATGCCTTCTGAAATGGGCTGGTATTAGCATTAACCAATCGATGTAGAAATCATTTTTTTTTACTATGGAAAATAAACTTAAATATTGCTATGAAAACATATTATACAAGAGTATTGGCTTCCCACAAGGAGGTCAAAATATGGAAAAGCTTGCCTAGCATGGTGAAAAGTATTAAGGAGAGTCATTGTCAAAGATAAACGGTACTTTGTCAAAGTGCCTAGCAATAACTAGAAGTTCGGGTAAGAGATATAAAAGCCAAGAGTTCTTCGCGGTAGGGAATGTATTGTGTAGATCCTGGTAATTAGTGATTAGATATACAGGCTGCAAATTTGTAAAGATAGATAACTGAGTGGCAGCAAAAGGTCCTGTAATATTTGCTTTACTACCATTCGTGTTTGTGCCAAGAAACCCAACTAGAATAATACTGAGTTTATGATGTAACCAGATGGACCCCCCTAAGAGAAGCCCTTTTTTCGCGGCCCCTCTAGGAAGCCGGAACCTGTCAAATTGGTCATTTCCCTTCCTCTTTGGAGTCCTAGTGAGTCTAGCTGAGTATAGAATAATTTGGTGAGTCCAGATTTACTTTTACTTTCTTATTTGAGTCCTCATTTAGAGTGCCAGTCCAAGTAGGAGCTTTAAGTTGGAATCCTATTTCAAATTAGATTCCTTCTCAAGTTTGGAGTTACTTTAAATTCTGCAATTATTTTTTATTTAGGAGTCCTTGTAACAAAATCCTTTCATTAATTAGTTTCCTAGTTTAGTCATAGTATGAATATGAGTTCTGTTCCAAATAGAACTCCTTGTTTGTTGGTTCTATTAGGAGATCTTCATCTAAAGGCTATCAATAAAGCCATTCACTTGTAAACAAATTGATGATCAATAGAACTTGTGATTAAAGGACATTGACGGGTAGAGTGGTGTGTTCTTCCTTTGGAGGGAAAGCTTGCTGCTATGTGTGTGCTTAGTAATTTCTGCAGATTTCAAGCTCTTCAAGCCCCCATCATCACCTATAGCAAGTAAGTGAAACCCTACACTGCGCCAACACGTCACAGCCCTCTTTCTTCCCCTCCCTAACTTGTGGCAGCCTAGTCTTCCCGAAATCCTAAACCCCAGGTCACCTGTCCTCTCTCCCACATCCCAATTCTTCCCTTCAGTAACACTTGAACCCTAGAAGCAAGTGCTATTCCTCCCCAAAACCCTGAAACCAAAACCGTCATATTACCCCCTTTCTATTTTTCTGGAATTCTTGGAATTTTTTAGAGACCGTTCGAGGTTCAGTTTTATGCTAATCTGACTGTTAGATCTGTCCCAAACTTTAGGAACATCATTCCCCTAACTCTTAGTGATCTTCCTCTCAATTTCAGCCCAGTCAGACCAGCCAAACTCTAGTTCGACCCCTAACTCCTTCACTGCCTTAATTCCCCAAAACATTAGAAATCCTAGCCTTCTTTTGCTTAGATATTTCAAACTCTTCAAGACTTCAACTCAATCATGTTTCCTTTTAGATTCATCATCCCCTACCTCTCCTTTACCTTTGCCCTTAACCCTAACCCCCAGCCACCCCTTAGAAACCCTAAATTCCTAAAAGCCCTAATCTCCTTAAACCGTAGACTTGGAGTTTGAAATCTGAAATTAAATTACAGCAAGGTTCAGGCTTGAGTTCTATTAAACCGAGCCCTTCTAACCCTATTCGAACCCTGAGTTCCCTTCCTTCAAACAAAACACCCTATTCAGCCTAATCCCACAACTGCAGGGTTGTTAAACCCTAATTTTACTGTTGGTTTACTTGAATTAATCCTGAAGACTGGTCCCTCAATTTGGTTTTACATCAGGTCGTCTTTTTGTCTTCTGACAAATATAGAATTTACAACCACAGAAACAATAGATGGCAGGAAGGAAAAAAGTCATCCAGTAACCGAACTATATCTTATCGTTGTTAAAAGTATACATTCATGAGCTTTTCAGATATTTTGAACTTATTAAAGAATGCATTATGCCAGAAACAATATTCTGTTGATTTTCTTTAATCGAGGAGAATATATTCATGACCATGGTTTTTTTGACAAGTGATAACTGTGTCTACAAACTGTAGGATTTGAAGTTGATGCCAAACCATTTTTCTTTGGCACTTCATCGAACATTTAAATGAAAAAGCATTTTGTGTGTTAGGCTGGCAAAGTCATATCAGACCTCTTCAGGCTTTGTCCTGAAGCCACGAGTGCAGCAGACGCTCCGATAGAGGACATAGAAAAGGTGATTCAGACTCTTGGTTTGCAAAGGAAACGAGCTATCATGATTCAGCGCTTCTCAAGGGAGTATCTGCAAGATGGCTGGACTCATGTCACCCAGCTGCATGGCGTGGGCAAGTAATGTCCTCATCCCACAAATGTTCTCTTGTTATATTTTTCTCCCCATCAAAAGATTCTATTAGAGTCCCATGGCTGCATGAAATCTCTGTGGTGGTTCTGTTTCATGATAAACGAACAAATTATTCTTGTTTTCTTCTAATTGCAGGTACGCAGCTGATGCATACGCTATATTCTGTACAGGGAAGTGGGACAGGGTGAGACCAACTGATCACATGTTAACTAAATACTGGGAATTTCTCCATAGGATTCGGAGCTCTTGACCAAATATATTTCAGAGTCCCCTATCTTCTGTGTAGTGTTGGTCACTGCCTTTTGTATTTTGAATTACAGAATTGATGGGGGAGCAACCATTGCACTTTTTTTGGGGGCTAAAAGATACATTGTATTCATTTGTATGTAGTTATCCATCTATCTAAAAGTTCCTTATATATTCTCGTAACTGACCAGATTTAATGGATTACCAAAAAAATAGAAAAAGAAAACTGCCTTAGCTTGACGCAAGGTCCAGAAAGTGTATTTTTTTGGCTATGCAAGAGCGAAGGGACACGGTTTGTGGGATCTTACCCACGAACTAGCTATTAGCCGAGATGTTGTCTTTAATGAAGACTCATTGTGGAAAGACAGAACGTCCCAGTTTAGATTCGCCTCAGATGCTTGAGCTCGAATCTGTTGTAGAATTTCAAACTCAACCTATTGAAGAACAACTTACCATTACAGATGAAGGTGACGGAGATGAAGCTGATGATAAGCATACATAAGAACCAGTTGCTGAAACTCAAGATGACCAAAGACGGCCAAGGAGAGATTTTAGACATCCAAGTTGGCTTAATAATTATGTCACGACTTATGCATGTATCATTGAAGAGTGTTAGCCATGCACATATCAGGAGGCCTGTGAATCTAACAATGCTCCCCAGTGGAAAGCATCTCCGAAGATGGAGGCCTTTTACAAAAACCTAACTTGGGATCTTGTCTAGTTACCCAAGGGATGCAAAACTATCAGTTGCGGATGGGCTTACAAGCTGAAAAGTGACATTAATGGGAATGTTGAGATGTACAAAGCCCGTCTAGTGGTATGCTCCAAAGTCAGGTACTGATTTCAATGAAATATATTCTCTAGTTGTTGGATTGATGACCATTTGTCTTGTATTGAGCATAGCAATTGTTCTTGACTTAGAGCCTCACAATTGGATGTTAAAACTACCTTTTTGAAATGGGAATCTCGATGAAGAGTGTTGTATGATTCAACCCAAAGGATTTGGTTTGTTGGTGTTGTTGCAGAATCTGGTCTCCCTTGGTCGAACGCTCGAACCTGCAAAAAACATGCTCGACTGGTGTGGTCGAGTTTCGTCTCCGACGAACAAGTTAGTTCAGATGAACAAAGGAAGCAAGCTCAATCTCTCAATGTATTCAATAACTCAAGAGTGCATACCTTATGATGATAACAATACCTATTTATATAGTCTTCGTTAGTGGGTTAGGAAGAGTTCCTCTTGTAGCATTATATCAGGATTTAACCTTTAGTTGAATTCCACTTGAAGAGTTGTAATAGAATTCAACAAGGAATCAAAGTTGTGTTCGAATCATAACACTATGGTCGGACCGGTAATCCTGGCTTAATTGGATCGACCGTAATATATAGGTTCGACCCTAATATACCGGTTCGACCATAACATAAGCCCCCCAATCTTGTGTGCTCGAACATTATAATCTTCGTCATACGAGACTTATCGTATTCCTTGGTCTGACTTTGATGCTTATCCACATATTAGCATTTTCGAGAAGACAGCTAATAGGAATGATGGTTAATAATGGCTGCAAACACGTCTTTTGAGACTTATTCTGATCATGCCGCATGCCCTGACATGACCCAAAAGATGGCTAATCTTAAATAATACCTGCATATGCTCTTCCACGTGGCAGAATCTCTTTCGTTTGTCTTTCTTTTATCCTGAATCGTTGATCCAAATATGAAGTAGATGTTTTGATCTTCGTCTAATTAGAATCATTTTAGAATATCTAAGGTCTAAAGTTCTAAACCGTTAGATGCTAACTCGTTCAAGGCCTTTCGATAGGAATCCCAAGAGGTATAAAAACCCACTTTTTACTTTTTCTTTACTTTGTCTTCTTCGTTTTCCCGCTTCGATTTTACTTGAGTTTTTTGAGTCTTCCTTGTGCAACTTGTTTTAACCTTTGTACTGTGGTGAAGAAGATCGTCTCTTTTTGTCTTTTATTTCTGCTCTCAACCTTGTCGTAAGCTCCTTTGTAGTTGGAGTTTGGGATTCTGACGGAAGCTGTAAGGGGTTTCACTGTCTATTCGTGGTCTTCTTCACTCAATCAGTAAGTTTTCAGAACTTTTGCTCTTCCATTTCTTCCTGTGGCTGTGCATTTTTCTATTTCCTTAGCTTGTTCTTGCTCTTTAGTTTTGCTGTGTCCTCTATGCTACATTGGTAGTCTTCGTTTTATTTGCCCTCTATTTCTTTTGGTTTTCTTCTTGTTGTTCTATGGTTGGGAAGGAAATAGTGGCTAAGAGACTCCATATTCATCTTACCTTTATGGGTACTTCAAATGACGATTCTGGTAGGGTAGGAAGTTCTGACCTAGACCTTAGTGACCAACCTATTTCTGACCGTCCTTCTAGAAGTCGAACAATGTTCGATCATGATACTAGTGGTCGTTCATTATCTGATCATGACTTTTAATGGTCAATCAGGTTCTGACCAAAACAGTGCTGGTAGTCAGAATCCTTCCCCCTCGTCTAGAGAACCTTATGGGAATTTTTGCGAAGAACCTGAGGTCCAGTCTCATCCTTCTTTAGTCCCTACCTCAAACTCTGGGCTTAGTGCTCGAGCAAAGTTCAAAGCTGATAGGATCGATGGGTTGCTAGCTTGACTCCCGAACAATATGAAGCTAAACGAGCAAAAAAGCCTTCTCCTACCATATAAGAATTCGAACCAAATAAGTCTGATCCCTCCTTTAGGACTTTAGAGATGACTGCAGATAAGTTAAGAGACAATTCGAGCAAAATATGACATTCCTTCTGAGTTCATCCTCCGAGTACCCTCAAAGTCTGATCGAGCCAATGTGTGTCGTCTCGAAGAGTTCGTCCTTTATGAGGATTCTTTAAAGAATGAATTTAGACTCCCCGTCCACCCCATATTTTCAGACATTCTTTTCCATTTTGGTATTTGTCCTGGAATGTTGGCCCCAAATAGTTGGAGAAATTTGGTATGTTTCTGGGGGTTTTGCCAACAGCCAGAAATCAATGTTCATCCTTCCCTCGCTCTATTCTTAACTTTTTTTATGGCCAAGAAAATGGAACAGTCTGGCTGGTATTATTTATCTAAGCGCTTGTCCCGTCAGTCCGGTTGGGCCGGAAATTTTGTTGCAAATGAGACTTTGCCTTCTAATACCAAGGGGTGGCGTCCAAATTTTTTTTTAATGTTTGGTCTTCTCGTACACCTTCTTTTCCGACCTCCTGGAGTCGTTCTCTTCTTAAAAAGTCTAACAAACTTCCAAACCTTTCTCCTCCTGAAGAACGAGCAAAGGAACGGATCTTGAGCATTCCTTCTGAGAACAAAAACTTCCGAGCTGTGAATGGGTACTGTCCCAAGCATCCGGAAATTCTATCTTTTTGGGGGTTTTTTTCCCGGTAAGTTTTGTTTATTGGTTTCCTTTGATGTTGTACTTATTTGGTCGGTGTATAATTGGTTTGTCCTCTTTCTTGTAGTGTTGCTGAGCCCGACTGCTTGTGCCAAAGCTGTGGCTTCTAAAATCAAAGAAGTTTCAGATAAACATCCGGCCAAGCTTGAGAGGTCGAGAAGCACCAAATCAAAGTCTTTAGCTGCTTCTGGTCATATTTCTCGTCCACCCAAGAGGCCTGCTCCGACTGTGGTCGAGACGGTGGGGAAGCATGGTTGGACTGAAGGTCCTTCTAATGAAGAAGCCCTTCAAAAAGAATCTTCAGTTCCTCCTAAATCCCCAAGTGTATCTGCTTGAGATGTTGGTACCAGCTAGAGACGCTCTCCTCTTCCTCCTCTGCTCCTCTCGAACTGGTCTTTGACAACAGAGTCTAGCTATTTGTGCAATAACCAGACTGGTACTTCAGTTGCAAAGGAATGGCTTCCGAACATGCTGTTTCTTGCCGACCAGAAGTACATGGACGGGTTAAATCCTTGTTGGTAATACATCAAAAGTAATTCAATTCAATTAATTGATGGGGGGAAATATTCCTTACCTGGATTCGCTTTCCCTTACTTGAAGTATTCGCAGCGGAAGTATAGATCCACGTTCTCGTTCCACCACCAAAGATTTACCGGCGAGATTCCACAATCACAGGGAAAGGGAATAATATCCACAACCCAAATGCCGTGGATTAATGGAATGAAGATCAAATACTAGGAAAGAAGAATTTCTAAGCCTGCAATTCTAAGAGAGAGGGAGAGAGAGATGGAGCCGCCGTTTCTCAGAGATTCGCTCGTGCGAATGAATCACTCAGTTACTTACTCACTAATGCGGTGGTTACCAAAATATATAACCCTATTTTGTAACCGCCCTAATAGTGAATTTCCAATATTGCCCTTGGGCATTTAATTTATTAATCAAATTAATAAATTCCAACAGCTCCCACTTGCACAAGGGCAAGTGTTAATCTTTCAATGTGTCCCAGACACACACTTGTATATCCCAGATATACACATTCAATCTCTCTCGCTATGTATCCCGAGATACATAGACCTCTTGTGTCCTAGACACACATGCATATCCCGAGATATACATATATATTGATCTCTTCACTATGTATCCCAGATACATAGACCACCTGTGTCCCAGACACTAATATCCACAATCATACTGGCAAAATGGGTTGTGCGACCGGTGATATACCTGCACGCGTGAGCCCCAAACTAGAAACCTTCCCAGAAGGCCAGAATGGCACATCACTCATAGAAACAAATCAAATAAGCATTAGTATAACACAGTGTCCTAGGTTTATTCAAACTCACCAGACTAAAGGTATCTCGATCCCTCTGAGAGATCACCTTCTTGTCCTTAAAATGTTCACTCTTTGTAACACATACGAGTTGGCGCCAAACAAACACTTTTAGGGTGCGGTTGAATCAAACCTTTCCTTTCTCCCCAGACCATCACTACACTTAGGATTGACTCCTTTCCCGGTAGTGCCCCTTTAGGTCGAATCAATCATGACCATAGGTAACACCCCAAAGTAGCCACATCAACCCTTCGTTTCATGATGTCGTCGAAAGTCACTAAGAACACTAATGGACCATAAGGTCTAGGACTCACACAATGAGAGGAGCAGGGATCCATCCTCTTATTTCCAATGATCGCTAAGCACACATAGTATGATATATGTGCTATGGTGGAGCATTCTATATACAATAGAACGTATGTCCATCTCAACACCATACATGTCTTAGTCTAGTCGCAACCTCTTGTGCCTAACCCGAGTTACTTTATTGTCGCCACCCTAGCGCCACATAAAGTACTCGCACACGGCTCCTATAGGCAACATGAATAGTGGGAACATTCATGTCGATTCTCTTTACAATAGAGAAACTCATCTTGATTCCAAATCAAGGCGACATCATGATTATGAATTGACCTACACAAAGTCATTCACAATCTGTTTCATCTCTGCTCGCCTCCAAGGCGCCAAAGGCGAATGCTCGTGTGAGTGAGCCATTCTCTTGCCTATTGACATATCTTGTTTTATGCTAGCAAAACACAATCACACAGAAAGTGAATAAAAAAAATGCTGGAATGAACTCATATTACTCATTAATAAGAAAGTCTCAGTACAAAAATAAGTCACAATCTACGCAAGCCCAAGGATTTTACATGAGAAATAAAAACATCCTTGGCTATAGGTTTGGTAAGAGGGTCAGCTACCATCAAACTAGTAGATATGTGCTTAAGTACAACTTTCTTTCTTGATGTAATGTCTCTAACAAAGTGATATCTCAACTGTATATGTTTGGTCTTCCCATGATACTTGGGGTCCTTGACATAGCTAAGAGCTGCCGTACTATCACAGTAGACAAGGGCAGCCTCTTTGGATGTCATCACAATCCTAGTATGTCAAAGGAAACTCCTCAACCAAACAGCCTCTTGAACCGCAGCTGAGCATGCCACATACTCTGCTTCCATGGTCGAGAGGGATATACAAGCCTGCTTCTTGCTACACCACGAAATGGCCCCGCCATTCAGCAAGAAAGCATATCCAGAGGTTGATTTGTGCTCATCGATGTCTCCAGCCCAGTTGGCATCACTATAGCCAACTAAGCGCAAATCCAATCCTTGGTAACACAACATGTAGTTACTCGTTCCTCTGAGATATCTCAATATCCTCTTTACTGCTTTCCAGTGCTCTATGCCTGGGTTTGATTGGTACCGACTAACCAAACCCATTGCATAACAAATATCCGGCCTAGTACACATCATAGCATACATAAGGCTACCCACTGCACTGGAATATGGAACTCTTTCCATCTTGGTTTTCTCCTCTGGAGTCTTAGGACCCATATCAAGGCTCAAATGCAAACCCTTCTCCACTGGAGTATCAATTGGTTTGCGGTTGTGCATCTCAGTATCTCGTCAAGACATTGTCAATATAGGTCTCTTGAGATAAACCCAGTAATCTCTTTTGCCTATTTCTGACAATCTTGACACCAAGCACATAGCTTGCTTCACCCATGTCCTTCATATCAAATACGGAGGACAACCATTTCTTAATGGTTTCCAATAGCTCCTTGCTATTGCTAGCCATAAGTATGTCATCTACGTATAGTGTCAGAATGACATAATTATTATCAGATCTCTTGGTGTAAACACAGTGGTCTTCCTCAAGCATGGAAAAACCATTTTCCATCATAGCTTGGTGGAAGCGCACATTCCACTGTCTAGATGCTTGCTTTAAGCCATATATGGACTTCTTAAGCTTGCACACTTTGCGCTCAAGTCCATGTGCTTCAAAGCCTTGAGATTGATCCATATAGATCTCTTCCTCAAGTTCTCCA
Source organism: Hakea prostrata (assembly GCF_041222555.1). Lineage (NCBI taxonomy): Eukaryota > Viridiplantae > Streptophyta > Magnoliopsida > Proteales > Proteaceae > Hakea > Hakea prostrata. Next base: position 6,901,267 of record NC_142605.1, read on the forward strand.
TTGAGAAAAGCAGTTTTTTACATCCATATGATAAAGCTTCAAGTCCAACTGAGCAACAATGGCTAGTATGAGGCGAATTGAGGCAAACCTAACCACAGGGGAAAAAGTTTCCTCATAATCAACGCCCTCTCGTTGGGTGTAGCCCTTAGCCACTAAACGAGCCTTGAATCTCTCAATAGATCCATCCGCCTTTCTTTTGATCTTGAGAACCCACTTGTTCCCAATTGCCTTTCGGCCTAGCGGCAAGTCAACCAAGTCCCAGACATGATTGACTTTCATCGACTCCAACTCTTCCTTTATTACTTTCAACCATTCCTTTGAGCTTGACCCCGCAAGAGCTTCCTACGCGCTCTTTGGTTCATGCTCATCGACTGAAGTCATCTCACAGTCGATCTCTTCAGGAGTTACCATGTAGGCTTCATCCTCTATGTCGAAACGTCGACGAGGAACTAGCCCGCGCCCACTACGGCGCAAGTGCATGTCAGATTGCTCACTGTCTAAGGTAGCTATCACATCTGCACTCCCACTCCCACTAGGATCTTCTGGATGAACCCCAGGTTCATTATCCAGAATCTGAATCCCTGGAGTGACAAGACCACTATCTTGTATCTCAAAGAATTCCGATGATTCTTTGTTAACTCCTGAAAGAGATGGAAAATCATTCTCCAAGAATGTTGCATCCCTAGACTCAAGTTCCGTTCTCCTCTCACTCTCATCTATTCCAATGAAGACATGGCCCTTTGAGGGTTCAGAATATCTCACAAAGATACACTTTCTTCCTCTGGGTCCAAGCTTTCCATATTGGTGAGAAGTAGAGTGAACATATGCTGCACATCCCCATGCGCGCAAGTAATGGCTCTGATGCCAATGTTGGTAATACATCAAAAGTAATTCAATTCAATTAATTGATGGGGGGAAATATTCCTTACCTGGATTCGCTTTCCCTTACTTGAAGTATTCGCAGCGGAAGTATAGATCCACGTTCTCGTTCCACCACCAAAGATTTACCGGCGAGATTCCACAATCACAGGGAAAGGGAATAATATCCACAACCCAAATGCCGTGGATTAATGGAATGAAGATCAAATACTAGGAAAGAAGAATTTCTAAGCCTGCAATTCTAAGAGAGAGGGAGAGAGAGATGGAGCCGCCGTTTCTCAGAGATTCGCTCGTGCGAATGAATCACTCAGTTACTTACTCACTAATGTGGTGGTTACCAAAATATATAACCCTATTTTGTAACCGCCCTAATAGTGAGTTTCCAATATTGCCCTTGGGCATTTAATTTATTAATCAAATTAATAAATTCCAACAATCCTCTTCGTCGGTATGACGTTGCGACCAAGTAAGTGTATAATTTTGGTGATGTTCTACTTGTTTATGGTCGACCGTGGTACAATTTCCTTATTTTGTTTTTCATAGGATGCTTTGTAACCTGACACAAGTGCTGGGGTCGTGCTTAGAGACTGGTGACCAAGACCATTTGTCTTTGCATTCTTGCAAAGACAGTTTGAAGAAAAAGGAGTCCGACCTTGCTTCCTGCTTGTCTCGTGTTGATGGTCTAGAGGAAAAGGAGGTGGTTTTGCAGGTTAAAGTAGCAGAGTTGGAGGGGTCGGCCAAAGCTTCATCCAAACATATTATATCTTTGGAAAAGAAACTGGAAGATCGGGATAAACTGCTAGTGGAGAAGTCTAGTTAGCTCGAGGTTCTTATGAAAGAAAGATCTGCTGCTCGAGATGAAGTGGAACATCTTTGTTCACAAGTTGCTTGAACTACCTGAGTTTCTTTTGATGAGTTTTCTGATGAATTGCGTCATGATGTTATCAAGCGCAGGGTTTGTACCAGAGGCTGTCTGAAGTTTATGGCTGAGGTGGCTGGTCCCAGTTTTAACTATGGTCGAAAGTATGGATATAGAGACGTGTTAACTCATCATCCGACCATATATACTTCTGCTTTTAAAGCGTTCGTGGATCCTAGCCTTTTTGACGAGCTTAATATTGCTTGACCCGAATGGGCTATTGGTAAGGATCCCTTTCCTAAAGGTCCGGTTGAGGTTCAACCTTTTTTAGACTCGGATTGGGATCCGGCTCCAGAGAATGCAGAGGATGAACAGGATTAGTTGAACACTGAGGCTGGTGAGGACTCGATCGAGGAGGATGATGCTGCCACTGCAAAAGTCGACCCCGCTTGATTGCCTTTCAGGAAATTTCTTTTTTCTGTATGAACCATTTTGTTTTATGGTCGAGTTCTGTATGTTCGAACTTGATTTGAATATTTGTTGCGTTTTTTCGAATGTGTAAGAACTCTTTTTGCTTGTATTTTTCCGAGCATATTTATATATTCTCAAGTAGATGTATTCAACATATTTGTCTTTAGTCTAGTTTCGCGCTGTCTTTGCTTGTGATTCCGAAAAAGAAGTTCTTTTGCCTAGGCTTATGATTTCGAGCGCAAGTAGTTGGAACTGCCTTGTTTTATGAGTTTGAGCAAGAGAGTTCGATTTGGAACTGGAGAGCCCTTTGGAAACTGCCTTGCTTCATGAGTTCGAGCAAGGAAGTTCAATTTGGAACTGCCTTGCTCATGAATTCGAGCAAGGGAGTTCGATTTTTGGAACTGCCTTGCTTCATGAGTTCGAGCAAGGGAGTTCAATTTTTGGAATTGACTTGCTTCATGAGTTCGAGCAAGGGAGTTCAATTTGGAACTGCCTTGCTTCATGAGTTCCAGCAAGGGAGTTCGAGTTTTGGAACTGCCTTGCTTCATGAGTTTGAGCAAGGGAGTTCAATTTGGAACTGCCTTGCTTCATGAGTTCGAGCAAGGGAGTTCGACTTTTGGAACTGCCTTGCTTCATGAGTTCCAGCAAGGGAGTTCAATTTGGAACTGCCTGTGCTCGATTTTCTGAGCACATGGAGAGTCCTTTGGGAACTGCCTTGCTTCATGAGTTCAAGCAAGGGAGTTCAATTTGGAACTGCCTTACTTCATGAGTTCGAGCAAGGGAGTTCAATTTGGAACTGCCTGTGCTCGATTTTCCGAGCACAAGGAAAGTTCTTTGGGAACTGCCTTGCTTCATGAGTTCGAGCAAGGGAGTTCAATTTGGAACTGCCTTTCCATGAGGCTTTTTCACGAGACTTTGTTCTGACTTCTGGAAAAAATATCTGCATTTCTATTTGAAAAGGTTGAACAAAACTTAAAAAAGAAATGGTTTTGATCCAATTTGATTCAATTGACTTATACATTATTGTAACCCTGTATATAGGTGTTCTTTGTTTGAATAGAAAGTCTTATAATTGTTTACGAATTTCTTTTTACGGACGAATTACTTATATGCAGGTAAGGGCATACAATCCTATCTTTATGAATAGACTTAAACATGCTAATCCTGTCACATCCACCCAGCCAGTACCCTATCTGGCATACCCAGGATGTGATCCACAGCCCCAAAGATCCATAGTGCAGGGACCACACCACCCACATCGACGATAATACAATCATGAACAATCAATATCAAGCTAAACAATTGATAATAATAGAATTCGGAAATGAGATACCAAAGATAATCAGAGTGCGGAAAAAATATCTTATCAGATAAAATTAAGAAGGCAGTGGGCGGAATCCACTCCTTCAATCAAGCGGAAAGTGAGGTCAAATCTAATTAATTACAAATCCCAAGTTATAAAGATAATTCAAAAGTTATTACACTTCCTCCAAGTTTGACAGACATAAAAGAAAGGGAATGGACATCTACGCATAAGTCTCCTCTACAATAAATAAGTTCTCTTCAATAGTGAAGACCATAGAGATCCAACATGGCTGCTCCCAAACTATCCAAGGGCTAACCCTGATACGCCGAAGGATCTTCTTCGTTACCGTCACCAAAGTCTTCATGGTAGCTAGCCTCCGGATAGTAGTATGGGGTATCCGGGTCCGCCTTGGGGAACATACCATCAGAATAATCACCTGTAGAGTAGTCTAACAAAACATTGAAACAGAAAAAGGAATGAGTTCAAAAGAACTTAGCTAGGTAGTTATTCCACAACACATAATCCACATGATAATCATAAAATGATGCAGATGATATGAGACATATGATGTAATATGATTCTAACCCTAAGTATGCTGGTCATCTATGGTAGACATGCTTTAAGCCGTAGCACCATACTTCTTTAGGTAGTCTCAGTCACTCATCACCGGGGGGAATTGGGTCCTGCATCCCTCTCGGACAAATCCATGGTTGGGGTTTCGGTCACCGCTCTCTCACATCACCATTTGGTCTAAGTATTGGCGCATGTCAAGGTATAGCCTAGCCCAATGCAAGTCATCTACTTAATCATATCATGTCAGTTCCAGATACATCCATTCCTCCCCTCTCGGGATCCTTTCCGGTATCCTTCACACTAGAGTCACGAATATTACTCACCGGACTCACCAACCCTATTGGTCATCCACAAATAGTAGACGGGAAGCTCTCACGTCCCCTCACGGATCATTTCACTGGTCTTGAGTGCCCATGAGCCCAAGTCTAGCCATTTGCAACCCTACCAATAAATGGCCCCTTTCGGGTATCCGCAATGCAATTTATGTCCTCTCACGGAGTGGTTACCGATCTTGAGCGCCCACAAATCCACACTACTACCACGGGTCGTTCGGTCTCAATGCCCTTCCGAATCGGGTCTGATATGATAGGGACATCCTAGCCAAACACCACTAGACAAGTCCTATGTATGTCATCCAATAACCCGGGAAAGCGTTAATGGACATCTTTGGAGAACATCCCATACTATTCCCTCCGATGTCCAAGAACAGGAGCACCAGTAGGGTACTCCTCAATCCCAAGTTATACTTAAGCAATCACATGCCCAAGTTCATCATATCAATTCACAAGATACAACATCATAGTAAACATTCTATTAATAACATTGACATAATTCATCATATATTGAAATTGATAAACATAATAAGGCATTGTAATAAAACAATGTAAACACAATGCTACTGTTATAAGACATATGTAGCAAGTCTAAAATGGTAAGAACATGAGATAGAGACTATGTTCACTATGTTAGGAATATCAAGTCAAAGTCACACATCTTAAGTGATTGTAGCGATAACTATCCTTACCTTGAGTTGGAGAAGGATTAGAGAAGAAATTAGAATAATCGGAGATCGAACGAATCAAAACTAGGCAAAAGTTGCTGACAGCAACTCTGTTGGTCGATACATTGGGTCAATGGTATCGACCAACAAGCACCGACCCAAAGAGTCTCAGACAACAAGCTGGGTTTTTGGGTTTTGGCCCAAATTTGGTCTTCCGGGTCTCGGATCGATACGAAACTTGGGGAACAGTCTAAACACACTATAGAGACCTTAATTATCAAAGAATTAACATCATCCAATGGTCAAATTAGAAATCCCCAAATTGGCATATCAAGTTCAAGAGTTGTTAATCATGGCATTGGCTATTTCTTAATGCAAGTTGGGGGGAAAACATAGTGGATTAGGTAGGGCATAACTTAGGAGCAATACGAAATCATATGCAAGGTATAGATTAGGTTAATCATAGGTTTCATCTCAGTTTTGGTAAATAAAGTAAGTTGGTAATCAACAAATCATGGAAATGCATAGCTAATGCTCAAGAGGTAAGTAAATCATAGTAAGATTGGGGAAAACGTCAATGTATGAGGTAAAGAAGACTCATGGCAAGGTGTTTGCAAGGTTGCAGCACCTTGGCCATGGTCCAAACAGTAAGAAAAGAATAAAGATGAGTGAGAAAGAGACTAGGAGAGAGAGTCATACCTTGAGAGTAGAAGTGAGTGGTTGGCAATGATTAGTGGGGAAGATGCTTCACCATTACCAAGGAGGAGTTCTTGGGAGTCTCATCCATGTTCTCAGGTGCCTCAATGATTAGAATAGGGTTCAAAACACGAGGATGGAATAAATAGAGTAGGGAATATTCCACAGAATCTAATTCGGATTCAGTAACTGTAATATCCAGCCCTATTCTAACTTTGACCCTGACCCGATCCAACTGTTGTATTCAGGTCCGAGGACCCGAAGCGGTGGAAGAAGAGATTTATGGACCATTCTGATTGATGACCATGATTCAGAGACCGAGCCCATGGACATTGACAATGATACCCCTTGCTTAAATGCATTGTCAGTGTTTAAGGAAAGTCTGCGCATCGGAGAAGATTAATATGGTTGATGTACCAAATGACCTCCTGTGCACAATCCGAAGGTATTCCCCGAAACTAGACTTCTTGATTGAATTGTGGAAGAAAACCTCACCCAATTTGACCTTGTATAGCCTTTCAAATCCCTACTTGAAGTTGCTGTTCTAAACCTGAGTTTTCTGCTGAAAACATTTTGGTCGATCATTTTGGTCGATCATTTTGGTCGATACCATCGACCAAGGACCATCGACCAAAATGTCCCAGTCTGCCAAGTTAATGATTCCATGGAATATTCCTTTTCTATTTAATATGACCTCGAGCCTTGAGCCTTTTGCAATCATTTTTCTCACCTGGGAACGTGGGGAGAGTTCCCAAAGCAGCTCCTTGGTTAGTGTGAAGGGTATCTCATCAAAGACACTTAGTTTATCATTGATTCTTGCCTTCATCTTCTACACTAAGGTATGACTCTTCATTCCACTCTCTACCCTACCATTTCCTACTCTTTTCTATTGTCATCTTGCTGATGGGACATTTGGAATGGTGCTGCAACCTTGCAACCACCACTCTAAGTGCCTACTCATGCTCAATCCATGATTCCCTTAGCCATTCATTGATGCTAATGGTTATATCTCATGCCTAGCATATGTATTCCATGATTTACCTATTAACATCATACCATTTGATATCAAACTGAGCTATAGAGTGTATTATGTTCATGTTTAACATTGCCATATGATTCCAATCGAATTTCTATTAGTTCCCCTAGCTATTGCATGCTATTCCTCATCAATGCAATCAATTCCAACTCATACCATGATGATTATCACTTGAACTTGATAGCTCAAATTGGGGCTTTTTAATTAGACCATTGGATTGGGTTAATTCCTTGATTTATGGTGTCCTACTACTGTTGTTAAGTATGCCTCCAAGTTTCAGATTGATCCGAACACCGGAAGACTCATTTCGGACCAAAATCCCCAAAATCCACTATTCTGCCCGAGGATTATTTTGGTCGATACCATCGACCAAAACCATCGACCAAAGTTGTTGCCGATAAAGCAACCTTGGTCAGTTTTGACTCAAATGACATCCGATCTTCCCGACTTCTTTTCTAACTTATTATTGATGTTTGTTTAGGGCCTTAACACTTCTATTGGACTATTCTTGGTATTCTCAACTCATCATCAACTCATCCGAGGTAAGGATGGTTATATCCATAAACATATAAGTCATCAAATATTGAACTATGCTTTGTTCAAAGAATGAAATCTCTAAATTTCTTTCAATCATTATGATACTGATACATATGTGTTAGAACAATAACATTTAAATCTTTATACATTTGTTGTGTTACTCTATCATTTTGATTTGCTTATGTTTATAATGATTCGTTTCAATATCATGATTTGAGTACTATTATGAATATGCATTGGATGCATGAGAAATGATGAGATCTGATGTGTGATTGCTTACGTATGACTTGGGATTGGAGGGTGTCCTACTGACACTTCTGTCCTTGGGCATCGGAGGGAATAGTATGGGATGTTCTCCGATGGTGCCTATCGACACTTTCCCGAGTTATTGGATGACATACATAGGAGTGTCTAGTTGTGTGGCTAGGTTCATCCTTGTCGTGTCAGACCCGAATCGGAAGGGCATTGAGACCGAACAACCCGTGGTAGTGTATGGTTGGATGGGCGCTCTAGGCCGGTAGCCAATCCGGTAGGGGACATAAACCATGCTACGGATACCTGAAAGGGGCCATTTATTGGTAGAGTTGCATATGGATAGACTTGGGCTCACGGGCGCTCAAGACCGGTAACCAATCGGTGAGAGGACGTGAGAGCTTCCCGTTTACTATATGTGGATGACCAATAGGGTTGATGAGTCCGAAATCCGGGATTTCGCCGACTCTAGTGTGAAGGATACTGGAAAGGATCGCCGGGGCGAGGAATGGACGTATCTGAATCCGACTTGACCGACCGAGTAGATGACTTGCATTGGGCTAGGCATTACCGTGACATGCGCCAAGATCTTGACCAAATGGTGATGTGAGAGAGCGGTGATCGATTCCCCTTACCATGGTTTTTGATGACTTTACCGATCTTCCCCGGGCATTCCCAAGATATGGAAATGGGAGAGTGACTGACGACCCAGAGAAGCACGGTGCTATGACTTAAAGCATGTCTACCTTAGAGACCAGCATTCATAGAGTTAGGCTCATATCTGCATCATATGTTCCATATCACATTGCATTATTATATGTTCTGAATGTGTATGATTTCTAATTATGGAATAACTTCCTTGCTGAGTTCTTCAAACTCATTACTTTTGTGCAAATGTTTTAGATTACATTCCAGTACTTGAAGATTACGATGGCACCTCCTATGAGGCGGACTATGATTCCACATACTACCCTCCGGGTAGTGGCGTCGGTGAGGATTCGTATATTGGAGCCGAGGAGGATTATTATTCGCACCAGGGTTAGCCCCACAGTTGTGCGGGAGCGGCAGCACTGGGTTTACTTCATCCGTACTGTTGAGGAGACTACCATTAGTATAGAAGAAACCCTAGCATAGTGCCCCATTCCCCTGGTGTATTTGTGGAACCTTAGATTTTGTAATTAACTTGTCTTGAATTATTCCGGTGATACTTGGATATGTAACTAACTTGATTTAATACTTTTCTGCTGCTCTGAGAGGGTGACTACCATACCTTCTCACACTTTATGATTTTGATCATACCTTATTTATTATCTATATTCCGCACTCTGATTTAGTTAATCTTGTCTTATTCATGATACTTGATATTAGTTGTTTTTACCATTGATTATTACTGTTCATGATTGTGTTACCGTGTATGTGGGAGGCATAGACCTCAGATCATTGATCCTTGGACTGTGGATCACATCCTAGGTATTCCAAATGGGGTACCGGCTGGGTGGATGTGACAGTAACACTGTTGGTCGATACATTGGGTCGATGGTATCGACCAATAGTATCGACCAAGACATGTTTCTGCAGAATTTTTCAGAATAGTTCAGCAACTTTATGTGTGGACTTGGATGGCTATACAAGGTCAAATTGCATGGGGTTTTCTCCTATTGTTCACTCAAGAAGTCTAATTTCAGGGAATACCTTCGGATTGTGCACAGGAGTCCGTTTGATAACTCAATTGTCTCACTCTTCATCAGTGCGCAAATTCTAACTTAACACTGATAATGTGCTCAAGGAAGGAGCAACATCATCAATGTCCATAGAATGGAGTTCCGACACCACGTCATCAACCAGTAGGGTCCACAAGTCCCTTCTACCACCAATTCGGGTCTTCGGACCTACAGACACAACAATTTCCGGGTCGGGTCAAGGTTAGGTAAAAGCTGGATTTTACAAGTCCAATGTCTGTTAGTATTAGTCTTTCATTTTATATCCTACTGTAATCATGTTTTACATACTGATCTTGATATATTACTGCTGTTTATCTTGTTTATGTATATACTTTGTTGGTTATGAATGTGATATATTGATGATGGTTAGTATGTGGTTCTGATGGATGAGGTATTCATTTGGGATATCTTAGCTTGGGATATCGAAGGGCTTGGGAATGGGACACATGCCTGCTGATGTCTCCAGCACTATCATAACTATTGGATGACATTATTAGGTAGAGTCTAGAGATTGCATGGCTAGGTACCCCACATGCTACTACCCTTTCGGTAGGGCGATTGAAATCGGATGACCCGTGATGACAGTGATGTGACGTTGGTCCACTGTTAGTCATATAAATGGTAGGATTGCATATGTTAGGGTTGGGCTCATGGACGTCCAAGGAACGGACCGAGTGTCATGAGGAGTCATGAGAGCATTCCGCCCCAACAATATGTGGATGACCATAGGGTTGTGGAATGAAGTACAATAGCGGTAGCCAGTCCGTGAGGATTCTCATTCCTAGGTTGCGAAGGATACTAAACCGAGTTGGTTGGTGCCATAGGGGATGTATCTGGACTTCATGTAGACATGTTACCTGTATGACCTTGCATTGGATTAGAAACCCCGACATGCGCCAGTACTCATTACCAATGGTCATGGTGAGAGAGTGCTGACTTAACCCCAACCAGGGTTTGAGACCCAGGTGTGGACCTTCCATTTTACCCAGGATCCCTACAGAGGTAACTAGTCCTTGCTGGATCAGAGTGACTAGACTTACCCAGAGGAGGGCTGGTGTATATCTTAAAGCATGTCAACTGTTAGAAACTTGCATAGTTAGAATCATAGTATCATTCATACTTTGCACTCATTCATATCATTTATGCATTTCTGATTTGTTGGATATTTGGATGGGAATTGTAATTGTTCTTACTGAGTTCTCCAGAACTCACTCCTTTATTTGTATATGTTTTATTAATCTGCGCAGATGGAGGAAATATGTCGGAAGATGGACTGGTTTCCTATGAAGGAACCTTCCCGTATGAAGAAGATGTGGCACTGGCAATGGGAAATAGAGATAGCCTGTGCGGGAGCTCCTGCGAGTGCATGGAATGCGCTTATCGCACCCATTGATGGACAGAGACGACAAGTTGCCAAGCAGTTCGCCCAACGAATGGAGAAGAACTGGAGGACCCCTTTTCTAGAGATTCATGAAAAACATTATTTAGCCTTAGAAAAGGAAACTGGAAAGAAAATAATTTAACTCTTTTGATTGCTTCCGCTGAACTCGTATTTATTTTTGATTTATTATTCTTTCATTGATTATTTTATTGGAGTATTTGGACTCCTGTAATCCTTTAATTCATTAATTGAACTATTCTTGTTCTTGATTGTCTTTATTTTTATTTCTTATTGTTGATAGACTAAAACTGTGGACCCTGTGACGGATCATTCCCACGAGTTGTCGGGCGGGTAACTGAGACCGGCGGGTGGGGTGTGACATTCTTGGCAGAGAGTTTGAAATTAAAGATCTAGGGGAGTTATAGTATTTCTTAGGGATTGAGGTGGCTCGATCAAAGAAAGGTATATTCCTATCCCAAAGAAAGTATGTCCTAGATCTATTATCAGAAGTGGGAATGTTGGGGTGTAAAGCAGTTGATACCCTTATTTGTGAAATCTAGCCCTATCCTAACCTTGACCTTGACCCGGAACCCTTGATGCACTGTCAGTGTTCAGTGAGAAACTGCACCTAGAAGAGGGGAAGCTTAGTTGAAGTACTTGATGCGCTTCCGGACTTGTTTCGAAGGTATTTCTTTGATCTAGACTTGTTGATTGACTTGAAGGAGAAAACCCACTTGAATTTGAGTTGTTCTAGCCTTTCATTTCCCTGGATCAAGCTTGCTGTTCTTGCTTGGTTGAATGATTGGTTGACTGGGCCAGTCGACCAAGCCAGTCGACCAAAGGATTCCCAAATCCGAGAATTTGATGCTTTTTGGATATTCTCTTCTCTACTTAAGTGAGCCTCATGACTTGAACCCTATTTTACTCATTTAGCTTGTTGAGAACGAGGGGAGAGCTTCCCAAGACATTCTATTTGCAGTGGTGAAGGAATATTGCATCAATCATTGTCTCCCATCCTCAAGATCATCTCTAAGGTATGATTTCTCTCTCTCACACTCTATTCTACTCTAATCCCTTCTCTTACTTGCTATTGTAACCATGAAGTTGGTGCTGCAACCTTGCAACCACCACTTCATGTGTTCATTCCTTGCTAATGCATAAGCCCCTTCCATTTCTACCCATGCTATACTCTCATTTTGATTATTGTATATGCATTTCAATGATTTTCTTCTTAGCATCTTGTTCTCTGGTCCTAAACTGAATTGTGAAGTATGCTAGGTCTGATTTCTTACTATAATTTGATTGTAATCTATTGCATATTACTTTCCCTAGCTGATTCCATAGTTTTCCCTTGCAATTGCAATTGATTTCATTTGAAAACACTATGATTCTAGTATATAGAACCTAGGGTTTCAATTTGGGGATTCCTATTTAGACCATTAGATTATGCTAATTACTTGCTTGATAGTGTTCTTATACTATTACTAACAATCCCTCCAAATTTCGGAGTGATCCGAGCTCCGGAAGATAGGTTTCGGACCGGAATTCACTATTCAGCCCTGCACTGTTCACTTGGTCGACTGGGTCGGTTTACTAAGTCAGTCAACCAATTAATTTCTGAATTGTGTAATTTCCCGATTTGATCCGTTCGACCTCCGATTTCTTCTCTAATCTTTCATCTATGTTTGTCTAGGGTCTGAATACTATCTTTAGATTATTCTCTTGTGATCATTGGATCATCTTCATCTCGACTCAAGGTAAGGATGGTTATCACCATGAATGCATAGACTATGTGAAATCTTACATTGATGTTAGCAACTTAGTAGACTTAGCTTCTTTGTTGTATTTGAACATCATATGACTGCTGTACATACTTTAGGACAATAGTACCATGTTTATATACTCTTGCTTATCATGACTATTCATTCTTGTCAATTAGATGAAGTATCATTTATGTATGATATGATGAAACTGAGAATGTGATTTGATAAGTATGATTTGGGATTGGGGAATGTCCTATCGACATTTCTGTCCATGGACATCAGAGGGAATAGTATGGGATGTTTCCGAAGATGCCCATTGACGCTTTCCCAGATTGTTGGATGTCATATATAGGACTTGTCTAGAGGTGTTGGCTAGGACATTCTTGTTGTATTAGACCCAAGTCGGAAGGGTATTGAGATCGAACGACCCATGGTAGTAATGTGGGTTTATGGGCGCTCAAGACCGGCAACCAACCCGTGAGAGGACATAGATCACATTACAGATACTCGTTGAGGCCAGTTATTGGTAGGGTTGCAAATGGCTAGACTTGGGCTCACGGGCGCTCAAGACCGGTAACCAACCCGTGAGAGGACGTGAGAGCTTCCCGTCTACTATTTGTGGATGACCAATAGGGTTGATGAGTCCGTAGTCCAAGTTGGTTGTAGCCATAGGATACGTGACTCTAGTGTGAAGGATATCGAACCGAGTTGGTTGTAGCCATAGGGAAAGTATCCGGATTTGACATAATACGACTGAGTAGATGACTTGCATTGGGCTAGGCTTTACCGTGACTGTGAAATCTAGCCCTATCCTAACCCTGACCCGACCCGGATCCTTTGATGTTTGTAGGTTCGAAGACCCGGAGTGGTGGAAGAAGAGACTTGTGGGTTCTCGTAGTTGAAGATTTGGTGTATGAATCAGAGCCTATGGATATTGACAATGATGCCCCTTACTTGGATACATTGTTAGTGTTCTGTGAGAAACTGCACCTAGAAGAGGGGAAGCTTAGTTGAAGTACTTAATGCACTTCTGATCTTGTTTCGAAAGTATTTCTCTAATCTAGACTTGTTGATTTACTTGTAGGAGAAAACCCAACTCAATTTGGATCAGTCTGGCCTTCCATTTCCCTATCTGAAGTTGTTGTCATGGCTTGGTCGACTGGGCCAGTCGACCACTCAATCGACTAGCAGATTATTAAACAAGAAAATCACAAATTTCTTGATTATTTTAAGCCTACTTATTGAGACCTCGTGAATAGAACCCTACCCCAATCATTTAGACTCCAGAGAACGAGTGAGCTTCCCAAGGCTATCTCTTGGAGTTTGTGAAGATTCTTGGTCTCAATCATTGCATTTCATCTCCATTACTTCCTCAAGGTATGATTTCTCTCTCTCTCATCCTCTATTGTACCCATTCCTCTCCTCTTTCTTGCTATTGAGACCATGACTAAAGTGCTGCAACCTTGCAAACAGTTAGTCATGTGTTTCCCCTTTCATTTCCATTAGTTTCCTTCCATTCTTGCTATGCTATACTACCATTTTGATTACTAGCATTGCATTGCTATGATTTCCTTCATTCCAACTTGTATTATTGATCTAAACTGATGTGTAGATGTATGCTAGGTCTTATTTATTATTGGTTTATGATTCTAATCTAGTTCTTATCACTTCCTTAGCTGATTCCCCATCATTCCTTGCCATTACAACAAATTCCAATTCAATTCTTGATGTTTAGCATATAGAACATAGGGTTTCAATTTGGGTATTCCTAATTGAACCATTAGATTGTGATAATACTTGTTGTATAGTGTTCTTATACTGTTACAATCAATCCCTCCAAGTTTCAGGTCAATCTGAGCCCCGAAAGATCAGTTTCTGACCAAAATCACTATGTTGTTCGTCACTGTTCATCTTGGTTGACTGCTTGGTCGACTGAGTCAGTCAACCAGTCAGTCGACCAGCTTAGAACAACAACTTTATATTTGCTCGATTTGCTCCGTTTGATCTCCGATTTGATTGTTTCCTTCTCTAATGCTACTCATATGTTGTCTAGGGTACAAGCACTGATTTGGGGACTATTCTAGTGATACTTGGTATTATTTTTCAATTCGATTAAGGTAAGGATGATTATTGTCATAATTACATGAATTATGTGAATCTTGTCGCTATGTTTGAAATGTGGCAGATTTACTTTCCTTGTAATAATTTAGACATCTTGTGACTGCTGTATACACTTCATAACAGTAGTACCATGTTATATATCATTTTGAATTACCATGCTTACTTATTTTGATAATGACATATGTGATCAATCGTGTTACATTGTATCTCTGATGAAATGTCAATCATGTATGATATGATGAGCATGTGATTGCTTAAGTATGATTTGGGATTGAGGAATGTCCTTCCAACATTTCTGTCCTTGGACATCGGAGGAAATAATATGGGATGTTCTTCGAAGGTGCCCATCGACACTTTCCTGAATTATTGGATGACATACATAGGACTTGTCTAGATGTATGGCTAGGATGTCCTTGTCGTATCAGACTCGAATCGAAAGGGTATTGAGACTGAACGACCCGTGGTAGTGGTATGGTTTGGTGGGCGCCCAAGACCGGTAACCAACCCGTGAGAGGACATAAATCATACTACGAATACCTGAAAGGGGCCATTTATTGGAAGGATTGCAAATAGCTAGACTTGGGCTCATGGGCGCTCAAGACCGGTAACTAACCCGTGAGAGGACGTGAGAGCTTCCTTCTTGCTATTTGTGGATGACCAATAGGGTTGATGAGTCCATAGTCCGGGACTATGCCGACTCTAGTGTGAAGGATACCGGAATGGATCACCGGGGGCGAGGAATGGACGTATCTGGATCTGACATGATATGACTGAGTAGATGATTTGCATTGGGCTAGGCTTTACCGTGACATGCGCCAATACTTAGACCAAATGAAGGTGTGAGAGAGAGGTGACTTAAACCCCAGCCATGGATTTGTCCCGAGGGATGCAGGACCTAATTCCCACCGGCTTGAGTGATTGAGACCTACCTAAAGAAGTATGGTGCTATGACTTAAAGCATGTCTACCATAGAGACTAGCATATGTAGAGTTAGAATCATATTTGCATCATCTGTCTCATATCATTTTGCATCATGTTACGTTTTGTATCATATGACTTGTGTATTATGGAATAACTGCCTTGCTGAGTTCTTTTGAACTCATTCCTTTTTGTGCAATTGTTTTGTTAGATTTCTCTGTAGGTACTGAAGAAGCTAATGGCTCATACCTTGAGGCGGACCAGGATTCTGCATACTACACTGAAGGTCTTGGCCATTATGAAAGTTACTGTGAAGGTGCCGAGGGTGATTACCCACCATACCAAGATTAGCCCGACCCTGGTGTGGGAGAGGCCTTGCTTAGTTTCCTTCATGTACACCTATGAGGACACATTGTATAAGACCAAGGAGACCTTAGCTTAGGTTTTATGCTGTTATTCTGGGACTTGGATTTGTAACTTAAACTTTCATCGATATATTCTTTAAGTTTTGGATTTAAACTTAATTTTGATTGACTACTTTCCGTTGCCATTGAGGGAGTGACTTCTGCTCACTCTCTCTCCTTTTGGATTATATATATTTTGGTATCATTTTATTTTGCACTCGATTATCTTGTTTATCTTATTCATGATTCTTTTATTATATGCTTTTACCTTGACTATTATTGTTCATGATTGTGTTATCGTATATGTGGGAGGCATGGTTGCTCGATACTTGACCCTTGGGACTGTGGATCACATACCCGAGTATGCCCGATGGGGTAGCGGCTAGGTGGATGTGATAGTGACATGCACCAATACTTATACCAATGGTGATGTGAGAGAGCGGTGACTTAAACCCCAGCCATGGAATGTCCCGAGGGATGCAGGACCCAATTACCATCGGAGAACCCAAGATACCAGAATGGTTGAGAGAAGAGTGATTTGAGACCTACCCAGAGAAGTATGGTGCTATGACTTAAAGCATGTCTACCATAGAGACTAGCATATATAGAGTTAGAATCATATTTGTATCATCTATTTCATATCATCTTGCATAATGTTATGTTTTGTATCATGTATTTGTGTTATTATGGAAAAACTGCCTTGCTGAGTTCTATCAAACTCATTCCTTTCTGTGCAATTGTTTTGTTAGATTATTCTACAGGTACTGAAGGATTTGATAGCACCTACACCGAGGCGAACCCCGATGAGGCATACTACCCTTAGGGTACTGGCTACCATGAAGATTACTGTGAAGATACCGAGGGTGATTACACTTTGTACCAGGATTAGTTCGACATTGGTGTGAGAGCAGCCGTGCTTGATCTCTTATGTTTATACTTACGAAGACATTTTGTATAAGACCGAGGAAACGATTGTTTAGATTTTTATCTTGTTAAGTCTCCTTTTAAGACTTCGATTTGTAACATTAACTTTGATTTGATCTACTTTCCGCTGCTACTGAGGGAGTGATTTCCGCTCACTCCCTTCCTTTGGATTATATACATCGATATCGTTTATTTCCGCGCTCTGATTATATTGTTTCTTATCCTTATCGTGATTTCATTGTTAGTATGCTATGACTTTGATTATATTTCTGTTCATGATTATGTTATCGTGTATGTGGGAGGCATGGTTGCTCGATACTTGATCCTTGGGGTTGTAGATCACATACCCTGGTATGCTAGGTAGGGTACCGGCTGGGTGGATGTGACACTATTGAAGTTGGAGCTAAACTTAAAGAAAAATAGAGAGAACTAGTGGACAAAGGAAGATACCAAAGGCTGGTAGGGAAGCTTATTTACTTGTTCCAAACCAGGCCAGACATTACTTATGTTGTAGGTATAGTGAGCCAATTCATGCATGATCCATATTTAGCTCATATGAAGGCTGTTATCAAAATACTACAGTATTTGAAGGGAACTCCTGGAAAAGAAATACTTTTGTCACCTACTGATAATCTAAAAGTTGAAGCATACACTAATGTAGACGACGCTGGATCTCCAGACAGGAAGTCAATTTCAGATTATTGTACCTTTGTTGGAGGTAATCTAGTTACTTGGAAAAGTAAGAAACAGAATGTGGTAGCTTTATCTAGTACCAAAGTTGAATATAGAGCTATGGTTGGTGGAGTTGTGAGCTACTATGGTTGAAAGGCTTGCTGCAAGATATTGGAGTCCAAGTTCCAAACCTATGATGTTATATTGTGACAACAAGGCTGCTATTAGTATTGCTAATAATCCAGTGCAACATGATCGAACTAAGCACATTGACATTGACAGGCTTTTTATCAAAGGAAAGTTGGAACAAGGGCTTATCTGCATGCCTTTTGTAAGATCTGGAGACCAAGTAGTGGATGTTTTCACTAAGGGCTTGAAAGAAAGAGATTTCCTTCCTATCATAGGCAAGTTGGGCATGACTAATATCTATGCCTCAACTTGAGGGGGAGTGTTGGATTCTATTAGGAGTTCAATTAGAGTTTGTATAGGAGTTAAATTAGAGTTTGTATTCATGTAAAATTCTATTCCTTGTAATAGTGTAATTTCCACTTAATTATAAATAGAGGGCTTGAGATCATTGATCCATAAGCCATTCTACCACAATTGTTTCTTTCAACAACACTTACATAAAGCATTCTAGAACTGCAGATGTTTTGCAATTCTATAGCAATGCTGCAGCAAAGATACAACAACATTTGCCCAGGAAAATTCACCAATAATGCAACAACAAATTTGTTCTACATTTACAGAAATGTATTCTGTGACCTGCAAATGTTGTGTGATGCTATAGTAGTGTTGCATCATTGCTAGGGCCTTTAATAAAAAATAAAAATAAATAAAAAAAATGAAAAAATAAATAAAAAATAAAAAATAAAAAAGAAAGAGAAAGAGAGAGCAAGAGTCAAGCCACATTCAACCCAAGACTAATCCAAATCAAATGAACCCTAACAAGAGCCAACGCAAATTTATTTGTCAAATGGACCCAAACCACCTTAAGCCTAAACCCACAAACATAGCTCATTGCCAAAAGTAACCTACCATTTTCAACTCCAAGCCCTATTTTATTATCTCTAATCCTTCGTTGTCCAGCTACAACAGAGGGGTCAAGTGAGCAAAAAAGTTTGATAGTGGCCTTGGTTTGGTGTTGCTATATGATGTTGCAGTATCAGTCTCACATAAATAGAATTACTTATAAATAAGTATCTCAAAACTCGTTGTCTTAGTGGATGTTTCTTGGATTTGCTTTAACAATAAGTTTAGGGGTCAAATATGGGAGTAATCATCTCTATCTAATTTTTTTTTTCACTCAAATCTCCAGCTTAGTTCTTATAAGTTACATTATTTTAGAGCTGTGAGGACATTGCTCTCAGTTTGGGGGTGTTGTGTATTTTTGTGTGCTCAGTTTAAGTTTGTGGGATGCTGTGGTATTTTGTGTATTTTTTGTAGTCTCACTAGTTTTGTGTATTCTGTTGGTTTAGTGTATGCTATTTGGGTCTCTCTTTTGTGGTTATCTAGTCTCTCTCTTTTTTTCTTTTTCTTTTTTCTTTTTTTTTTTGAATTTGATGTTATTTTGTTTTGCTCTTCGTTTGTTATATCAAAGTCAAATATGGGAGTAATCATCTCTATCTAATTTTTTTTTTTCACTCAAATCTCCAGCTTAGTTCTTATAAGTTACATTATTTTAGAGCTGTGAGGACATTGCTCTCAGTTTGGGGGTGTTGTGTATTTTTGTGTGCTCAGTTTAAGTTTGTGGGATGCTGTGGTATTTTGTGTATTTCTGTAGTCTCACTAGTTTTGTGTATTCTGTTGGTTTAGTGTATGCTATTTGAGGTCTCTCTTTTGTGGTTATCTAGTCTCTCTCTTTTTTTCTTTTTCTTTTTTCTTTTTTTTTTTGAATTTGATGTTATTTTGTTTTGCTCTTCGTTTGTTATATCAAAGTCTTTTTTTTTTTTTTTTTGAATTTGATGTTATTTTGTTTTGCTCTTCGTTTGTTATATCAAAGTCACTTTTGTGTACAGAGTGAATGTCTTGATTTGTCGTTGTCTTTCAAAAAAAAATTAATATTAGCGTAGTCAATCTAGTTTGGTGTCAAAAATGGATGGCAAGTAGTGATAGGAATGTCATACCTCATAATCTACTTTTGGGGGATTCTTAGCACAAATTAGCTATGATAATCTAGTGCCTTCATTTACTCATATGTGTGATGTCCTATTATTGAGCAACAAGTTATGCTTCGAGCCCTAGAGAACCTAGGAAGGTTGTATCAATGTGAGAGTTTAGGACTTTTTAATTGATTGAATATGAACCTTGAGACTGACTTATTAGTGGTCCTAGTTTGGGTGAATGCAATTGATAATCTGCTTATAGCTTGATTTGTTCAAAAAATATTGTGCTTTATGTATATTGGAAAAAGTCTTAACCGCTGTAAAGAGAGAGAAAAAAAAATAATGCTCCACTATTTGGGCTACCTAGTAACTAGGAGTACGCATGTAAACTATGTTTACTTTTGCGTCAAACAATATCCCCAAATAAGAGCATGCATTTGCACTTTTATTTGTGATCTTATCAAGTAACTGGTACCTTCATAAAAATGTTGGTATTCGCATAAAAAGACAGGAATGACATCAAAAGTAGTTGGAAAAAAAGTTCATAGGAATAATGTTTGGGGGGGGGGGTCAAACACTCAAAAGAATGTAAAACAGGTTTTTGGGTGCAAGAGTGTATGATTCTAAATGATTCCCTAATTAGAGGAGAGGTAATCATTTGGTCAACCAATGAAATCAATGAGCTAAGCTTTATGACCATAGTTTAACTAGACTAGGGTAATCTGGGTTGAGATCCTTATCTTTCACATACACACACACACTTGAAGACAACCTTATAACATCTAAATGTTATTGGCAAGAAGTGTTGGAATTGAATATCAAAGAAAAATTGGGAGGCAACTTCTATATAACTCCTATCATATTGCATGACTAACCTAGGTTGTTATCTTTCTTTATTTTCTTTTCCTTTTTTTTTTTTTTTTTTTTTTTTAATTTCTTGCTTTCCTTTTATTGCTCAAGGTCGAGCAATATCTTAAGTTTGGGGGCTATGAAAACTCTATGAATTAGAGCTAATTCTAGTGATTTTATGCTTGAGATAATTTGATTTAAGAGTGATTCTCTCTGTTTCAATGATAGTTCTCAATAAATTGTGGTATAGCCAGTCTTAGTGTTTTAAGTCTTGTAAAGGCTTTTTATGTTATTTTTACATAAATTCCCCTTGAATTAATGGATGAAATTGATCAGCCATCTTTTTATCGGCATTGTAGGAAAAGAATCATAATGGATGAAGAGATGATATGAATCATAGAAGAGGAACAAAAAACATATCTAATCAATTTGTTGTAGAGAAGCTGCAACATTGCAGTAACATAATTTTTCCAAATTGAACACACGTGACGTTATCAAGTGAAAATAGAAGAAAATGTTGTAATTCTACAATTCATTTTTACCCATTCACTTAAGGAAAGTTTGAGGATAATTGAAAAGAAAATGAAGCACCAAAGGAGGCAATAAGAAGGGAGACGCTGAGAAGGGAGTTTGGCCTTCAAGAGGAGCTAGTGGAGATGGGGAGCTAGAGCATTGTCGAAGCATTCTTCTAGTTCTCTCTATTGAGTTTTATATTTTCTACTTATTCATATTATAATTGAACTCTTTTAATGGCTGCATTTATTTATTTGAATTTGAACTTTAATATGAGCTGATTTCTTATTTTGGTGGGATAATAAGAGTACTTGAACATGTGATTTGAGCTTTGATTATTCTGTTTGATTTAACTTTGTTGTAGCATAATTTATTATTAGTGTGTTGAACATGCATGTTTTTGAGTAATTTCATTTATTGATTGGTCATCCTTGAGTGAATGTTGTGGTTTTAGTTATCTAGGAAGTTAATTTGAGCTGGATCAATATTGAATCACGTGTGTTAGCTTGATCCTTACCTGAATTTAACTAATTAGCAGGTAGGATAGGGATATTCATCCACCTCACGTAGCCACCATTGGAACACAGATATAATTCGCATGTTCAGTTTAATTCCCCATAGAGAATATGATGGTTTTAGACTAGGATGTTAATGCATAAGTGGATTAAAAGATACATGTGTACAATGTTATTCCAGGTTATCTGATAAGTCTTGCACTGCAACAAAATAGCGTTCACAGTTTAGATCTAGGGGAGGAAAAATTGATTCCCGACATTTATACCACTTATTATAGTTCTTTCTAATCCGTGCTTTCCAATTTAAGATTTCTTATTTAATTCATCTGTTCTTTTAATTAATTTGTTAATCAAAGTAATTTTGTCATTCTTGTTTAAATTAATATATTTTTTACATTGAGATTCAATGATAATATTCTCCGTGGGATCGATACTTTACTTATTTTTAATACTTGATTGTGACAGGTTCCCTTGCATGGTATCTTTAAACACAAGCAAACAAATTTTTGACACCGTTATCAAGGAAATTTATCATTGTTAATCGGTGTTAATCGGTGTAAAAGTGATTTAATTAAAAAAAAAAAGGACTTAAGTCTAAATAAAGTTCTGATCAAGAACGCATTCTGCAATTTTGGAATGGGAATGTAATATGGGTACAACAAACGCAGCCTAAGCAATCCTGATATGTCAGGCCTTACATCACATGAACAGGCCGGCCGTGTATGTTTTGTGGTGTGCCACTCACCATGCAAAGTGTATAAATCGCAGGACTCAAGAACATGACAACATCATTATTTTTTGTTGACGAAACTACCCTTGTGATCTTGATTTATTTTCTTACATGTAGATCGGGAGAGAGAAGAAAACATGTTAAGAAACCCTAACCAGAAAGGCTAACATACACAGCTGTGGCAACTCCGACCGAGTAAATCCCCATAGCAATCCCCATCAAATCCCTTCCCGACCGTGTCGCAGTTCCGATTCCGATAATTCCAGCGAGTCCAATCGGGATTCTTTGGAAAATCGCTTTACTAGCGTTGGAAACGATGGCATCGGTGAAGAGTTCCAGGGCGAAAGCCTTGAACTCTAACAGATGTAGTAGAGTTCCCCCTCCGTCAGCTGGATTCTTGAATCGTTCAATAATGACTCGGATCGCTTTGTCTACCTGGGTCCGACTCGGAGGCGATGGAAGCCACTTCCTCAGAAGACGAGAGTTTTGAAGCGAAGAAGAATATATAATCCGATGAAGGCGTTCGGAAGCGGTGGCTAGTTGATAGGGCCGTACACCGGCGTCGATGTGTTGGGCCATTTCAAGGCATTCTTCGTAGACAGTGTTGCAGGCGGCGTTGAATTCCGGCGAGTCTTGAAGGCCTTTCTCCACCTTCTTCGATGCTGACAGACCCATCAGACTGTCTGAGTTTCAGAGGAGGGAGTGTGAGACAAAGGGATGGCTTAGCCGCATTAGATGCAAGATAACAAATCAATCAATTTTCACCCTAAAAAAAAAAAAAAAAAATCAATCAATTGTCGGCTGAAATTGGACGGACAAGATCTTCATAAATTAATCAAGTTCTAATCTTTTGTCTTCTTTTTTAATCATAAAAACAGAATTTTTTTTTTTTTTAGTACGAAAGTCTTCTTTATTAAGGAACAGGCAAAACCAAGGTTGAAGAACAAAGATCAATCAACCAAGGAGTGGATTGGGGCCAAACAGTCACGCCTGACAGGGACTGGGCCTTTCGGGCTAGGAAGTCAGCGACATGGTTGATCTTCCTAGAAATAAAAGAGAAAGTACATTGGGAAAAAAGGGATTGCAAGTGCAGTATATCAGAAATTATGGGATCAACAGATAAAGGTCTTGGTCTATGAGGGTGTTGAAGTAAATTGATGAGCTCTTGACAGTCTGATTCCACCATAATGTGTTGAAGGTCTTCACTTAGGCCATATAGGAGAGACGATCTAAGTGCTAGAGCTTCTCCTTGAAGTGCCGATGATCCAATTATGGGCTCTGAGACAGTAGAGATGATGTTTCCCATATGGTTTCTAATGATTAAGCCCAAGCCCAACATTTTCTTTTCTTTTGAAAAGGCCGTATCACAATTAATTTTGAAGGTACTTGGGCTTAGTGGTGTCCAACTGGCCTCCAAGGTATTTGATGTTTGACCATGGGGGGTAAGCCTTGTCTGTTGGGCCGTGGGCTTCTTTGATGACCAAAATTCTGTGTGGGCTTCAAGGGCTCGCTGAGCTACATCAACAGGGGTCCAAAGTCTTCTTTTAAACACCAAATCATTCCTTGCTAGCCACAAGTACCAACAAATAAATGAGCAAAAACTGAGAAATTTCCGGTCTTCATTTTTGTCACCCGAGCTAAGTTTAGACAGGTTGGTGTACCATTTTGCAAAGCATAGGTTCGGGTCATTTGGGGGTGTGTGGTGAAGCTCTGATGCGAACCAGGTAGCCTTAGCAAACTCACAACCCAAAAGGCAGTGTGTTGCATCCTCATATTCCTCACATCCACAGCAACATAAGGGATCAATCGGAATTTTCCTATGATGAAGTCCGGCTGCAGTAGGAAGGCCCTCTGCACATACTTTCCATAAAAAATGTTTGATTTTGGGGAGGGTGTGAAGCCTCCAAATACCTTTCCAAACCGATTTTGAAACCGTTTGCCATCTTGGAATAGAAGTGTTGGAAAGTTGTTGTTGGTATCTGTCTCTGTGCTCATTAGATAGAATATGATATGCAGATTTGACAGAGAAGACTCCATTCTTTGATGCTCCCCATACTTGCTTATCTTCTCTAGGAAAGATGCTCAAATTTATCTTCAGTATTGCTTCCATATCAGTGGGGTGAAAGTAATTTGTAAGGCATTCTTGCTTCCAAGTTCAGTTGATTGGATCAATTAGGTCCGCAACCCATGAGATGTGGCAATTTGGGGGCTTTGGGTTTAATATATGGCCTTGAGGTAAGGAGGGGACCCATTTATCATCCCAAATCCTTATTTGATCACCTTTTTCCACTCTCCACATGAGGTTGTTTGCTAGAACTTTTTTACCTTCCATTATGCTTCGCCATGCCCATGACGGTTGTCCCATTGAAGCTTCAAGAAATGACACATGTGGAAAGTAGATAGCTTTCATGAAGCTTGCCCATAGAGTGTTCGGATTTGACCATAACTTGTAAGCCACTTTGGTTAGAAGTGCCAAATTTTGTCTACTTGGATCTCGAAATCCCAAGCCACCCTCTTCTTTAGATTGGCATAATCTATCCCATGAAACCCAATGGATTTTCACTTTACCTCCATCTTCCCCCCAATAGAAATTGGCTGATTTTTCTTGATTTCATCATGGATAGCTCTAGGGATTTTGAAATGTGCACCCGCAAATTAAGGCAATGCAAAGGCCACTGATTTGAGCATAACATCTTTCCCTGCAGGTGACAGAAGTCTCAACTTCCAACTTTCCATCTTTGCTTGCACCCTTTCTTTTAAATATGAAAAAGTTTTGATCTTAAAGCCCCCAATTTCAGGTGGTAATCCAAGGTATTTGGAGGGTTCTTTCTTGTAAGATACTTTTAGAATTCTAGAAAACCACCTCCTGAACTTTGACTGGGTATTTGGGCTGAAAATAACACTGGATTTGTCCAAGTTGATGTCTTGACCACTACTCTTACAGTATCGAGTGAGTGCATCCTTCAGATTATGGACAGCTCTAAGGTTTAACTCCGAGAAAAGCAAAGTGTCATCAGCAAAAGTAAGTGAGAGATGGGTGGTGCTCTATTTTTTATCCGAATACCTTTGATATTTCCCATGTCTTCTCCCTTTTTGATAAGAGCAGTCAGACCTTGAGCACATAGAATGAATAGAGCTGGTGAAAGGGGGTCTCCTTGTCTTAAGCCCCTTGTAGGGACAAATGTGAAACCCAGCCCTAACCTTGACCCGGAAACCTTGTTATTTGTAGGTCCGATGACCCGAAGTAAAGTAAGAAGTCAGCTTTGGGCCATCCCAGTAGAGGACTTGGTGTCTGGCTTTGAATCCATGAAGGTTGATGATGAGGTTCTATTTATGGAAACTGAATCCTGATGAAGATCTAATTAGTTGATGGACTTGGAGTGCTCTCTATCTTGGTTTGAAGGCATTTCTACCTACTAGGTAAGTCACTTGACTTGTGTGCAAAACCCCTTTAGGTTTGGATTTGATCTGGGCCTTCAATTCCCCTGTTTTGGCCTTGTCGTCGGCATTGGTCGACCGATTGGTCGACCGGGCCAGTCGACCAATCCACTCGACCAATGAGTGCTGTCTTTGGCAATTAGGTTGATTCTTGCTCTATTTAAGTCCAACCTCGAGTCCACTTCGTATTTGCTGCCTCCAAACCCTCTGGAACGAACCAAAGACCTCTGCAAGTCATCTCTCTTGCATCCTTGGTGTTTTCTTGACGGATCTTCGTCGGAACTCTTCTTTTTGCATCAAAAGGTATGTCTACTCTCTCTTCTTCTCCTCCATCTTTGTTTTTCTTTCCTTTTTGAGTTGAGACAGTAGAAGAGATGCTGCATCCTCTGTTGCAAACATCTCTCGAACATGTTCTCATGATCATCCTAAGGATTTGAGGCTAGAACAATGATCTTAACCATGATCATTGCAAGCTTTTGAAGGATTCATGATCAAACCATGATTTAATCTCTGATAATCTTCTAATCTGAATTCTGATCTCTTTGGATCTTCTTTCATTGATCATGTTAGTGATTAATGGTTGTGTTTTCTTTCCATGATCCATAACCCATAGAATTCTAGTTGTTCTCTTCTACCTTACTATGTGTTCTTCATGATGCATGATAGTTACATATATGGTAGGTTTTATTTCCTTATTTAGATTTATGCTTCTAAGCCTTATTCCATGAAGACCTATGCATGTTTTCATGTTTTCATTACCAAAAGCAATGATCCATCCTCCTATAGTTCTTGTCTTTGTTTTCTATTTCAAATTCATCAAGATCCATGTTTGAGTTAATTATGGTAACTTTTTGTTTCCTAATTTGGATCTTGATACCTTGATTTGATTAGTGTTTTGAGGTCCCCTATATGTTAGAATACTACTGAAGTAGTCTACCCCTTGATTAGTACCCTTTTGAACCACCAAATTCGGATTTCATATCTTAAAACTCTGATTTTATAGGCTTATCGTCTCGCATTGGTCGACTGATTGGTCGACTGGACCACTCGACCAATCCACTCGACCAATGAGTACAGCAACTCCAGATTTGGTCTGTTTCGGATGTTTTGATATCTTTTCTGTTAGGGATCTTTCCTAATATGTTGTATATACTTGTTTAGGACCTTCTTCTCAAGTTTGCCAAGATCTTACTTGATTTCTTAGGATTCTTTGCGAGTTATAAAAGGTAAGGATGGTTATTTCCTTAATTACATAGATAGCATGAATCTAGTTTCTATATTTTAATATCATTAATATGTTTCCTAAATTAGATTCTTACAATGATATACTACTGTTGCATAACTTTGATTACAGTAGCATTACTTATTCATATTGAATTGATTCATGTATGATTTACTTACCAATGTTATACAAGTGATTGTAATACTGATTTCTTTCCATATATGTAGTTACCATATATGTGATGATGTGAATTGATGCATGTGTATGCTTACGTATGGTTTGGAAAGGAGAGGTGTCCTTTCGACACTTCTGTCCTTGGACTACTACGGGAATATTATGGGATGTTTCCGGAGATGCCCTCTGGACACCTTCCTAAACTGTTGGATGACATATCTAGGATTGTCTAGTAGTGTTTGGCTAGGATGTCCTGTTATGTCGACCCTAATCGGAGGGGTATTGAGACCGAACGACCCGTGGTAGCAATGGGGATTCATGGGCGCTCAAGACCGGTAACCAACCCGTGAGAGGACAGGAATCACATTGTGGGGGCCATTTGTTGGTAGGGTTGCATATGATTAGACTTGGGCTCACGGGCGCTTAAGACCGGTAACCAACCCGTGAGAGGACGTGAGAGCTTCTCGTTTACCATATGTGGATAACCAATAGGGTTGATGAGTCCGTAGTCCGAGTTGGTCGGTGCCATAGGATACGCTGACTCTAGTGTGAAGGATACCGGAAAGGATCGTCAGGGACGAGGAATGGAAGTATCTGGATCCGACTTGATGTAACCAAGTAGAAGACTTGCATTTGGCTAGGTTTTACCCCGACATGCGCCAAGATACTTATACCAAATGGTTGTGAGAGAGTGTGTTGACTTAACCCCCTGCCAAGGTTTGTCCCGAGGGATGAAGGACCCATTACCAATCGGCTGCTCAAGACCGGTGAAATGATCCGTGAGAGAATCCAAGATATCTTAAATGGTTGAGGATGTGAGTGGACTTTCCTAAAGAAGTACGGTGCTATGACTTAAAGCATGTCTGCCAATAGAGACCAGCATACATAGAGTTAGATTCATTCATTCATTGTTTGTCTCATATCATATTGCATTTATGATTGTTCTGGAATCCTGCCATTTATGTTATTATGGATTTTAATCGCCTTACTTGGGTTTCTTTGAAACTCATTCCTTTATTGTACAATGTTGTTAGACTATCCTGCAGTACCGAGTACTATGACGGTCCCTATGAAGAAGCGCAAGGCGAAGAGACATATCTCCAGGGAAGGTGATTGCGGTTACCACAATTACTCTGAAGATCCCGCGAGTGGTTATGCTCCGTACGATGCTTAGTCCGACCATTGAGTGGAAGCGTCCTTGTGCTATTTATGAGATTTACACTTACAAGGATGTTGTCTATAAAGTGGAGAATAATTTAGTTACCCAATGTACTTGCTACTGGGATTAGATTTTGTCTAGTTTATTCTTTAGAGCTACTTTTCCGCTGGATGTAAAGTGGGATTTTTGCTTCACTTTACTTATCTGTTTGATACTCTAATTATATCTATTATTCTGATTCGTTTATGATTCATTCTTTCATTATTGGATCTATGATTTATCTTCCGCACTCTTGTTATGATTGTTCATGATTATGTTATTGTTTATGTGGGAGGTTGATCACTCGATACCTGATCTTCGGGCTGTGGATCACACTCTCGGGTATGTCAGATAGGGTACCGGCTGGGAGGGCGTGACAACAATAGAGCTGCTAATGTTCCCATTTACTAAGAGCTTATAAGAGACTGATGAAATGCTATTCATGACCATAGAGACCCAATGATAATCAAAGCCAAATTTCAATAAAATAGCTTGAATATAAGGCCACTCTAACCTGTCATAAGCTTTCTTCATATCTAGCTTAAGCCCCAAGAATCTTTTTTTTCCTTTCTTCCTCTTCTTTATGTAGTGGAAAAGTTCATGCGCCATGAAGATGTTATCTGAGATCAGCCTGGAAGGGATGAAAGCGGATTGTACCGGATCTACCAATTGCGGAAGCACATCTTGTAGTCTACGAACCATTATCTTGGAAACCACCTTAGCCGCAACACCTCCTAGACTGATTGGTCGAAATTTATCTGCAGAATCTGGGGAGGGGATCTTAGGAATAAGACAAATATAAGAAACATTAAGGTTAGGCTCCATATACCTCGAAGTAAAGTACTCATTGATAAAGGTGATGAGACTAGATTGAGTACAGTCCCATAAGGATTGAAAAAAAAGAGGTGGCAGTCCATCAGGGCCTGGTGCCTTTAGAGAAGCCATGGAGAAAAGGGTGCTTTTAATCTCATCCACAGTGGGTCGTGCCAATAGCTTCATGTTCATCTCAGCTGTAACACATGGGTGTATACCATCTAGGACTTGATGAAGAGCATGCTGGTCAATTGGTTCAGATTGGAAAGCTTTGGAGAAGTGATTTGTGAGTATACCAATGATTTGCTTCTTATTTGTTGTCCATACCCCATTTGTATCCTTCAATTTAAGAATCTTATTTGATTGTCTTCTTTGAAGGGTTGTGACATGAAAGAAGGCTGTGTTTTTGTCACCTTCTTTTAACCAAGAGATTCTTGATTTCTGCATCCATATGAGTTCTTCTCTAGAGAGTTCTTCAACAAGCATATTCTCCAAAATATTAATTTCATTGTGTGAATATTTTGGACCCTTTTGGCATTGCATCCGCTCCAACTTGGCTGAGAGAGACTTGATGTTGTCTTGCACTTTCCCAAAAACCTCCTTGTTCCATTTTTTAAACTTCATTTGAGTGGCACCCATTTTCTTTTGAAGTTGTTCAACAGCTGTACCTTCCATTTTTTGCTCCTAAAAACAGAAATTGCATCTAGTAAGTTGTTAAAATGTTACCGCTCCTAGTAGGAGTTTATCTAAATTGTTATAGCAATTAGAGTCTAAGGTTTTAGTAGCCTTAATATTAAAAGTTTGCATTAATGTAGGGGATTTAAAAGTCAAAATGCTGAATGATCTCTCTGTAGTAGAATTTTTGTCGAAAGAGTAGTGTATAGTATCGGCCAAGCATGTTGTTTTAGAAGCTAAAAAAATAATTATTTTTTTCTTTTTCGGGATAAACTGTAGTCAATTGACTCATGTGCGAACGCCCCAAATCTTGGTTATTAGTATCACTTAACCAAGGATGGGATGAAGCCCATATCCTCCTTTCAAAAGAGGAACGGGCCTTACACAATAAGGAATCCGCTAGTTGATTGGATCTCTTGTGAAAAAAGATTGATGCATCCAAAATCTAACTAAACCACCGAACTTCTCCACAATCTGTAGAATAGGGTTAGAGTGTGGACTGACCTTGGGTGGTCAGGAAGTTGTATGTAACTTTATAAGTTAATAAGTACGCAATACTGGGAGGCTCTATGAATGATAGAACCTTAAGATCAAGTTTTGTGGAATTTAATTACCTCTAGCGTGAGTGAGTTTGGGGTGTGTTTATAGTCATCACCTTTCAAGGGGGGGGGTCATTGGATGGAGGAGGCTTACTTTGCTCTTGATTGTATGATGTTTGTCTAGAGTTGGATTCCTTCTGGAGGGCTCTTGGTCCAATCCCTCATGTATAGGCAAGAGTTCTTCTCGTATTGGGATCTCGATATCCTTGGGATAAGAAATTCCCTAGTCATTGGATTCTTCGCAGGATCCTCGAAGTCCCCTTATTGGGTTTACTTTTCTTTCACTTTCGCATTCACCGTGATAGGGGTCCAACAACCAGCCTGACAACATGCACGGTTCAACCATGTCGACTCTTATTCCATTTCCACAACTATCACAAGCCTGGAAGCCCCCGTTTGACAGATCATGTTTTCTTCGTCAGTTTGTTGTTGATGCGGATCAATTATGCTTCTGTATCCAACTGAGCCTCCTCTCGTATCCGGGACGATGAGTCCTGCAAGAAAGGTTAGATGCGGGCTTGCTTGTGTGCCGGGCAGCCGCCTCCGATGGCAAAGTCAGATAACGAACAGAGTGAGGTCTTGTGCAAAAGCTACACAAGATTATACTCAGAGTGTATTGATTGCTTACCGGAGGGGTATGTCTTTGCTTTTATATTGTAAGTGTTACCTTTTATATATTTGGTAAGTTAGCCAAACAAGGGCTATTGTTTCTCCTAGGATCATGCTTCCTTGTCGTTGGTACCATTCAATCAGCTGCTGAGTTGACCTTCTATATCAAGGATGATTGCTATATATGTGGTGTATGTTACGCTTTTGGTCATGGATGATCGGCATCTTTCCCAATTAACTAGCATGTGGAGCCCCATCCGGGTCAGACCCAGTTGGGTAGAAATCTTCCGTATCAGAAGCCCCCTATCCCGGACGTTGTTTACATCGTGCGGGATAGCAAGGAAGATTAAAAAAGGTGCAAGTCCTTATGGAAGGTGCAAGATGAATGGGATTGACCCAATTCAAATTATTACCCTAAAATAAGGTGTTACCTTAAAAAAGGTGCAAGTCCTTATGGAAGGCGCAAGATAAATGGGATTGACCCGATTCAAATTATTACCTTAAAAAAGGTGCAAGCCCTTATGGAAGGTGCAAGATGAATGGGATTGACCCGATTCAAATTATTACCTTAAAAAAGGTGTTACCTTAAAAAGGTGTAAGTCCTTATGGAAGGCGCAAGATGAATGGGATTGACCCGATTTAAATTATTACCTTAAAAAAGGTGTTACCTTAAAAAAGGTGTAAGTCCTTATGGAAGGCGCAAGATGAATGGGATTGACCTGATTCAAATTATTACCTTAAAAAAGGTGTTACCTTAAAAAATGTGCAAGTCCTTATGGAAGGAGCAAGATGAATGGGATTGACCCGATTCAAATTATTACCTTAAAAAAGGTGTTACCTTAAAAAAGGTGCAAGTCCTTATGGAAGGTGCAAGATGAATGGGATTGACCCGATTCAAATTATTACCTTAAAAAAGGTGTTACCTTAAAAAATGTGCAAGATGAATGGGATTGACCCGATTCAAATTATTGCCTTAAAGACACTGTTTCATAAACACTGGCTTGTTTTTGGCACTTACGTAACAATGTCCCGTATGTTTTGGGCTTATCTGTTAGTAAGACTTCCAAAAGTCCCTGGTGTGTAATGCCACTCCAAAGTGTGTTGTACGCCACCCGATCATCAAAATTCTCGATCTCAATGGTTACTTCATCGAAACGTTTCAAGATATCCCAAATGGATTCATTCCGCCCTTGCCTTATAGCAAATAAGCTATCAGACGTCTTCTTGCTTCCGATTGCACTTCTAAACCGGGCTATGAATTTTCCGGCAAGTTCCCTGAAATTGTGGATGGATCCGGGTTGAAGACCACTAAACCACTTAATGGCCGGGCCCTTCAACGAGGCTGGGAACGTTAGGCAGAGTAGCTCATCTTCCCGAACTAGAACAATCATTCTTGACTTGAAATAACTGATATGCTCCTTCGAGTTCGTTTTTCCTTCGAATGGAGTAAAGGTAGGCATAATGAAATTCTGAGGAAGAGGTAAATTCATGATCTCATCTGAGAATGACTCTCAATCAACCACATCCAAATCCTCGTCGCGATCTCGATCCTCCAATTTGCGCTCGACCTCTGCCATCATCTTCCAAAGGCGATTTTGCCTAACTCCATTCCTGCCTGATTCAACGCTGTTTTCTTTTCTGGATTGAGTTCGAGCAACTGAGACCCTCGATCGGGTTGATTGAGAATGACTTTCTCCTTGGTGCTCCATTTCTTCCTGACGGCTTCTTTGACGATGGTCGGGACCAGCATGACTGAACCTCTGACCTTCGTCAAGTCTTCCTTTCAGAATCCTCCCTTTTGGCCGGGATCTTCTTGCATTTTGGAAGGCCCTTCAGTAGCCTTCCCGTCTGAGTGTTACGCCTTGGTCCTTGCTCAATTCTAACTTTATGGACCAAGCCCCGCAACACCCTTTGCATCTCGATCATTCCCTTGCGGAGCTCGTCCACATCCGCTGTCGTAGCATACCCCTGAGGGCCTCGGGATGTGCCTTGCCAGTTTGGATTTTCAACGACCAGGTTCCCCTCGGGAGGATCCTGTTCCACTCGGGTTGAGTGGACTCCAATGTCTTGATGTGTTTGATCTTCGGGAATCTGATTCCCTCCAGTATTTTCTATTCGGGAACGTCCATAATTTCCTCCTCATCTTGGCATGACTTGAAGATTTTGTCGTTCCCACAGACTGCGCCACACTGATGCGGATCAGTTATGCTTCTGTATCCGATTGAGCCTCCTCTCGTATCCGGGATGATGAGTCCTGCAAGAAAGGTTAGATGCGGGCCGGCTTGTGTGCCGGGCAGCCGCCTCTGATGGCAAAGTTAGATAATGAACAGAGTGAGGTCTCGTGCAAAAGCTACACAAGATTATACTCAGAGTGTATTGGTTGTTTACCGGAGGAGTATGTCTCTGCTTTTATATTGTAAGTGTTACCTTTTATGTATTTGGTAAGTTAGCCCGACAAGGGCTATTGTTTCTCCTAGGATCATGCTTCCTTGTCGTTGGTCCCATTCAATCAGCTGCTGAGTTGACCTTCTATATCAAGGATGATTGCTATATATGTGGCGTATGTTACGCTTTTGGTCATGGATGATCGGCATCTTTCCCGATTAACTAGCGTGTGGAGCCCCATCCGGGTCAGACCCGGTCGGGTAGAAATCTTCCGTATCATAAGCCCCCTATCCCGGACGTTGTTTACATCGTGCGGGATAGCAAGAAAGATTAAAAAAGGTGCAAGTCCTTATGGAAGGCGCAAGATGAATGGGATTGACCCAATTCAAATTATTACCTTAAAAAAGGTGTTACCTTAAAAAAGGTGCAAGTCCTTATGGAAGGCGCAAGATGAATGGGATTGACCCGATTCAAATTATTACC
Organism: Hakea prostrata; assembly: GCF_041222555.1. NCBI lineage: Eukaryota > Viridiplantae > Streptophyta > Magnoliopsida > Proteales > Proteaceae > Hakea > Hakea prostrata. Next base: position 6,935,088 of record NC_142605.1, read on the forward strand.
TTAAGAAAGGTGTAAGTCCTTATGGAAGGCGCAAGATGAATGTGATTGACCCGATTTAAATTATTACCTTAAAAAAGGTGTTACCTTGAAAAAGGTGTAAGTCTTAATGGAAAGTGCAAGATGAATGGGATTGACCCGATTCAAATTATTACCTTAAAAAAGGTGTTTCCTTAAAAAAGGTGCAAGTCCTTATGGAAGGCGCAAGATGAATGGGATTGACCCGATTCAAATTATTACCTTAAAAAAGGTGTAAGTCCCTATGGAAGGCGCAAGATGAATGGGATTGACCCAATTCAAATTATTACCTTAAAAAATGTGTTACTTTAAAAAAGGTGTAAGTCCTTATGGAAGGCGCAAGATGAATGGGATTGACCCGATTCAAATTATTACCTTAAAAAAGGTGTTACCTTAAAAAAGGTGCAAGTCCATATGGAAGGTGCAAGATGAATGGGATTGACCCGATTCAAATTATTACCTTCAAAAAGGTGTTACCTTAAAAAAGGTGCAAGTCCTTATGGAAGGCGCAAGATGAATGGGATTGACCCGATTCAAATTATTACCTTAAGAAAGGTGTAAGTCCTTATGGAAGGCGCAAGATGAATGTGATTGACCCAATTCAAATTATTACCTTAAAAAAGGTGTTACCTTGAAAAAGGTGTAAGTCCTTATGGAAAGTGCAAGATGAATGGGATTGACCCGATTCAAATTATTACCTTAAAAAAGGTGTTTCCTTAAAAAAGGTGCAAGTCCTTATGGAAGACGCAAGATGAATGGGATTGACCCGATTCAAATTATTACCTTAAAAAAGGTGTATGTCCTTATGGAAGGCGCAAGATGAATGGGATTGACCCAATTCAAATTATTACCTTAAAAAATGTGTTACCTTAAAAAAGGTGTAACTCCTTATGGAAGGCGCAAGATGAATGGGATTGACCCGATTCAAATTATTACCTTAAAAAAGGTGTTACCTTAACAAAGGTGCAAGTCCTTATGGAAGGCGCAAGATGAATGGGATTGACCCGATTCAAATTATTACCTTAAAAAAGGTGTTACCTTAAAAAAGATGTAAGTCCTTATGGAAGGCGCAAGATGGTTGGGATTAACCCGATTCAAATTGTTACCTTAAAAAAGGTGCAAGTCCTTATGGAAGGCGCAAGATGAATGGGATTGACCCGCAAGATGAAGCGGATCAATTATGCTTCTGGATCCGACAGAGCCTCCTCTTGTATCCGGGACGATGAGTCCTGCAAGAAAGGTTAGATGCGGGCCGGCTTGTGTGCCGGGCAGCCGCCTCGGATGGCAAAGTCAGATACTGAACAGAGTGAGGTCTCGTGCAAAAACTACACAAGATTATACTCAGAGTGTATTGGTTGCTTACCGGACGGGTATGTCTCTGCTTTTATATTGTAAGTGTTAACTTTTATGTATTTGGTAAGTTAGCCCGACAAGGGCTATTGTTTCTCCTAGGATCGTGCTTCGTTGTCGTTGGTCCCATTCAATCAGCTGCTCAGTTGACCTTCTATATCAAGGATGATTGCTATATATGTGGCATATGTTACGCTTTTGGTCATGGATGATCGGCATCTTTCCCGATTAACTAGCATGTGGAGCCCCATCCGGGTTAGACTCGGTCGGGTAGAAATCTTCCGTATCATAAGCCCCCTATCCTGGATGTTGTTTACATCGTGCGGGATAACAAGGAAGATTAAAAAAGGTGCAAGTCCTTATGGAAGTGCAAGATGAATGAGATTGACCCAATTCAAATTATTACCTTAAAAATGGTGCAAGAGTCCTTATGGAAGGCGCAAGATGAATGGGATTGACCCGATTCAAATTATTACCTTAAAAAAGGTGGTACCTTAAAAAGGTGTAAGTCCTTATGGAAGGTGCAAGATGAATGGGATTGATTCGATTCAAATTATTACCTTAGAAAAGGTGTTACCTTAAAAAAGGTGCAAGTCCTTATGGAAGGCGCAAGATCAATGGTATTGACCCGATTGAAATTATTACCTTAAAAAAGGTGCAAGATGAATGGGATTGACCCGATTCTAATTATTACCTTAAAAAAAGGTGCGTCCTTATGGAAGGCGCAAGATGAATGGGATTGACCCGATTCAAATTATTACCTTAAAAAAGGTGTTACCTTAAAAAAGGTACAAGTCCTTATGGAAGGCGCAAGATGAATGGGATTGACCCAATTCAAATTATTACCTTAAAAAAGGTAAGTTAGTAAGACTTCCAAAAGTCCCTTGTGTGTAATGCCACTCCAAAGTGCGTTGTACGCCACCCGATCATCAAAATTCTCGATCTCGATGGTTACTTCATCGAAACGTTTCAGGAAATCCCAAATGGATTCATTCCGCCCTTGCCTTATAGCGAATAAACTATCAGACGTCTTCTTGCTTCCGATCGCACTTCTAAACCGGGCTATGAATTTTCCGGCAAGTTCCCTAAAATTATGGATGGATCCGGGTTGAAGACCACTAAGCCACTTAATGGCTGGGCCCTTCAACGAGGCCGGGAAAGTTCTGCATAGTAGCTCATCTTCTCGAACTAGAACAGTCATTCTTGACTTGAAATAATTGATATGCTCCTTCGGGCTCGTTTTTCCTTCGAATGGTGTAAAGGTAGGCGTAATGAAATTCTGAGGAAGAGGTAAATTCATGATCTCATCTGAGAATGGTTCTCGATCAACCACGTCCAAATCCTCGTCGCGGTCCCGATCTTCCAATTTGCGCTCGACCTCTGCCATCCTCTTCCGAAGGCTATTTTACCTAACTCCATTCCCGCCTGATTCAGTGTTGTTTTCTTTTTCTGGATTGAGTCTGGGCAACTGAGACCCTCGATTGGGGTTATTGAGGATGACTGTCTCCTTGGTGCTCCATTTCTTCCCGACGGCTTCTTTGATGATGGTCTGGACCAGCATGACTGGACCTCCGACCTTCGTCAGGACTTCCTTTCAGGATCCTCCCTCTTGGCCGGGATCTTCTTGCATTTTGGAAGGCTCTCAGTAGCCTTCCCGTCTGAGTGTTACGCCTTGGTCCTTGCTCAACTCTAACTTGATGGACCAAGCCCCGCAACACCCTTTGCATCTCGATCATTCCTTTGCAGAGCTCGTCCATATCTGCTACACCCTTGAGGGCCTCGGGATGTGCATTTCCCGTTTGGATTTTCAACGACCAGGTTCCCCTCGGGATGATCCTGTTCCACTCGGGTTGAGTGGACTCCATCGTCTTGATGTGTTTGATCTTCGGGAATCTGATTCCCGCCAACATTTTCTATTCGGGAACGTCCATTATTTCCTCCTCGTCTTGGCATGACTTGAAGATTTTTCCGTTCCCACAGACTGCGCCAAACTAATGAGGATCAATTATGCTTCTGGATCCGACTGAGCCTCCTCTCGTATCCGGAACGATGAGTCCTGCAAGAAAGGTTAGATGCGGGTCGGTTTGTGTGCCGGGCAGCAGCCTCCGATGACAAAGTCAGATAATGAACAGAGTGAGGTCTCGTGCAAAAGCTACACAAGATTATACTCAGAGTGTATTGGTTGCTTACCGGAGGGGTATGTCTCTGTTTTTATATTGTAAGTGTTACCTTTTATGTATTTGGTAAGTTAGCCCGACAAGGGCTATTGTTTCTCCTAGGATCATGCTTCCTTGTCGTTGGTCCCATTCAATCAGCTGCTAAGTTGACCTTCTATATCAAGGATGATTGCTATATATGTGGCGTATGTTACGCTTTTGGTCATGGATGATCGGCATCTTTCCCGATTAACTAGCATGTGGAGCCTCATCCGGGTCAAACCCGGTTGGGTAGAAATCTTCCGTATCAGTTGTGATGTCTACTAAGCATATCATGTCATTACCTTTGGATCATGAATCCGGATCAGCACCCCTGTCAGGGAGCACCCACCACAAAATTGGTGGGCCCCACAGCTGAAAGAAGGAAAAAAACGCCCATCACCCACCCCTGGCCCCTGTATTTTGGGGTGGAAAAATCGTCGGGGAGATGGGGTCGCAGATCTGGACTCTTGGATCATCTCCTCCCGACGGACTCAAACAACCCTGTTTGTAACTGAGGAAGTCCAACATGTGTCATCATAATGACACTGCTATTGGAGGTCTCAAGCCACGTTGCATAGTATATGGACCAAGCCACCTTTACCGTGTGTCCTAACACGTACAGATGCCATTATGGCACATTGGTTATGCGAACGGACGCGTCATCTAGGCTACAAATCCTTTCTTATTTGGGTTATTAGCTTCGGTCACGTGATCTAGGCTTCGGATCCTTTCTTATTTGAGTGATCAATTTGAAATTTGTGGCATGTATAAGGGGGGGGGGGTGTCATCTCAACCTCCTTCACTTCTGCTTCTCTCTTGCACGTTTGGTGTTCCTATGCAACCTTACTGTCATTCTTAGCTTTGGTGTTATCTCTATTGTTATTTCATCTGTTTGACTCTTTTTCTTCCTTGCTCTGTCCCTTCAACTAGAAATTAGTAAGTCCCATTACTTTTGCCTTTCATTTCAATCATGTGTTTTCTTTTTTTCCTTTTCATTGTCCATTGCGCAATGTCCTTAGCTTTTCGTGTGTTTTAGGGTTTTGGGGTACATTTCCCTTAAAAATTAGGACCTCAGGCCTTTAGCATCCAAATTTCTTTTTCCAACCTTATGGCACCGCTTTTTAAAATGCGTAGCCATCGGATGAGTGAAGGCAATAGCCTTCAAGTGGGAGGTGGTAGTATATGTCACATCTCATCCCAGGGGTTATTCAGATCAACCCGATGACTTGGAGTTCCCACACAGACCTAAACAGAGGCTGACTGATACGGAAGTTTCCTACCCGACCGGGTCAGACCCGGCTGGGGCTCCACATCTAGTCGGTTCTCTCATGATACGAGTTTCCTACTCAATCTGGTCATACCCGGTTGGGGCTCCATATTTAGTCGGGATGAGAACTGACTGGCTTGGTCGAGGTGCGATGAATACTCGACTAATATGGCAACCATTCTCAATAAGGAAAGTCAACTCCTTTGTTGATCGAGCGGGTTCGACAATAGGAAGGCGTGATCTCAGGAGAAACGGCAGCCACTGTCGGGTAGACTTACCAAATACATAAAAGGTAACATGAACATTATAAGAGGAGGGACCTACCCCTCCAGTAAGTATTGAATACGTTCTGAACTTCGTCTTGTGTTCTCTGGGCATGAGACTTTAGATTGTTCACTATCTGACTTAGCCATCGGAGGCGGTTGCCCGGTACTCTAGCTGGCCCGCGTCTAACTCTTTTTGCAGGGCTCATCGTCTTCTGCTTGAGGAGGGCTCAGTTGGGTGCAGCATCAACATAACTGATGTGCATCAGTTTGGCACCGTCTGTGGGAACGACAAGTTTCTAAGTCATGGTGAGACGAGTAAACAACGGTCGTACTCAGCAGGAAACTACCGGGGAAGACAATCACCAAGATGATCGAACATGTTAGGAAGAAGGGGTCGACTGCTTGATCCGAATGAAACAGGACCCTCCCAAGGATAACCTAATTCCAGAAGACTTGAACGGGGAAGGTACATCCAAAGGTCCCCAAGGGCACACCACTACAGCGGATGTAGATGAACTTAGAAAGAGCATGGTCGAGATGCAAAGAGTATTGCGTAACTTGGTCCATCAAATTGGAGTTGAGCAGGGACCAAGGTGTAACACTCAGGCGAGAAGATTTCTGAAAGCCTTCCAGACTATTAGGGGATCCTGACAAGGAAGGGGTATCCTGAGAGGAAGGCAAACCTAGAGACGGATACTAATCCATCCCGATCGGGACAATCGTCAGCAAACTCCAAACGGAACCAGGGTTAGTGCCCTAGATCGTATTTCGGTACCATCTAAGACGGGGTCCCTACCTCAAAGGAACTGTCGGGAGGAGATTGAGGACCAAGGAGAAAGTCTTCCCCAGCCTACCCGGTCAAGGATATCGGTAGCACGAAGGCACTCCTGAAGGGAGGATGCCGCTGAATCTGATGAGGACGGAGCAAGACAAAATCATCTCCGAAGGAGGATGGCTGAGGTAGAGCAAAAGTTGGAAGGTCGGGATCATGACGAGGATCTGGACGTGGTTGATCAGGACCCTTTCTTAGATGAAATCATGAATATGCCACTTCCACAGAACTTCATCATGCCAACTTTCACCCCTTTCGAAGGAAAAACCAATCCGAAAGAGCACATAAGTTACTTTAAGTCAGTAATGACTGTCCTTGGGCGAGAGGACGAATTACTTTGTAGAACATTCCTGGTTTCACTTAAGGACCAGCCATCAAGTGGTTCAGCAGCTTCAAACCGGGATCCATCAATAACTTCCGAGAACTTGCTTGGAAATTCATAGCCCGATTTAGGAGTGCCATCGGGAGTTATGTCCGATAGTCTATTCGCCATTCGGAAAGGGAGAAATGAATCCATTCAGGATTTTCTGAAGCGCTTCGATGATGTAGCCATTGAGATAGAAGATTTGGATGACCAGGTCGCCTACAGTGCACTCTGGAGCGATATCACACACCAAAGGCTTCTGGAGGTTCTTTTGATGGACAAACCTAAGACGTACGGGACGCTGTTATGCAAGTGCCAGAAGCAGGCCAGTGTGTATAAGGTGATCAATGCATGGGTGAAAGCTGATCGGGATCGAAGAACTGACCGAGACACAGAGAAGAGTTCCCCGAATGACCGAAATCAGGGATCTAAGAATAAATGGAAATGCGATCAAAGACGGGAAAGTTACACTCCCCTCAACGCAAAGCCATCAGAGATTCTGATGAACATTCGGGATAAGAAGTCTCTAAAGTGGCCCAGGAAGTTGCATTCACTTCTAGAAGATCGGGATATGACAAAATACTGTCGTTTCCACAAAGATTATGGGCACCACACGGATGCTTGTCAAATCCTGAAGTCGGAAATTGAGAAATTGATCCAAGAAGGCAAACTTGGACAATATGTAAGGAGACCCGGGAAGCCCCGCAACAGTTTACCCGAACCGAAAAAGAGAGCCCGGTCACCTAGCCCGAGAGAAGCCGCCAAAAAGGCCAATAAAGGAAAAGAAAAAGAAGATCGGGAGGAGACACCCGTCTATGTGATCATGGGAGGCCCGACCATGGAATAAATAAGGAAAGCAAAGCAAAATGCATGGTTTGTGGGAGCTATGCATCTACCTAAAAAGAGGCCAAATCGAGTGTGACCGGAGCCAATAACATTCACAGATGCAAACCTGAGCGGAGTTGTAGCGCTGCATGATGATGCGATTGTCATCAAAGTCAAAATTGCAAATCAGGAGGTTCATAGGGTTTTGGTTGATACGGGATCATCAGTCGATTTAATATCTTACGAGGCTTTCAAAAGACCCTTCATCAACTCCCTTATATGGTTTTGCAGGATCCTCGACAATAGCTGAAGGAACAATCCATTTGGATTTAAAGATTGGGAAATCACCCCGAGACACCTTAGTTTGGGTCAACTTCATGGTCGTGAGAGATCTATCAGCCTACAATGTCCTAGGACGACCAACACTCAATGCACTGGAGGCAGTTGTGTCTCCCCGACACATGAAACTTAAATTCCCGACCTATGCAGGGGTCGGGGAATGTTGTTCCGATCAATCTACTTCCCGGCAATGTAATATCAATTACCTGAAAGAAAAACGGAGGTTAGAGAGCTCAGGAAGTGCATTAACCATTGAAGTTCGAGATGACCGGGACGAGGAGAATATGCAGAGGGAAAAACTAGTAGAGAAACTGGAGAGAATACAACTCAACCAGTTACTACCCGATCGGGGGACATTCATTGGATCAGAGCAACCAGATGAATTTAAGAAGGAACTCACAGAATTCTTGTGTGAGAACGCTGACATCTTTGCATGGTCTGCAAATGACAAGCCCGGGATAGACAGACTGGTAGAAGAGCACAAACTCTGGATACAGAAGCTATCCCAGTCATCCAAAGAAGAAGAAATTTCGCGATCGAAAAGAATGAAGCAATTAGAATCGAAGTTGAAAAACTCAAAAAATCAGGTTTCATTGAACCAATTGAATGTCCCACCTGCTTGGCCAACGTGGTAATGGTCAAAAAGCCGAATGGGAAGTGGAGAATGTGTACTGATTACACAGATTTGAATAAAGCTTGCCCGAAGGACTGTTACCCTCTCCCGAGGATCGATCTCCTGATTGACGCAACCGCAGGACATGAAGTCCTTAGCTTTATGGACACTTACTCAGGGCATAACCAGATCCTGATGAGTCATCAGTCATGACCGATCGTGAAAGTTATTACTATCGAGTAATGCCTTTCGGGTTAAAAAACGCGGGGGCAACCTATCAAAGGGCTGTCAACAAAATTTTTCAACACCAGATCGGGAGAAACATGGAGGTTTACATTGATGACATGCTCGTGAAGAGTCTTGTTCGGGCCAAACACTTGGCAGACCTTGAAGAAACCTTTGATGTGTTGAGAACATATCAAATGCGTCTAAATCCCAAAAAATGTGCTTTTGGAGTTTCCTCCGGGAAGTTCCTCGGTTTCATGGTTTCCCAAAGGGGAATCGAAGCTAACTCGGAGAAGATCCAGGCGTTGATTGAGATGAAACTGCCTGTTACTGTAAAGGAAATCCAATGTTTAACAGGAAGGGTGGTGGCACTAAACCGGTTCATTTCTCGAGCAGGAGAGAAGTGCAACTCTTTTTTCAAAGCATTAAAAGCTACACCCAGCTTGGGAGCAATAACCTGGACAGAAGAATGCCAGCAGGCATTTGAGCAATTGAAAATATCTCTCGGGACAACACCTGTCTTGGCCCGACTAGTAATCGGAGAACATCTTATAGTTTATCTCGTCATCTCACCAACTGCAGTCAGTGTTGTATTGGTAAAAGGAGAGACAGTCCAAAACCCAGTCTACTATGTGAGTCATGTACTCATTGATGCTGAGACAAGGTACCCGGTCGTAGACAAGCAGGCTCTGGCTCTCTTAATGGCATCGCGGAAGCTAAGGCCCTATTTTCAAGCACACCCGATTGTAGTCCCGACCAACTTCCCACTCAAGAAAATACTCCGAAGACTCAATGTAGATGGAAGGATGGTCGGCCAATTGTACAAAAAGATGCTATTGAATATGTTCGCAAATGTGAACAATGCCAAAAACATGCCAATGTTCCAAAAGTACCTACAATACCCATGATGCTCGTCTCCAACCCGACACCATTCACAATGTGGGGAATGGACCTTGTCGGGAAGTTACTGAAGGCTTCAAGAAACCAGGAGTATCTTGTGGTTACCATAGACTACTTTACGAAGTGGGTCGAGGCTGAACCGTTGACTTCCATTACAGAGAAGCAAATGGAAAAGTTTTTTGAGGAAAAAGTTATTTACAGGTTCAGGATACCCCGAGTCCTCGTAACGGACAATGGAAAACAATTTGAGGGAGCGGGATTCAAATCTTTTTGCAAAAGATATCACATTGAGCATCGATTCGCCTCAGTTGCTTACCCCCAGAGCAATGGACAGGTAGAGGTCACCAATAGGACACTATTGGACGGGATTAAGAAGAGATTGGAAGACAGTCGTGCACAATGGGTCGAGGAACTCTCGAGTGTGCTGTGGTCATACAGGACAACAGCGCGAACCCCGACTGGAGAAACTCCATTCTGCCTTGCGTATGGAACCGAAGCCCTAGCTCCCGTGGAAGTACTGGCCGGGTCATTCTGTTACAACACCTTTGATGAGAAGCAAAACGACCAAGGCCTAAGGAAAAACTTGGACCTCTTGCAAGAAACTCGAGCAAAGGCCCATCAAAGAAATCAGTTGTACCAAAAAAGAATAGCTCAACCCTACAACTCCCGGGTCAAAAGCTGAAGGTACATATCAGGAGATTTGGTGCTGGGAAGAACTAGGGCTTCCGACCCAAAGAATCAAGGAAAACTAACTCCAACATGGGAAGGGCCTTACTTGGTTGACAGAGAAACGAAACCAGGAGCATACCGACTGAAAGACTCAGAGACTGGAAAGGCAATTGATTGGTCAAGGAACTCCACCAATCTGAGAAAGTTATATCGTAGTTCTTGTAGCAATTGGCTGGGTCTTTCCCGGTCATCTTACACCTTAGGGTTAAACTGTTTCGGGTCCTTCCTGGTTTATTATGCGCCTTTTAAGGACTTGCACTTTTTAAGGCAATAAAACTGATTTGGGTACGCCCCGGTCTACTTGCACCTTCATTAAGGACTTGCATCTTTTTCAAAGGATAAAACTAATTCGGGTACATCCCGGACTACTTGCACCTTCCTAAAGGACTTGCATCTTTTTCAAAGGATAAAACAGATTCGGGTACATCCCGGTCTACTTGCGCCTTCATTAAGGACTTGCGTCTTTTTCATAAGATAAAACAGATTCGGGTACGTCCTGGTCTACTTGCGCCTTTTAAGGGCTTGCACCTTTTTTAAGGCTAAACTATTTCGGGTCCTCCCCGATTTACTTTGCATCTTTACGAAAGATTTAAATCTCTTTTGTCCTGAATGAGTCAAAAAGAATATAGTTGAAAAACACTTGATTCAATTTCATTCAAGATAAGAAATTACACGACTCGGGAACAAGGAGCAAAATAATGCATGCTAGTTACAAGATAAAACTTGAACTCGGGTTACATAACTCGGGAGCAAAAAGATACAGGACACGAGACACAAAAATTACCAAGATCACACCGGCAAAGAGATGCTTCATACTGAAGCATCTTTGAACTTTTCGCAGTCACCGAGAGCAAGATTCATGTGTCGATCAAAAGCCATGAATTTACCAACGAGTTGACACCCGTCTTGGATTGTCACACGCATCCAATCCCGGATACCTCAGTTGATCTTCAAGGAGGGGCTTGTGGGAACGTTCTCTTCAGCAGAAGGCCCGACCAAACCATCATTGGAAACATTAGTGTCAACAATGGTGTCGGTCGGGGATCCCTTGGCTTCTTCTTCAGGAAGTGATTTCTCCGGGCCATCATCCTCAACCTCTTCCTCGGACTCTCCCTCGACCTTGTCTTCGCCTTCTGCTTCTTCTTCATCTACCTCCTCAGCTTCTACCTCGGGTTGAGTCCGAGGTCGGGGGTCAATATATTCCATAGCATCAGGGAATGGGGTTTCAGGAAGTTCAGGAAGATCTTCTAGTCGAGGAAGCTGGAGTTCATCGTATAACGTGGGATCCAGAAGCTTCTGTAGTCTCTCGGGATTGGGAAGTTGCGTTTGCTGAAGGGTCAACTTGAAGGCTTGACGTACACCTCTCTTGAAGGCAGGAGTAGAAATGGCAATTGCCAAATCTTTGAACTCCTGGGATTCAAAGTAATCCTCCAACACCTCCAGCTTGAAAGATTGTGCCCCCGAGGCCTTCAACTCCCCTTGCTCCTTCCTCAGTTGAGCATTATTCTCTCTTTCCTCAGCCAAGAGAGCCTCAGAAGTCTTCAGATCTACAGCAGTCTTCCCGAGCTTCTTGTCAAGATCACTGACCTTCCCCTTGTATTTGCCTTTGCTTTTGGAAAGGTCGTCTTTCTCCTTCTTCAGCTTGGCCAGTTTCCCTTGGGCCTCCACCAAATCTTTCTCCACTTGGCCAACCCGAACGTTAGCCTTTTGATGCAGCTGTTCGGCCAACGCCAATTGGTTAGCCTGGTCTCAAGCTCTACCCAGAGACTCGGCAAAGATGTGGACCGCCCCGGCCACATACCTGAAGAAGAAACATTAGACAACCGGCAACAAAAAGAGAAAGAAGAACGAGACAGAACCGGAAGAACTTTTCCTGTATCCTTTGGCAAAAAATTCTCTATTAGGGAGATTCTTCAAATACTCCCAATCAGCATCTTCAGTGGCATTGTTCAGCCACTGCTCGGCATGAACCGAGTCAACAAAAACTGAGCTAAACTCAGGATTGCCAGCGGAAGTCAAAGGCCCGACTTCCTGTTTGGGTTCGTAGATACGAACCTTCTTAGGGGGAGGATGAGGAGCCACCTCCTCTTTTATTTTCTCACCTCCCGAGGAAGGTGCTTTCTTCTTTGGACTCTTTTCAGTCCTGATCGAGGCAGCCACCACAGAAGATTGGCTTTTGGCCACAGAAGTCTTAACCGGGATAGAACCTAGGGCGGGAGTCTTTGTTTTCAGAACCCCGGAAGCTGAAGCCTTAGTATTTGTGACAGGCTTCCTCCTCCGGGCCTCGTCCATTCCCCCGAGCGCTGCAGCCATCAGTTCCTCGTTAGAGATGTTCTTGGCCACTGCAAGACAAAGAGATATAATCAGGTCAGAACAGGGAATACAAAGTAAAGGCAAAAGAAACAAAAGCTTACCCGGGGAGAAGCCCCACAGTTGAAGCACTGCATTATATTCCATGGAATAACCATGGACTGCAAAATCATCCCCTTCCACTTGCTTAATGATCCCGACCCTTTCTTCTTCGTCGGGATCCAAGTCGACAGGGGTGTTCAGGAGATCAATGTCATCCTTGGATACCTCTTGGAATTGTGTAAGGAAAGGCTCAGGAGCAGGAGGTCTGAAGAAAAGAAAAAATTCCCTCCACTTCTTGGTTGTGGACGGGAGGGAATCCTTCAAGATGAAATTCCCTTGGAAAGAGGAAGATATCCTCTTTGATAGAAAAAACCAGCCGCGCTGGGTATGAGGATGCAAGGAATAAAAATGATGAAACATGCCAAAGGTTGGGAAAACTCCTAAGGCATGGCAAAAACCGACAAACCCGATCATGATGGACCAACTGTTCGGGCTCAAGTTAGACGGGCTAAGCCCGTAGTGTGCTAAAAAATCTACAAAAGGATAATGCAAAGGAAGACGCAAGCCCCTGATGAAAGCATCATAATATAAGGGATAGAAGCTCCTCGGGGGACTATTCGCCCTTTGATTATCAGTCGGGAGGATAACCTGGTACCCCTAGGGTATACTAAAGCTTGACTTAAACCTATCTAAGTCTTCTGAAGAAAGAGAGCAAAGGTAGAATTCAGGTCCCGAAGAAGACTGGAAGAAATCGATGTGCCAAGTAGTCAAAGGCTGAGATTTTGACAATGCCAGGGCATCCCGATCAAAGGTTTTCTTCTCGGGCTTACAAGGAACGGTTCCCCGAAAACCACTAGGACGCTGGAATGGCGGACGAGGTGGGGCTTTTCTAGAAGAAAAAGACACTCGGGACGAAGTCGAGGCTTTAGGAACCAAGAAAGCTTGGGTCTCAAGAGGCTGAGGGATCACGGGAGGTGGCTGTAGATTCAAGTCTTAAAGCACTCTGGTCAGAAGTGGTTGCGGAATTAGAAGCTGCAGAAGATTCGGGATCATCCCGGGATTCAACACTAGGAGCTTCATGCACTTGAGCCTGAGCAGCTTTAGCCTGAGCGGCTTGATATTCCCTATCCTTACGGTTCATCTCCCGAATCTCCTCAAGAATCCTAGGGTCATCATCAAGAGGGCCATCACTAGAAGTGTCACATCCCGCCCTAATCCACCCAGGGGTTACCCTATTTGGATTACTTGGGGAAATGATCCATAGTCCCGCTGATCAAGTTTAGGAACGATCATATCCACTTAGCACAATAACTTAATCAAAAACAAGAACAATTCATAGTTTTCAAGTAATTTAATAATAAAAGTCAATAAAGGATCTCAGAGGGATCACAAAGGACATCAAAGTGCGGAAAAGATACCAATAAAATAAATGACCAACATGCGGAAATGAGGTGGAAATTCCCTCTACAACATTAGTGGAAGATAGATCGAATAAAATTAAGGGTTACAACCGGTTCTCAAAAGAAAGGAAAGAAAAGGTAAGCAACTAAATTTCAGTTTCTTCTAGCTTTTACAGTGTTTCCTAAATAAACAAATCATAAGAAACTAAGCCAGGACGAATCTGCTCCTGACAAATATCAGTCTCGGACTGCTAGTCTTTATCAACGTGTTCACCGCCACCAGTGTGGTACGAGTCACCAACTTGGTCTTCAAAGTGTTGACCGTCACAGTCAACAGTAGTAGTACCTGCAGAAAAGTCTAACAAAATATGTTCCAAAAAGGAGTGAGTTCAAAAGAACTCAGCAAGGCAATCATCACATAAAACATAAGCCATATGTTACAAGCCATGATGCAATATGATATGAAACACATGATGCAAGTATGGTTCTAACTCTATGAATGCTGGTCTCTAAGGTAGACATGCTTTAAGTCATAGTACCATACTTCTCTGGGTAGGTCTCAATCACTCAAGCCGGGGAATTGGGTCCTGCATCCCTCTTGGACAATCCATGGTTGGGGTTTCGGTCACCACTCTCTCACATCACCATTTGGTCTAAGTATTGGTACATGTCACAGCAAAGCCTAGCCCAATGCAGGTCTTCTACTCAGTCATATCATGTCAGATCCAGATATGTCCATTCCTCGCCCCCGGCAATCCTTTTCGGTATCCTTCACACTAGAGTCAGCATAGTCCTAGACTACGGACTCATCAACCCTATTGGTCATCCACAAATAATAGACGGGAAGCTCTCACGTCCTCTCACGGGTTGGTTACCGGTCTTGAGCGCCCGTGAGCCCAAGTCTAGCTATTTGCAACCCTACCAATAAATGGCCCCTTTCAGGTATCTGTAGTATGGTTTATGTCCTCTCACAGGGTGGTTACCGGTCTTGAGCGCCCATCAAACCATACCCTACCACGGGTCGTTCGGTCTCAATGCCCTTCTGATTCAGGTTTGATATGACAAGAACATCCTAGCCAAACAACTAGACAATCCTATGTATGTCATCCAATAACCCGAGAAAGTGTCGATGGGCATCTTCGGAGAACATCCCATAATATTCCCTACGATGCCCAAGGACAGAAGCATCAATAGGACACTCCCCAAATCCCAAGTTATACCTAAGCAATCACATACTCAAGTCCAACATCTCACATACATTTGATACATCATCATAATAGAAGTTCAGTCATAATATTGAAATGATTCATCATAAGTATAAGTGACCATAATAATTAATCATTATAACAAGAATATATGAAATCACAATACTACTGTCCTAAAGCATGTATAACAGTCCTATGATGTTCAAAAGTAATAAAGAGACCATGTTCACCAAGTTATGAAAATCAAGGCATAAGCATATAGCCTATGTATTTATGGCGATAACCATCCTTACCTTAATCGAGGCGGAAATTGTCACATCCTCCCAGCCGGTACCCTATCTGGCATACCCGAGAGTGTGATCCACAGCCCGAAGATCAGGTATCGAGTAATCAACCTCCCACATAAACAATAACATAATCATGAACAATAATAATAAAAGTGCGGAAGATAAACCATAGATCCAAATAAGGAAAGAATGAATCATATATATAAATCAGAGTACTAGATATAGTCAGAGTGTCTAAATCAGATAAGTAAAGTGAGGCAAAATCCCACTCTACAACCAGCGGAAAAGTAGTTCTAAAAGAGAATAAGCAAGACAGAATCTAATCCCAGTAGCAGGTACAATGGGTAACTAAATTGTTCTCAACTTTATAGACAACATCCCTATAAGTATAAATCTCATAAACAACACAAGGACGCTTCCACTCTATAGTCGGACTAAGCATCGTACGGAGCATAACCACTCGCGGGATCTTCAGTGTAATTGTTGTAACTGCAATCACCTTCCTGGAGATATGCCTCTTCTCCTTGCGCTTCTTCATAGGGGCCGTCATAATATTCAGGACTGTAGAATAGTCTAACAAACATTGTACAATAAAGGAATGAGTTTCAAAGAAACTCGGTAAAGCGATTAAATCCATAATAACATAAATGGCAGGATTTCAGAACAAACATAAATGCAATATGGTATGAGACAAACAATGAATGAATGAATCTAACTCTACATATGCTGGTCTCTATTGGCAGACATGCTTTAAGTCATAGCACCGTACTTCTTTAGGAAGGTCTCAATCACTCATCATCAGTTGGTAATGGGTCCGGCATCCCTCGGGACATTCCATGGCTGGGGGTTAAGTCACCTCTCTCTCACATCACCATTGGTCTAAGTACCGGCGCATGTCAGGGTAAAGCCTAGCCAAATGCAAGTCTTCTACTTAGTTACATCAAGTCAGATCCAGATACGTCCATTCCTCGTCCCTGACGATCCTTTCCGGTATCCTTCACACTAGAGTCCTCATAGTCCCTGACTACGGACTTATCAACCCTACTGGTCATCCACATATGGTAAACGGGAAGCTCTCACGTCCTCTCACAGGTTGGTTACCGGTCTTAAGCGCCCGTGAGCCCAAGTCTATCCATATGCAACCCTACCAATAAATGGCCCCCGCAATGTGATTCCTGTCCTCTCACGGGTTGGTTACCGGTCTTGAGCGCCCATGAATCCCCATTGCTACCACGGGTCGTTCGGTCTCAATACCCTCCGATTAGGGTCTGACATAACGGGACATCCTAGCCAAACACTACTAGACAGTCCTAGATATGTCATCCAACAGTTTAGGAAGGTGTCCAGAGGGCATCTCCGGAAACATCCCATAATATTCCTGTAGTAGTCCAAGGACAGAAGTGTCAAAAGGACACCTCTCCTTTCCAAACCATACTTAATCATACACAAGCATCAATTCATAACATCACATATATGGTAACATCATATATGGAAAGAAATCAATAATTACAATCACTTTGTATATAATTGGTAAGTAAATCATACATGAGTCAATTCAATATGAATAAGTAATGCTACTGATATCAAGACAGTACCTCAGTAGTATAACATTATAAGAATCTAATTAAAGAAATAACTTAACAAGATTCAAATATAGAAACTAAGATATGCAATTTATGTTGTTAAAGAAGTAACCATCCTTACCTTTTATAACTCGCAAAGGAATCCTAAGAAATCAAGTAAGATCTTGGCAAACTTGAGAAGAAGGTCCTAAACAAGTGTATACAACATATTAGGAAAGATCCCTGATGCGTCCAAAATCTGCTCAGCCCTTGGATCTCCACGTAATGTCCTGCAAAACAAAAGCGTCAGATGTGGCCCGACCGCTGGGGTCGGGAGTCCACCTCCGAAGGCTAAGTCAGTTGATGAACTTAATCACAAATGGCTCTGCTAGAAGTACAGAGCTAATGAATGAAGAAACGGGAAAGGTGATCTAGATAGCAGGACGCTGATAGTTGAGGTCTATCAGTATGTATCTGAACCTGAGTTTCAGATAGTATTCTCCTTGATCAATTGATCCGTCCCTCACCTTGTATAGTAGTGAGGTTTATATAGAGTGTACCTTCGAATCTCCTTCGTTGGATGTACTCGAGCCTTCTTCGGGTAGTCGTTGGATCTCATTAGTAAGATCCTTTGAGCGATAGACTTCTACTAGTTTGGGCTAGTAGAGGACTCCTGAGATAACCGTTAGGTTATGCGATAGTTATCCCTTTGATGATGATTATCCGCAGCAGTCAGTTTGAGTCTGCTATCATCAGGGTGATTACCCTAATCCATAAGTAAGATTAGGGCACGCTTGCAGCAGAATAATCTTTCTTCTTCAGCAAGCCATCTTCTGGATCCGGTTCGCTCGGGAGCGATTCGGTTTTCTCCGTCTCGACCGGGGTCGAGGGTTGGACCAGGTGTGAACCCAGTCTGATCATAAACTCTCCATATCAATCCCTAACAGAAAATATATCAAAACATCCAAAACAGACCAATTCTGGAGTTGCTGTACTCATTGGTCGAGTGGATTGGTCGACTGGTCCAGTCGACCAATCAGTCGACCAATGCGAGACGATAGCCTATAAAATCAGAGTTTTGAGATATAAAATCCGAATTTGGTGGTTCAAAAGGGTACTAATCAAGGGGTAAACTACATCAGTAGTATCCTAACATATAGGGGACCTCAAAACACTAATCGAATCAAGCCATCAAGATCCAAATTAGGAAACAAAAAGTTACCATAATTAGATTAATCATGGTTCTTGAAGAATTCAAGATAGAAATCAAAGACAAGAACAATAGGAGAATGAATCATTGATTCAGGTAAAGGTATCATGAAAAGCATACTTAGATCTTCAAGAAAATAGGCCTAAGAGCATAAATCTAAATAAGGAAACAAAACCTACCACATATGTAACTATCATGATTCATGAAGAAAACATGGTATGGTAGAAGAGAAACAACTAGAGATTGATAGCTCATGGATCATGAAAAGAAAACACAGCAATTGACTACTAACATGATCAATCTAGAAGATCCAAGGAGATCAGAATTCAAATCAAAAGTTAAACAAAGACTAGATCATGGTTTGATCATGATTCCTTCAAAAGCTTGCAATGATCATGGTTAAGATCATTGCATTAGCCATTAATCCTTAGGAAGATCATGAGAGACAAGTCCAGAGATGTTTGCAACAGAGAATGCAGCATCTCCTCTACAGTCTCAACTCAAAAAGGAAAGAAAAACAGAGATGGAGGAGAAGAAGAGAGTGTAGACATACCTTTGATGCAAAAGGAAGAGTTTTGACGAAGATCCGTCAAGAAAATCACCAAGGATGCAAGGGAGATGACTTGCAGAGGTCTTTGGTTTGTTCCAAAGAGTTTGGAGGCAGAAAATACGAAGTAGACTCGAGATTGGACTTAAATAGAGCAAGCAAGACCTAATTGCCAAAGACAGCACTCATTGGTCGAGTGGATTGGTCGACTGGATTGGTCGACTGGTCCAGTCGACCAATGCAGACAGCAATTCCAAAACAGGGAATTGAAGACCCAGATCAAATCCAATCCTAAAGGGGTTTTGCACACATATCAAGTGACTTACCTAATAGGTAGAAATGCCTTCAAACCATGATAGAGAGCACTCCAAGTCCATCAACTAATCTGATCTTCATCAAGATTCAGTTTCCATAAATAGAACTTCATCATCAACTCCCATGGATTCAAAGCCAGACACCAAGTCCTCCACTGGGATGGCCCAAAGCTGACTTCTTACTTTACTTCGGGTCACTGGACCTACAAATAACAAGGTTTCCGGGTCAAGGTTAGGGCTGGGTTTTACGAAAATAATACAAATAATCACCAAGAATAGCCCAAAAGTCAGTGTTTGTACCCTAGACAACACATAAGCAACATTAGAGAAGAAAACAATCGAATCGGAGGTCAAACAAAGCAATTCGGCCAAAGACAGAGTTGCTGTCATATCTTGGTCGACTGGCTGGTCGACTGTCAGTTGACCAAAGCAAACAGTAACGGGCAGAATTGGGGATTTGGCCCGAAACTGATCTTCTGGTGCTCCGATCGACATGAAACTTGGAGGGCATGTTTATGGCAATATGGGGACACTACACCCTAAATATTATCACGATCCAACTGTCCAATTGTGAATACCCAAATTGAAACCCTATGTTCTATATGTTAAACATCAAGGGTTGAATTGGGATTGATTGCAATAGCAAGAATTGATGGGGAATCAATTAAGGGGATGATAAGAACTAAATTAGAATCACGAATCAATAGTAATTCAACCTAGTATATATCTACACATCAATTTGAATTAAAGAATATGCTGAAATGAAAGGAATCATGGGATTGTAATGTAGGTGAACATAATCATAGCAAGAATGAATTGAGATTGATGGAAATGGAAGGGGGAAGCTCATGGCCAAGTGTTTGCAAGGTTGCAGCACTTCAACCATGGTCTAAAGATTATAAATTAATAGAAGATTGAGTAGATTAGAATAAGAATAAGAGAAATCATACCTTGAAGTGATGATTGAGATGGAAAACCAATGATCGGAGTCAATAATCTTCACAAACACCAAGAGATGGCCTAGGGAATGTCACTCCTCGTTCTTTGGAGTGCCAATGATCAGGGTAGACCTTTATTCACGAGTTACAAAAAGGTAGGGTCAAAATGGTAAGTATTTTTGTGATTTTTCGAATTTCATTACTGCTGGTCGACTGGCTGCTTGATTGGCCAGTCGACCAGACAAGAACA
This sequence comes from Hakea prostrata, assembly GCF_041222555.1. NCBI lineage: Eukaryota > Viridiplantae > Streptophyta > Magnoliopsida > Proteales > Proteaceae > Hakea > Hakea prostrata. The sequence continues at coordinate 6,955,076 of NC_142605.1, forward strand.
GAAACTTCAGACAAGGATTCAGTGGGCTATACGGGGTCAAATTGAGTGGGGTTTTCTCCTACAAGTCAATCAAGAAGTCTAGTTTCAGGAAATACTTTCGGATTGGGTACTGGAGTTCATTAGGTGCTTCAACTAATTCAATATTCTTCAATGCGCGGACAGGATTGGCCAGACATAGTTCAGAAACTTCGAACAAGGATTCGGAGGGCTATACGGGGTCAAATTGAGTGGGGTTTTCTCCTACAAGTCAATCAAGAAGTTTAGTTTCCAGAAATACTTTTGGATTGGGCACGGGAGTTCATTAGGTCCACCAACTAAGCTCACCTTCTTCGGGCTACAGATTCAAAACAATCACTGACAATGCATCCAAGTATGGAGCACCATCAACCATATCCATGGGTTTCGGGTCAAACACCATGTTTTCCATAAAGAGGGCCCACAAGGACAACTTCCATCACTTCGGGACATGGATCTATACTAAGGAAAAGGTCGGGCATGACTTCCTAAGGCTTTCAAGGTAATAACACTGAAATCAAGGTCCAACTTCAGGGTCTAACATCAAACAAGTCTTTCTTCACCCAAAACAAATAGGGTGTCTTGGCTAGCTTTGGGCTGGATTTCACATTCTCCCCCCCCCCCCCTTAAAATAGTTTCATCCTTGAAATTGGGAGAGTACTAGGCTTCTAAAGAGATGGAGGACATTGCTTCTACCTTGACTTTCTTCTCCCAAAAATATACGGAAAACAAATAACAATAAGTCTTTTGTAAGAAAACAAGGAATAAATCTAACATGCTTTGAAATCAAATCGAAAATATGATCATGGCTTCATGAAGATTTCACAAAGATCATGGCGAAGATCAATATGAAGATCATAAAACCTTAAGAATGAAAGGAGATAGTAGAAGAGACGGTTGCAAGGATGCAACATCTTCTTCATAGTCTCAATCACAAAGAATAAAACATAGTAAGAGTAGATCAATACAACATAAGAGAGATTACTAACCTTTGATTGAAGAATAGGAGATGAAAAGCTTGAAGTCTTGAAACAATTAAAAGGAATAACAAATCATGAAGATCACGTTTGATTTCCCTTCGAAATCATCATGTGGAGAATTTACAAGGTTATAGAGTGTATGGAGATCCACTTTACAACAGCAGAGATAGAAGAATCAATCATGGGAATGACTTAAGATCACCCTCTCATCAAAGGGAAAAATATAAGGCACAAGAAGAAATAGAAGGGGGAAAAGATCAGCTTCGAGGTAAACCTCTACCAAATGAAACTAGACAATTCATACGACAGAGAATAAATCAAACAATGTATATGGTAGGTATGCATTTGGCACAGTAGCAAGGTTAGGACTAGGTGGGATTTCACAAGAAGTATGGGAGCTTTCATCATCTGAAGACTGCTCATGAAGGTCCTTCAGGCGATCTCCGGTCAAGTTAAATCTCCTTGTCTGATCGCTGTCACCTTCACTCGCATATCCTTCGGACCGACGACGCTTCTTTTCCTGATAGATTGGGACGGGAATCTTAGGCTGATGCCTAAAACCTCTCAAACTCACTTTAGGTCTCTTCGGGGCCATGGAAGGAGAGAAAGAACTTACTGCTTAAAGACTTGAAAGATCTCGGGAGCTTAGTCGGGAGCTTTTCTTAGTCGAGAGCAAAGAAAACTGTAAATCAAAATGAAGATGAAAGGTTCTATTTATACTGCCAGAAGAAGCGTTATGCTTCCTGATCGAACGGTTATGACATTAATGATCGACGGTTCAGGAAGGGAGACGATATAACTCCCTGAGGCAGTCATTATGACTCTACGCATATGTAATACCCCTAGATTTTACTAAGGGTATTTTGGTCAATTTTCATAAAATAATCTTTTACTATATCTTTTAATTATATATGTTATTTTGTTTTATAGTAATTATCATTTCTTTAGAAAATAATAAAGTAATGATAAATTAATTAATTAATGAAACCAAATAAGTGAATCTTTCTTTTTTTTTTGTCAATTTACTTAAATAAACTCAAATATTAAACTAATAAATAATTTATTAGTTAAATATTTATTATGATCGTTAGCTTAATAGATCTTAAACATTTTTATACTTTAAGAAAATTAACACTTCATTTTTTTTTTTTTTGTAAACTTAAGAAAACAAAATACGTTAAGAGTTAAAATATAAAGTAATAAATTAGCTTTTATATATAATCTATACTTATTTCTTTGTTAATAATTATAATATCAATTAAGTATTTATTATTATTAGTTTAATAATCTTAATTCATTCAATACTTTATTCTCAAGTAAAGAAAATAGAATACGTTAAGAGTTAAAATATAAAATAATAGATTAGCTTTTATATAATCAATAGTTAATTCTTTAAGAATTTATCAATACGTTTAGTTTTATTAATTTACTTACTTAAAATTATTTAAATCGTTATATCAACTTCTTGCTTATAAATAGAGGGTGAGACTTGGTCTCATGGGAGGGAGATTTCCAAAGAAGAGAGAGAGAGAGAGAGAGAGAGAGAGAGAGAGAGAGAGAGAGAGCTCATTAAATAGAAATTTTAAGTTTATTCAGAATCTATTTCATTGTAATCGTTTGTGTTAATTTGTGCTTCCTTAGACCACTCAAAGCATTGCACTATTGTGATCTTGAACCTATCGTGAAGGCAAGTGATAATCTTGCATTATATCCACTTGTTTGAATAATTTCATAATTGATCTGTATTGCTGGTGAGAATCCTTCGTGTATATTTACTCGTTTGAATCATTGAGTTATTTGATTTTATGTTGCAAGTGAAGATCCTATATGTTATCTATAGATTGAACCATTGGATTTCATCTTAATCTTGATTGCTAGTGATAATCATTATCATCTATGAAATTTGAATCATTGTATCCTATCTCTTTTTGTATATTATGACTTGCCGTGATTATTGAATATTTATAAATTTTCTATAAATAATAAGATTTGGCATTGCATTGCATATTGCATTATAAGAAGAAGACATAAACTTTTCCATTTATCATGGTCCGATAGAGAATTGGATGGGTTGATAGGGCTGTGTAACGCGCGCAGTCACGTAACGGCATGGATCAATCTTCATCCTTTCCTATTGGGAAAACCCATGATAATACTGGAGGGACCAACACACATATCAAGGCTGTATAACGCGTGCAGGCCATGTAACGACATGGGGTATGATGTGTTGAATCCCAAATGGAGCAATACGAATGTCAAGGCTGTATAACGCGTGCAGGCCATGTAATGACATGGGGCATCGTATTGTTTCCAAATAAGATAAATAATCATTTTGTGCATTAGCATTATTGCATTATTTATTTCATTTCATTGTATTTTTTGTATTATTTCGATACATTATTTCAAACATGTCGATATCTTGCTAGATTTGATCTTGCTAAGTTTTTCGAAACTTACCCAATATTTTTCTCCAGATGGTGAATGTGTAGGGCATGACTTTGAAGAATTGGGTCATGATACAGAAGAAGTCCATATTGCTGATGAACCTCATTCATATATTATTTGTTAAAGACATAAAATATGCTTTTTATCTATATTTAAATAATTATGTAATTGGTGTGAAATGTTCTACTTGATAAATGTAATAGTCGAACCCCTTTATTTTGAATATTTTAGAATAATGGAAATATTTCAGTTTATTACCATAGACTTCCGCTGCTTAAATATTCTAAATTCTTTGAGTTTAATTTCTGGTCTATTTTATCACGACTGGTTCACTACCTAAGGAAAAGAAACCGGTTCTTGGGTTAAGTATCGACCTAATTTTCCATATTGAGAATCGGGGCGTTACAGCATAGCTATTTGATGTGGCAAGCCCAGACAGAACGAGGACTTCGAGGAAAACCGTTACGAAAATGGCTAGTCACTTCATTGCAGGCATTTAATGCGCCCGAAGACAAAACTCCGTCATTCTCCCGAGTAAAGTTGAACAACATTCGGGACAAGAGGTTTCAACTCTCTCCTTGGTCAGGATAAATGATGAAACTACATATGATGGCAAAACTCCCTTATCCTCCCGAACAAAGTAGAATAACGTTTGGGATAAGACGGTCTTGACCTGACAATTGGGATTGTCTTGAACTCATACAAGCACAAACAGATACATCTCTCACTCTTAACCTAATTTTCTCTACATTACATATATCTATACTTGGGACAATCCCCGATGTCCCCCTCGATCATGGATAACCAGTATTCTCTCATAAACTTGGCAGCTCTTGAAGGGGGATTGTATGAGAAGGATCTTTTAAGATCAAGAACCAGGAAAGACAAATACACCCGACAGCTTAACTTCCTTGCTATCCCACACGTTGTAAACAACGATCGGGATAGGGGGCATATGATACGGAATTTTCCTACCTGACTGGGTTAGACCCGGCTGGGGCTCCACATCCAGTCAGTTCTCTCACGATACGAGTTTCCTACCTGATCTGGTCATACCCGGTTGGGGCTCCATATTCAGTCGGGATGAGAACCGATTGGCTTGATCGAGGCGCGATGAATACTCGCCTAATATGGCAACCATTCTCAATAAGGAAAGTCAACTCCTTTGCTGATCGAGCGGGTTTGACAATAGGAAGGCGTGATCTCAGGAGAAACGGCAACCACCGTCGGTAGACTTACCAAATACATGAAAGGTAACATGAACATTATAAGAGGAGGGACCTACCTTTCCAGTAAGTATCGAATACGTTCTGAACTTCGTCTTGTGTTCTCTGGGCACGAGACTTTAGATTGTTCACTATCTGACTTAGCCATCGGAGGCGGTTGCCCGGTACTCTAGCCAGCCCGCGTCTAACTCCTTTTGCAGGGCTCATCGTCTTCTGCTTGAGGAGGGCTCAGTCGGGTGCAGCAGCAACATAACTGATACGCATCACTGACATTCTACCAAACATAGTGGAGGAATTGGTTGTATGTGTTTTTCCCTTTCCATTTCTTTCAATTGTTTCCAAGTGGTTCATCGAAGGAAGAGTTGTACGGTAGATGGAGGAAGAGAGTCAAGGTTTGATCGTGAGGGTGGGGCCGTGGCTTAAGTTTGTGATGGCCAGGGTATGAAAACGACAATGTTTGGGGTTATTTGAGGCAGTAGCTGAACATTCTGGATCACCTCCCCAGCGGTGCTCTCCTAAAGTTTTTTCGTCACGCATATTGCGTGGGGCCTTGAGTATTGATAAAATAATTTAGAGGTGGATCCCACATAGCAGTCCCCAATAGTGGTCCCACATGGCCATGGCCCCCTATAGCAAGCATGTATGGTGAAAGTGTTCCGGACATGTAACTTTTTTTTTTTTTTGGGTCAACAATATGAAAATTTCATTAAGAAAACAAGTCAAGAGGTAGTGAAGTTGGGAAATTGCTTTAGTCATGCGCAGGATTGTCATGCAAAATTTCAGATCGTCGGAAATCTCCAACTAGCTAAAAATGTTTGGCTTGTCAATGCGCAGGACTGAAGCAAGGTCTGTGAAGCTGAGTTTCAAGCTATGTTGCACTTGGAATTTGGTTATTGAGGATGAACGAATGACGGCAGTGATTGTTGTCGTGGTGGGTTTGAGATATTTGGATTATAACATTTGCAGGTTTGTCGTCCTGATCCTTGGAGCTTGTTGGAGCCGGGGATTAAAAAATTGAGAAGAAATGGTTCAGCAGCTCGTTGAAGCACAATGTTCGATGATGCCAGGTAAATTCACAGGAATCGCAGTGCTTTCTCAATTGGAATCATGGATTAGATCTTTTTGCTTCTGAGCGAATGAAAATTATATTGAAATGAGAAAATGCTTAAGGACCTAAAAGGTTTATCCGAGACAGCGATGCAACCAAAAGCACATTTCTTTTTATCAAAAACCAAAACCAAAACCACATTGACTAAGCAATAGGCAGGATATCTATTTCTAGACTAATCATAGGATCCTAATAAGGTAAAATGCATCTGAAACACAAAATCTATACAAGAAATCTTACAAAGAGCCGAGTACATCATGCAGCAAGAAATCTTGTCACATGCACATGTTGTATTTGAAAGGGGAAAAGAAAAAAAAAAAACACTGCTCGGCCACTCAGGTTTAATCTCCTAATCTCTTTACCCCTTATTTTTTCTTCTCAAAAAAAAAAGTCAAACAATCACCCATTAAAATTTGTTTTTTGTTTTTGGGTGAAAACCCATTAAATTTTTGTTGAGAGAGGCTGAGAGCACATGATCGATTACACGTTATGTTATTGTGGAGAAGTCATGCTTTTGTAAAATATCTGCAATTTTGAACGGGAGGACTAAGCATTGGTAGTAATATATGCTGGAGTAGATGTTTATTCGAATCTATAGACAACTCAGAGATGTTTGGTTGGTCGTCTGAACTTCATAAATGAATGCATGCTACTTGCACTAAATAAGGGAATCCATGAACATGAACTCGGAGTAGTGCTCTTCCATTACTAATTAATATGCATTAAGATTTGGGGCAAAGCTCAGAAGTCAAATGGATTGGGAATTCATGTAAGGAAGACAAGCCTCCACAGCTTTGGCTGGAATTCCCCATGGCAGATATCCTTGTGTGATAAGAGTTGCAGCAAGGCCACCTTACCTTATTCAGCTTCATCAACTGACTACTCATATGGCAGATACCCCTGTTTCTAAAGTGTTGCAGCAACTGGATTCTATCATTCAACTACTGAAAGATCAAGAGGTGAGGCTGGTCTCTGGTGTCAAGGAAGAAGTCAGCAAACTTTCTGCTACTCTTGGTGTCATCAGGGCAGTGCTTCAAGATGCGGAGGAGAAACAAATGAGAGAGAAAGGTGTGAAGGTATGGCTAGAGGAGATAAAAGATGAAGTGTATGATCTGGACGACATATTGGATGACTGGAGCACTCAGATTATCAAATCAAAAATTGAAGAAGAGCAAAAAAAGAAGAAGAAGAAGAAGATTAAAAAGGTTAGTACCTACTTGTCCTCTCCTTGCATTTGTTTGAATCACGTCTTTTCACACCATGATACCAGTCGCAAGATTAAGGAGATTAGGAAAAGACTAGATTCTCTTGCAAATGAGAAAGGAAAATACTACCTTGTGGAGGAGCATATGCATACTAGTGTTAAGGGGTTCCAAGAGGCACAACACTACCTGAAAAGTACCATGTCTACGACTAAAGATGATTTATCAGATGATGATGATGATCAAAATCATCAGATTTATGGACGGGATTCGGATAAAGACATCATAATCAGCAAATTACTAGGTGAGACTAGCCAACAGGGAATTGGCCTTCATGTCATCTCCATAGTTGGTATGGGTGGTCTGGGAAAGACTACTCTTGCTCAACTCGTTTTCAATGATATCAAAGTGACTAGTCATTTTGACAAGAGGGTTTGGGTTTGTGTGTCGAAGCCTTTTGATGCTATAAAGATTGCCAAGGCAATTGTTGAAGCCATTAATGGAGAGAGTGAAAGCGCCCTCCCACGTTCCTTGACATGGGAATCTCTTCAACTACATCTCTACAACTCCATTAAAGGAAAGAGATTTTTGCTGGTGTTAGATAATGTATGGATTGAGGATCACATAAAGTGGGCTGCATTGATGTTTTCTCTTAACTATGGTGCACTAGGAAGTAGAATTTTGGTGACCACACGCAGCGAGCAGGTTGCATTAACAATGGGTGCAATGAACCCCTATCATTTGCAGCCACTGTCCAATGATCAATGTTTCTTGTTGTTTAACCACCTAGCTTTTGCTGGAAGGGAGGAAAAGGAATTGAAACAGTTCAAAGAAATTGGCAAGGAAATAGTGAAAAAATGCAGGGGTGTTCCTCTTTCAGCAAAGATGCTAGGATGTCTCATGCGCTTGAAGAGTAGAAGACAGGATTGGCTACGCATCTTGGAGACAGAGACATGGAAATTTCAAGAAAGCATTCTGTTGCCAGCTCTTTTGTTGAGTTACTATGATCTTCCCTCACCTATGAAGTGTTGCTTTGCTTTCTGTGCTATCTTCCCCAGGGACCATTGGATACACAAAGACCAGTTAATCAAATTATGGATGGCACAAGGTTTTCTTGGAATTGATGGAAGAAAAGAATTGGAGCTTGTTGGTGCAGATTGTTTCAACAATCTTGTGATACGCTCATTTTTTCAGGATCTAAGGAAGGACAAGGAGGGGCACATATACTGCTGCAAGATGCATGATCTTGTTCATGACCTTGCACAATTTATCACTGATAAAGAGTGCTTTATCATAGAGATGGACAAAAGTGATAATAATGGTGATGAGTTGTACTACAATAAGAAGTTTCGCCATTTATCATTGGTATCAGGGGAGCAGGTCATGAATTCAATTCCAATATCCCTTCAGAGTGTCAAGAATCTGCATACTCTCAAACTCTTTGGGGAGATATCAGTCATAACTCTTCCTCCTATTTTATTTAATTATTTGACTTGTCTAAGGGCATTGGATTTAAGTAAAACCAAGCTTACTGAACTACCATCAGAGATAGTGAAGTTGATACATTTAAGATATCTTGATTTGTCAATGACAGATATCAAGGAATTGCCTGAGGCGTTAACTGAACTATGCAATCTGCAAACTTTGAAACTTGACAATTGTGAGTATCTTAGTAGACTACCAGAAGGGATTGGAAAGTTGATTAATTTGAGACATCTTGAAATTGAGAACACTGTCTGTCTCAATCGTCTACCTCGAGAGATTGGAAGATTAACTTCACTCCGGACATTAAGCAGATTTTTTCCAAGTGAAGGTTGCAGTATTGGGATATTGAAAAACCTCAATCTCATTCAAGGAAGGCTGGAAATAACTAGGTTAAAGAGAGTGGCCAACAAGAGTGAGAGCCATGAGGCAGGATTGAAGAATAAAAAGGATGTCCATAGCCTGGTGTTAGAGTTTTCAGATGATTCAGTTGGAATCATCAATGAAGTGGAGAAGATGGAGGGTGTGCTTCAGGGCCTCGAACCACATCCCAACCTGGAGAAGTTAAGCATTTATGAATACCCCAGTTTTAAGTTGCCAAGTTGGATGAATGATAATTCTGTCGTGTCTAATTTACGTTCTCTGTCTCTGTCTTGTTGCTGGAAACTTAGACGGTTACCCTCTGCATTATGGGAATTACCATTCCTTGAAATTCTTGAGATTGATCGCTTGCCTAATTGGGAGGAGTGGACTATGAGAATTGATGCAGAAGATAGAGTGGTTACTGGTCGAACTACTTTGCCATGTCTCCGTTGTTTGATCATCTCAAGTTGCCCCAAGTTGAAGACATTGCCAGCTCTTGGAAAACTAGAATCTCTTGAATCAATTAGGATCGAAGGATTACATGGATTAACACATTTGGGTAGTGAAATTTATGGGACTTCTGGGGATGGTGGTATGATGAAGGAAAGTTTTTTTCCTAAGTTGAAAGAACTCACTCTCTCATTTATGAGTAATTTGGCAGAGTGGCAATTGGGAGTCGAAGCAGTTGCAGAGGAGATTAAGATCATGCCATGTCTTCATATATTGAAGGTTTACAAGTGCCCTAAATTAAACATTGTACTCACTACTGGGTTACAGATGTTACCTGAACAGCTTTCAGTGCATTTTACCAGGATTAATAAGATAAAATGTAATGGCGATCATGATGAACTGTATGGAAGAAGTGAGAGAGACATCAATTTATTCCATGATCAGTTTAAATCACTTGAGCTTGTGAAACACCAGCAGATAATGCCTTGTCTAAGGAGTTTAGTACTCTGGCATTGTCCCATGTTAATTGCACCACCACATCACCTCTTCCAACCTCATCATCTATCACCACCACTGAGGAAGCTGGTTATAGGAGATTGTCCATTATTGAGTTGGGGGCTACAGCCACAATTGTCATCTCCTCCACCTTCATCATATGTTTTGCTGCCATTCCTCGAAGAATTAGAACTGATATACAATGCAGGATCTCTGTCAAGGTCACTGTTGTCATCAGAGAATAGACAGATATGCTTTGCCAACCTCAAGTCTTTGATTCTCACTGGTTCACCACATACTTCACTTCCCCAAGGTATAGGACAACTTTCCATGCTACACAGATTAACAATCTGGAGTTGCAGCAAAATAACACACATGTCAAAGGAGATACAACATCTGGCCATGCTTCAAGAGCTAAAGATCCTAAACTGTGAGATTCTTGGACCAAGATGTCAAGAAGGAGCAGAAGATTGGGGCAAGATATCACATATCCCCTCAATTATAATTGATGGAGTCTATGTTGAGCGCCAATGAAGGTAACCTTCTTATCTATTTCAGTGACTCGTAACCAATTAGATCTGTCCCCATCTACTTGATTTGTATTTCCATCTGATTTTCACATCAGGTGGTTGTCCGATTTCTAATTCTTGGGTTATTTAGTAGATACTCTTGAGTGAGCCTTACTGTATTTCCCCCTTTTAGCTGTATCTTAATTGCTTATGGCAAGAACAACTTTCCCAGCTTTTTGAGTGAGGAATTCATCCCCACCCCCCTTCTTTTTTCCTTGTGCATTTAGATTTGTTTAAAGCGCTCTAAAGTAAATCAAACTTATATAATTGTTGGCGAACTCACTCGAATGTCCTTATTCAACCAATTTACTTGATTGAATCCAATCTATGTTTAGATATCAATTTATGCAAGATTTCTTTCTCATTGATAGCAACTGATTTAACACTTAAATTGGAGAGCTTTCAAAGTTCAGTAAACAAGGTATGGTATCAGAATGTAAAGTTGAACCTATACATATGGATGGAAACCATAAACTGAATACAACAACAGCAACAATAAGCCTTGTCTCAACCAAATGGATTCTTGCCTTCCAATTAGTTCTATTTGAGCCCATGTTAGGTACAAAGCCTAAGCTATCCTTTCTCACCACTTCTTTTAAGGTTATCTTAGGTCTACTCCTAGCTCTTCTAGTTCCTTCAATCTGGAAACTTAAACTGAATATGGGATATATAAGGAGACTTATTGCTTATTGTTTGTTATTCTCTTTGTCTACCCGATCCATTGTTTGGTTTGGCTTGCGGTTGCAGCTTTCATGGACCAATGGACCATTATCAGAGAAAGAATCAAAGTTGAAAAAAACCGGAGAACCTCCAGCCATTAAAGAGCACATATTTAAAAGTAGATGTCATTGATTTGCTGCTTTTCAGCTACAAACTTCTGTGATTTTTTTTCTTCCCATTTTGTTTTGTTTTGTTTTCTGCCTTGTTAGATTACTATGGTTTGGCCATCCTTGGATTGGATATAGCTCCGTCAATCTAAGACAGTTTTGTTAAATCAACTCCATGGTGTGCAGAAAACTCCATCTGTATCAGTCTCCTGTGAGTAGGGATGACAATCTGAATTGTGATTTTTTGTATTTGTCACTTTTCCCTTGTCAAATATATCAGTTATTTCCTCTTCCAGGTATCCCTAGAAGACATTGATTGAACTTAATATAACATAAGGTGTTTTATTTCACTGCCTCGGAAAACAAACTGTTTACATGATGAATTATATGATTTACACTGCTCTAGTTATTTATATACTAATCAAGAGGAAAGCAGCTTAGACCTCCTCCCCGAAGTTGGTTTCCTAACCCAACTCTAGTTAGAGCTCGTGCCAACGCCACCCTTCAAGTGGGTGGAAACCGAGCGTTCATGATCAAGTCAACATATCAACTTATTTGCAAGCAAAGAGATCGAACCTACCCATGCTGTGAATAATATACAGAGGTGACCAAAGACACGTAGAATGTTATTTGGGGAACTAACACGGTTACGAAAATTCGGAATTTTCCATACAGATTTTGCGCTCGAGGAGTGGACAATCATCTTGTTGATACGGAATCCTGCTCGTCCTTCCCTGTCACCCTTTGCAAAACACGAACTCGACCTTGTGTAGTCGAGGTACGTCTCCGACGAGCAAGTTAGTACCAATGAGATATGATCACAACTACTCAATAGAGAATTCAAGTAATTGATCACCTATAATATGAATACCAACCGGGGCAGAGCTAGGATTGAATATTGGGGGGGCCGAAGAATGGGAGTCCAGATTGGGGAAACACTAATGCTTTTTCGCCACATATATTGTGTCGGCCTTTATAAGACCCATTGGGGGTCCCACCTATGAAATATTTTATTATATTAAAGATTAACCCACATGTATTTTGTAGGGCCCACACATATTTGACAAAAATAGATAAATTATTGATAATGATATTTTTTTTCAACAAAATATCAGTAAATTAAAGAATCACTACAAAAATAAATACACATGGCTTAAACCCTAAAAAGTCAGATGCAAACCATTTTTTTTGGATAATTAACTTGTGCCCCCTTGTACTTTGATTTTATTACTACTTTATCCCCTGTACTTTTTAAAATTTGTATTCCAACCTTTAACTTTGTCAACAATTACTAATGCCCCCTACCGTTAAGCTCTGTCAGTTTACTGATGATGTGGCATCTATATATTTTTTCAAAATCCCAAAAATAACCTTGTAATTATCTTTTTACTTATTTGTTCTTTTTTCAAGTTATAATACTACCCTTAATAGGATAAAAATTAATTTTAATTTCACTTTTCTTTTTTAAAAAGAAACCACCAAATAAAGGAAAGATGTGATTTTTTTTTCTCTAAAAATAAATCACCAAATAAAGGAAAGATGTAATTAAATAGAAACTAAATATTAAGAAATGTCAAATTTAATTCAAAGCTGAAAATTGAAAATCACCTAATATATGCTGACCATTATATATGTTACCAAATTTTCTATCAATTAGATCTTATATGCTAATTTGTTTGTAAAACTTCCATCATGGTGATTATGAAAAATTTAAGTGGAATGTGAAAGTTTCAACAATCATAAGTATGTGGTCCCACCAAATCCAAAATTAATTCTAAAATATAAGATTTTAAGGATATAATTGACATGCAATATAGTTTCTATAAATGAGGGTAATGCCATATTTTTTACTTCTAATTTTAAGGGCAAAATAGACATTTCATATTTGATGTTAACAGCTACTTAACACCTTTAGAAGTGAGGGGGCAATAGTAATTTCACAAAGAAGGGGGTTTGATTAGTAATAAAACCAAAGTATAATGGGGCAATAGTAATTATCCCCTTTTTTTTTTTTTTTTTTTTTTTTTAAATAAGAGATCTAAACCAGTGATAGTTAGTTACCTTACTAACTATTGACATTTTATTCACAATATAAAATCAAATAACAAAAATTGTAGAAGAAATAAAAAAGTATAAAATCAAATAAAGAATAAAAAATGAGAAAATAATTAATAATAAATAATAAATAAATTGAGAAAGAGTACCTAATTGTAGAGAAGATTTTTCCCCAAAATTTCCTTAACCCACATTTATAAAAAGAGAATAATAAATAGGAAAAAAGAATTCTATCCAAAAAAAAATAGAAAGAAAGAAACGGAAGAGAATAGATAAGAAGAAAAGAGGAGAGAGGAGATATGAGAGAATACATAGGGATTGAAGAGTTAGTTTCTAATTAGAATTACATTTTGAATGTCTAATAAGATTTTTTTTTCAAAAATTTGCTTTTAAACCACGTTTATAGAAAGAGAGGAGAATAAATAGAAAGAAAATATATGAGAGAGAAGATAGGAGAAAATAAATAGGGATTGAGGAGTTAGTTTCTAATTAGAATTACATTTTGAATGTCTAACAATAATTTTTTTCAAAAATTTGCTTTTAAACCACGTTATAGAAAGAGAAGAGAATAAATAGAAAGAAAATATATGAGAGAGAAGATAGGAGAGAACAAATAGGGATTGAGGAGTTAGTTTTAAACTAGGGATGACATTTATACCCATTATTTTACCTTTAAAATTTGTTTTCAATATGGAGGGGGGGGGGGCAAATAGTGATATTTCACATGTGAGAAGAGAAAAAAGTGGAAAAATAAAGAAAATTAACATAAAAAATAACCTTTAATATAAAATTTGAAAAATCCAGGGGGGCCGGCCCCATAGTGGCTCCGCCACTGAATACCTCCCTTTGTTATGTCTGCCGAAGGAGTTTATATAATGTAAGATATTAGAGATTGATAGGGAATATAACTCTGAGAAGAATTGTATTAGGAAATTAACTCTACAAAGAATTATTTACCTGACTTATCCTTCTAGGTAGTTGAGGTATAATAGGAATTTACCTCGATCGTGTTACCTTGGTACGGTGGTTGGACCGACCCGTATAAGACATGGTCGGTATTGTGAAACCCAGCCCTATCCTAAACTGACCCTGACCCGGATCCTTGTTGTTTGTAGGTCCGAAGACTCGGAGTGGTGGGAGAAGAGACTTGTGGGCCCTCATAGTTGAAGACTCGGAGCCCATGGATATTGACAGTGAAGCCCTTTATTTGGATACATTGTCAGTGTTCGGTGAGAAACTACACCTAGAAGAGGGGAAGCTTAGTTGAAGTGCTTGTTGCACTTCCGGCCTTGTTTCGAAGATATTTCTCTACTCTAGACTTGTGTATTGACTTGTAGGAGGAAACCCAACTCAATTCGGACCCGTATAGCCTTCCAAATCTTTGATTCAAGCTTGTTGTACATGCTTGGTCGACTGATTGGTCGACTGAGTCAGTCGACTAATGGCTGTACAAATCCGAGAATAAGATGCTTTTTGGATATTCTTCTCTCTATTAAAGTGGTTCTCGTGTTTTGAACCCTATTATACTCATTTAGGCCACTGAGAACGAGAGTGGAGCTTCCCAAGGCACTCTCTTGGTGTTTGTGAAGGATTCTTGCCCCCAATCATTGCAATCATTGTCTCTTGTCTCCATTTGCACATTCAAGGTATGATTCATCACTCCCACTCTCTATTCTACTCCTTTTCTTTTCTTTTCTTGCTGTTACAACCTTGGAGTTGATGTTGCAATCTTACAACCATCACTTCAAGTGTTCACTCTTAGCTAATCATTGATCTCATTCTATTTCCATTGATGCTATGCTCTCATTTCAATCCTTGCATATGCATTACTTTGATTTTTTTCTTAACTTCATGTGTTCTAATTCTACACTGAGGTATATAGTGTGCAATGTCTATGTTCTATGCTAACATATGATTCTAATCCATCTCCTATCAGTTCCCCTAGCTAATTCATTCAATTCCAATGCAATTTCATTGATTTCAAGTCATGCTATGATTCTTATCTTTAGAATATAGGGTTTCAATTTGGGGATTTTCAATTGGGCCATTGGATCATGCTAATTCTTGTTATATAGTGTTCTTATACTGTTACAATGAATCCCTCCAAGTTTCAGATTGATTCGAGCCCTGGAAGATCGATTTTGAGCAAAAAATCACTATTTGGCTTCGAGCACTATTCACTTGGTCGACTGAGTCAAGTCTGCCAATGAGTTGTTGAATTGTGTGTTTCGCCGATTTGATCCGTTCGACCTCCGATTTTCCCAATTTCTTTTTTAATCTTTCATTTATGTTTGTCTAGGGTCTTAATACTATCTTTGGATCATCCTTTTGAGATTATTGGGTTATCATCATCGCGACTTAAGGTAAGGACGATGACTATGTAATTATACCCATATGACATAGACTATGTAATTGTTACACTAATGTTGGCAACTAAGTAGGCTTAGCTTATTGGTTGTACTTAGACATCATATTACTACTGTAGTTACCTTATGACAGTAGCACCATGTTTAATTACTTTATCCATCATGTCTATTTCATTATTGTCATTTAATTATATGCTTAATCATGTGATGTTATGACGTATCTTTCAATATGATGATGTATCATGTATGTATGATATGATGAACTAAGAATGTGATTGGATAAGTATGATGTGGAATTGGGGAATGTCCTTTTGACATTTCTGTCCTTGGACATCGGAGGGAATAGTATGGGATGTTCTCCGAAGATGCCCATCGACGCTTTCCCGGATCATTGGATGACATACTTAGGACTTGTCTAGTTGTATGGCTAGGATGTCCTCGTTGTATCAGACTTGAATCAGAAGGGCATTGGGACCAAACAACCCGTGGTAGCAGTATGGTTTGATGGGCGCTCAGGACCGGTAACCATTCCATGAGAGGACATAAATCATACTACGGATACCTGAAAGGGACCATTTATTGGTAGGGTTGCAAATAGTTAGACTTGGGCTCATGGGCGCTTAAGACCGGTAACCAACTCGTGAGAAGACGTGAGAGCATCCCGTCTACTATTTGTGGATGACCAATAGGGTTGGTGAGTCCGTAGTCCGGGACTATGCTGACTTTAGTGTGAAGGATACCGGAAAGGATCTCCCAGGGCGAGGAATGGACGTATCTGGATCTGACATGATATGACTAAGTAGAAGACTTGCATTGGGCTAGGCTTCACCTTGACATGTGCCACTTAGACCAATGGTGATGCGAGAGAGCGGTGACTTAAACCCCAGCCATGGATTGTCTCGAGGGATGCAGTGTCACATCCACCCAGCCGGTACCCTATCTGGCATACCCGGGATGTGATCCACAGCCTTGAAGATCCATAGTTCAGGGACCACATCATCCACATCGACGATAATACAATCATGAACAAATAATAATAATAAATTAACAATGGATAATCATAAAATTCAGAAATGAGATACCAGACATAATCAGAGTGCGGAAGTAAATATCAGATTTGATAAATTAAGAAGGCCATGGGCGGAATCCACTCCTTCAGATAAGTGGGAAAGAGATCAACCCTGATAACCTAACTTACAAGTCATGAAGTAAAAATATAAGTTATTACAATTCTCCAAAGTTTAATTGTCACAAAAGAGGGGGTGGGTAACTACTCATAAGTCTCCTCCAAAATAAATATGTCCTCTTCAAAGGTGAAGACCATGGAGACCCAACATGACTGCTCCCATACTATCTCAGGGCTAACCCTGATACGCCGAAGGATCTGCTTCGGTACCGTCACCGAAGTCTTCATTGTAGCTAGCCTCCGAATGGTAGTATGAGGTATCTGGGTCCGCCTCAGGGAGTGTGCCATCAGAGTAATCACCTATAGAGTAGCCTAACAAAATATTGCAACAGAAAAGGAATGAGTTCAAAAGAACTCATCAAGGAAGTTATTCCACGACACATAAGCCACAAGAAAATCATAACATGATGCAGATGATATGAAGCATATAATGCAATATGATTCTATTCTAAGTATGCTGGTCATCTATAGTAGACATCCTTTAAGTCATAGCACCATACTTCTTTAGGTAGTCTCAGTCACTCATCACCGGGGGGAATTGGGTCATGCATCCCTCTCGGACAAATCCATGGTTGGGGTTTCGGTCACCACTCTCTCACATCACCATTTGGTATAAGTATTGGCGCATGTCAAGGTGAAGCCTAGCCTAATGCAAGTCATCTACTTAATCATATCATGTCAGTTCCAGATACGTCCATTCCTCCCCTCTCGGGACCCTTTCCGGTATCCTTCACACTAGAGTCACGGATATTACCCACTGGACTCATCAACCCTATTGGTCATCTACAAATGGTAGACGGGAAGCTCTCACGTCCCTCTCACGGATCATTTCACCAGTCTTGAGTGCCCGTGAGCCCAAGTCTAGCCATTTGCAACCCTACTAATAAATGGCCCCTTTCGGGTAACCGTAATGAAATTTATGTCCTCTCACGGAGTGGATACCGGTCTTGAGTGCCCACAAATCCACACTACTATCACGGGTTGTTCGGTCTCAATGCCCTTCCGAATCGGGTCTGATATGATAGGGACATCCTAGCCATACATCTAGACAAGTCCTATGTATGTCATCTAATAACCCTGGAAAGCGTCGATGGACACCTTCGGAGAACATCCCATACTATTCCCTCCGATGTCCAAGGACAAAAGCACCAGTAGGGTACTCCTCAATCCCAAGTTATACTTAAGCAATCATATGCCCAAGTCCATCATATCAATTCATAAAATACAACCATCATAGTAAACATTTGATTCATGACATTGGCATAATTCATCATACATTGAAATTGATAAATATGATAAGACATTGAGATAAAAATTAATGTAAACACAAAGCTATTGTTGAAAGACATATGTAGCAAGTCTAACATGATAAGAATATGAAATAGAAACCATGTTCACCAGGTTAGGAATACCAAGTCAAGATTTCATGTCTTAGGTAATTATACCGATAACTATCCTTACCTTGAATTGGAGAAGAGAATGGTCCAAGGTCACAAGCAAGTGGCCCAAATAGTCTTAAAACCCTAAACAAGCATATATGAAAGGTTAGAAAAGAATTCAGAACAATCGGAGATCAAACGAATCAGAACTAGGCAAAAGTTGCTGACAACAACTCTGTTGGTCGATACATTTGGTCGATAGTATCGACCAACAAGCATCGACCAAAAAGATTTCGGACAGCAAGCTAGCTTTTTGGGTTTTGGCCCAGATTTGGTCTTCTGGGTCTCAGATCAATACGAAACTTGGGGAATAGTCTAAGCACAACATAGAGACACTAAATATCAAGAATTTAACATAATCCAATGGTCCATTTAGAAATCCCCAAATTGATTCATCAAGGTCAAGAGTTGTTAAACATGGCATTGGCTATATCTTAATGCAAATTAGGGGAAAACATAGGGGATTAGATAGGGAATCACTTAGAAGCAACATTGAACTCATATGCAAGGTGTAGATTAGGTTAGTCATAGGCTTCATCTCAGTTTTGCTAAATAAAGCAAGTTGGTGAACAATAAATCATAGAAGTGTGTAGTTAATGATCATGAGGTAAATAAATCATAGTCATATTGGTGAAAACATCAATATATGAGGTATAAAAGGCTCATGCCAAGGTGTTTGCAAGGTTGCAACACCTTGGCCATGGTCCCAATAGTAAAATAGAGAAAAGAGGAGTGAGAAAGTGATTAGGAGAGAGAGTCATACCTTGAGAGTGGAACAAGAAAGTGAGAATGAGTGGTTGGCAATGATTAATGGAGAAGGTGCTTCACCATTACCAAGGAGAAGTTCTTGAGAGGCTCTCCCACGTTCCCAGATGTTGAAAACGCTAGAAAAGGGCTCCAGTCTCAAGGAATAAATAAATAGAAAAGAATATTCCAGAGAATCTTTAAACCTGGGTTCAACAAACCTGTTGGTCGATAGCATCGACCAATACATGTTTCTGCAGAATTTTACAGAATAGTTCAGCAACTTTAGGTGTGGACTTGGAGGGCTATACAAGGTCAAATTGCATGGGGTTTTCTCCTACAGTTCACTCAAGAGGTCTAGTTTTAGGGAGTACCTTCATATTATGCACAGGAGTCCGTTTGATATTTCAACTGTCTCAATCTTCATCAGTGCGCAGATTCTAACTTAACACTAAAAATGTGCTCAAGGAAGGAGCATCATCATCAATGTCCATGTATTGGAGTTCCGACACCACGTCCTCAACCAGCAGGGCCCACAAGTCCCTCCTACCACCACTTTGGGTCTTCGGACCTACAAACACAACAATGACCGGGTCGGGTCAAGGTTAGGTAAAAGCTGGATTTTACATGCAGGACCCATTTACCCGGCTTGAGTGATTGAGACCCACCCAAAGACGTATGGTGCTATGACTTAAAGCATGTCTACCTTAGAGACTAGCATATATATATATTTAGTATCATATTTGCATCATGTGTTTCATATCATCTTGCATTATGTTATGATTTGTATCATATGGTTTATGTATTATGGATTAATTGCTTTGCTGAGTTCTTTTGAACTCATTCCTTTTGTGCAATTGTTTTGTTAGAATTCTCCACAGGTACCAAAGAAGCCGATGGCACATACTTTGAGGCGGACCAGGATTCCAAATACTACGCTGAAGGTTCTAGCCATTATGAAAGTTATTGTGAAGGTGCCGAGGGTGATTACCCTCCATACTAGGATTAGCCGGACTTTAGTGAGGGAGAGGCCCTGCTTGGTTTCCTTTGTAGACACTTACGAGGACACCCTGTACAGACTGAAGAGACCTTAGCTTAGGCCTTTTTATTGTTATTCCTTTGGAACTTGGATATGTAATTAACCTTCTTTTGATATACTCTGGGATTTTGGATCTATAACTTAACTTGATTTACTACTTTTCCTTTGCCACTGAGAGAGTGACTTCTGATCACTCTCTCTCCTTTTGAGATTGTATTTATATTTATGGTATCATCTTTATTTTGCACTCTGATTATCTGTTCTTATCTTATTCATGATTATTTTATTTTATGCTTTTACCTTGATTGTTATTGTTCATGATTGTATTATCGTGTATGTGGGAAGCATGGTTGCTCGATACTTGATCTTCGAGACTGTGGATCACATACCTGGGTATGCCTGGCAGGGTACCGGTTGGGGGGATGTGACAGGTATAATGTATAGCAAGATCACTGGTCGGACCGGTCAGGATGACATGACAAATTTAGTCTTTTACATAAGCCCCCCAGTTCATTGGGGTCGTGAGCTTTGTGTTCGACCCAAAGGATTACTTCATTCTAGTGTGGAGTTATCTTTGATCAGTCTGATCAGGTTCCTTCATCGAAAAACGTAATGTCTTCATGATGAGTAGCCGTCATTTGTACGTAAATATCGATGCACGTTTACCAAAACTCATGCACAAACTGCCACGTGTCATAGCCATCATGTCACATTAATTGTTCACTATGGATTCGAATAGTCTCTTCTTTATCCACT
Organism: Hakea prostrata; assembly: GCF_041222555.1. Taxonomy (NCBI): domain Eukaryota; kingdom Viridiplantae; phylum Streptophyta; class Magnoliopsida; order Proteales; family Proteaceae; genus Hakea; species Hakea prostrata. The sequence continues at coordinate 6,975,823 of NC_142605.1, forward strand.
GTCCATTTGCGCTTTTGATGAGTCATTGGATGTGAATCTTAAAAATTTCATTTTTTGATTGTTGATAACGTGTTTATCATAACCTTTAGATTGGAATCTAAGGATTTATAAAGCATCTCCTCCTTCTTCTTCTTTTCTCGTTTCATTTTTCTCTTCCATACTTCTTTTCCTTCAGCATTTTTCTCTTTTAATTTCTCTCCTTTGCAATCGTGAAGAGCAGCAAGCTATACCCTATCTAGAGTCTTCTTTTGCATCGCATCTCTCCATTTTTTTCAGTGAAGCTTATACAAGTAATTCTTTTTTTTATCTTCTCTCTCGTTTCGTTGTATATTTCTTTTTTGTTTTGCATTTGTGATGGGTATGGTTCACAGTTGCAGAACCTCATGTATTTTTTGTGTCTTTCTATCTTTGTTTGTCGTATTTTACATTATTCCTTGGTAACGACTGCTCCTTTAGAAGACCATGGTAGTATTGAAGAAGAAAATCCCTGCTGCCGAAAGACCTAGGAGAGACTTAGGCAAAGAACTTTCTGGTTCATCTTCCGTAATTGTTTCAGAAACTGAACACACCCAAATTCCTAGTCATAGCACCAAAGAACGGTCCGATGAACCCTTTGAAAACTGTTTTGATTAAGAGCCCTTTGGTAACGATGGTGAGGAACTTGATGTAGAGTCCTGACTAGGCTTCGCGCCTGAGCTCGTTTCAAAGCTGACTGCAAAAAGTGGAAAGATAGTCTTTCTCTCGAGGAATATAAACTCTAGCAGGCAAAAGAGTTAACCCCCGACCATATAGATTATGATCCGTACTCTACTGGTCCAGATTTCCTCCCTTCCCAAATGAGTGAAGAACGACTAGATTACCTTAGGCACAAATATGAGATACCTTTTGACTATGTTCTTCGGGTACCAACCCCCGAAGAAAGGGCCAACTCTCCTCAGCCCAGGGAGTTTTCTCTTTATGAAGATGCACTTAAAAGTGGATTCTGTCTTCCTGTCCACCCTTTATTTTGGGAAATCATGCTTCACTTTCATATGTGCCCGGGAATGTTCGTACCCAATAGTTGGTGGAATTTCATATGCTTTTCGGGTTTTTGTCAGAGTAAGAATGTAAAAGTCTGATCATCTCTTCCTTTGTTTGTTCACTTTTTCATGACGAAGAAGCAAGAGCAGGACATATGGTTTTACTTATCTAAACGCACCTCTTCCTAATGTGGTTGGGAAGGAAACTTCGTCAGAACTGGTACCCTTCCATCCAATACAAAAGGATGGTGACCTAAATATTCCTTTGTCCGACCACCTATCAAACCTTCTTTCCCATATACTGGGTTCGTGGGCCAGCTGAAGGATCAAACGATTTTCCCATTTTGAGTAAAGCCAAGGAGCGTACCAGGGAACAGATTCTTCGGCTTCCTATCAAGTAGAACAAGAACTAGTTTGCTGTTCATGGACATTGTCCAGAATACCCCAATGTGTTGCGCTATTGGGGGTTCCTCCCTGGTAAGTTGATATTTTTTCGTACTTTCTCTTTTTGAGGGCATGTTACTTTGGTCGGTACTAATGTCGTGCATATTTTGTCTCAGTAAAACTTAATCCTGAGGCCTGTGCCCTTGCAACCGATGAAGAGGCCAAAGAGGCAGAAGCTAGGGTACCGACCAAACCTGAATGGAAACGGCCTGGCAAAAGTAAATCGGCCTCGACTTCGTCTGTTTCGAAAAGGCCCCCGGAGACCACCGATTTGCCTCCCCGAGCACCTAAGAAGAAAGCTCCATGTCTTTTACTGCCCGTTCGGGAGAAGATATGAATGTTAGTTCTCCTCCCTTAGAACCTGTTGCTAATGTTATGCCGAGCACCCAGTCTCTTCTCCTGAACTGGTCATTGACAGTTGACTCTCATGTTTTAAACAACCAAAAAGATGGGATTGAAATAGCCAAGGAATGGTTGTCGGGAGTTACACTTCCTGCAGACCAAAAGTTCTTAACTGGGATTGGCTCTTCTTGGACACAAGATGTGATGACCAGGCGAGTATTATTTCTCCCTAGTAACATCGTAATCTTTGTTTGTTTATTTCCTCCTGAATAACCTTTCTTTTGCAGGCTAGTCTGTGCTTTAATGCAAGCGTGGGCAGGGAATTTGGAGGTTGCTCGGAGAGATTTGTCCACCATCCACATGCTTGAGAAGAAAGTCAAAGATATGAGTGCTCAACTGGAATGTCTTATCAGGGAAAAGAAGTCATTGTTGGAGGAAAAGGCCGTCTTAGACGTTCGAGCTAATTTCCAAGGACTTCTTCAGCTCTTCCATCTCTGATCTAAGGAGAAGGTAGCTCTTGCATCCGCCGAGCAAGGGAAAATTGAAAAGAAACAATTCATCAAAGACCTGACCGATCAGCTTGCTCAAGCATGTCCGGCTACCTTCAAAAATCTTTCCAATGACCTACGTCATGAAGTGATTCGTAGATTGGTCCGGACCAAGGGGTGCCAAGCATGATGGCTAAGGTTGCTGCCCTGGGTTTTAGATATGGTCAGCGTTATGCCTTTGCAAGTGTCATAGGTGAATTTTGAGGGCTCAATCTTGAGAAGTTGCAGAAGTTTATTGATCCGAGTATTTATGACGACCTCAAGATTCCTCAGCTAGCTTGGGCAGTTGGTAAGGATGTGTTTCCTTTGCCTAAGGAGGTGGATGTACAGGATTTTCTTGACTCCGACTCGGAGCTGGACCCTGAGGAGGAAGATCAAGCTGGTCCTTCAATGACCACTCCTGAAGCCGACCACACATATTCAGTAGATGCAGCAGTGGAGTAATCCTCCTTTGATTTATCGACCATCAATCTTTTGAATCTTTTTATCATTACTCCTTTCTTTTGCCTATGGCAATATGAACAATATTTTGATATAGTAGTTTGTTCGTGTCACATCCACCCAGGGGGTACCTTATCTGGATTACCCGGTGGAGTGATCCACAGCCCAAAAAATCAAGTTTAGGGACGATCATATTCACTTAACACAATAATTTAATCAAAAGCAAGAACAAATCAAAATTTTCAAGTAATTTAATAATAAAAGTCAAGGAAAGATCTCAGAAGGATCACAAAGAACATCAGAGTGCGGAAATGATACAAATAGGATAAATAGTCAAAGTGTGAAAACGAGGGGGGAAACCCATCCTATAATAATAGCGGAAGGTAGATCGACTAAAATTAAGGGTTACAACCGGTTCCCAAAATGACAAGGGAACAAACTAAACTACAGTCTCAACGAATCAAATAAAAAGTTAAAAAGAGAATGAGACGATATCCCATCCCATAGCACCCAAGTACAAAACCGGACTACTCCAGATAAGTCTCAATCTCGGACTACTAGTCTTTATCAGCCTGTTCACCGTAACCAGTGTGGTACGAGTCACCAACTTGGTCTTTAGAGTGTTGACTGTCATAGTCAAGCAGTGGTACCTGCAATAGAGTCTAACAAAAGATGTTGCAAAAAGGAGTGAGTTCAAAAGAACTCAGCAAGGCAGTTATTCCAAAAAACATAAGCTATATGATACAAACCATAACATGATGCAATATGATATGAAACACATGATGCAAGTATGATTCTAACTCTATGAATCCTAGTCTCTAAGGTAGACATGCTTTAAGTCATAGCACCATACTTCTTTAGGTAAGTCTCAGTCACTCAATCACTAGGGGGAATTGGGTCTTGCATCCCTCTCGGACAATCCATGGCTGGGGTTTCGATCACCGCTCTCTCACATCACCATTTGGTTTAAGTATTGGCGCATGTCAAGGTAAAGCCTAGCCCAATGCAAGTCATCTACTTAGTCATATCATGTCAGATCCAGATATGTCCATTCCTCCCATCCTAGGATCCTTTCCGGTATCCTTCACACTAAAGTCACGGATATTACCCACCGAACTCACCAACCCTATTGGTCATCCACAAATTGTAGACGGGAAGCTTTCACGTCCCCTCACGGATATGACCCACCGATCCTCGAGCGCCCGTGAGCCCAAGTCTATCCATTTGCAACCCTAGCAATAAATGGCTCCCACAATGTGATTCATGACCTCTCATGGATCATTTCACCGGTCTTGAGTGCCCAAAAATCCCCACTGCTACCATGGGTCGTTCAGTCTCAATGCCCTTCCGATTCGGGTCTGATACGACAGGGACATCCTAGCCAAATAACTAGACAATCCTATGTATGTCATCCAATAGCTTAGGAAAGTATCGATAGGCATCTTCGGAGAACATCCCATACTATTCCCTCCGATGCCCAAGGACAGAAGCTTCAATAGGACACTCCCCAATCCCAAGTTATACTTAAGCAGTCACATACTCAAGTCCATCATATCGCATACATTTGATACATCATCATAATAGAAGTTAAATCATAACATCGAAATGATCCATCATATATACAAGTAGCAAGAATAATAAATCATTATAACAAGAGTATATGAAATCACAATACTACTGTTCTAAAACATGTATAACAGTTCTATGATATTCAAAAGCAATTAAGAGGCTATGTTCACTAAGTTGTGAGCGTCAAGACATAAGTACATAGCCTATGTATTTATGGCGATAAACATCCTTACCTTAATTCGCGATGATGATAATCCAACAATCTCAAAAGAATGATCCAAAGATGGTATTAAGACCCTAGACAAACATAAGTGAAAGGTTAGAAAAGAAATCGAGAAAATTGGAGGTCAAACGAGTCAAAACAGCGGAGGATATAGTTCAGCAGCATGTTTGGTCGATGCTCTTGGTTGATGGCATCGAACAAGGAGGATCGACCAAGACAGTCTCGGGCTGCATATAGGATTTTGGTCCAAAATCGATCTTCAGGGGCTCGGATTGATCCCGAACTTGGAGGGTTGATTAATAACAATGTAAGAACACTACCTAGCAAGTATTATCACAGTCCAATGGTCCAATTGAAAACCCCCAATTTGGGATCCTATGTTCTAAAGACAATAATCCTAGCATTCATGAGAAATCGATGTAATTGAAAGGGAAGTTAGAGAATTAGTTGGGGAATGGGTTAGGAACAAGATTACAATCATTTGCAAGCAAGAAATTTGACTAATCATACTCCACATCTCAGTCTAGTAGAAGAAATCAAGTTGTTAAGCAAGGAATCATGGTAATGCATATGCAAGGATCAAGATGCAAGTGAGGCATAGCAAGAATGGAGGAAGATCAATGTAAATGGGAAGAGACATTCATGGCACAGTGTTTGCAAGGTTGCAGCACCTTGGCCATGGTCTCATCAGTAAATAGAAGAAGAGAAGTGGGTAGGATAGAGAGCAAGAGAGAGAATCATACCTTAGAAGATGATAATGGAGTCAAGAGACAATGATTGCCATAATTGGGGGCAAGAATCCTTCACAAATACCAAGAGAGTGCCTTAGGAAGCTCCACTCTTATTCTCAGTGGTCTAAATGAGTGTAATAGGACTCAAAACACGAGGCTTGCATATATAGATGAGAGAATATTCCAAAAATAATCTTTTACTTGAATCTGGGCAGCTTTGGTCGATGCTCCTTGGTCGATGGGATCGACCAAAGAGGATCAACCAAACAAGTTTCAGCAGAAAAATCCAGAATTAGTTCAGCAACTTCGGACAGGGATTCAGAGGGCTATACAGGGTCAAATTGAGTGGGTTTTTCTTCTACAAGTCAATCAAGAAGTCTAGTTTCGGTAAATATCTTCGGATTGAGCACGGGAGTTCATTTGGTACTTCAAATAATTCAACCCTCTTCGATGCGCAGAATTTCACTAAACACTGACTGTTGTAACTAATATATCCATTGCCGGTTCATACCGGTCAAACCAACCTTAGCAGGGTTCAATTGAGAGAAAAGGTAAGATGATCGAAGACGTCCAAAGGGGAGCGGTGATCTGATGGCCATGATTGAAAGAGTATTATAAGCGGGAAAGCCAGTATAAAAGCGAGGAAGATCCGAAAGAAGGTAAGTCTCTAGAATCAACCAAAACTCTAAGCTCACTCTAATTGAACTCCATTACTAGCATTTTAGAAGCTCCAGAGAGTTCTGAAACACCATGGACACCATACTGACTAGATCGTAGGAGACGAGACACCGATCAAGAAGATCGGCTCCGTTTCTTACTGGTATTCTGTTTCTTTCAGGAGTGAGAGGTTGATCGATCGAAGAGCAAACCAGATCGAATTAGATCTGAGGAGATTGGTGCAGAAAACTACGGTTCGAGGCGATCGGCAGAAATAGCACCAACATTTTGGCGCCATCTGTGGGAACAAGTTCAAAGCAGAAGCTATGGCTCAATCACCTGAGCGGGAGGAAGAATTACCGGTAGAAATGGCGGAAACAAGCCAAAGGAAGCCAAGGAGAGTAAATCCAAAAAGAAGAACGAGAGAAGTGGTTCCGATACTGCAAATCCCAATGATGCAGACTCGACAGAGGCAGAGAATGATGGAGGATCATTCACCTCGTCCAACTGATCAGTTCGAAAGGCAAGAGAAACAATTAGCAGATACATTGGTGACATCTCGTCCAGAGTTAGATCCAAATCTGATCGCTGAGCGGTTTGAGAGCATGCAGCATCAAATACTGGAGACACAAAATCTGATGAGGACTTTCATCAAGCAGATCGGAGTACATCCTGAGGAAAGAGTTCCGGTCTTATCAGCTGGAAGATCTCGAACTCTTTCCCGAGCAAAAGATCAAGTTTAGGAACGATCATATCCATTTCGCACAATAACATAATCAAAAGCAAGAACAATTCATAATGTTCAAGTAATTTATAATAAAAGTCAAGAAAGGATCTCAGAAGGATCACTATAGAATATCAGAGTGCGGAATAACAAGATACCAAATCAAAAGACAATTGTAGAGTATAGCGGAAATATACCCTACAAACACATGCGGAAGGTAGATCGAAATCTAAATAAAGCTCTAAGCTAATACAAGTAAAGTAAAAGATAAGTCTAGAAGAAACAAAGGAAATCTAATCCACATCTTCAGTCAGCTCTTCTTGTTCTTTAGTCTTCATCTTCTTCACCTTGCGCTTCCTCATACGGGCCGTCAAAGAAATCCAAACCTGTAGAGAAGTCTAACAACAGATTGTACAAAAAAAAGGAATGAGTTTCTAAAGAAACTCAGTAAGGCAAGTTAATCCATAACAACATAAATAACATGTGGCAAAACATAGCATGATGCAATGCAATATGGAACAAACAAGGTATGAATGCATCTAACTCTAGGTATGCTAGTCTCTATGGTAGACATGCTTTAAGTCATAGCACCGTAATTCTTTGGGTAGGTCACGCATACGGCTCCTATTGGTAATGGGTCTGGGCATCCCTCTCGGACAAACCATGGTAGGGGGTTAAGTCAACACACTCTCTCACAACCATTTGGCATAAGTACCGGCGCATGTCAGGGAAAAGCCTAGCCCAATGCAAGTCATCTAGTCAGTTACATCAACTCAGGTCCAGATACTTCCATTCCTCGCCCCGGGCGATCCTTTCCGGTATCCTTTCCACTAGAGTCACGGATATTACTCATCGGACTCATCAACCCTATTGGTTATCCACATATGGTAAACGGGAAGCTCTCATGTCCTCTTACGGATATAATTCACCGGTCTCGAGCGCCCATGAGCCCAAGTCTACCCATATGCAACCCTCCAATAAATGGCCCCCACAATGTGATTCCCGTCCTCTCACGGATATAACTCACCGGTCTCGAGCGCCAGTGAATCCCCATTGCTGCCACGGGTCGTTCGGTCTCAATACCCTTCCGAATCGGGTTTGAAATAACAGGGGTAAAACCTAGCCAAACACTGCTAGACATCCCTAGGTATGACAACCAATGATTCGGGAAAGCGTCGATGGGCAACCCCGGAAACATCCCATACTATTTCCGATAAAGTCCAAGGACAGAAGTGTCAAAAGGACACTCCCCAATCCCAAACCAAACTTAAGCAAACACATTCTCAAAATCAGTCATGACATATACAATCAACAACTTATTATATAAAAGAGAATGTAAAGTCATGATCAAATCATAAAGCAATATAGTAATAAGCAATCTTACATAAGTCTAATCAATAAAAGAAACATGATAAAGAGCTACTGTTCTCACAGTAGTACATCAGAATATAAAGTGTACAAACAGTAAACAACTCATAGTTTCGTAAAGTGGAAACTAGAGAATATGCAATCTATGTAGTTAAGGAGATAACTGTCCTTACCTTGATTATCGCTGAAGATAATCCAAAGATCAAAGAGAGAGGCTCCAAACTTAGCAAATAAACCCCTAACAATCATAGATTTAACATTAGGAAAGATGCCTAAAAGATCAGAGAGCAAACGAAACAAATCGAGCAAAAATTGAAGCTACTGTCTTCATTGGTCGATTGATTGGTCTACTGACCAAGTCGACCAATCAGTCGACCAATCGAGTCAGTACGGGATAGTGAAAACTGTTTTGGCCATAACTTCTTCGTTTGAAGTCGGATTGATCCGAAATTCGAAGGGGAACTTCCTAAGATGTATTAGAATCATATGGGAAGATAAAATCATCAAGTCATGGTCAAAATATGGGTTCTTGATTTGACCCAAGAAACTAGGGTTTCAACCTTATGGTTCCCATAAAAAGGTTAAGATCACAGGAGGGAGGGAATTGATGATTGGCCAATTACAACAAGAAGAATTAAAGAATATTGAATTTAGATCAACCTCCACATTACCCATGAGGTTTCCCTCACATGGGAGGTTACCAAAGGTTCTCCGGATGATCACACAAGGTTAGTGTTTCAAGATTAGGGTTTCAAGAATTCAACTGGATGGGGTTGAGATCATGATGATGATCATAGATCTCAAGGAACAAGATGAGATCATGGAGTGGATGGTTGCAAGAGTGCATCATCTTCTTCCTGATCTCAGCCAAGAACAGATTAAAGAAAGAAAATCAGAGATGGAGAAGAAAGAAACGAGAGTAGACATACCTTTGATGCGAGAGGAAGAAGATTACTTCAAGTCTTGTGAGAGATCACCAAGGAATGCAAGGGAATTGATTAGATTAGGGTTCTAACTCATTCCAGAGGCTTAGGAGGCATAGGAGGCGGAGTATTCCCGAGATTAGACTTAAATAGAAGAGACAGAACCAAATTGGTAAATTCAGACACCATTGGTTGATTGATTGGTCTGTTGGTCCAATCGACCAATGAATCGACCAATCAGGATAGCAAGGTTCAAACAGGGATTCGGAGGGCTATACAGGGTCAAATTGAGTGAGGTTTTCTTCTACGAGTCAATCAAGAAGTCTAGTTTCCAGAGATACTTTCAGATCAAGAATGGGAATTCATTAGGTCCACCAACTAAGCTCATCTTCTTTGATGCGCAAGCAGGATTTCTCAGACATAGTTCAACAACTTCGGACAGGGATTTGGAAGGTTATATGGGGTCAAATTGGGTGGGGTTTTCTCCTAGAAATCCATTAAGAAGTGTAGTTTCGGGAAATATAATCGGATTGAGCACAGGAGTTCATTAGTTATTTCAACTAATTCACCCCTCTTCGGTGCGCAGGTTCAGAACAAAACTGATGGCTCTCATGGAAAGGCTAGGGGTAATCAAGATTCACCCTAGGGAAAGAGAAACAAAGAATGCACAATATGAAAAGATGTTGGGAAGTTTCCAACAGATAAAAGAACATTAGGGTCTCAGATATGGTTACCTCTCATGAGAGTTACCCATAATTAACTCTCACAAAAACAACCCAAGATAGATAAAGGAACATCTCATTAGTATTTTCAAAATCAAGAATGGAATTAGGAAGGGTCTACCAATGAGAGAAAAGAATGTAAATAAATTAAAAGGAAAAAAATCCTAATATCCTATGGGAAGACTAGGGAGAATAAAGATTCACCCTAGGGAATAAAGATAAAGAAATCATAATAAAGAAAGTCTTGGGGAGGATCCAATGAATTAATAGAAAATAGAAGGGTTGCCAATTGGTCCAAGGAAAGACAAGGATCAACTCCTCAATCATGAGGACACAAGGGAAGGTCATGGTAATTGTATGAGACCTTCCCCACAATCATAAAGATAGGTAGAAAATTCAGGGAAAGTATCATCAAGATTTTGGTGGAGTCAAATTCAAGAATCATCGCCATATGGCTTCAAGAACATAGAGTGAATTGGGGAATTCACTCTAGGGCTAAAAGAATTAGAGAAGAGGTCATTACAGAAGTGTAATACGCTTCTCATAATCAGAATATCAGAAGTAGAGAAGAAAGAATGAATTAAAGAAGAAGCGAATTGAATATTAACCTTTTAGAAGAGAAACCGATGAAGAAATCTGAACAGATGTTTGAGGGTCTTTCTTGGCTTCGAAGGAGAGGATCTAGGGCTGTCACGCCCTCCCAGCCGGTACCCTATCTGGCATACCCGAGAGTGTGATCCACAGCCCGAAGATCAGGTATCGAGTGATCAACCTCCCACATAAACAATAACATAATCATGAACAATCATAACAAGAGTGCGGAAGATAAATCATAGATCCAATAAAGAAAGAATGAATCATAAATGAATCAGAATAATAGATATAATCAGAGTATCAAACAGATAAGTAAAGTGAGGCAAAAATCCCACTTTACAACCAGCGGAAAAGTAGCTCTAAAGAATAAACTAGACAAAACCTAATCCCAGTAGCAAGTACATTGGGTAACTAAATTGTTCTCCACTTTATAGACAACATCCTTGTAAGAGTAAATCTCATAAATGGCACAAGGACGCTTCCACTCAATGGTCGGACTAAGCATCGTACGGAGCATAACCACTCGCGGGATCTTCAGAGTAATTGTGGTAACCGCAATCACCTTCCCCGGAGATATGCCTCTTCGCCTTGCGCTTCTTCATAGGGACCGTCATAGTACTCGGTACTGCAGGATAGTCTAACAACATTGTACAATAAAGGAATGAGTTTCAAAGAAACTCGGTAAAGCGATTAAAATCCATAATAACATAAATGGCGGATTCCGGAACAAACATGAATGCAATATGATATGAGACAAGCAATGAATGAATGAATCTAACTCTATGTATGCTGGTCTCTATTGGCAGACATGCTTTAAGTCATAGCACCGTACTCCTTTAGGAAAGTCCACTCACATCCTCAACCATTTAAGATATCTTGGATTCTCTCACGGATCATTTCACCGGTCTTGAGCAGCCGATTGGTAATGGGTCCTTCATCCCTCGGGACAAACCATGGCGGGGGTTAAGTCAACACACTCTCTCACAACCATTTGGTATAAGTACTGGCGCATGTCGGGGGTAAAACCTAGCCAAATGCAAGTCTTCTACTTAGTTACATCAAGTCAGATCCAGATACGTCCATTCCTCGTCCCTGACGATCCTTTCCGGTATCCTTCACACTAGAGTCCTCATAGTCCCTGACTACGGACTCACCAACCCTATTGATCATCCACATATGGTAAAAGGGAAGCTCTCACGTCCTCTCACGGGTTGGTTACCGGTCTTAAGCGCCCGTGAGCCCAAGTCTAATCATATGCAACCCTACCAATAAATGGCCCCCACAATGTGATTCCTGTCCTCTCACGGGTTGGTTACCGGTCTTGAGCGCCCATGAATCCCCATTGCTACCACGGGTCGTTCGGTCTCAATACCCCTCCGATTAGGGTCTGACATAACAGGACATCCTAGCCAAACACTACTAGACAATCCTAGATATGTCATCCAACAGTTTAGGAAGGTGTCCAGAGGGCATCTCCGGAAACATCCCATAATATTCCCGTAGTAGTCCAAGAACGAGAAGTGTCAAAAGGACACCTCTCCTTTCCAAACCATACTTAAGCATACACATGCATCAATTCATATCATCACATATATGGTAACTTCATATATGGAAAGAAATCAATAATTACAATCACTTTTATAACATTGGTAAGTAAATCATACATGAATCAATTTAATATGAATAAGTAATGCTACTGTAATCAAAGTTATGCAACAGTAGTATATCATTGTAAGAATCTAATTTAGGAATCATATCTATGATATTCAAATATAGAAACTAGATTCATGCTATCTATGTAATTAGGGAAATAACCATCCTTACCTTTTATAACTCGCAAAGGAATCCTAAGAAATCAAGTAAGATCTCGGCAAACTTGAGAAGAAGGTCCTAAACAAGTATACACAACATATTAGGAAAGATCCCTAACAGAAAAGATACCAAAACATCCAACATAGACCAATTCTGGAGTTGCTGTACTCATTGGTCGAGTGGATTGGTCGATTGGTCCAGTCGACCAATCAATCGACCAATGCGACGATAACCTAAAAAAAAACAGAGTTTTAAGATATGAAATCCGAATTTGGTGGTTCAAAAGGGTACTAATCAAGGGGTAGACTACATCAGTAGTATTCTAACATATAGGGGACCTCAAAACACCAATCAAATCAAGATATCAAGATCCAAATTAGGAAACAAAAAGTTACCATAATTAAATCAACCATGGATCTTGATGAATTTGAAATAGAAACAAAGACAAGAACAATAGGAGGATGGATCATTGCTTCAGGTAAAGGTATCATGAAAACATACTTAGATCTTCATTGAATAAGGCTTAGAAGCATAAATCTAAATAAGGAAATAAAACCTACCATATATGTAACTACCATGCATCATGAAGAACACATAGTAAGGTAGAAGAGAACAACTAGAAATCTATAGATTATGGATCATGGAAAGAAAACACAGTAATTAACTACTAACATGATCAACATAGAAGATCCAAAGAGATCAGAATTCAGATTAGAAGTTTAACAAAGATTAGATCATGGTTTGATCATGATTCCTTCAAAAGCTTGCAATGATCATGGTTAAGATCATTGTTCTAGCCTCAAATCCTTAGGATGATCATGAGAACATGTTCAGAGATGTTTGCAACAGAGAATGCAGCATCTCTTCTACTGTCTCAACTCAAAAAGGAAAGAAAAACAAAGATGGAGGAGAAGAAGAGAGAGTAGACATACCTTTTGATGCAAAAAGAAGAGTTTCGACGAAGATCCGTCAAGAAAACACCAAGGATGCAAGAGAGATGACTTGCGAGAGGTCTTTGGTTCGTTCCGAGAGAGTTTGGAGGCAGCAAATACGAAGTGGACTCGAGATTGGACTTAAATAGAGCAAGAACAACCTAATTGCCAAAGACAGCACTCATTGGTCGAGTGGATTGGTCGACTGGCCCAGTCGACCAATCGATCGACCAATGCTTGACCAAGAAGACCAAAACAGGGAATTGAAGGTCCAGATCAAATCCAATCCTAAAGGGGTTTTGCACACAAGTCAAGTGACTTACCTAATAGGTAGAAATGCCTTCAAACCAAGATAGAGAGCACTCCAAGTCCATCAACTAATCAGATCTTCATCAGGATTCAGTTTCCATAAATAGAACCCCATCATCAACTTTCATGGATTCAAAGCCAGACACCAAGTCCTCTCTTGGGATGGCCCAAAGCTGACTTCTTACTTTACTTCGGGTCATCGGACCTACAAATAACAAGGTTACCGGGTCAAGGTTAGGGCTGGGTTTTACAAGGGCTCTTCCCACGTTCTCCAAAAGCTTAGAACAGATTGGGATTGAAAAACATGGAGTTCCCCCTTTTAAATAGCACACAGAGTCCAAGAATTACTAGGATTTCACCAAACTGACCAAATTGACCCCGCTGATTGATTGGTTGCCAAAGAGGAAGATCTAAGGTCCTTTCCACATTCCATAGAGAGTTAGAAACCTAGTGGGAATGTTTACCACGAAATTAAAAGAAATAAAGCTTTTAAAAACCTTAAAAACAGAAAAATACCAAAATGCCACTGCCTAGACAGCTTGTTCAAAAATAGGGATTTATTGGGCCTAACTTCAATATTTTTGGATGGGCTTCTTTCAACACATCATACTACTTACCTAGTATGGAGGGATGTCTTCAAACCAGGTCCAACTAAGCTTTAGGTCCATCAACCAAGTTCTTCTTCACCAGTGAGTAGTTCAACACCAAATCAATTAAGGTTTCCATAAGGAAACACCATCATCAATATCTATGGGTTTTGGGTCAAACACCATATCTTCTACTGAGATGGCCCACAAAGACATCATCCCTCATTTTGGGACATTGGATCAACCCTAAGAGAAAGGTCTGACATGGCTTCCTAAGATTTTCAAAGATAGTAAAACTGAAATCACGGTCAAACTTCAAAGTCAACATTAAACAAAATTAAAATCACGGTCAAACTTCAAAGTCAACATTTAAACAAACCCTTCTTTTCCCAAAATAGATAGGGTGTCCTGGCTAGGTTTGGGCTGGATTTCACATTGACCTCTGTCCCAAATTCTCGATTCAAAAGGCCAGGAGGGAGCTGAACGAGGTCATTTCTGAAGGAAGGATCAGGAGAGAGTGCAGATCCAAATTATATTCCACTAGAGACTGAAGATCGAGAATCGTCCAGAGATGATCAATTGAATCATATCTGGAGCAAAAAGAGTAGAAGCGTTGGGGATTGGAGAGATAAGAAAGAAACAGGAAAATCAGGAGATTGCAGATCTGAAGTCTATGGATCGGAAATCAGTAAAAGATTTCGCGTCCTTGATGATCAGATTCAGCGACTGGTGAACAAAGATGACGGAGAAAAAGTTGAGGAAATGATGAAACAAAATCCATTTGCTAAGGACATTATGTCAGCACCATTGCCGCGCAATTTTAAACTTCCGACATTCACGATGTATGATGGAAGCACAGATCCAATGGAACACCTGGCTCAGTTCAACTCTCGTTATGATCTTTGGCGAGTAACTCTGATGTTTTAAAGTGTCGCTCATTTCCATCTTCCTTGAAAGGATCTGCAACAACCTGGTTCTTCACTTATTACCGGATTCCATTAAGGATTTTAAGGATTTGACGAAAGTATTCTTGTCAAGATTCCAAAGTAGCATGAAAAGCAAAAAATGTTGATAATTTAGGCGGCAATCCGTCAAAAATCGGGAGAATCGGTTCAAAATTACATGAAGAGATTCAATCAGAGTCAATTCAAATTAAAAATTTGAATGAGGCGGTGGCATATGACGCTATGTTCAGAGGCCTAACAGATGAGCATCTTCTAGAATTCCTGATCATGAACAAGCCGGCGAATATAGCAGAATTGACGACTCGCTGTAATCAGTATGCAAATATGAAGGACATTCTCCAAGCAAGAAAAGAAACTGACAGCAGTGGAGTTAAAAGGAAAGATGATGGAGTTGTGAAATCTGATCAGAGAGATCAGAGAGAGCGAAGGAATAGCAGGAGTTTTTCAAGAAATATTCCTGATCGACAATACAGAAGGGACATCCCAAGACCATTTCAAGAAAACTACACTCCTCTCAACGCAAGAAGATCAGAAATTCTGATGTGAATTCAGCATCAGGGATTTATGAAATGGCCATTACCTATGATAGCAAAGGCGGATGAGAGGAATCCGAATAGATTCTGTAGATATCACAAAGATCATGGTCATGATACTGATGACTGCAGAATTCTGAAAAATGAAATTGAGCGACTGATTAGTCAAGGAAGATTGGACCAATTTGTTCAAAAGAGAAATGGGGGCAACAGAAGAAATGCCGCTGATCAGTCGAGAAGGTGGAATAATCGAACACCAGCTAGAGAAGCCCAAACCAAGGGAGATTTTCAGTACAACTCTCCAAAGGAAAATGCTAAAAGCAGGAAAATCGGCAGATTCAACGGAAGCAGTCTCCCTTCATGACAATCCTGGGAAGTTTGGATTTAAATTCAATTTCAAAATCTAAGGCGCATGCCAGGTACGTAAATACTGTTGAATCTCATGTTACTCCTAGAAGAATCAAAATGATGAAGGAAATAGTCTTCACGGAGGATGAAATGGAAGGAATTCAAGAACCACACGATGGCGCCATTGTGGTGGTCATTGAGGTGGAAAACAGAGATATTCATAGAGTTCTGGTAGACACAGGATCATCTGTAGACATAATGTCTTACGAAGCTTTTCAGCGATTGAAGTTGGATACGGTCAAGATAAAACCTTGAAGCACAAGGCTATTTGGATTTTCTGGAGAGTCTACTTCGGTAGAGGGGACTGTGGAGCTAACAATAACACTTGGAACACATCCACAAACGATAACTACAGTTACTAAATTTTTGTTAATAAAAAGTCTATCAGCATACAATATAATTCTCGGGAGACCAACGTTGAATACTATTGGTGCAATAATTTCGACAAGACATTTGAAGGTCAAGTTCCCAACAGAAGGAGGCATTGGAGAATGCAAATCAGATCAGAAAACTTCAAGGCAGAGCTATACAACCTTTTTGAAGGATTCAAAAGCACAAGGTAAGGCACTCGCCTTTTCTGTTGAAGTTACGGATAACAGGGATGAGGAAAAAATTCAAAGTGGTGAACCAGTAGAAAAGCTGGAAAAAATTTGTTTTGGTTTGGAGAATCCAGAAAAAGGGACCATGATAGGAGCTGATCAGAACAGTCAGGACAAGGAGCAATTGAGAGAATTTCTTCAGCGAAACGCAGATGTCTTTGCCTGGTCAGCACAAGACATGCCAGGTTTAAGCAGAGAAGTGGCAAAGCATTGCCTATGGATAGATAAATCTATCAAGCCAGTGAAACAGAGACGAAGGAATTTCTCATCAGAAAAGCATGATGCAATTAAAGTTGAAGTGGACAAGCTTAGGAGATCTCAGTTTATTGAGCAAATTGAGTGTCCAAGATGGCTAGCAAATGTGGTAATGGTGAAAAAGCATAATGGAAAATGGCGAATGTGTGTAGATTACACTGATTTGAACAAGGCATGTCCCAAGGATTGCTATCCTTTGTCGCGAATTGATCAGTTAATTGATGCTACATCAGGTCAGCAAATGTTGAGTTTTATGGACGCTTATTCTGGTTATAATCAAATTCTTATGAAGAAGGAGGATCAGCCTCACACGGCATTCATGACCAATTGGGAAAGCTATTGTTATAAGGTTATGCCTTTTGGGTTAAAAAAATGCTGGTGCAACATACCAAAGGGCGATGAACAAGCTGTTCGCTGATTAGATTGGAAGAAATATGGAGGTTTATGTAGATGATCTTCTTGTAAAAAGTCAATTTAAATCTGATCATCTCGCCGATTTAAGAGAGTGCTTCGATGTATTGAGGAGAAATGGAATGAGACTCAATCCTGAGAAGTGTGCATTTGGAGTTTCATCTGGTAAATTCCTAGGTTTCATGGTCACGCAGAGGGATATTGAGGCAAATCCAGAAAAAATCAGGGCTATCTTAAATATGACAGCACCCAACAGTATGAAAGAAATTCAAAGCTTAACAGGAAGAGTTGCAGCATTAATTAGATTTATATCAAGATCAGGAGATAAGTGTGCACCATTCTTCAAGGCGTTGAAAAATATAAATGCACTCAACGAATTCAAATGGTCGGAGGACTGTCAGAATTCATTTGAAGAGTCAAGAGGAGGTTGACCAGTCCACCGTTTTATCTCGACCAAAGCTCGGAGAGAGCTTGCAGATATATCTATCTTCTTCAAAGGCGGCGGTAAGCGCGGTGTTAATCCGGGAAGAAGGTACTGTCCAAAATCCTATCTACTTTGTAAGTCATACATTGTTAGATGCAGAATCTAGATATCCGGAATTTGAGAAACAGGCTGTCGCCTTAATAATAGCAGCCAGGAAGCTCCGACCCTATTTTCAGGCTCATCCAATTATTGTTCTTACCAACTAGCCTTTAAAGAAAATACTGCATAAGCCTGATCTGGCGGGGAGAATGGTATCGTGGGCAGTAGAATTAACAGAACACGATATAGATTATAAACCTAGAACTGCGATAAAGGCACAAGTTTTGGCTGATTTTATTGCTGAAAGTATTTCATCACCAGAGGAGGAAAAAGATTCTAGTGAGGTGTCTTCTGTGTGGATCTTACATGTAGATGGGTCAAGTCATTCACAGGGATCAGGAGCAGGGGTGATTTTACAGAGTCCGTTCGGATTTGTAATTCAAAATGCACTTCGGTTTAATTTTCATGCTTCAAACAACGAAGCAGAGTATGAAGCTCTTATTGCAGGATTACGACTAGCCAGATCCCTCTGTGTTCAAAGCATTGAAGTAAAAAGTGATTATGAGCTGGTGGTCAGTCAAGTCACGGGAGCGTATGGTGCGAAAGACGATCGAATGGTCAGCTATTTTAAAAAAGTATCGCAATGTAAGGAGTGGTTCGCACAATTCTCAGTCACGAGGATATCTCGAAATCGAAATAATGAAGCAGATTCTCCGGCAAAATTGGCATCCGCAAAGTCTATTCTATTCCACAAACTGTATATTATGAGGAGCTAGATATTCCAGCATATTCAGAACCAGAGATAATGGAAATTGACGCAGAGATATCATGGATGGATCCTATTATACAGTATCTAAAGGATGGTATTCTTCTTGAAGATAGGGAGAAGACCAGAACTGTGAAAAGAAGAGCTGCCAGGTTTATTCTAAAGAATGGGTTATTATATAAAAGAACAGTTTCTGGGCCACTTTTGAAATGTTTGGGACCCTCTGATGCTCTTTATGCCTTATCCGAGGTCCACAAAGGAATCTGTGGAAACCACTTAGGTGGGAAAGCTTTGGCTTATAAAATTCTAAGACAAGGATTTTATTGGCCATGTATGCAATCTGAGGCGATTGAATATGTAAGAAGGTGTCATCAATGTCAGATTCATGCACCAATTCAGAACCAGCCAGCAGAGCAACTAACATCAATTCTTAATCCCCTCCCATTTCCTATGTGGGGTATGGATTTGTTGGGGCCTTTTCCTGTTACAACTGGAGGGGAAAAGTTTGTAGTGGCTGCAATCGATTATTTCACGAAATGGGTAGAAGCAGAAGCCCTGGCAACAACTACCACAAGTCAAATTGAAAAGTTCTTCAGAAATCATGTCATATTCAGATATGGCCTACCAAAGATTCTATTGACTGATCACGGACCACAATTTGACAATGAAAGATTCAAGGAATTCTGTGCAGACTATCATATTGAGTGCAAGCACTCGTCTGTGGCGTATCCTCAGTGCAATGGCCAAATTGAGGTAACTAATAGAACACTTCTACAAGGAATAAAAAGGAGGTTGGATGAAGCGCATAGTTTGTGGATCGATGAACTACCTCATGTACTATGGGCGTATAGGACTACGGTCAGGACTCCAACAGGTGAAACACCTTTCAGACTGGCATATGGGTCAGAAGCATTGGCTCCAGTGGAGGTTATGGTGGGATCAAACAGATATGAGGGATTTGATCCAATAACTAATGAAGAAGGACTGCGGGCAAACCTTGAATTTTTAGATGAAGTCAGAGAAAAGGCCTTATACTATAATATAGAATATCAGAGGAGAACATCGGCGTATTATAATGCTCGAATCAAACATAAATCTTTCAAAGTAGGAGATTTGGTTTAGAGGAAAAAATCAGCATCAGATCCAAGGAACTGTGGAAAGCTTTCTGCAAATTGGGAAGGGCCATATGTGGTGACAAAAACTGTGAGCAAAAACACATATTGGCTAAAAGATTCTCATGGGAGCTGTTTGAAACGACCGTGGAATGTAATTCACCTTAAGAAATATTATCAGTAGAAAGAATTTTCTGGTATTCTTGGAGAAAACATTTTATTAAACGTGGTCATCTAAAGTTTCTTCTTCATTATTAATCCAAGAGACATTTTTGCGAACCAGTTCTTCTGATCACGCCATTTCAACGCTGATCTAGGGTCATTCCTTCCAAGGATGATCCCGACTTTCCGAAGTCAGGCCCAAGTGGTCAGCCTTACGAGGTCACGTCATGCCTTTTCAACGCTGACTCAGGGTCACTCCTTCTGAGGTTGATCCTGGCTTTCCGAAGTCAGGCTCAAGTAGCCAGCCATCTGAGGCGTGATTATACTAGCTGATCCGGATCATTCCTTTCGAGGGTGATCCCGACTCTTCGTGAGTTAGGCTCAAGTAGCAAGCCTTCCGAGGCCTGGTCATGCTTTCTGAAGCTGATCACGGATCATTCCTTCCGAGGGTGGTCCCGACTCTTCGTGAGTTAGGCTCAAGTAGCCAGCCTTCCGAGGCCTGGTCATGCTTTCCGAAGCTGATCACGGATCATTCCTTCCGAGGGTGGTCCCGACTTTACGTAAGTCAGGCTCAGGTAGCCAGGTCATGCTAAGCTAATCACGGATCATTCCTTTCGCAAGGGTGATCCCAGATTGTTCCTTCCGAGGAATGATCCCTGTCACGCCCTCCCAGCCGGTACCCTATCTGGCATACCCGAGAGTGTGATCCACAGCCCGAAGATCAGGTATCGAGTGATCAACCTCCCACATAAACAATAACATAATCATGAACAATCATAACAAGAGTGCGGAAGATAAATCATAGATCCAATAATGAAAGAATGAATCATAAACGAATCGAATAATAGATATAATCGTAGTATCAAACGGATAAGTAAAGTGAAGCAAAAATCCCACTTTACATCCAAATGGAAAAGTAGCTCTAAAGAATAAACTAGACAAAATCTAATCCCAGTAGCAAGTACATTGGGTAACTAAATTATTCTCCACTTTATAGACAACATCCTTGTAAGTGTAAATCTCATAAATAGCACAAGGACGCTTCCACTCAATGGTCGGACTAAGCATCGTACGGAGCATAACCACTCGTGGGATCTTCAGAGTAATTGTGGTAACCGCAATCACCTTCCTGGAGATATGTCTCTTCGCCTTGCGCTTCTTCATAGGGACTGTCATAGTACTCAGGACTGCAGGATAGTCTAACAACATTGTACAATAAAGGAATGAGTTTCAAAGAAACTCGGTAAGGCGATTAAAATCCATAATAACATAAATGGCAGAATTCCAGAACAAACATAAATGCAATATGATATGAGACAAACAATGAATGAATGAATCTAACTCTATGGATGCTGGTCTCTATTGGCAGACATGCTTTAAGTCATAGCACCGTACTCCTTTAGGAAAGTCCACTCACATCCTCAACCATTTAAGATATCTTGGATTCTCTCACGGATCATTTCACCGGTCTTGAGCAGCCGATTGGTAATGGGTCCTTCATCCCTCAGGACAAACCTTGGCAGGGGGTTAAGTCAACACACTCTCTCACAACCATTTGGTATAAGTACTGGCGCATGTCAGGGTAAAACCTAGCCAAATGCAAGTCTTCTACTTAGTTACATCAAGTCAGATCCAGATACTTCCATTCCTCGTCCCTGACGATCCTTTCCGGTATCCTTCACACTAGAGTCAGCGTATCCTATGGCACCGACCAACTCGGACTACGGACTCATCAACCCTATTGGTTATCCACATATGGTAAACGGGAAGCTCTCACGTCCTCTCACGGGTTGGTTACCGGTCTTAAGCGCCCGTGAGCCCAAGTCTAATCATATGCAACCCTACCAATAAATGGCCCCCACAATGTGATTCCTGTCCTCTCACGGGTTGGTTACCGGTCTTGAGCGCCCATGAATCCCCATTGCTACCACGGGTCGTTCGGTCTCAATACCCCTCCGATTAGGGTCCGACATAACAGACATCCTAGCCAAACACTACTAGACAATCCTAGATATGTCATCCAACAGTTTAGGAAGGTGTCCAGAGGGCATCTCCGGAAACATCCCATAATATTCCCGTAGTAGTCCAAGGACAGAAGTGTCGAAAGGACACCTCTCCTTTCCAAACCATACGTAAGCATACACATGCATCAATTCATATCATCACATATATGGTAACTACATATATGGAAAGAAATC
This sequence comes from Hakea prostrata, assembly GCF_041222555.1. Taxonomy (NCBI): domain Eukaryota; kingdom Viridiplantae; phylum Streptophyta; class Magnoliopsida; order Proteales; family Proteaceae; genus Hakea; species Hakea prostrata. Next base: position 6,997,700 of record NC_142605.1, read on the forward strand.
AGTATTACAATCACTTGTATAACATTGGTAAGTAAATCATACATGAATCAATTCAATATGAATAAGTAATGCTACTGTAATCAAAGTTATGCAACAGTAGTATATCATTGTAAGAATCTAATTTAGGAAACATATTAATGATATTCAAATATAGAAACTAGATTCATGCTATCTATGTAATTAAGGAAATAACCATCCTTACCTTTTATAACTCGCAAAGAATCCTAAGAAATCAAGTAAGATCTTGGCAAACTTGAGAAGAAGGTCCTAAACAAGTATATACAACATATTAGGAAAGATCCCTAACAGAAAAGATATCAAAACATCCGAAACAGACCAAATCTGGAGTTGCTGTACTCATTGGTCGAGTGGATTGGTCGAGTGGTCCAACGACCAATCAGTCGACCAATGCGAGATAGATAGCCTATAAAATCAGAGTTTTAAGATATGAAATCCGAATTTGGTGGTTCAAAAGGGTACTAATCAAGGGGTAGACTACATCAGTAGTATTCTAACATATAGGGGACCTCAAAACACTAATCAAATCAAGGTATCAAGATCCAAATTAGGAAACAAAAAGTTACCATAATTAACTCAACCATGGATCTTGATGAATTTGAAATAGAAAACAAAGACAAGAACTATAGGAGGATGGATCATTGCTTTCGGTAATGAAAACATGAAAACATGCATAGGTCTTCATGGAATAAGGCTTAGAAGCATAAATCCGAATAAGGAAATAAAACCTACCATATATGTAACTATCATGCATCATGAAGAACACATAGTAAGGTAGAAGAGAACAACTAGAATTCTATGGATTATGGATCATGGAAAGAAAACACAACCATTAACCACTAACATGATCAATGAAAGAAGATCCAAAGAGATCAGAATTCAGATTAGAAGATTAACAGAGATCAAATCATGGTTTGATCATGAATCCTTCAAAAGCTTGCAATGATCATGGTTAAGATCATTGTTCTAGCCTCAAATCCTTAGGATGATCATGAGAACATGTTCAGAGATGTTTGCAACAGAGGATGCAGCATCTCTTCTACTGTCTCAACTCAAAAAGGAAAGAAAAACAAAGATGGAGGAGAAGAAGAGAGAGTAGACATACCTTTTGATGCAAAAAGAAGAGTTCCGACGAAGATCCGTCAAGAAAACACCAAGGATGCAAGAGAGATGACTTGCAGAGGTCTTTGGTTCGTTCCAGAGGGTTTGGAGGCAGCAAATACGAAGTGGACTCGAGGTTGGACTTAAATAGAGCAAGAATCAACCTAATTGCCAAAGACAGCACTCATTGGTCGAGTGGATTGGTCGACTGGCCCAGTCGACCAATCAGTCGACCAATGCTGACAGCAAGGCCAAAACAGGGAATTGAAGGCCCAGATCAAATCCAAACCTAAAGGGGTTTTGCACACAAGTCAAGTGACTTACCTAGTAGGTAGAAATGCCTTCAAACCAAGATAGAGAGCACTCCAAGTCCATCAACTAATTAGATCTTCATCAGGATTCAGTTTCCATAAATAGAACCTCATCATCAACCTTCATGGATTCAAAGCCAGACACCAAGTCCTCTACTGGGATGGCCCAAAGCTGACTTCTTACTTTACTTCGGGTCATCGGACCTACAAATAACAAGGTTTCCGGGTCAAGGTTAGGGCTGGGTTTCACATTCTCCCCCCCTTAAAGAAATTTCGTCCCCGAAATTGAAAGCGTACCTGTGCTTCCAAAGAGGTAAGGAAACTTCTCCTTCATGTCTTCTTCCTTCTCCCAAGAAGCTTCTTCAGGGGTATGGTTCTTCCACCGAATCTTCACCAAAGGAATGGCGCGATTCCGCAGCTGCTTGTCCTTCCTATCCAGGATTTCGGCCGGTTCTTCATCATAGGTCAAATCAGCACTAAGTCCTTCAGTGCTTGCTGCAAAATGTGTTCCGGATTCTCTATGTATTTTCGGAGCATCGAAATATGAAACACATTGTGCACACCAGCAAGAGGCGGAGGTAATGCTAATCGATACGCAACAGTCCAACCTTTTCAAAAATCTCGAAAGGTCCAATGTAACGAGGGCTAAGCTTTCCCTTAACATTGAATCTCATCACACCCTTCATTGGTGAGACCTTCAGAAAGACTTTCTCTCCAACTTGAAATTCCAAATCGGTCCTTCTCTTATCAAGCATAAGATTTCTGTCTCTGATCAAGGCAGACTTAATCCTTTCTCTTATCATATCTACCATAGCACTTGTAGCTTCAATCATCTCAGGACCTAAGACTTTTCTTTCACCTGTCTCGATCCAAGACAAAGGTGTCCTACAAGTACTACCATACAAAGCCTTGAATGGAGCCATGCCTATTGTTGCTTGATAACCGTTGTTATAGGCAAACTCAACCAAAGCTAGGTGTTCATCCCAATTACCACCCATATCCACCACACAAGATCTGAGCATGTCTTCCAATGTCTGAATTGTCCGCTCGATTGTCCATCGACCGTGAATGATGAGCTGTACTCAAGTTCAATTGGGTTCCCAAGGCCTTCTGCAAACTATTCCAAAACCTTGAGGTGAACCTAGGATCACGATCCGAAACAATACTCAAGGGCACACCATGCAGACGAACCACATTATCCACATAAAGCCTGGCTAACTTATCCAGAGTATGAGTGATCTTCATAGGAATGAAATGGGCTGATTTGGTCAACCTATCAACAATCACCCACACAAAGTGTCATTGCCTTTACTTGTCCGAGGCAAGCTAGTCACAAAGTCCATGGAGATATCTTCCCACTTCCAACTAGGAATAGGAAGGGGTTGAAGTAATCCAGATGGAGGTTGTCGAACGGCTTTCACACGTTGGCAAGTCTCACACTTGGCAACAAAATCATCAACATCCGCCTTTAGACCAATCCACCAAAAATGTTCCTTCAAGTCCTTGTACATCTTGGTGCTTCCCGGTGTACAGAAAGACCGACTGGTGTGCTTCCTTCAATATTTCTTTCTTAACTTCTTCGTTTGCAGGCACACACAGTCTTCCTCTAAACAACAAAGCACCATCCATGGATATACCAAAGTCGGGGTCCGACTCGGGATTCGAAGAAATCTTCTCAACTTTGGTCAAAAACTCTTGATCGAACTCTGCAGAGCAACAATCTTATCTCTAAGACCAGATCTTGCCGTCATGGCGAAAGAATAAAATCAGAATTCTCGGGGACGATTTCCAAATCAAAACTCTCAATAGAAGACCACAATGGTAAACTCAAAGCATTCAAATCCAAAGTCTTCTTCTGGTTCTTCCTACTAAGAGCATCCGCAACAACATTTGCTTTCCCAGGATGATACTGAATATCACAATCATAATCGGAGACTAGTTCCAACCATCTCCTTTGTCTCATGTTCAACTCCTTTTGGGTAAAGAAGTATTTCAAACTCTTATGATCCGTGAAAATGGCAATCTTCTCACCGTAAAGATAATGTCTCCAAATCTTCAAAGCAAAGACAACGGCGGCAAGTTCTAGATCGTGAGGGGGGTAATTCCGCTCATAATCCTTCAATTGCCGAGAAGCATAGGCTACGACCTTGCCATGTTGCATCAGTACACAACCCAAACCAATCTTTGACGCATCGGTATAAACTGTCATACCACCGGAACTATCGGTATAGTCAAAACCGGGCACTTGTCAATCTATCTTTCAACTCTTGGAAATTCTTCTCACAAAGGCGTCGGACCAAACAAACTTCTCTTCTTTCCTGGTCAACTTAGTCATAGGAGCAGCCAACCGAGAAAAGTTCTCAATAAACCTTCGGTAGTAACCCGCCAATCCAAGAAAACTTCTTATTTCCGTTACTGACTTCGGTCTCTCCCAATCAGCCACAGCTTGGACTTTTTCAGGATCGACATGAATACCTTCGGCTGAAACTACATGACCAAGGAATACCACTCTCTTAAGCCAGAAATCACACTTGCTAAACTTAGCAAACAACTTCTTTTCCCGCAACCTTTGCAAAGTGAAACTTAGATGACTCGCATGCTCTTCTTCGCTCTTCGAATAGATCAAGATGTCATCAATGAAAACAATCACAAACTTATCAAGCACATCATGAAATACTCGGTTCATGAGGTCCATGAACACCGCAGGAGCATTGGTCAATCCGAAGGGCATGACTCTAAACTCATAGTGACCATACCGCGTTCGGAAAGCTGTCTTGAAGATATCACTAGACTTCACTTTCAATTGGTGATATCCGGACCTTAAGTCAATCTTCGAGAACACAATCGCACCCTTCAACCGATCGAAGAGATCATCGATTCTCGGGCAGCAGATATCTATTCTTGATAGTCAACTTATTCAACTCACGGTAGTCGATGCACAAGCGCATACTACCGTCTTTCTTCTTGACGAACAAGACCGGAGCTCCCCAAGGTGACACACTAGGCTGTACGAAACCTCTATCAATGAGCTCATTCAACTGATTTTGCAACTCTTTCAACTCAGTAGGAGCCATCCTATACGGAGCTTTAGATACCGGAGCAGCACCAGGGACGAGATCAATAGAGAATTCGACATCTCTGTCCGGAGGCACTCCCGATAGATCATCGGAAGACATCAACAAAGTCGCAGACAACTCGACTTCATCGACTCTTTCTCTCCACTATACCCTTGCCTTCGGATGAAGCATCATCCACTAGGGCATAGACTTGCATCAGTGCAGAGAAAGCACCTTCTTACAAACCCTTCTCTTTTCACCCCGAAATTCAAAGACCGGACTTCCACAAATATGGAACTGAATCTTCTTTGAGGAACAAAGGAACACAACTTTGTGGGCTGTCAACCAATCGATTCCCAAAATAACATCGAAGTCCTTCATGTCAAGAATCACAAAATTGGCTTCCAAGTTCTTCTCACCAATCAACACAGGACATTTAGATAACCCCTTATCTAGTTTCACAACAGACCACGAGGTGTACTAATCAATAAACAACTAGACAACTTCTCGGGGATTAGGTTAGTCTTCTTGATGAATGCAGATGACATGAACGAATGAGATGCACCCGTATCAAATAAGACAAATGCAGAAATAGAAGCGACTAACAATGTACCTGTAATCACATCATGGCTTGGATCCTGCTCAAGATCGAAATACTGAAAACTCTACCGGAGGGAGGAGCAGGAGCACTCTTCACCACACGGCGGCAAAGGCTGTCAGGGCAGGCCGCTTCGGACAGCACGAGCAAAATGACCAGCTTGCTTGCAGTAGAAGCAAACAGGATTGCTGGATCCAACAGGGGTGGCTGCAACAGAGGGCTTCCGAACAAAAGGCCTTGCACTTGCACTTGCACTTGCACTTGCATTTGCTGGTGGTCGGTTTCCGCCATACTTTGTTTAAACCGGCCGGGCTGCTGAAAACCCGTGTTCTGACCTACACTCTTAGCCCGAAAGGTAGGAGTGGGGTAGGGTGTAGGTCTCACATAACGACGGTCATTGCGATCCACCAAACCAGAATTCCTTGATCGCCATGGCTTTTGCACACGAGCACTTTCCTTCTCTCGTTTCTTCCAACTTCTTCGAGTTCTCGCACCACTTGAGCATAGCTCACTATAGGCTGGACTCGTGAGGTAAGCTTTAATGGCGGTGGCGCAGTCCTTTGAAGAACTTCTTTGCTTTGGCGAGGTCTTCCTTCAAAGAATCTGGAGCAAAGAAATGAAGCTCCTCGAACTTCTGTTGGTACTCCAACACAGACAAAGTTCCTTGAGTCGAATCATAAACTCAGCTTCCTTCGCATCCTTCACCGCCTCGGGAAAGTAGTTCATACAAAAAGCCTCTTTGAATAACTCCCAAGTTACAACTCCCGCATGCAAACCTTCCAAAACAGGACGAGTGGAAATCCACCATGCATCGGCTTCTTGTTGCAACCTCGCTCAAAGAAACAAAATCTTCCGAGCTTCCGAGCATTGCAGATGTCGGAAAGCCTTCTCCAACTCATGAAGCCACTTGTTAGGAAACAAGGGGTCCTTGGTAACTCCAAGAAAGTGGGTACTTGCATCTTCGTAAAACTCTCCATCAAAGTAGTATGAGGAGTTCCGACTAAACCTCCCGCATTCAGGATCGGGCATGAGGATTCACATTAGCACCAGCCCGGGTCTCATTATGCAGAGTCATGAAACCCACCAACATCTCGGTTGAACCGAGCCGCTTGTCGCTCGCATCATATTGCCCATAATATTGGCAATATCTCCGAAACTTCCAACATTCGGGGCACCAGGGATCTCATGAGTACCCCGATCAGCATTTGGTATCTCACCACCTCCATGAGGTACTTCACCACCTCCCCGAGGTACTTCACCACCTCCATGACCACCGGATTCACCACGCCCACTTCTCGAGTAACCATTCTCAAAAACCGAGAACATCAAAATACCGAATTTCGAAGATTCAACATAAACCACAAGTCCAAATGATTTGAAAACTTAAATCATGCTCAAATATATCCATATAGTCATCAAACAATATTCCACAAGGCAAAAATCACATTTTCCAAAAATTCAACAGCAAATGAGGTCACTGTGACCATTGGTCGAGTGGTTGGTCGAGTGACCCAGTCGACCAATGAAGACAGAATGCGAAAATTCGCATTATAAGCCTCATTTCCACATTCCAACCTCATTCTAACTTCTTCCAAAGGTGAGAGAGCTCTAGGGAAAATATCCAAGAGTTCCCACAAGTGTTCTTGAGGTGATTTAGTGCTTCAACAACAACACCACAACACACCATCTTCACAAACAAGGTAAATCTCTCATTCTTTCTTCCATTTTCATCTTCTCATGCTTGCATTTCAATACAAACCATGCTTTACTTGCATCCAATGCTAGAAATCATGCTTAGGAATGCTTAGAAACATATTCCCTAGGTTTTAAACACAATGCCATGCATAGACAACAAGTTTTAACACATTTGGTGCTCATCTCGCAAAGTTTTATACCGAAATCGATATCTTTAGAAAAATTTCGTTTTCTCTCAAACCGCTTGAAATTTTCGCACGAGATCAAATGCTACATGCTCAAGATGACATTGTAGATAGGTCCATACAATTTGATTTAACCAATTTCAACTTTTCAAAAATCCAATTTTGACCTAAATTGCAAAATCCCCAAATTTCCTTCTTGCTGAATTTTTCGCTTTAATCCAAGTTTTCGATCGATTTTCATCAAAACAACTTCATAGACATGAAATTCCAAGTATTGCGCACATGCTAGTATGTTCAAATCAAATTTCCCCCAAATTTGAAATTTTCCGAAAAATTACGAAAATACCCTTTTGGCTCAAATCTTAAAATAGCACTAATTGGAAATGTCTCTTGTCTCTTCCACGTATACACCATGCAGAGGGGAGGACGAGGAGGAGGTAGAGGTCGAGGTCGCATCGTAGGTGCTCTTAGGGGCAGAGGTCGGGTTCCTTTCGAGCCTAGAGAGGAGGTTAGGAGACCGGACATGTTTGACACACCTCAAAGCCGAGTTTCCGTACGAGGCCTACTTCAGCTATTGTAACATCGAGATGGGGCGTCTACTTCACTTACGCCAGCTTAGAGCCTTTAGGATCCGGCAGAGGTTCGACACTTTACAGTGGACTCATCTCTTCACCGAGGATTTGCCGGTATACTCGGAGCTAGTGAGGTTGTTCTTCAGCAACCAAACTTACACAGAGGAGGCTCGAGGCCAGGGACATCCACTCGGACTTGTCCTCGGGAGCGGTGGTCCTCCGGACTCGGATTCGCTTCTCTACCCGGACACCGGCTGAGATCTTGCAGGTCCCTTACTATCCACAAGCAGTGTGTGTGGATACCGCAGGAGCAGATCCGGACAGCCATTTGATGCCGTACGAGCTCGCGAGATATGCTCTACGCTATGGGATAGCCGTCGATGCTACACACCATGGACTAGCGGAGGGATGACGGGTTCCGCACGTATTATCGGTCGCATAGTCGGCCGAAACATCATGCCGAAAGCCGGACATCACCATCGGGTCACAGGGATGGAGGCCTTGGTCATCTACCGCATCTACATGGGCTTCGAGATCGATCTCTCCTACATCATTCAGCAGGTCATGCCGGACTTAGTTCTGCGGCCTAGCATGCGGAACCTTTGCTATGGGAGGCTTCCGACTTTGATCT